>NC_135814.1:68217302-68817302 GCF_964213995.1 Mustelus asterias
CGGCCATGAAAATGCGAGAGTTTTAGACCTATTTTTCTCAGCAAGAAAAAACATCAAATCTAATGATAGCTAGAAAAAAATTAGGCAAACTGTGATTCTTGCCAGTAGGGGGAGTGGACAGAGTCTATTCTTGCCGGGAATCCAAATGCTGACTTCTAGAGGATGCTATTGCGCATGCGCCTGACCTCCCAGTGTGCAATGTCAAGAATACACAATGCACTGAGAGATTGTTATTCCCCCACTCCCCCGGACGTCACAACCCTACACCCCCAATTGCTCCCTGATTGTACCCCTCCCCTGATTGTACCCCTGCATCAGCCCCTAGATCACGGCCTCTCTTCCAATCGCCACTCCTGATTATACCCCACCTCAGCTGATCACCACGCCCATTTACCCCCCCCCCCCCGGTCAATCGCTGCCCCGGCAATTCCCGATTGCAGAGTTTGCAGCCCTCATGTGCTGCCTCCCCTTCAGGCACTCCCCTCCCTTTAGGCCCCATCCCTTGGCACTGCCCAGTGCCCATTGCCAGGGTGCCTTGTGGGCACTGCCAGGGTGCCAGGCTCGCAGTGCCAGGATGCCCAATTGACAGTGCTAAGATGCCAGGCTGGCATTACCCAAGGGGCACTGCGCATCCTGCCCCCAGGGGGCCTTAATTGCCTCCAGTCCCACCGGCAAGGCCATCATGTCTGGTCCCTGTTGGGGGACCATATGTGAACCTTGCCGGTGAGGACCTCCGCCTTTCTCACGATCTTACCGGCTCAACACGTCAATCGAGCGGCATGACAAACCAGTAAGATCACCCTCAATGAGGTTGTTTGTAATATTTGCCATTGGGTGGTAATGCATTAAATGCCGGTTTTCAAACCCATCTAATCCTCCTTTCTGTGTAAGATAATAGAAAGGAGAATGAATATGCATAATGGGAGTGGAAGTCCAATCAGCCTGCTCTCCACTCATTGGTGAAAGTTCAAATCTACCCCATAATTTTGGACAGCAGTTAATTCATGTTTCCTTTCAAGTTTCTCTGTGTAATTTCTTTTTGACATTTATCCCAAACTATGGCTGCAATTTACCAGTCCTTCCCACCAGCGAGATGTTTTGGTCCCACAGAAGGCGACCCCTCATGGTGGGTTCCCCCAGGGGCCATCACAAACAGCCACCGAATTCAGCAGGACAGGAAGTTCCCATCAGCAGTCAATAGCAAGTAACTTCTACTGCTGCAGGGGGATGGAATATTCCGGCCTTTATGTCATAATTTCAAAACAATGTGTAGACTTGCTGAACACATATTATGGTGGCAATTAATTAAAGTGAAGCTTACATTTTAAGCAAAAAAACAGATGTAAGCAATAGACTCTAAACTGACTCATCCTTAGAGGATCAATGGTTGGTAAAGTCTAAGATTTTACTAGTGTCAGGTTAATGGGATAACCATTCAACAAAGAAACAGGGACGTCCACATTATCTTTATTCATGTGTATGCCAATGGCTCAGTGGTTTTTAGTGGTAATCATTCTGCAACCAAGGTTTCTGATCTACAGTTATTGCCAATTCTTGATCAACATTATCCATGAAATTATCAGTAATATTTTGATCGATAATTCGGAGTATTTTTCCTTCCATTTGTTAATGTTAATAGAGTGACAATGTGACCATAATGTAGTTTTAAGATGCTGCCATTTTCCTCTATTTACAGCAAAGAGCAAAACAGTGGTCTGTCTTTCCTGCCAGGGAAAAGCATTCAGGGAAAAACATTGCAGCTAAATATTTAATGGGAAACTTACTGTTTCACCTCTAGCACCCGCCTCTCCAGTTGGACCAATGGGGCCTGGAGCCCCAGGACCACCTTGTACACCTGGAACACCTGCAGGCCCTGAATCACCACGATCGCCCTATGCACAAAAACATAAGAAGGTATGAGAATAGAAACAGGAGTAAGCCATCCTGCCCTTCAAACCTGCTCTGTCCTTTCCTCAACTCTACTTTTCTGCCCAATCTCCATATCTCTACAGCTCTATGGGATAGAGAAGCAGGGTAAATATTCTCTCGGCATTTAGCCTGTTAGCCTCTCTCACAATCCTTTATGTTTCAATGAGAATAAATCTCATTCTTTCAAACTCCAGATTACAGGCCTGCTCTGTTCAAACAGACTTTGTAGGATGACTCATCCCAGGAATTAATCTAGTGAACACTTATTGCACTTTATTTAAGGCAAGTATGTCTGTGCTTAGGTATGGAGACCAAAACTATTCACAGTGCTCTAAGTGTGATCGTACCAAAACCCTGTACAATTGCAGCAAGATGTCCTTATTCTTCTACTCAAACCCCCTTGCAATAAAGGCTAACAGATCACTTGTCTTCCATTTTGCTTGCTTTACGCGTATGATATCTTCCTGTGTTTTATGTATAATGCTACCCAAATTATTCTGAATACCAACATTTAATACCTTCTCATCAATTAGAAAATATTCTGTATATCTATTCTTCCTAAGAAAGTGAATAATTTCACATTTCTCCATTTCGCACTCTATTACTTTTTAAATTTAATTTATGGGATGTGAGAGTCACTGGCTTGGCTAGCATTTATTGCCATCCCTAATTGCCCTTGAGAAGGTGGTGGTGAGCTGCCTCCGTGAACCGCTGTAGTCTATGCTGCAGTCCATATCTTCTCATAGTATTTGATTTACTTTTTGCTACGTATCAATATCCCTTTGCCAATGCTTCGAGCCAAATTTTTAGTGTAAGTTCAGGGACCCGACATCTGGATGACCCCACACCTAAGCTGCATGGCTAACGCTATACTATTTTAAAATTTAAATGGGCAACTTGGCCAGGAGTGAGCTTGGTGCCCAATTGGAGATGCCAAACCCCTCTGGGAATTTCCTGTCTGATGCTAATGGTAAACAATAGAGCAACTAATATACAGGCAGGAGATCCAACAAAGTGTCCATGAACGATTAGCAGCACCACTCATATCAGCACGAGTTCATCCCCCAGATTGGAAATAAAAACCCTACACAGAGATTTAATTGGCCCTTGGCAAACTCGACAGCTGTGCATCAACTCGCATGAGCTCGCCAGGATACAATTTGATATTTCCAAAGACGAATAGACAGGTCTCCTAACGAGTGCCTTAATTAGCTCAAGGGGCCATTAATTGGCAGCAAACAAATTTGCCCCACCCTCCTCCTCCACACTGACCCCATTCAGAATTCAGAACTATCCCAGCGGCATCAGGATCCGGAAGGAACCTTCGGATCCCTGATCTTCAAATCCCGCCTGCCTTGTGTTAGGACCTCCTACTCCTTTAAAAATCTTAGCCCCAATTGAGTGGACTTACTTAATATTAAGTTAATCTTTCTCTACCTCCCAGCTATGACTGCAACACTATCTCCTGCACCCTGTCCTTTCCTTCTCCCCTATGTACTCTATGAATGGTATGTTTTGTCTGTCTAGCTTGCCAGAAACAATACTTCTCACTGTATCCCAATACATGTGACAATAATAAATCAAATCAAAATGTCCTCCTCGCAGCTTCCTTCCCACCTCGCTTTGTATCAGCAGCAGACTTGGATACATTACACTTAGGCTCTTCTTCTAAGTCATTGATGTAGATTGTAAATAACTGAGTCTGCAGTACTGATCATTGCAACACCCCATTGATAACTGTCTGCCAACCTGAAAATGAACTGTTCAATCCGACTCTGTTTTTTGGCTTTTAACCAAGTCTCTATCCAACCTAATATATCATTCACAACCCTCTGAGCCCTAAACTTGTGTAATAACTTTGCCTGCAGGTACTGTGTCAAATGCTTGTGAAAATCCAAGGTTGGTTAACAGAAGAATATGAAAATGTGCAGTAAAAAATGTCTCGGACTCTTCCACATGGCCTTGTGTACATAGTGAAAATATAGCAACAGAAGCTTGTTAGAATTTTTCATTCAATTCGGAATTTTTTCATTTTACCGGCTCCCCTGCACGACCATCGCGTCCAGGAGTGCCATCGGTTCCTGGCATACCCTAAGAGGAAAAGAGAACAACTAATTATCAAAAGTACAATATATAACACATCTTTCAGTTGCTGCATTGCTGGTCAGTGGTAGCATTCTTGCTTCTGGGTTAGAAGGCTGTGGGTTCAATTCCAACTCTTAAGGTCCATAACCTAGGCTGACACTCCGGGCCCGATTTTACCATTGCAAACGGGCGCAAAAACGTGGTAAAGTCGGGTGTGAGGCCATTAACGTGATCCGCGCCCGCGCAGATGGCCACTTTACCGAAACCCGGGAATGGCGGCGATTCGATTTGCGCCCAAAACAGGCGCAATGGCGATTTAAATGCATTTGTATGCATTTGAATTGAATTAATGAACTGCCCGCCCAACTTTATCAGCATTTCCCCCTTTACCACCGTGTTTACCAATCCGGAACCGCGCCATAATGGCCCTGCTAAATAAAAGTTTGAGTCGGGCGCTCCAGCTGCTGAAGAGGCGAGTTCAGAGCTTCCAACGGCTCTCTGACTCAGATCAGTGGTGGAGGGGAGGAGGGAGGCGGGTCAGATCATTCTCTGGTTGGGGGGGGGAGGGAGGGGAGTGAGGCCAGATTGTTGTCTGGTTGGGGGGGGGGAGGAGGAGGAGGCAGGTCAGATGTATCTCTGTTGGGGGTGGAGGGATGGCTGATCGTTGTCTGGTGGGGAGGGAGGAGGAGGTGGGTCAGATGTATCTCTGTTGGGGGTGGAGGGATGGCTGATCGTTGTCTGGTGGGGAGGGAGGAGGAGGTGGGTCAGATGTTCCTCTCGTGGTGGGGGGGGGAGAAGTGGTGAGTGAGGCCAGATGATTCTCTGAGGGGGGGGGATGAGTGAGGCCAGATTGTTGTCTGGGGTGGCCCAGTGGGTAATGGGGGAGTGAGGCCAGACCATTCTCTGGGAGGGGGGCAGGAGTGAGGCCCGATTGCTCACTGTTGGCTGGGGGCAGATGGATCTCTGGTGGGGGGGGGGCAGGGGGATCTGCTGCCACACTGTGGGCGATCGGTTGGAGGGGGAGGGGGGCAGGGGTGGTGATCGGTCTGGGTAGTGGGGCGGTGGATAAGGGAGACAGTGATGTCTGTGGGTAGTGGGGGTGGTGGTTAAGGGGGACAGTGATGTCTGTGGATAGTGGGAGGTGGATAAGAAGGACAGTGATGTGTATGGGTAGTGGAGAGGGGTAGATAAGGGGGACAGTGATGTGTGTGGGTATTGGGGTGTGGATAAGGGGGACAGTGATGTGTGTGGGTAGTGGGGGATGGATAAGGGGGACAGTGATGTGTCTGGGTAGTGGGGGGGGTGGATAAGGGGGACAGTGATGTGTGTGGGCAGTGGGGGATGGATAAGGGGGACAGTGATGTGTCTGGGTATTGGGGGGGGGTGGATAAGGGGGACAGTGATGTCTGTGGGGGCCATTGCTCCCGCCTTTTGCTCCTGGGCCGCTTTCTCCGCTTTCTGCAGATCGGGAGCGATCTGACATGGGCGCGCTTTTTCAAATTTTTTTCCAACTGCGCATGCGCAGTTCAGAGCTCCGATTGTTTCAGCCGCGCTAAGCCCCGCCCACAGCACGAATGGGACTGGAGATGTTTTTTTCAGGCTGAGTGCGAATGGGGGCGCTTGAAAGCAGATTTCTAAGTCGGATCTGCATTATGCCCAGATTCAGCACTTAAAATGAAAATGGTAAAATCAGGCCCTCCCAATGCAGTAGTGAGGGCGTGCTATCAGATGAGATTTTAAACTGAGACCCTGGGCCAGGTTTTTTCAGAGATGGGTCAACTCTGGAGGCCTTTAAAAATGGCCAGCTGCAGAAGTCCCAACCCCAGTTCCAGGAGATCCAATTTTTGCTGACATGGTGGGAAGAAGGGGACGAAGCTTGAATCACACATGTGGGAAACCCAAACTCAGCAAGGTCATTTGAAATTAGTGCCAAGTTAAAACAGTCCACATTTTCAGTATCCAAGGACATTAACAACAGTATTGAAGTCACAAATTTATGTAGAAGACATAAACACTCATGAAGTGCAAATAAAGTATGTTATGTGTCAGGATCTAAAGTTATTTAAATCCCTTATCCTTTAAACATGAAAATTCAGTTGTCAGCTGAAGTACAAATGCAAACACACACTGCTTGATTGCATTGATTGACAGGCCATCTGATGTATTTTGAGAAATCATTACAATCTGATTCTGCAGTTTCAATAGAGTTCTTTGTTGACATTTCCCAAGAGCTGTTCTTACAGTTGAGTTCAATATGAATGCTTGGCTGAGTTTCAAAAGCTCCAAAACAACGTAACTCAGCAGGGTGCTGAGTTAACCATTTTGATTGACAGTTTTAAGAGGCTATTGAAGGATTAGATGTTTTTGATATGATTACTGAATAAAAGTTTGCTTGTTTTTACAACAGATTGACTCTTTGAAGGGATTTAAAATCTTTGAATGGATTTCATGAATGAGAGTTTTTATGTAGCAAGTTTATGAGTGAGAATTCTCTTGGATGGTTAGAAGTTTAATATTTTCAACTCCAGATGGTTCCTGAAGTCTGTTCATAGTTAATTCTGGGTGAGTTGTTTTGTAGCTTGCATGGGTGACTATGTGTGGCCATGGAGTTAGCATGATATTATTAAATAGCATAGAGCTGGCATTAGGGTGTGAGTGGCCATGGCGATGGTATGGGGTTTGAGTGGCCATAGAAATGGCATGGGAGTATGAGTTGACATGGAAACATATGACTGCATGGAGATGACATGGTGGTATGAGTTGGCATGGAGGTGGAAAAGGGGTATGAGGTGACATGGAGGTGGCTTTAGGGGTACAAGTGATCATGGAGCTGGCATGGGGAGAATGAGGGAGTATGGAACTGGGCTAAGGATATGAGGAGGCATGGGTGGTGGGCAGGTTGCTGAGGGGTGAGATCCTAACAGAGTTTTATAAAACTGGACTGAAGGCTCCGAGAACCATGACCATATTAAACTGCCTCAGGTAGGGGCAGGTCTGACTCAATTTTGTCCTCTCAAACATCACTCCCTCCACCCCTTCATCATGGAGCGAAAGTCATATGTATATGGTTTGTTTCCATGGAATCAGGTCTGCCAAGTCAGGAAATGTGGTGAAATTACAGCCCCCTGTCTGGCCTTTCTGTAATACATCCCACAGCAAGAACAGTGGAGAACTTCCCAGTCTTTGTCAATAGTTATTCCCAATCAACGTCACTAAAACAAACAATCTGATCATTATCATGTTGCTATTGGTGAGATCTTGCTGTGCATTAATCAGCTGTTAAGCTTCCTCCATTATAACAGTGACTTTGCTTCAAAAGTACTTCATTGGCTGTAAAGCACTTTGGGATGCCCTGGGGTGGTGAAAGCTACTATATGTCAATCCAACTCTTTCTTTTATCTTTCAAATGAATGGATGCGGTAAGTAGCTGGAATTTTACAAGTTTAAACTTGTTTAAAGATGAAGATTCAAGCAGTGTGAATATTTACTTACATCCTGACCAGCTTCACCAGGTGGGCCGCGGGCACCATGAGGACCCGTTGGGCCTGAGGGGCCTCTTTCACCAGGAGATCCCGTCGGGCCTTGTTTCCCAGGCTGACCCTGAAAATCCAACATATTGTTGTCAGTTTTATTGGAGTACAACAGAGTGGATAACACAAAGTATTATAATTTTTAAAAATTACATTTTTGGGTAAATTAAATTGCAAAACTAAATGCAAAGAGACTCTGAAATTTGAAATGTATTAAAATATTTTTCTCACAAAATGTAATTAGAACTGAGATTATTAATGTGTTATTTATCATTTTTGTTAATACCTCATTAGGACCAATAAATATATCAGAGAGCATGCTTGTCAGAATGGAGGAGTGAATCACATTGGCCAGTTTCGAGTTTTGTGGACAATCGTCATCTAAAGGCAGTTCATAGATACAAGCTCCTGTTAACTTGCAGGATACATGTAATCTGCTCGGTTTAAGCAGCTTGCCAGATTTAGGAAATGAGCCTCCTTTTAAATGAGCCCCTGTAGCACCAGACCCATGAATCTTATTGCATTCCACTCTCAGATCTGGAGACTCCTCCACAATATATGCATGTTAGGTGGATTGGCCAAAGTAAATTGCCTCTGAGTTTCCAAAGATGTGTAGGTTAGGTGGATTAGCTATGGTGAATGTGCGGGGTAATGTGGATGTGGGCCCAGGTAAGATGTTCTTTTGGAGAGTCGGTGCAGACTCAATGGGCCGAATGGCCTCCTTCTGCACTGTAGGGATTCTATAATTCCAAATTTTTTCTTGGTTAATGCGGCGGCGCCCTCTATGTATTACACACTCGGCCCCTCGAGCCTGCTCTGCCAGTCAATAAGATCATGAGTGATTTGATTGTAATCTCAACTCCACTTTCAGATTTCACCAGGGCCTGGCTACAAGGGGGACCAGGTTCTCCTGGGCATGAGGAGGTGGAACCATAGTGGGGGGGCGTTCCCACACAGGAAGCACACCCCTATCCACCCAAGCTGCCAAGAAAGCTGCCAATCTCACCACTTGGCCTGACACCTGCCAGGTAAAATACCACTGGTAGCAGGTGGTGGCCCTTAATAGCCATTAATTGATGAGTTAGGCGACACGGTGGAACAATGGTTAGCACTACTGCCTCACAGCACAAGGGACCCTGGGTTCAATTCCGACCTTGGTGACTGTGTAGAGTTTGCATGGTCTCCCCGTGTCTGCGTGGGTTTCCTCTGGGTGCCCCGCTCTCCTCCCACAGTTCAGAGATGTGCAGGTTAAGCGGATTGGCCATGCTAAATTGCCTTTAGTGTCCCAAGATATTAGGTTGGGTGGTTTGGCCATGGTAAATGTGTGGGGTTACAGGAATAAGGTGGAGGAAAGGGCCTGGGTAAGGTACTCTGTGCAGACTCGATGAGCAGAATGGCCTCCTTCTGCACTGTAGGGATTCTATGATTCTAAGATTTAGGGCCTCATTTGACCCATTAGTAAACAGGCCACCTGATGCACCCTCCCCTGCTGGTAAATACCAGAGGTAGTGAGTAGGCAGTGGGCATGTGCTGGCACCATTGTGCACAGTGTTGGCACCATCCCACACCCACTTCCTGGTAATGGGCTTATGCGTTGAAGAGGGCATGTAAAATTCCATCCAGTATATTTTCACTCCTCCAAACAATAAAAAAAGTTGCCAGTTTAGGTTGTGAACTTGATTCAGCTGCTAAACATACGCTATCCATATATATGTTTAACAGATACATTACCAACATTCGCCAGCAAATCTTTTTTTTGTCAGTCAAGATAACATTCTAGTCATTTTATTTAAGGTAAAATAGACAGTTAGCTAACGTATGGGTATCTGTAATTTTGTTTTGGACATAAATTGTGGAATATATTAAACAACAACAACTTGTATTCATATATTGACTTTAACAGTGCAAAATATCTCAAGACATTTTCCAGGAGCATAATCAAACACCATTTGACACCGAGCCACTTGAGATATTAGGACAGATGATCAAAAGCTTAGTCAGAGGGGTGGGTTTAAAGGAGTGTCTCAAAGGAAGAAGGAGAGGTTTAGGATGGGCATCTCAAATCTTCTCACCATAACAGCTGTGTAAGAACATGGGCTTACTTTGAGTGATTGCAAATTGAAAGTGTTTAAGGAGCCTAAGCTTTTCTCTAACTTGACTGCTCCTCAAAAAATACAGTAAGGAGTTTAACAACACCAGGTTAAAGTCCAACAGGTTTATTTGGTAGCAAAAGCCTCAAGAATTATTCTGTAAATTGAGTTTGTGTCTTTATATGCCCTGTTTGTGAACAACTTTTTCACACAGTGACTGATTGGGGACTGGAATGCACTGCCTGAGGGTATGGTGAAGGCAGGTTCAACTGAGGCATTCAAAAGGGAATTAGACTGTTACCTTAAAAGGAAGGGCAGGAACATAGAATCAATGAATCCTGACAGTGCAGACAGAGGCCATTTGGCCCATCGAGCCTGTGCCGACAACAATCCTAGCCAGGCCCTATCCCTATAACCCCACTTTTTTATCCTGCTAACTCCCCTGACATTAAGGGACAATTTAGCAAGGCCAATGAACTAACCTGCACATCTTTGGAGTATGGGAGGAAACCAAAGCACCCGAAGGAAACCCACGCAGACATGGGGAGAATGTGCAAACTCCACACAGATAGTCACCCAAGGCTGGAATTGAACCTGGGTCCCTGGCACTGTGAGGTAGCAGTGCTAACCACTGTGCCATCCAGGAATATAAAAAACAGGAGTAGGCAATTCAGCCCATCGAGCCTGCTCTACAATTTAATATGATCATAGCTGATTGGACACTTCAATGCCTTTTACACCCAGTATCCTCATAATCCTTTACATTGTTAATCAAAGTCTATCAATCTCTGCTTATGGTGAGATGATAGAGGAATGGCACTAGATGAATTAACTTATTTGGAGAACTGGCGCAGACATGATGGGCCGAATGGTTTCCTGCTGCGCTGTAATTTGAGATTCACTATCACAAGTAACCTTGTATTGTTAGGGGAAAGGGGAAATGGGCAGAATTAGGCTTAGAACTGTCTACAGCCCTATTTTCTCTCTTTCTATGTCTGTGTGAATAAATGAAACATAGTCAAACATAATTCTCTTTTACTATTTTTCAACATTAAGCTTTGCTAGATTGCAGTTGAATATAATGATTGCAATCTAGATATCAATCCTTCCTCTTCTCCAGGGTGCATCCTTGATTATTCAATGGTTGCTGAGTCTGATGCTGTGAATTTACTCTAGGGGAAGATGAGGAGACAGGCCCCAACTCTGCCTCAGCCCACATAGCAGCTGAACCTTGTGATTTTGCAGTTCCTCTTCACCACATGTTAGCTGTCTAGGCGACTGAACCAACTGCACCATCCCTCTTTCCCCCACCCACACCTTGGCCCACCCACAGATATCTATTATTTTGGATTCATTTCTCATCTGACACAATTAGGAAAAGTGTGTTCAAACCTAAATGTTATCAATATGGAGTCAGCTTTGAAAACTATAGGAACTTCACATTTACCCAAACTAAAGGCCTAGTTGCCAATGGTGGAGTTAATAAAAGCAGAGATGTGCAAGAGGCCAGAATTAGAGGAGCACAGACGTGAGCCAGACCCAGCGTGCAAAAATCAACTTCATCAAGTGCACATAAAGGTTAACATTTACATTACAGTGGATTTGGATAGCATGAGAACACAAAATTGCCAAAAAAAATGTTCCAATGCCAATTATTAGTAATTAAAATATTGCAATTTTGCAAGCATTTGGTCAAAAAAATTAAATGGGCCTGTGGTTAAAAGTTATGCCTGATAAATATTATAATTGCTTCCATACTAACTGTGGAAAGTGCAGTACTGCATTAGTAATTTGAAATAGGACATAGAATCATAGAATTGTTACAGTGGTAAGAGCAATATGTTCAGAATGAACAAATTATTTTGGATCTATACCCTCACCACTGGGGCTTCTTTGCCACAGGTCTGGCTCTGTTGTAAACTAATTGATAAAGAATGAGTGCTCTGATTATCATTGCATCATGCAACCACCAGGATGGTAGAAGGTGAACTCATGGACCTTGTGCTTTTGTTTCAGGGAAAACTTGTTCTTTTCTCATCTAACAGTACTTATGTTTACAGACACTAAAACTGAGAAGGCACCATTTTCTATTTTAATTGAAGTGGTAAGCAAAAAGGCTTTGATATGAATGTCAATGTTACAAAATTGGACTGAGCTTAACACTAACTCAACGCATTCCCATAATTTCTTCATATGCCAATGTATTATGCATGAGAAATCTGTTTATCATTGTTCCTGCTAAGCAACAGCATAAGGAGTGCCAAAATATAAACCAGTTTGAGTTTTTCTGTTTGATATAATTGAGAGACTTTCAATGTAGGGGAATTGAAAGTGAAGATCTCTGAGTTAAATAACAATGCAACAAGCGAAGTTCGCTAATTTATCGCAGTTGTCGCACCAAAATACAGTTTATTTATAGTTTTATTTTTATATATTTATAGTTTCAGGAATGCGGTACATTCAATTAAAACATAAAAGGGAATGAAGCGGTTAATGAAGTAATACTCACAGCAGGGCCTGGCAAGCCAGGCATGCCTCTTTCTCCACGATGGCCTGGCAGGCCTGCAAGTCCTCTTTGTCCAGTTGTACCTTGTGGACCTGGAGGACCATCTGGGCCCTATAAGTTGCAACAGAGACACATCATAGAGATACCAATTAAGGCACCAATATAGCTATAGTAGGAAAGCAGGGTTGTCATGGCTGTTCCAGCTGCAGCTAACACCCCGTGGAACGCTGTCCAAAACAGCTGTAGCTTACTGCTTCCAATCAGCACAAACGTTTCAATGTAACCATGGCTTAAGAGTGGTGAAATGTTATTTTTTATTGAGGAAATGTATGCAAAGCTGATTTATACCACTAAGTACAAATTTCCTTGAACTTTCATTTCTACTAAAACTTTTTGCTGCTCACATGTGACATGCAAAAGAGCAGCTCTCACAGATTTTTTGCATTCACACCAGTAATGTGCTGCTGTTGAAATTTACACACATAAATTTAGAGACTGTGAGATGCAGAATCACTTAATTTAGGCTCAAGTGAGATTTCTGGAGTTTGATAGAGATTTTCTTTTCTGCGTTTTCTTTTTTATATTTTATCTGAACTCTCCATGATACTGAACTAAAATGTTAAAGTTTTCAGACTTCCTCCCCCTCCTGCATGCAAAATGTTAAGCAGCTGGAATGGTCGTGCCAATGAGGATATCCCTGTTGTCGGGGTCCATTCATTCCTTAGAATAGACATAGGCAGCACTTGGTATGGATTTAAGATGATTTTCTTTATTGAATAAAACTTAAAAGTAATACTACAAAAGCGAAGAGAGAGAGAGAGAGAGAATTTGGGGACTGGCTTCACAGCCAGGCCCTGTACAGACTTGAACTCAAACCTCGCACTCGGCTGAACTAAGTAAACAGATAACTGTTACTGCAATATATACATTTTTATCTGTGTTATTGAAATTGCTGGTGTAAACTAGGTTCCCAACTTTCATAAACAATTGGCAGCTGTGGCTGTGAAAAAAGCTTTGTTTAGTCATTTCTGCTAACATTGTATTTTCAAAAAATGCAGTCAATTTCTAAGCTCATCCCAGAATTCCCAGGTAAGTTTTAAAATGTGGCCAAGTTAGCTTTAAAGCTTAGCATAAGTAGTTACATAGGCAGAAATATCTTAAAATGAAGTCTTTTAACTGAAGCAAACCATACAAAGGGTCCCACACCTGTTGTACAGAATAACGGCAGAAGAGGCTGAAAGTGAGGTACCGTGGTTGAAGACAGCAACCCACTCACTCTGATTGGTGCTGCTGAATATAATTCTTATCTTACGCTGATCTTTACATTTCGGTATCTGCGCAGGAAATTTGGACACGAGTTCCCATGGGAAGAATCGACATAAATTTTGGTGTAATTTTGGCAGCGAAGAGATTAAGGAAATTCGGGGTCAACATGTTGACTGTAGACTGCAATTTTTGGTAATGGATCTGAGTGGCCAGTACAACCAGAATAAAATTTCCTTATGTTTAACACCGTAGTTGAAACTAATCCCTAAATCTCGACAATGGTGTTTTATGAACCTGTGCATGAGTTTACCTCTGCTTCTTTTCATCAAGAAATTACTTCAAAGCAAATCATTTATTTTCTAAGTTTCTGGCCCAGCTCACACAGTGATCCATCCTACATGTATCTAATTGCTGAGCTCATACAGGAGGCAGTGCTATTCTAAGACTTCAGATCTAAGCTAATGGTTTATTGCTTTACTGCAATACGCTTTCGTCTTTTTTACTAAAAGAACCATTCGCCGGAATCTTACCACCATTCACGCCGGTGGGATTTTCCCATCCCGCCACAGTGAATGGAGATTTGGCTGACTGCCAAATTCTCCGACTTTGCTGCAGCGAAAGTGTGACGTGAACGGCAAGTAAAGTCTTTCAAAAGTGCAGCATAACTAAAGCAAATCTAGCCTGGCATGAACTAATCCTTATTGACATATCTAATATGGTCAGTTGGAATGTAACCACCAAGTAGATATTTTAAATGACCAAATTATAGAATAAGAACTCTCTGTGATTCTGACTTGGCATCCCATCCTGGAATTGGTACCTTGTTCTGGAATTGGTATCTTGTTCTCGAACTGGCATCCTGCTCTTTCTGTCCCGGTTCTTTATATTCTCATTGAAGCTGCACCAATCTTTCATGTCTCCTTTGGTGATTATTCTCTACATCATATGCTAACCGATATGAACATGACAAGACATGACCTACATGTCTTTGAGCATTATATTTCTACAATTCTCCCTCAGGACCCATTGGCAATGCTCATCAAATCTCCTCTTCATGAAAGATGGAAGCTTTATCCCTCCTCTTTTAGAACAACAAACCTCTCTATGCTTATGCTTCCTTTAATTTTATCTTTTCAAACACCTTTAGGGGTCTGAAAACCCTTGTTTTATTAGATTTCTAGCACTTCAAGAAATTATATTTGTTTGCAAAAATCTGTATTTTATGAGCTCCCTAAATAATACATGTAAAAAGCACAATAAATTTTTTATTTCTTTCCTTTTGTTACATCTTAAGTGGCTAAATAGATTACTTTATAATGCCAAGGATTTAGGTGGCTAAAGAATCTATAAAGATAGTTAAAGAACCTAAACATTTTCACGGCAGTCATGTTCACTTGTCTGTTCAATATTTATTAATCACATATTTATTATGGTGCAGATAACAAGAAAAAGCAACTGATAAATGAAACTTTTCTGGAGATTAAGGGTTTTTTTGTTTTACTTATTGCACTCCCAAAGGAGCAGCCTGGTCAGAAAGTGTGGGGAACCCACAATTCGGGATTCTCCTACACACACCGCAACATCACTGAGATTAGACTTAGTCCCCGATTGACAGCCTGAGCCTCGGGTGAGGAGCTGGCCAGTGAGGTCCGCAGCAATAGGTGGGTCTGTGCCAGAGACTGGCAGGGATAGATCAATCATGGGTGCAGGGAGGCAGGAGGTGAACCTAGTAAGGGAGAGAAGATGCACACTTCAATCCGGGGCAGAAAGAGTAAGGGGTTCGATCAAGAGATGGAATGGGGGGGGTGGGTCCTCTATTGGATGGGTGGGGTGGCACTGGATTTTGCAGTGGCGGGGGGATGGGGGAGGGGTGGGGTGGTGGTGGTGGAGGGTGCAGTCAAACAGCTGGAAGTAGGTCTGAGGCCTTGTGGTGATGCGGCGGGTGGGGAACCATAGAATCCCTACAGTGCAGAAGGAGGTCATTCAGCGAATCGAGCCTGCACCGACAACAATCCCACCCAGGCCCTCTCCCGTAACCCCACATATTTATCCTGCAAAACCCCCTGACACTAAGGGGCAATTTAGCATGGCACCATGCCACACCAAATTTTACAGCAATCAATGATAGTTTCATGGTCACCATTACTGAGACAAGCTTTATTATTCCAGATTTTTATCATTGAATCTGAATTCCATCAGCTGCTGTGGTGGAATTTGAACCCATGTCCCTCAGAGCATTAGCCTGGGCCTCTGAATTGCTAGTCTAGGGACGTTACCACTTCACCACCATCTCCATGAGGGAGGGGAGTACTCAGGAAACAAAGGTCTGTGGGATGGAAACTGGACAGCACAGGCAGTTGGAGAAATCAAATTTCAGGTGGGTTGGAGACCTTGGGGGCGATTTTCCCAGTCTGTTGTGCTGCTCTAGAAGTGCAATGGGCCGGGAGACATCAGCGGAAGCCGTTTCGGGGCTTCCCATTGGGCGCCACGGCCTCTGCGCATCTCCACAGCAAAGATTTTTTGTGTAGTCAGCTCCACACTGGAAATCGGCGCGGAGCTGATTTCAATATTTCAGTCAGGAATTTGCATCCAATTAGTGGACCCGGGACTGAAGTCTCCAGGCTCGCTAGCGTCTCCCCACTCCCCCCCACCAACGCCCCCCCCCCCCCCCCCCCCCACTCCCCACCCCCCGGCTAGGAGTCGTTCCCTCCAGCAGGGTTTACAACAGCTCCCCACGACCAGGGAAAACAGTCGGCCCAACCCCACTGGAGGGAACAGAAGAAATGGAGGTCCCCCCATGAGGTTGGGGGTAAGGGGGAGACAGTAAGCCCTTGCCCTGATAAAGCTGCCTGATTCCTGAACCGCAGGAAGCAGAGTTAAAATTGAAAACTTTCGACTCGAGGTCTAATGGAGATCAAACCTGCCTCTTTGGAGAGTGTTGGGTGCCCGCCCACCTTCCAGTCTTATATAAAGCCATAAATGGGTGAGTTTGAGATGAGTTTGAATCAGGAAATAGATTTTTCACACTTTAATCGTGCACTCAGTCCAAAAGTTAAAATTCAGCTGTGTGTGTGCAATGTAGGAAATACATCTTACGCACATCCTGCCTATTTGCAGAATGGATCCGCTTAAATGCTAAAGAGCAAATAAAATAGAGATTTTATTTCTAATTGCTGAAATATCAATGTTGTGGCAATGTTTAATGTCATGAGATAGAGTCTATACAAATCCCTTTTAAGCGTATGATTTTTCTAAAGTCTAATTGTACTTACAGTTGGACCATCTTCTCCAGGTTCACCTTTATCACCAGGGCTTCCCGGTGTTCCAGAAGGGCCAGGATCACCAGTCTTTCCAGGTGGACCTGTGTCACCCCGAAGACCTGGAGGACCTTCTTTTCCAGGAGCACCCAATGGACCAATAGGACCTGGATCACCCTGGGAAAGAGAGAGGAAAGATTCACTTCTTATTGAGCATAGATTACTCCTTATTTGTGCTAACATTTTCTTCTGCTCCAAATTATAATTTTATTAGATATATACGGATATAGATCACAGAGTGATGGGATTGATGTATGGGAGGCCCAACATTGGCACACTGCTGGCTGCATTCTGTTTAGCAAGAATCCTTTCTTCAGCAGTGTTATTTGCTTCTAGGTAATAAACTGAAAAATGTTGCCAAAATCTTCATATTCCATCAGTCACGTGTCATCAGATTAATTGAGCTAAAAGATAGCGATTTTGCATTATGATGCTCTTAACATTACTCTAACCTGTCACCCGAGATTTAACCCTAGATCCACAACTTAAAGCCCACAGTAACTTGATTCCCTCCAGTAGAGGTACCTGATCATTTTGTTTCTCAGAACAGCCTCACGTATAGCTGAACCAAGTTCAGCTCCAAGGAACATCCTTTAAACATTAAGTTGTGATTGAAGCTAATACCAATCATTACACTGTTTCTGTGACAAAAACAGAAAAATGCTGGAAAATCTCAGCAGGTGTGGAGAGAGAGTAGAGCCAACCTTTCAAGTCCAGATGACCCTTCGTCAGAGCTGCTTTTGTGGTTGCGTGAAAACGAAGCATAAATAAAAGTCAAGATTTATTCTAAGAAGAATAAAATCAAAATACTGCGGATGCTGGAATCTGAAACAAAAACACAGCTCTCGCGAAGGGTCATCCAGAGTCGAAACGTTGGCTCTATTTTCTCCCCACAGATGTTGTCAGACCTGCAGCCTACAGGATTTTCTGTTCTTGATTCTAGGAAGGTTATGTACAGTGTTCATTATTGGCATTTTCCACAAGAAAACCAATTAAGAGTTAATCCCTTGGGAATCTTTACTCACAGTTGCTCCTGGTGGTCCAACTCGACCTGCAGGTCCAGGAAAGCCAGTGGCACCCTATTTACAGAGGAAAATGTTGATAAGTTATAGCCAAGACTGAGTGTGCTTTGATAACTATTTGAAATCTATTGTTAATATCTTTGTAATTTTTAAATGAACCAAAATTCTATGCAATGATCCTAAAAGTCCATAAATGGGAAGAACGGTAACAGATGAAACACCAATAAGTGTGAGATTGGGAATAAAAGAAGTATACCAGCTCTGAATGGCATTAAACTAGGTGAGATCTAGATACTTAAGCACCTAGCATGTCCAGACAAGGCAGAACAGCAAGGTTGATGAAACCGTATGGGTTACGCTCAAATTAACATCTCGAGTTCAGTCTTAATTTTGAGCAGCAAGGCACAAGATGATGCACAGAACAACGATGAACTGTGTAAGATAGCAACTGTTATAGAACAGGGAAATCCTGAGTGCCACTTCAACCCAAATAGGGCAGTAGTTCACAGGTTCAAACTGATGAAAGCTCAGTTCAGGTGTGATGTTCTTCGTGAAAAGAAACCTCGGATTCATTTATGAGGGAATTGCTGCTGTGATGGATGATTATCAGCTTTGCTGGGTGGGTGAGCTGAATGGCATTTTTCATCCAATTTATCTGATGTTCAGGGTGCTGTAATGATAATGGAAATTATAGTGCCTGGCCAAAGGAATTCAGTTATGTTGGCTGACCGTTTTATAAGAAAGTCAAACTATATCAATACTCAGAAAATTACATCCAAAAGTGAGTTTGCAAGCCCACATAATTCTCTCTGAACTTGCCTGATCCTGATCTGGTGGAAGTTTGACGGAGGTTGGGTGAGGCCTAGGGAAATCAGTCTACCCTTACCCATATTAATTCCCTTAAATGGTCAATTATTAGTCAGTTAAGGCTGTCTCCCACCTGGTCACAATTGTAGGGTCAGCGGAAAGAGGTCAGGGTGGGTGGGAGGCCTGCAGGTAAGCCTGCTTGGGCCTCAGGTGAGAAAAGGAGCAGGGCCTCCATCACTGAGCCCTTTTCACAGTAAAGGGACCCCATGATCTCTCCCCTTGACCTTTCCAACATGACACCCATCCTCCTCACAACTCCGATCAGGGCTGCCCCCCCGATCTCACCGTGAGATTCCCAAACTTACATTTGTCCTGGGCTCCTGGCTCTGAGAACCTGGGGACTGCCTGTAGTCCCAGCAATGGCCACCACTCCCAGGGGCACTGCTGGGACTATAGAGTGCTTGGCCAGGCAGGCTAACCGGCAACTCACTGAGGCAGGATTTTCTCCCGAGAGAGGGGAAGAAATCCAGTCTCCAGCTAGTTAACAATCCACAAAAACCTCACCATTCAAAAAATCCTAAACTGTAAAGTGTGCAGAGTTGGTTGACTCTTTTTTGTATTTAGGATAACATTTTTCTTAATTATAGGTGAATAGTTCAGGAAAAGTGCTGATGTCAGTAATAAAAAAGTGAAGATTTTTGGCTTTGAATTAACAAGATAAATCCACATCTTTGGCCTTATATAGGTGAATAGTATTTTTTAAATTCTTACTCTGGTATATATGGGTTGGAATATTTGAGAACAACCACATTATCAGTATGATTAATAGCAATGAAGCTTAGTTTGATATGTAAAAATGATTTAACATTTTATCCTATCGATCTTTAAACTTCTATTACTCAACAGGTTGAAAAAATATATAAAAGCAAAATACTGCGGATATTGAAAAAAAAGTCTTTTGAGGGAATTTTCAACCAATTGGAGGTCAGGTTGTGGTCTGCTGTAGTCATAACTAATACTGCGCTTTTGGCAGCTGAAAGATAAAGGTAGATATGAAATAGGAAGGGTCCAAGGATAGATCCTTGGTGGGGTGGCAACCAGTGGTAACAGCATGAGAACAGAAAGAGAAGTCATTGTGAGTGATACCGTCACAATTGTTAGATAAGAAGGGAACCAGGTGAGAGCAGTCTCATTCGACTAGAGTGGAGGGACATGGCTAGTGTGATCAGCCATATCAAGGGCCGCAGAGAGGTGAGGAATGATGAGGAGGGATGGTTTACTTCTGTCAAGTCATGTGGCCTGCAATTACTCGCTAACTTTCACAACATCCTATCTTGAATGTACGCTGCTAATGTTTAATGTTACTGGGTCAATGTCACTCATTAGGGCTATTGTGGGAGAACCATCACCAAGTAGCCTTCAGCAGTTCAAGAAGAAGACCACCACCTCCTTCTCAGGATGGATAACAAGTACATTGTTACCAATGTCACCCATTGCCCGTGAACAAGAAAAACAACCAATGTGATCTACTTTGTACTGATGTTTGGATGCGTGCATCCATTAAAATTCTAAAGCATTGTTTGTGACCAGGTCATTGTGTAAATTTTAAAATTATCGGGAACTATGGATCCACAGGCCATTAATTTTCATCCCCACACTTGCAGGCATCATTGTCAGTGGGTGTGGAAAATTTGGATGGCCACTGACTTTCCAAATTTTCCCATCCCATCCGCAACAATGCCAGGACCGGAAAATCCCACGCACAGTAACTCCATTTCGAAGTAATTCAATGAATGTGAAGTGCTTTGGGGTACTTGAAAGAAGGAATTTGAAAATTCAAAACTTTTCTTTCAATTTTCTTGTTAAATACATTTGAGACACTTCCTACGGAAGAAGCGATGGATTGAAATATTAAATACAAGTGAAAAGTTGAAAAATGATAGAGGGCGAGATCTTCCGGCTGTTCACCTGGTGGGATCTTCTGGTCCCGCCGATGGCACAGCCCTGCCGCGGGTTTCCCGGGTGATGTGGGTGGATTCAATAAGAGATCCCATTCACAGCGACTGGACTAAAATATCCCACCGCCGGCCAATGGCGGGCCACCACCCGCTACCGGGAAACTCGCTGCGGGGAAGCCAGAGAATCTCATCCAGAAAATTCAAATAATCATACTTACAGGTGGTCCCTGGGTACCACGTCCACCTTTTAAACCTGGGACTCCAACAGGTCCCTAAGAAATGAATTGGGAAAATGATAAGTTGAACAGTACGTTATCCATAATCATAAAAAACTACTAATTAATCATTTCATGCTAGAAAGTGCTTTAGTAACTTCCTTACTGGTGGACCAGGGGATCCTGCTAGTCCTTGAGGTCCTGGAGATCCAGCATCACCTTTCTGACCAGGCTCACCAGTTTCACCTTTACCTCCAGGCTGTCCATCAGTGCCCTGTTTCAAATGAAATCAGGTGGTTTAGTGGGGAGCTATGTTAGAAGGTAGAGAACAAGATTACCTTATGCATAAGTTATACATTTTTCAAAATGTAATTATACTCATACCAGAGTTATAGTTTTCCAAGCAGTAGGGTCGGATAATGTTTCCATTTATTGAATTACAATCGCTCTCCAATATGAGCACAGTTTCCCAATTAGATTTTCTCCCAATTTTCATGTTTAACAAATCCTTAATATATGGGTTTACTAGTGGTACAAGCTGAATACATAACAGGGAAAAGCAAGAATTGAGACTATCCTACTATTTGGTTCGACATCCCAATCCACTCATTACTATATAGGCTAGGATATCTTGTTTGATAAAAGCACACTCTGGCCATTCCACAGTTTTGTGTTGTTCATCCCTATAGCATGAGGTATAAATGAATGAGCGCACGCTGTTACTGATGTTCACAATATCAACGGTCACGTTTTCCATTTGTTTTTGTCACTGCGCACCCATACAACAAGTTCAACTGAATAAAAGTGATTGATGTGTTACTTGTTTCACAAATGCAACTGTCTTTAGAAAAGTATCTTAAAGAAAGTATGTTATTTAAAGTGAACTTTTCAGTCACAGGAAACTTACAGGTGGTCCAGAAAATCCAACAGCACCAGTGGGACCAGTCTCACCACGAGAACCCTGAAAAAGAATGATGGAATTCACTATCGCAAAACTTCACAGAATGATTCGAGATTTATAAGGGTCTACTACATAACCTTTTCCTGATCCTAAAGTTTGTGCTATTCTAACACACATTTTATTGAGTTTTAAGTACAAGAATTGCACCCAGTTATTACTTGAACAATTCTGAGATCTACCGGTCCTTACCATATTTATTGGTTTCTTTAGAACTTGGTCGATTTGCCTCTTGAGCTCATTTTCACTTTCCACTTCAAAGGCCTTTGCTAACAGCCTCTCCACAACTTATTTGTTTGAAAAGAGTTTCATCTGTCTTTTCTTCTCAGTCCCAATTTCCTATTTGGTCAAGGATCCATGGATATTTGAATCATAGAGTCATAAAATCCCTACAGTGCAGAAGGAGGCCATTTAGCCCATCGAGTCTGCACCAACCACAATCACACCCAGGCCCTATCCTCATAATCCCATGCATTTACCCTGGCTAGTCCCCCGATACTAAGGGGCAATTTAGCATGGTCAATCCACCTGACCTGCACATCTTTGGACATCGAATCATTTGCCATAATCTCCCCGATTCAAATATCGGCAAGATATGAACATACCAAAGCTTCAAATCTTGGAAATGTATATAACTTCTTAATAATCACTCATTATAAATCTCAATATTGTAAAATGTAAAATATATGTTTGTTTCTTCTACTAACTATGCCACGGTGTCACACTGCACAGTGCAAAATAAGTACCTACTTGTGACAATATAAATTTCCTGTTTAAACTTCATGATTGTTCAGTGCAGCATTGAAGCTCATGGTAACTAAACCAATCTGCTGAGATTAAGAGGGCAGCCATAACCAACCAAGGTAAGTAAATTGTCTGCATTTTGGGTAGTGATAGAGCAGCTAAAAATTAAGTTAAGTTTAAGTTTATTTATTCGTGTCACAAGTAGGCTTACATTAACACTGCAATGAAGTTACTGTGAAAATCCCCTAGTCGCCACATTCCGGCACCTGTTTGGATACACTAAAGGAGAATTTAGCATGGCCAGTGCGCCTAACCAGCACGTCTTTCATACTGTGGGAGGAAACAGGAGCACCCGGAGGAAACCCATGCAGACACAGGGAGAATGTGCAAAGTCCACACAGATAGTGACCCAAGCAAGGAATTGAACCCAAGTCCCTGGCGCTGTGAGGCAACAGTGCTAACCACTGTGCCACCCCTATTATTAGGTGTTGTAGAATTATGGGGCTGGACTCAAATTTGATCTGGAGGGCTGGGATTTCCAGAAGGTTTCAATGCCCGGGATATCTGTCAGGCTCAGATACGGGTCAGAAACCTGCACTGAGAGAAATTGTCACTCCTTGTGATTTTCCCGCAGTGGCCAATTGATGACCAGAAGGTGAGTGTGCTATCCAATTGGGCACGACAGGTTGGTTCCTGAGGTTAGAGAGCCAGTCCGGGGCCTCACAGTTTGAAAGCAGCAAAAGGATGCCATTCAAGAAAAGTGAGGGAGAAAATGCTTCAAAATGGGGACACCCTTTCTCCAACCTTTTAAAATTTAAAACAAAAAAATAGCCTTCGCAGCTGAGCCACCATTGGGGGATTCTGAGTGGAGGAGTAGGTTCCAGAAGCCCTCTAAAATTTAGCTACACCCAGGGAGGCAGGGAAAGCATCTAAACCTGCCTGTTATGCTCATCTCCTGCTCTGCTGCAGGGAGGGCACTTCCTAGTCCCAGTCACCTCTAACAAACTGAAGGCTAACTGGGAAATGTCAGTAAGCCTCTATTATGTATGTTGGGGCATAGCTTCTTTAAGGGAATAGAAACATAAAGACTAAAAGCAGGAGCAGAATATTCGGCCCTTTAAGCCTGCTCCACCATTCATTTTGGTTGAATTTGGCTGATCATCGAATTGAATATCCTGATCCCTCCCTTTCCCCCCATATCCCTTTAGCCCCAAGAGAATTGGTCAAGTGATCTGGCATGTAAGATGAGCTAGTTGGGAACTGCCCTGAGCAGGCAGTCAACGTTTGGAGTGTGCAGCGAGTGGACTGAATAAAGATCTGTGTTCTCTGACACCTGACTGTGGAGTAGTTCTTCAGGAGACACCTCAGTACTCAGAGATTTAACAGCCTCCTACAATTGGCTTTAGGTGGTGTTAATTCAGTTTAATCAGCTATCCGCCACATCCAGGCAGAAGCCCTGCCGACCTTCTCCCCTCCATCCTACCTCCCAGAAAATTGCCCAGGATCAGGATGTGTAGGGGAACTAGTACTCAGACTGGTGGCACTGCTTTTACTGCCTTCCCATCTCCATTCTCTGTGGGGTAGTGGTGGAGTTGTATTGTCACTGGACTGGTAATTTGGAGACCCAGGGTAATGTTCTGGGGACCTGGTGAAATCTGAATTGAATTAAAATCTAGAATTAAAAGTCTTAATGAGAACGATGAAACCATTGTCAATTGTCATAAAACCCATCTGGTTCATTAATGTCATTTAGGGAAAGAAATCTGCCCTCCTTACCTGATCTGGCCTATATGTGACTCCAGATCTACAGCAATGTGGTTGACCCCCATGTGCCCTCTGAAATGGCCTAGCAAACAGTTCAGTTCAAAGGCAATTAGGGATGGCTTATAAATGCTGGCCCAGCCAGTAATGTCCATATCCCATGAATTAATTTCTTGGCCTTGGTGGGAACTCAAAATCCAGAAAACATACTTTCAACTCTGAAATTGAATTCCAATTCTTCAACAAGCCTCTTCTACAAAACATTTTACCCAATTCTTGACAAGTTATATATATATATATATTATATTATGTATGTTTTATATCCGGGATTAGCAGGGCTTCATTGTCATTATGTCTTCCTTTTACATGTTCTTTCCTCTGCTGCTTTAAAAAGTTTATTTATTCGTGCTTACATTAACACTGCAATGAAGTGACTGTGAAATTCCCCAATCGCCACACTGTGGTGCTTGTTCGGGTACACTAAGGGAGAATTTAGCATGGCCAATGCACCTAACCAGCACGTCTTTCACACTGTGGGAGGAAACCGGAGCACCCGGAGGAAACCCACGCAGACACGAGGAGAACATGCAGACTCCACATAGGCAGTGACCCAAGCTGGGAATCTAACCCAGGTCCCTGGCACTGTGAGGCAGCAGTGCTAACCACTGTGGCACCATGCTACCCTCTGTGTTACATATGTGCGGTTACACCAAAATATATTTTAAAAGATTACTACACACAGCTATTAGAACAAATCATCTTTCAATATTTCAACAAATGTTTTCATGCATTTAATATCGGGCCTCTCAGTAAGTTTACAGAATTGGTTAGTGTCAGGATTTTGGGGGCATATCGGTGATGTGTGCTCATACCCCATTAATGATTAATGCAGCACTCCGAAAGCTCGTGCTACCAAATAAAACTGTTGGACTTTAACCTGGTGTTGTGAGACTTCTTACTGTGCCCACCCCGGTCCAACGCCGGCATCTCCACACCATTAATGATAGGGTTCACTGGAAGACTAAATACCCACCAGAGGAAGAAGAGAGATTTTTAATCCATCCTTCTAGGCTTAGTTTGGATGGCCAAAATAGTGGTACGTCATAGCGGCCTGCTTCCTCAGTTTGTCCCACACTTATAATACATATAACTAGTTGTTTCTCTCTAATGGGGAGAGCTGCCTCTGTTTCCTTGTGGACTTTAGCTAATGATTAAAAATATTCGAAATCAGATCCCAGTGTTGAACAAGGTAATATTCCAACCCACTGCACTTTTTTCTGAAACATTTTACATTTATACATTTCACTTACTGGAGATCCGCGGGAACCCAGAGGGCCAGGAGGTCCAATAGAGCCAGGTTCACCCTACATTGTGTTTAAAAGAAATAGTTACCATAAATAAGATGAAAATACAATAAATTCAATAGTCAGGCCTAGTCAGGCATTTTTAATATCTCTTGTGTTTCTGTTTGTTAGTCAAATGTAACTAGTTGTCGTGTGGACCAGTGTGTGTAGCTCACCTTGAGGTAGGAACATGGAGTCTGGAGGACATCAGGACAAAGGGAGAATTCTGGGGTTCATATTGGACATATTAAAAAAATAAAAGATAATTTTAACTGAACAGGGACACATACACTGGCATGTCATTGAAGTGGTTGTTGTTGTTTTTCTTTCCACCACCGAGTGGTGCATAGGGCAGACTTCCATCTCTTCCCATAGCAAGGCTTATCCTGGAACAGGTCACTAGCCTGTCTCCAAAGGCTTATAGCTTGAGGGATGTCACTGTGCATCAAGCATGCCTCACCAGGAGTCTATCTAGCTCTTATCACCTGCCATTGGCGTGTGCTGGAAGGAATTTGCAGGTTGATACTCAACCTGTTTGACTGAGTCTTACATCCTCCTTAACCATCATGTCCTGAGGTAGAACCCGAGCCTGAAGCTTCGAGACAGAGACACTGCCCACTGTGGCACAAGACCTTCTTCATTAAGGTGGTGACCCAAACTAATTACACCATCAGACACTCAGTCCACAACAGTTCTCATAAACAATGGCTTCTCTGAGCATGTGTCAATGGCGCTCTTCGTGCTTTACCAAGATGCAGATATGACATCCATTTCTGCCATGGACCTGGGAACACTCAGCCCTACCAAACCAAGAGCAGGAAATGGCTACATGCAGGTGATCTTACACAAGCATGATGCAATTGATAAGGCACTGAAACCGAATCGGATGACCCGATTCGAGATATTCCCTTATATGTGGAGGGATCAGAGTCAGAAAGAGGTATAAAGGCACAGCCCACAAGGACATTGTCACTGCAGCCTGGGAAACGTGACTTGATCATACACGGGAAGTCATGTGGAAGACTTCATTCAGCGGACTGAGCACCCAGGGATGAGTTCCTGGTCACATGTTTTAGTAAGCAGCGAGTGTTATAAGTATATACCATCGCTCGATAGGTTAGTAAAGGCTTTCCACATGAAGCGGAAATTTGTACACAAAGTTTGTGTTGTGTCATTGATACCTAGTGTGGGGTCCAGACCTTAGAGGGGAGTGAGGCTCCCTATTTAAGTGTCTTACACTAGACTACTCAATTTGTACCAGAAATGATCATGAGATGGTGCAATTTATATAGTATTTTACACAAAGTGGCTTTGATTATTAATTACCTTATCCCCTGCAGGACCAGCAATACCAGGTGGACCAGAAGGGCCAGGCAGACCCTGTGGGAAAGAAGAATAAGTCATACCATAAGTAATACCATTTGATATTATAGTGGATAACAACCAACGAGGCATTGGAGCAGACTTCGTAGCAACATAGGTCTCAATATTTACTTGAACTCGGGAAGAAAGGGGAGCGGTGGAGAAAGTGGCATGGGGATTTTCAGGAAAACGCAGTTGTAAAGATTTCTCATTTGTTCTGCCAAATTCAATGGTAGGATGCCTTTTTCATTGCACAGTCTGGGTTCAACTGTGGGAGGATAAACTGCTTCTTCCTTGTGGGGGCACCTCAGGGTTACACGGACATTTATAACATAGAATGAGGCCATTCAGCTCAATCGATCTGAGTATTTACACTTCATATGAATGTCCTTCTACATTACTTTGTCTCAATATCAATGTATCCGTCGGTCCATTTCTCCATCATCTAGCCTCCACACGATGACTCCTAGGATGCAGCATTCTCAAAAGCAGAGTGAAGGAAAATGCACTGAGGACTCTACAATCATGAACACAATCACCAAAATGAAAGGCTGATTGATAATAGAATCATTTCTCGTCCATTTCTTCTTGTGCCAAACAAGTGAACTAAATCAATCAAACTCAGGGACAAAACAAGAAGGGCAGCTCCCAAAAAGAAGGGAACTGTCCAAAACAAAAGACAAAGCATAAAGGAAACTTAAAACATCAAACCAAAATGTGATTAAAGAGGTCAATAAAACACTCCAGTCCCTGCAGAGCCCAATGGGCACGAAAGGCCTCGATGGTGCACGTGGGTTCTGCATGCTCCTCTCCAGGGTCACCTGGGCTGCAAACGTAGCCTAGGGAGAGAGGCAGATAGTTGGATTGGACGACCCCCTTGGTCGCCAGCTGCCTGGACCTGTTTTAACTTCTGGTGTAATTGCTTGCAAATCAATTAATAGAGTAGCCACTTAACAACTTAATTGGATTGCTAGATAGACTTTTTATGCTCTCCATTAAAGATTTAGGGCGGGGTTTTATGACCTCGCTCATCCCAAAACCATAAAATCCTGCCTGATGTCAACAGACCTTCCCATTATCTGCCCTTCACCCGCTCTGATTCCTGTGGTGGGCGGGATGGTAAAATTCCAGCCTTATTATCTATTTTGCCATCGTGTCATCTTGAGACCAATGCGGTGAGTCCTAATTCCACAGTGAGTCAAGACACAGCTCATTGTGGTGCTGACTACAAAGGGCTCATGTCCTGCCACCAGTTGCAAGTCGCAGCTTAGGAAGGAGCAAGCAGAAATGATCGCAGTGGCTGTAAGGAAGAGTCCTGTTTACAGTGGTGAGGTGGCCTTTGGCATGATCCTGTCACCCTCCCACCACCACAACCCTGGCCTCAAAACCTATCTGCTTTATTAATACATTTCATTATACTCCTTTTTGTACAGATGTTCACAATTCAGTTGGGGTGATGAGTAGGTAACTGCTAACATCCTTGAATTAGTTTTAAAAATAAATGAAAAGTAAAATGAAGAGTTTACTTACTCGAGCACCTTCATTACCCATACTGCCTTCAGATCCTTTTTCACCTGCAATACCCTGTCAGATGAGAAGAGAAGCAATGAGACAGGAACTAGGCACCAAATAATTTGAATTAAATATGCATGCATACATTCAATGTGAGAGATTGCTTACTTACTCTTTCTCCCTTAGGACCTGAAGGTCCAGAAGCTCCTCGTTCCCCTGGCATTCCCTGAAGACCTGGAGGACCTAGATCGCCAAGATTACCTGTAGGTCCAGGAAGACCCTACAAATCATGGAAACAATCACCAAAATGAGGTGCCGATTGTTAGGATATTAGAATAACTTTTGGAGTAATTGTTTACAAGTCAGTTAACAGAGTAGTTACTTAACAATTATTTGACAGAATTTTTATGGTTCACATTAAAGATTTACTGCCTATTTTGCCATCGTGTCATCTTGAGACCAGTGTAATAATCCCCTTCAAATTAAAATTAGCTCATGACAAGTAAGATAGCGATTTCCAATTCCACTGTGAGTCAAGACACAGCTCGTAGTGGTGCTGACTACAAAGGGAAAGGTTTAAGTCTTGGTCTGTTTTGAATTGTTTCATCTCAGCTGAGGCAAGGTAGGGGTTCAACAATGGGCCTCAGCATCCCTGGACTCAGACTGGAAAATAAATATCAGCAAGGATTCCAGGTTTCAGGAAACTTTCTCTAGTAACTATAGTGGTAAGGTTGGGTATATTAACATCAAGTAGGAGAGGATTGAGCTCAGTTATTGATGCCTCGTGCAAATCGTTCACTGGAATCAGACGGAGCAGTTGGGTGGGATACGAAGGATTAGTAATATCGGTGGCATCTCTGGTATAAGTTACAGTTATCTTAAAAGGAGTGGAGGAAGTTAAGAGGAAAACCTGCATTTATGAGAGGCATGGATAGAATGGATAGTCGGAGACCTTTTCCCAGAGTGGAAATGTCAATTACTCGGGACATAGGTTTAAGGTAAAAGGGGGAAAGTGAGAGGCAAGTTTTTTATACAGAGAGTGGTAAGTGCCTGGAATGTGCTACCAGAGGAGGTGGTAGAAGCAGATACAATAGCAATGTTTAAGAGGCATCTTGACAGATTCATGAATAGGCAGGAAATAAAGAGATACAGACCGCAAAGAGGCAAAAAGTCTTTAGTTTAGAAAGGTGTTATGTGTCGGCGCAGGCTTGGTGGGCCATATGGCCTGTTCGTGTGCTGTACTGTTCTTTGTTCTTTATACTGAACTCTCCCATATCCCTGAATATCCCAAATCGCTTCCCATCCAATTAATTATTATTCCAAATGCAGTCACAGATGTTGTACAGTCAGAGCGAGAAGATGAGTGAAAGTTGGCTGATGTAATCAATGTTTAACGATACCTTAGCTCCATCTTTGCCAGCAGCACCCGGAATACCTCTTGGTCCTTGAAGACCTGGAGGGCCAGGCAAGCCGCGCTCTCCTGGAATTCCACGTTCACCCTACAATGATTCATTGTAAAATATTAGCCGTGCACTGTTACCGCAAATCACTTCCTACACGTTTTACAGTAAGCTGCAATTGTACTTACTCTTGGACCTAACTGGCCTAATGGACCAAGGTCACCTGGGATGCCCTGTCAAGAGATAAAATCAGACAAAAGGGTATCAAAATTTTGCGTTTACAACGTACCATTTTCTAATATTATTCTTCTCTGTAAAATCAAACAAAATATTTTACCCCTTAGACTTTCAGAACTGCAGCTTGAAATTGCTCATGTTTCTTTTAAGACCAGAAATCATGTATTTTGTTATTTGTTTATGGGATTGTGGGTATTGCTCGCTAGACCAGTATTTATTGCCCATCCCTAATTGCCCTCAAGAAGGTGGTGTTGAGTCACCATTTTGAACTACTGCAGTCCATTTGGTGTAGCTACATGTACACTGCTGTTATGAAGAGGATCCAAGGATTTTGATGCAGTGATCATGTGGGAACAACTACATGGTTCCAAGTCAGGATGGTGAATGACTTGGAGTGGAACTTGCCGATTGTGGTCTTCGTCGAAGGAGCCATGGAGAGTTGCTGCAGTGCATCTTGTAGATGGTACACACTGCTGCCACTGTGCATCGGTGGTGCAGGGAGGGGCTGTTTAAGGTGGTGGTGGATGGAGCACCAATTAAGTGGATGCCCAGGATCCGGTGACGTCCTGGATGGCGTTGAGTTTCTTGATTGTCGTTAGAGCTGCACTTATCCAGGCAAATGGGATTCATTCCATCCCACTCCTGACTTGTGCCCTCAAGATGTTTTTTTTGTAATTTGTCGTGTATCAGAGAGAATATTTTACCGACCTGCAGGATATTTGCTTTTCCCATTACATTATTCCTTAATGGCCAGAAGAGGATTTGTACATATTAAATATAGACCATTTTACCTTTTGCTGGCTCACTCGGAATGTTGAAATTATTTATTATTCATTCACTTTATTGGTCACTATCCAAGACATTCCTGAGTTATTTTTAAGTTGTTTTTTTTTATATTTTAAAATATCTCAATCAAGAAAACAGAAAGGTTTTCCCTTTCTGAGAGAAAATGGAACAAGGGTTGGACTTTTGTTCCTTAATCACAAAATTTAGAGTCTGTCCATGAATTATGCTTTTGTCTGTAGACATTTTTCTATCTGATAATTTTTGAGGAATTCTATTAATAAACTCAATGTACTCATGTTCCTGCTATATAAAGCAAATTGCTACTCATTCATTTGCTCATCACAACCGAACACAGACATTAAGAACGCACAAACATTTTCAATTGCCTTTTACCAGCATAGACATGACAACTACCCGAAGTGTATAATATGTTCATCCTGTAATCATATAATTGAAATCTTGATGTGAATATCATAGAATCATAGAATCCCTACAGTGCAGAAAGAGGCCATTCAGCCCATCGAACCTGCACTGAACACAATCCCACCCAGGCCCTTTTGATTTGATTTGATTTATTGTTGTCACATGTATTAGCATACAGTGAAAAGTATTGTTTCTTGCACGCTATACAGTCAAAGCATACCATTTATTGAGAAGGAAAGGAGAGAGTGCAGAATGTAGTGTTACAATCATAGCTAGAGTGTAGAGAAAGAGCAACTTAATGCAAGGTAGGTCCATTCAAATGTCTGATGGCAGCAGGGAAGAAGCTGTTCTTGAGTCGGTTGATACGTGACCTCAGGCTTTTGTATCTTTTTCCTGACAGAAGAAGATGGAAGAGAGTATGTCCAGGGTGAGTGGGGTCCTTAATTATGCTGGCTGCTTTTACGAGGCAGTGGGAAGTGTAGACAGAGTCAATGGACGGGTGGCTGGTTTGCATGATGGATTCATTACCTTTTGTAGTTTCTTGCGGTCTTCGGCAGAGCAGGACCCATATCAAGCTGTTTCGGCCCTATCCCCGTAACCCCACTTATCTACCCTGCTAATCTCCCTGACACTAAGAGGCAATTTAGCATGGCCAATCAAACTAATCTGCACATCTTTGGTCTGTGGGAGGAAACTGGAACACCCGGAGGGAACCCATGAAGACGCAAGGAGATTGTACAAACTCTACACAGACAGTTATCCGAGGCCAGTATTGACCCCCAGTCCCTGGCACTGTGAGGCAGCAGTGCTAACCACGGTGCCACCGCGCTGCCTGTGAATATACATTCTTGAAATTGAAGAAAAAGGCACTTCTTGCTCAGACCTAACCCCAAGCGATGACAGTGTGAAGTCTAATTGGCTTCGGCCAATAAAGAAGTTTCTATCAGCGCCATTCATAAATTTCATATCCCATTGTGGGGAGTAGAATACAATGCTTCCAAAGTGAGCTGCAATGATGCAACTGTACTTGAACATTGACACTGAGTATAAAGTAGCGTTCAACCTGGATCTTCCCATATTCCACAGGGCCACATAGGTCAGAATTATACTCGGGGTCTCAAGTGGAAATGTTAGTTTGTCGGTTTCTAGTATTGCTCGAAGTTGCATCTGAATCTAATTTAGCTCCTGTGCATTAGAGCAGTTCTGAAATTATTTAAGCCACTTTCATGGTTTCTTTTCTGATGTAATTCATTAAATATAGAAACATAGAAACTTGAAGCAGGAGTAGGCCATTCGGCCCTTCGAGCCTGCTCCGCCATTTATTTTAATCATGGTTGATCAGTGAATTCAATATCCCTGATCCCCCTTCCCCCCATATCCCTTGATCCCTTTAGCCCCAAGAGCCATATCTAATTTCTTCTTGAAATCAGACAACACTGTGGCCTCAACTACTTTCTGTGGTGGTGAATTCCACACATTCACCACCCTCTGGGAGAAGATATTTCTCCTCACCTCAGTTCTAAAAGGTTTACCCCTTACCCTCAAATTATCACCCCTAGTTCTGGTCTCCACCATTGGAAACATTCTTTCTGAGTCTACCCTGTTTAACCCTGTTAGAATTTTATAAGTTTTTATGAGATCCCCTCTCACTCTTCTAAACTCCAGTGAATATAATCCTAACCGATTTCGTCTCTCCTCATATGACAGACCTGTCATTCCAGGGATCAGCCTGATAAAACTTTGCTGTACTCCCTCTATAGCAAGAACATCCTTCCTCAGACAAGGACACCAAAACTGCACACAATACTCCAGGTGTGACCTAACCAACACCCTATACAATTTCAGCAAAATGCCCTATCCCAATACTCAAATCCTCTCGCTATGAAGGCCAACAAACCATTTGCCTTCTTTACCTGCGTGCTTACTTTCAGCGACTGATGCACGAGGACACCAAGGTCTCACTGAGTATCCACCTCTCTCAATTTACACCCATTCAAGTAATAATCTGTCTTCCTATTATTGCTACCAAAGTGGATAACTTCACATTTATCCACATTATACTGCATCTGCCATTCATATGCTCACAAACTCAGCTTGTCCACATCATGCTGAAGCATCTCTGCATTCTTCTCATAGCTCACCCTCCCACCCAATTTTGTATCATCTGCAAATTTGGAGATAATATATTCAGTTCCCTCTGATATATGTAATCTGAACAGTTGGGGTCCTAGCACAGATCCCTGCGGAACCCCACTAGTCACTGATTGCCAATTAGAAAATGACCCATTTATGCCAACTCTTTGCTTCCTATCTGCTAACCAGCTTTCTATCCATCTATCCATATCTATCCATTCTATCCATATTACTTGCATTCCCATGTGCTTTCACCTGACATAATAGTCTGTTACTTGTCAAAAGCCTTCTGAAAGTCTAAATAAATTGCATCCACTGGTTCTCCTTGGTCAACTCTACTAGTTACATCCTCAAAGAATTCAAATAGATTTGTCAAGCATGATTTCCCTTTTGTAAATCCATGCTGACTTTGTCTGATTGTACCACTGCCTTCCAAATGTTGAGTTATGAAACCCTTGATAATGCATTCTAGCAACTTCTCCCGTAGTAATGTTAGGCTCACTTTTTAATAGTTCCTTGTTTTCTCTCTTACCTCCCTTTTTGAATAGCGGGCTTACATTCGCTACCCTCCAATCTGTAGGAATCACTCCAGAATCCAAAGAATTTTGGAAAATAACCACCAATGGATCTACTATTTCCAGGGCCACTTCTTTAAGTACTCTGGGATGAAGATTATCAGGACCTGGAGATTTATCCACCTTCAATCTCATCAATTTCCCCAAAACCATTTCTCTACTAATGCTGATTTCCTTCAGCTCCTCAATAAAACTTGTTTCTCTCAGAACTTCTGGTCCATTATTCATGTCTTCCTTTGTGACGACTGAAGCAAAGTACACATTTAATTCCTCAGCTGTTTCTTTATTCCCCATCATGAATTCTTCCAATTCTGACTGTAAGGGGCCTACATTCATTTTTGTCCATCTTTTTCTCTTTACACTTACACCTATAGAAACTTTTACAGTCACTTTTTTATGTTCCCCGATAGTTTACTTTCATACTCTATTTTTCTCATCTTAATCAATCCCTTAGTCCTCCTTTGCTGAATTTTAAACTGCTCCCAATCCTCAAGCCTATTGCTTTTTCTTGTCAATTTATATGCTTTTTCCTTGAATTTGATCCTATGGCCTCTGAATCGGGGCGGGTGGGGCTCGCAGAACAGAATTTTCCGTTGGCCTCGGACAAGATTTTACGAGCCTCGTCTGAGCAAGGTTGTAAAATCCCGGTCTATGTCTCTCACAACTAGATTGCCAACTAATTCTTTCTCATTGCTCAACACCCAATCCAAGAAGCCTGTTCCCTTGTTGGTTCCTCAATGTATTGCTCCAGAAAACCCATCTTATTTGCACTCCAGAAATTGCTCATCTGTTGTATTGTGGCTAATCTGACTCTTCCAATCTATATGCAGATTTAAATTGCCCATAATCACAGGTGTTCCTTTAACACATGCATCCCTGATTTCCTGTCTAATGCTTTTCCCAACATTGCCACTAGTTTGTAAGTCTCCATACCACCTCCACCAATGTATTTTACCCCTTGTTGTTTCTTAACTTGATCCATACAGATTCCACATCATCTATGCTAATATCTTTCCTCATTATTGTATCAATATCAATTTTAATCAACAATGCAACTCCACCACCTTTTCCTTTTTGTCTGTCCTTCCTAAACATTGAATAGCCCTCAATGTTTAGTTCCCCTTTACACCTATCTGTGCAACTAATTTATCCATTTTGGTTCGAATGCTCTAAGCATTCAGGTACAAAACCTTAAAGTGAGCATTTTTAACATTTATTTTCCCTTTCCTACTATTTTTTACTCGGTCCTTATTTGACTCTGGCCTTTGACTTCTCTGCCTATCATTTTCCTTATTCTCCTACTGTCTTTTCCTCTTGTTCTTAATTCACCCTGCTCTGAATCCTTGCAAAGATTCCCATCCTCCTGCCATATTAGTTTAAACATTAATCCAACCACTCTAGCAAGTACCCCCACAAGGACATCAGCCTCAATCCTGCCCAGGTGTAACTCCTCCAGTTTGTACAGGTCCCACCTCCCCCAGAACTGGTCCCAATGCCCTAGGAATCTGAATCCATCCCCCTCACACCATCTTTTCAGCCACAAATTCATCCTATGTATCCTGCTGTTTCTACTCTGACTAGCACGTGGCACAGGTAGTAATCCTGAGATCACTACATTTGAGGTCCTACTTTTCAACTTGCTCCCTATATTCTGCTTTTAGGACCTCATCCCTTTTTTTTAACCTATGTTGTTTGTACCAACATGTACTATGACCACTGGCTGTTCACTCTCCCCCTTCAGAATATCCTGCAGCTACTCTGAGACATCCTTGACCCTAGCACAAGGGAGGCAACATACCAGCCTGGAGTCTAATTTGCAGCTACAGAAATGCCTGTCCATTCCCCTTACAATTGAATCCCCTATAATTGCTACACTTTTCACTCCACCTCTCTGCAGCAGAACAAACTGTGGTGAAACAGATTTGGCTGTTGCTGTTTTCCCCTGAAAGGCTATTCCCCTCAACAGTATCCAAACTGGTATATCTGTTTTGGACAGTGGAATAGCCACAGGAGGCTCCTGCACTGCCTGTCTAGCTCTGTTGCTCTGCCTGTGAAGTCCGAGCCTGCAGTGTGACCACCTCTCTATATCTGCTATCCATGATACTCTCTGACTCGTTGATGCTCCACAATGTCCCCAGCCACCGCTCCAGCTCCGAAATGCAGGCTTCCAGGAGCTGCAGCTGGAGATCTGCACACATGCTGGCCGTGGGCACTGGAACACTGAAACATTTCCGGCCTCCCACATGGAGCACCAAGAGCACACCACAACTTGGAGCTCTCCTGTCATGTCTTACCCCTTTAGATTAAACTTTTGAAAGATGTTTTGTTTCAGATTATATCCAATTCTCTAAAGCCCTTCTTTCCTGCTCCTTGTTATTACCAAATATAATCTTTACAAACTATAAACCACAGAAATTATCTCTGAGACTACAAGTAATAAAATGATTAAATACTTACCCGACCTTTCTACTTACCAATCAGCTCTTTCCCTTGTGTCTTCTGCTCTGCAGCAGGGCAAGACCACATTTTATTTTTACCCTGCTTGTCCTCCTCACAATGCTTTTTTTATTTGGTTAGAGGAGGAGGGAGGGAGGGAAACACTAATGTAGTGTCACAGCCTTAACGGTTCCTTGACACCAGTTCTTCCTCCTCAGTGAAGTCTCTCTGCTGCCTCTGCTGGATGTTTCTCCTCCTGTTTATCTCTACAGGAGTTCTCCCTCTATCCACTATACAGTCAAGGTGACTGCGATGATTCTCCCAGAATGCTCACCAAAAAAACCTTCAAAAACACTCTAGAGTGCCTCCAGATGCTTTGCAACAGCAAGATGTTCTTCAAAATCACCTTACCTGTGCAAGTTGAGTGCCTGGCCCTTTAAGTAGCATTGGTGCAAAGTGCATTTTAAATGACAGAACTTGTTCATTGTGGAGTGATACACAAATCTATTCAATGGATCGAGGATGTGGAATGTCACTAGCCAATAGGACTATGTGACACCAGGATTGCACACACACAGCTCCTTCTGGTGCAAACAGGTACGCCTGTGTGGGCACTCCTCTCAAGAGGGCACGCCCATGGGACTGTGCCAGTAAGCATTGCAGATCATGTAGAGCCCTGGATGTATTGATATATCAAACAAAGAGAATATGGATGATTTTCTTTGATCATTTTGAATCAGATCTTATCTTACCTCATTGCCAGGCTTGCCAGATTCACCAGGAGGACCCGGAGGTCCAGGCAAACCCTGTGTAAGTTAAAATCACAGTTAGTGCAATTCGGTTATCACTGCCAATGGATTTCATTAAACATATTTAATAATCAACATTTTTTCACCCTCTGTTAAGCAAATACTTGTTTGGTAACAGATTCTTACACTGAAAGGTTAAACATCTGCAATGAGTTAGTTGATATTTTCTGAGCAAGATGGAAGGAAAGATTTGCATTTATATAGCACCTTTCATGACTATCAAACATTCTAAAGCTCTTTACAACCAATGAAGGACTTATTTGAAGACCAGTGACTTTTGTAATGTAGGAAACATGGCAGCCAATTTGTGCACAGCAAGATCTCACTAACAGCGATGACCAGATAATCTATTGTAGTGATCTGGAGTGAGGGACACTGGGAAAAACACTCTTGCTCTACTTTGAATAGCGCCATGGGATCTTTAACATCCATCTGAGAGACCTTAATTTAATGTCCCATCTGATAAAATAGCATCACTGACCATGTGACACTCCCTCAGTACTGCACGGGAGTGTCCACCTAGCTTGTTGTACAAAGCTCCGAGAGTAGAACTTATTCCCACAACCTTCTGTCAGTGGTGACAGTGTGACCAACCGAGCCACAGCTGACAAGATTTAGAGATTGCAAAGATAGGCCTGGTCAATTTGTAGGGCTATTATGTTTTAGATACTATTTTACACATTTTAAGCATTTAGTGAAGGACCCTACAATTATACAATGAAATGCTAACAGAGTGGATTCCTTCTGCATACCTGGAATCCTGGTGGACCAGGAGGGCCTTGTTCTCCTCTATCTCCAGCTTGACCCTGAGAAAAGTAACAACAAAAACACATCAGAAGGGATGATTGACTTTGCTGTACTATTTATAATGGGTCACATGCTTCCTTTGAAAGGATATCAACAATTTCGCTACGAATAGCACACAGATATTTCCTCTAAAGGTGGAAAAGCTGTTTGTAAATATAATGGCCAGGATTCTCCCAAAAAAATTCAAAGTCCCCAATGTGCAGGAAAATGAGAGAAAATCCGACTGGTTTTCTTCAGCGTGATTTCCAGAATGAATCTCTGACACTCGGTGCATCACAGAGTGCCCTCGGGGGATTTCCTCTGAAAAGTAGGGGGTGGGGCCTATTCTCATCCGAGAGACAGGCAGCAGAGTGCTGAGCGGGCCACTGCACATGCGCCAATCTGTCAGTGCTGAGATCGGCACATGCTCAGTGCGTTCCCCCGCCCACATTGCCAGCCTCCAGATTGCTGGCCAGACCAATCGCTGGCCAAACCCACAAACCCCCATCGCTGGCCTTCTGACCTCCCCGCCCCCTGATCACTGGCCTCCCGGACCTCCAAGGGCCAGCCCCTTTCTCATCCCCCACCCTTGGACATTCGCGACACCCACCAACCCCCTGATCCTGATGACCAGCTCCGATGTCTGCCCGCCATCACCCGGCCAGCCCTGATCTCAACCCTGACAGTCCCAATCGTACTCCCCCAATGATGATCAGCTCCGACGCCCCTCCCCCAGCAGCCCTGACCCCTCTGGCCCCGCCCCCTTAGCATTGCCAGTACCCGGTGGATAGTGCCAAAGTGCCCCTAGGACAATGCGAGGGTGCCAGGCTGACATGGTCCAAGGAGCACCCCCCTTACCCCTGACCTCCCAGGGGAGCCTCAATAGTCTCTCTTCCTCCCTGTGGGGTCAGGCTGCCTGTTCCCCATTAGTAGGGAGCAGTTGTAAAGCCCGCTGGAGGAAACCACTCCTGGAAGGAGGCGGGGAGGCACTGGAGGGCCGGGAGAATTCCATCCCGAGCCCGCTAATCATTTGGAAATAACAATTGCCATGACAGTTCCATATGATAATCAGCTCCATGCCGATTTCCAGCGCAGAGCCGATTACGTCAGAAATCTTTGCCTGGGAGAAGCGCGGAGGCCGTGATGCCCAGCGGGAATCCCGCAAAACAACAACCACTGATATCTCGTGGCCAACTCTGCTACTCGAGCAGTGCAGTGGGCTGGGAGAATCGCCCCCAGTATTCCTGAAATTGGACTGCATGTCATTCTTACAAACATTAAGAGTTTATGGCATTAAGAAAAATGTATACTTTTGGTAAAATAGATCCTATTTGGTTTCATCGAATGTTTGAACAACAAGATTTTGTATATATTTATTAAAAATAAACATCTCATCAGAAAAATTCATATCCTATTACTTATTTTGTAAGGTCCTAAGAGGACAACAATAAACATCATGTACTAATAGCATATATCATTCCGAAGAAAATTACAATATCTACTCTTAAAGCAGCATTGAAAAGAAAGTCATTGCATTCATTAGTTTAAAACAAAGAGAATTATAAATTATTTTCAGTTTTTTATTGTCCTATTATATTGGCAAGAGAACTACAGCTTTGATTTTGTGAAGAGTAATGACTGATTTCTGTTATGAAGCAAACTTGATATCTACCCAGTATTTGCATTAAAGGTACATGGATGTACAATCCCTTGCAAAGATGTATACTTACCGTTGGCCCAATATGACCTTGAGGTCCAGCTTCCCCATCTTTGCCAGGTGTACCCTAATATGAGAATGGAAAAAGAAACAGAATGCAAAAATGAATGGCCAGTACTTTAACACCTTTATGGTAGCACTTTGTGAGCATATTCTGTAAATCATTAAGAATATATTACTTACCCGCTGACCTGAGGCACCAGAAGGACCTTTCTCACCTGTCTTACCAGGATCGCCCTATAGTAAAAGTACAAGGATATTAATAGAACTCACAAATTAGACAAAGCACAACTGTAGTAGCAGAATGTTGCCATCATTGCATCACTGCACAGGTATACAAGTGGTTCAATTTTTGTTCCTGGGCTTCGTTTTCTGCAATTGTTATTACCCCATGTTAAAGATTCAAAACTAGAAGTGCATTACAGGTTTCCACTTAATGTTTACATAATTGCCAACTTATTTAACAGGATTGATCATAATTGTGCTTTTTTCTTCATGAGCTAGCTGATATTAATTGATTGGAAATGGGAAGCGACATGTCCTGACACACACAACAAGCTCCCCATTAGCACAGTGCAAAATAGGCCATCACGAGACTTTTGGATTTTCACTCATTAAAGTTAATCATAGAATCCCTATAGTACAGAGGAGGCCATTCGGCCATTGAGTCTGTACCGACCACATCCCACCCAGGTCCTATTCCCTTAACCCCACACATTTATCTTGCTAATGACTAATGACTGACTGGTGTGAAATTCAATCATGTAACTTTGTGATGTTTCATGCCAACATAACCCGCATGAAATAATAAAATGTTTTACTTACACTGTTACCCCTTGGTCCCACTAAACCCATGGAACCAGGTGAGCCTCTTAGTCCTATTGGTCCCAGTGAGCCTGGACGTCCTTCCTCACCTGGAGGACCCTGGTAATAGGAACAATGGAACAAGTAAGAAACGCACTGATTGTGAAGCTATCTCATAAATGGCATGTGCTCTGCACAATTGGAATCAGTATCATGATAAACAAGAACATGTTGGATAAGATCTTTAGAATTTATGTATATAAATGGGTCTATATATGGGCCAAATGCGGGCAATTGGGAATAGCTTAGGGGTTTAAAAAAAAGGGTGGCATGGACAAGTTGGGCCAAAGGGCCTGCTTCCATGCTGTAAACCTGTATGACTCTCTATGACTCTAATTTGTTAACAATATTGTCCGATTTGTTGTGGATAATGTGGGTCACAATATTTCATTCAAAAATCAATCTCATAAAATCTTACAGCCCAAAAAGACACTTTTTTTTATTGTCACCAGTAGTTGTGGGGCCGTCAGAATCCAGAGGAGGTTCACGAGAATGATCTCAGGATGAAAAGCTTAACATATGAGGAGCGTTTGAGGACTCTGGGTCGTTACTCGATGGAGTTTAGAAGGATGAGGGAGGGGATCTCATTGTAATTTACTGAAAGGCCTGGATAGAGTGGACACAGAGAAGATGTTTCCATTAGTAGGCAAGACTAGGATCCAAGAGCACAGCCTTAGAAAAAAGGGATGGCCCTTTCGAACCGAGATGAGGAGGAATTTCTTCAACCAGAGGGTGGTGAATCTATGAAATTCATTGCCACAGAAGGCTGTGGGGGCCAGGTCATTGAGTATATTTAAGACAGAGATAGATAGGTTCTTGATTGGTAAGGGGATCAAAGGTTACGAGGAAAAGGCAGGAGAATGGTGTTGAAAAACTTATCAGTCATGATTGAATGGCTGAGCAGACTCGATCGGCCGAATGGCCTAATTCTGCTCCTATATCTGATGGTCTTCACTCACTATTTAATAAAACTGTTTAATTAGCCCTGCTCTACTGCTCAATCTCCATAGCCCCAAATATTCTGCCTTAGAACCTCTAAAGTAGTTCTAAATCTTACAATATTCTGTCTAACCCTGCAAACTGATCATCCATTGAATATACAGGATGTCAACTGAGCGTAGCGAGAATGGATCATGAAAGTGTGGGCATTCCCAATAAAATAATTCATTTTCTTTCTATTTGAAAGCAGGTAGCATATTAATATGATTTTAAAAATTGAAAACATGATTCTACACTGCAAAAAGGGATGAAAGAATAACCTTGAAACAGTGAAAAACTTCAAAATGAAGACAAGGTAAAAGGAAGAAATGTGGTATGCGACAAGATTAAATTTTTCAGGGTCAGAGATCCTTAGTACACCATTAAAACCCAGCAACACCTCATTCAACAAGATGTAAGTTTTTGAATGTTTTTTTGCACTGATACTAATCATGCATCAGGGCAAGTTGTCGTCAGTTCAGTGATTTCTATTTGCTTACAGTCCATGGGGACTTCAACAGCACAATTTATGGAGGAACATAGAATCAAAAATGGCAATGTCTAAATTTCCACATTTACTGAGGACTCCAGAAATTGCCGTTAATTTCAGAGGAGTAATAGCAGTGAACAACGACAGTTTCACCATCATTACTACCTCAAAATCCAGGCTTATATTTACTGTAACTTCTCTACAAATATCAAACTTAGCAGAGAATACTTCAGAAAATAACCTGAAGAGCATACCATTAGACTCAGAACTTACTGATTGTTGTTGTAATATATGTATTTCATCAAGTTTCTCGTCTCAAATGGCGTCAGAACCGATCCAAATAACTTTATCAAGCAGAAGGTGCCTAACCAACTCATCTTAACCTGAGAAAAGACTATTTTTTCCTCCTGTATTAAAGGCAGTGATTATTGCTGGAATATGATTTCATGGCAGCCAGCACCCCACTGATAACCAAGTGTATTTACCACGCATGTATATCTCAACAGTTATATCAAATGTTTAAAGTTTATTTATTAGTGTCACAAGTAGGCTTATATTAACACTGCAATGGAGTTACTGTGGAAATCCCCTAGTCACTACACTCCGGCGCCTGTTCAGGTACACTGAGGGAGAATTTAGCATGGCCAATGCACCTAACCAGCATGTCTTTCGGACTGTGGGAGGAAATTGGAGCACCCGGAGGAAACCCACGCAGACAAGGGGAGAACATATAGACTCTACACAGACAGTGACCCAATCCGGGGTCCCTGGCGCTGTGAGGCAGCAGCGCTAACCACTATGCCACCCTGCCGATTATGCAAGTGACGATGGCAATAAATCTCAAGACATCCCAGGGAAAAAATTGAATAACACTGGTGAGTTCATGTCATTACATATAAACTGAGAGTCGCATTCAACAATGTAAAGCTTTAAAGCCCAGGAATATTACTCCATTTGGAAGCAGTCACAAAGCTTTCATGAGTTACCAAGAAAAATCCAAGAGAAGAAGAAAAATGGCGTGTCGGTTCTTCTGATGCATGCAGCAAAACAAAATATGGATTGTCAGTCTTGGTGAAAGTCTGTGTATGAATTTTAGGAGCCTTGATGAGTTGCTGCAATGCACTGTGTAGATAGTAGACACTACTGCCATCTTCGCCAGTGATGGAGGGAGTGAATGTTTAAGATGGTGGATGGGGTGCTGAGATTGAGCTGACTCCAGTGGTGCCAAGCTTCTTCAGTGTTGTCGGAGCTGCATTAATCTAAACAAGCGGAAAGTATTCTATTACATTTGACTTGTGCCTTCTGTGACTGGTGGACAGGGTTTGGGGAATCAGGAGTCCTCGAGAGAATTTCCAGCTTCTGATGTGAGCACTGTATTTATATGGCTGGTCCAATTAAATTTCTGGTCATTGGTAACCTCTGGGATATTAATTGTGGGATTCCAGTGATGGGAATGCCTAGCATATTAGGAGGAGGTAGATAGATTCTGTTTTGTTGGAGATGGTCATTATATTGTGTGGCATGAATGTCACTTGCCACCTATCAACCCATGAATATAATAGTAGACTAGGGCTGTGTGTGCCAGTTACTGTGGAGGACCGTGAAAAGCTCAATGTGAGGACAAATAATGATGGAATTACGTAGAAAGGGGACAAAGATGAGATTGTTCATCACAGAAAGAAAAGAGATTGTGCAGGAGAACATGGAAATAATATCGACAAGAGTTAACATCGGGCCTTTCTCAACATACCAACATTGTATATGAGTTCCATAAGAGAAAAGCCTGTACAGGACAGTTGACATGTAACAAAGGTTAGGAAAAAGATAAACCAGTTAAAAAAAAGCCACAGCAGTGCAGTGAGAAAGAAATACAAGTGTTTTCAACATGTTCTGTTTTTATTTTAAGAAGGGAAATGCAGTCTGTTATAAGTTCTTGAGGGTGCGAGTGAACGTGTCAACTTCCTTTGACTTGCAAATGAAAGTCTGTCTTAAAAGAAATTGTTGGTGTTATATTTCTCTTTGGTGTCAGGGCCACCCACGATACTGTTAACAGATCCAACGCCATTTAACTCACGATGGGTTTGCATTTGATATTGGAAACATTTTTAATGAATGCTTTTTCCCACAGATGTAGATTGGAGTTTGTTAGTTGGTTGCTCTAACACTTTTATTCTATAACTTTATGCATTACTTGCGCAATGCATCAGTCATGTTCTTTTTCATTTTCAAGCTGATTGTAAACTGTGCTTACGTTGATTAGTCTCGTGATTTGGGAATATCACATAAAATGTGGAACTTTGAATTTGTAACTCATTACAGGAATCTATTTCTAAGTTGCATGAAGGTGTGAATATGGTTGATTGAATGTATTAATTTCAATTTAAGATTGTTCAACCAGAATTATAATAAACACTTGAAGTTAAATATACTGGCGTGGATTTAATTTGACTAAAGTTTATTTGGGCAGCTGTGAAAAACATGTTATATCAATTTGAGCTTTTTAAAGTCATTGGTTTTGATAATTGGAGTATAGCTGAAAATTCATACTGCTTTATGCAGCTTAAATTAAAAATGTGTGATCTCATTCTAAGCATAGTGATCACATGGCTGACTGACTGGCAAGGGAGAAGCATTCAGAAATCGTTCACTAAACTAATCTATAATGGAATAATGGAGGAGAGGAAAATAGTCTGTCCCCTTTCATTACTACAAGTTGAAGAATTACTTTATTTTCAACCTGTGTCTCTTTAAAAAAAAATCTTGTGTGAAAGTTTTGGAGCTCACAGGATGTGAAAAGTTCCACCCCCCTCTGTGCATTGGTGTTAAAGATTTTGTTTAATTGTGATGCCTCGCTGTTTCCTTCAGTATTTTCATAGTCACTTGGAAAGTTCATGAAAGGAAGTAAAAGAAAATGACGTCTTTGTGTAAGATGCGCTATTTTTATTATTTTGTTTGTCTCTATCAGCCCCAAATCTTCCAGATCATTGCAGGCACACATATGACGGAAGATACACAGTACGACCCTGCAGAAGTCCTAACGTGTGGACATACATGGAAATTGCCCGGAAAGTTTAAGTTTCCGATAGGCAATTTCCTGCTCCTACTGCGTGAATGAGGATACATCCGCACAACTTACTTTGTTACTTTCCCAATGTTAGAGAGTTTTAATTATCCCACAACATTCTCCCTAAATCAACCACCTCAACCACCCGACTACCCTCATGAACAACTAACCAACCCCCAACCCATCCACCCCCAACCACCTTCCAGCCACCTGATTACTCCTGACTTCCTGATTACCCCCCGACCAGATCAACTCTGACCCTGACCGGGCTACCCATCTCACCCACCTACCCCGCCCACCCAATCTCCGACTAAAAGTCAGGATCTTCAAATATTTACCAGAAAAAGACAGTCAGTGCTGTAAAAAGGGAGCACGTTATCTCTTCCTCCGAGTTCCTGGGGAGATGGAGTGTAATGACTTCAATAAGACCACTGAGATTGGCCTATTGCAATATGAACTCCCTGATTAAGGAGTCAATTGATGGGCTAATCAGGGAGTCTTTTGCTCGTATTTAACTGGGAGCATCAGTTCCTCTGGCACTCCCAAACAAGAACAGACTGCTGACTGATAGCACTCTGTACTGCTGTTGGAATTGTAAATAAAGGGATTTTTGTGAAGGGTCTTCTGCCTCCGAAGACTTATTACATGGGGCACCGCCCATGTCTCTGACAGTTGGGATCAGTAGATCCCAGAAGATGTGGGCAGGAGTGTCCGGTTAGGAAAACATTCGTGAGCAGTGGCAATGCACACAGCATTGGCGGTGGGTCCAGGTTTCCCACCTAATCTTTTTCTAGCCAATCTATGGTTCAGTTTTGTTCAGTTGTGAAAGAATGCCTTGAAACTAACAATAATTCTAGTGTAAGTAAATCCTAACTTATGCAGTATTCATTTTATTAATTTTAATAAAACAGAACATTTCCAGAAAACTTATTAATAACCTAGCAAATCTTTAATACTGAAATATGAGAATTATATTTGAGAGTTGTTAGTGTGCACAACCGCAACCAAGGATGATAAGACATAACAGTACAAATGGCGTCATGTATATGGTTTCATGTAGATATGACTTTAATGTAAGAAAGGGCAGGGATGGGTTTAATGGGTTCATGTATATGTTCATGTTCATGTTCATTTATACACTTTGGAGGAAATAATAACAAATGGGATTACTATCTCAATGGAAACAAATTAAAACATGCTACCGTGCAAAGGGACCTGGGGGTCCTTGTGCATGAGATGCAAAAGCCCAGTCTGCAGGTACAACAGGTGATCAAGAAGGCAAATGGGATGTTGGCCTATATTGCGAAGGGGATAGAATATAAAAGCAGGGATGTCTTGATGCACCTGTACAGGGCATTGGTGAGGCCGCAGCTGGAATACTGTGTGCAGTATTGGTCCCCTTATATGAGGAAGGATATATTGGCATTGGAGGGAGTGCAGAGAAGGTTCACCAGGTTGATACCGGAGATGAGAGGTTTGGATTATGAGGAGAGGCTGAGGAGATTGGGTTTGTACTCGTTGGAGTTTAGAAGGATGAGGGGGGATCTTATGGAGACTTATAAGATAATGCGGGGGCTGGATAGGGTGGAGGCGGAGAGATTCTTTCCACTTAGTAAGGAAGTTAAAACTAGAGGACACAGCCTCAAAATAAAGGGGGGTCGGTTTAAGACAGAGTTGAGGAGGAACTTCTTCTCCCAGAGGGTGGTGAATCTCTGGAATTCTCTGCCCACTGAGGTGGTGGAGGCTACCTCGCTGAATATGTTTAAAGCGCGGATGGATGGATTCCTGATCGGTAAGGGAATTAAGGGTTATGGGGATCAAGCGGGTAAGTGGTACTGATCCACGTCAGATCAGCCATGATCTTATTGAATGGCGGGGCAGGCTCGAGGGGCTAGATGGCCTACTCCTGCTCCTATTTCTTATGTTCTTATGTGAGGGGATTATATAAATGTAGAGAGAAAAGTTGTCACAGAGAAATGTAACATGTTGGTAAATATAAGTAGAGTATGACAGGATGGGACAAATGTTTGAAGATAGTAGTGCATCAGTAAATATGATTACATCAGGAGAGATGGTTAAAGGTAAAATTAAAAGCACTTCAGTTGAATGCATGAAACATTTAATAAAAGAGACAATTTAATTACAGAAACAGAAAGGAAAAGGGTTGATCTAATAACCATAGTACAGAGGTGGTTGCAAATTTGGGAATCAAATATTTCAGGGTACTTTTTTCAAAAGGACAGTGGGAAAAGTTATGCGAGATAGTGGCTTGGGAGTGGGGCAGCCTTACTATTAACAAATAAGGATAGTAGTGAGGAAGGATCTCGACTCAGAAAAACAGGAAATAAAATCATTATGGTCGGAAATTAGAAATAACAAGAGTCAGAAAATGTCAGTTGAGAGTAGTTTATATGTCCTTTAACAGCCACAATACTATTGGACAGAATATGAATCAAGAAACAGGAGGAGCTTGTCACAAACATAATGCAGTTATTGTGGGAGATTGTAATCTTCATATAGACTTGACAAATTAAATAGGCAGAAATAATTTGAAAACTCAGCAAGGACATTTGAAATTGGGGCAGGATTGAAACATATATTTTTCTTTTGTTCCAAGGGTTTGACCCACATGGTAGAAGTCCTAAATTTACAGAGTAGCCACACACAATCTTGAAGAGTGCAAAAGGCTTGTTTAAGTGTCATGATCTGAAGTCAGTGAAATTCCCAGCCCTTTAAACATGGAAAAAAACAGGCTGCAGCTGTTAGTTAGAATATTTTTTAAAACTGCTTTGATTGATAGGACATCTGGTGTAGATTAGGAAAAAATCACAATCACAATCAATTCCTACAGTTTCAAAAAAGTTAATTGTTGACAGTTTTCAAGGAAGGTGGTTATTGTAGCCAAGACTGTTGTGAATCCTTGGCTGTGTTTCAAAAGCTCCAAAAGCACATTTCAGCGGGGGGAGGGGATGGAGCTGAGTTCACATTGTTACTGACAATTTAAAGAGGGCATTAAAGGATTAGCTGCCTGATTTGGCTCCTGAATAGATGTTTGCTTGTAATTTTTTAACAGATTGATGGCTTGAGAGGATTTAAAATCTTTGAATGGATTTCATGAATTAGAGTCATAAGAATTAGATTGTAAGAATTTGCTTCCACAAGGCCCTTAGTGGATACTGAGTGAGTGGCTATGGAGGTGGCATTGGGGTCTAAGTCAGTATGGATGTGACCAGAGGTTTAACTGGACATGGGACAATGGGGGAGGAGGTTACAAGTTGGCATGGACATGAGGGGGTGAGGGTGAGACGGCCTTACAGCTTTTTAAACAACATGGGCAAAATCCCAGAGAACTGAGGAGGGCCTTCTAACCGGCCTGCCTCCACATTCAATGTCTACTGTAGCCACCAGTCATCTGCTTCTGGACTTGTTCCTGCCCCTGTTCCCCCAGAGCAAAGATTTCCTGAGATGGGGCTCATTATATCGAGGTGGGTCTAACAATTCCTGACTTGAGCTATCCGTGTTGGTAGTGAAAATCCAGCCCTATCTGGCAAATGAGGCAACTGGTGATCTTTGGTTATTGTGGGATTAGCAGAAGAAAATTACAGTCTTGAGATATAATGCCAGTAAATCTCAACAAGTGGCTCACATGATGAAGTAACCACTAAACTTTGAAGCAATTGTGAACATGATGGAGATGGTGACATAGTGGCCGTGTCATTGGCTAATAATCCAGACTAATTATCTGGAGACACAGATTCAAGTCCCACCAAGGAAGCGGATGGAATTTAGATTCAATTAACAAAACCTGGAATTGAAAGCTGGTCTCAGTAAAGGTGAGATCAAAACCATCATCAATTGTTGTAAAAACCCATCTGGGATTGTTAATGCCCTTCAGGGAAGGAAATCTGCCATGATACTCACATCCCATGCAAGAAAGAAAAATAACCAAAGGCATCGATCTGTCTGAAAGAACTGATCATTGAAATGTTCACGGGAAAAACACAAAGAAAATGTGAACACAAAGAATGCAACAATGTAATATCTAACTTTAGAACTTGCAGTGAGTTAGAGCTGACAGGTTCTAGTCTAATGGAAAGAAAGCATCTAAAGATTTAACAAACTTGGAAGGACTGGTCAACCAGACAATTAAACTTCTTATGTAACCCTTGTATTGGTGGTTATCTCTTTTGGAGATAGTGTGCCCATTGGCTTTTTTTAAAAATGTGGATTCAAGTCCATGAACCCCAGTCTAACCCCAATGTAGGGGAGGTGAAAGTCATAAATAATTCTTAAAGTAGAATTCCTACAGTATAGTTCTGTACATTTCTACCTCGCCTCAGTTCTGTAAAATAATCATTTAGATCTGAAATGTTGGGTGGGATTTTACAGCCTTGTCCGTCCCGAAACCATAAAGTCCCATCCAAGGTCAATGGACCTTCATATGCTCCACCCCTTGCCCACTCTGATTCCCGTGGCGGGCAGGCTGGTAAAATGCCGGCTTTAACTCTGTTTCTCTCTCCACAGATGCTGCCACACCTGCTGAGTTTATTCAGCATTTTCTGTTTTTATTTCAGATTTCCAACATCCGCCGTATTTTGCTTTCATCCTACAGTAGAAGAATTGCTTTGGTTTAATTGGATATTGTTCCTCATGTCCTAGTTTTACAATGAATAACAAACTAAATGCCTGTTTGTCACAGCAGGAAGTGCATAGGAGAGGGTTTATATTTTCTGTTTCCTTTCGATAAACAATCTTAACTGCATCAAAGAGCACCTGCCATCATACTGGATAATGCTTTCATAAGAAAGAAGAGAACAATCTAGTGGTTGGACTTTGCATGAGACTGCATTCAGAATCTAATTTATCAAAGGGTTCTGGATCAGATATTTATTGAAGTAAGAATCATTAATATTCTACAATTTTCACATCACTCTATTTTTCTTTCCGTACTTACTACTCTTTGGGAATGTGCTGGCCAGGCAGTAAGCATGAATAAATCTGAACCCAAAAATGGCATCAATGAAACAACAGTAGGAATTGGGCATTTTGCAGTTTTTGTTGTATCATTTACCCAATAATGTTGCAATGTAATTTTTGACAATTTCATAGACTCCCGCTAGTGCAGAAGGAGGTCATTCGGCCCATCGAGTCTGCACCGACTCTCTGACAGATCATCTTACCCAGGCCAACCCCCGACCCAACCCCCACACATTTACCATGGCTAATCCCTCTAACCTACACATCTTTGGACAATAAGGGACATTTTAGCATGACCAAGCCACCTAACCTACACATCTTTGGACAGTGGGAGGAAACTGGAGCACCTGGAGGAAACCCACGCAGACTCGGGGAGAACGTGCAAACTCCAAAATTTAGCTCGCTATTTCATAATCACAAGAGGCGAACATCTTTGGGCACAATACAGAAAGAGAAACAAACTTGACTTCACGCAATGTCTTATTCAGTATTTGGTGAGTTGAGACTTGCTCCCCAGGACCTCTCAAGCGCTTGGCACCCAATTAATTATTTTTTATTGGACTGCTCACGATTGCTATGTGTACAAATGTCGTGACCGAGTTGTACCACAAACAGATCCCACAAACAGAGAATGTCTGTTCTTTTGGTTGAGGGAAGAATGTTGGCCAAGACACTGGGAAGAAGGTTTCCCTCAGGAATTATTACATGCCAAAATAACAGTCAGTATCGATTCAAACAAAGCAAAACAAAAATAAACCTGATGACACTATATGATTCATCATTCCTTTCTAAATCATTGCCCAATCTGAATACATACCGTAGCTCCAGGTTTGCCTTCTGCACCCGTGATTCCTGGGTTTCCTGTAAGGCCCTAGAATTTTAAAGAAAACTTATTACATCAGTTTACTGGTTAACATTTACAATTAAAATATTCACAGAAATGTTGTAACCAAATGCAGCTGAAACCCATAAACATGTGATGAGTTTGCCAATAAAGTCATGTGCAATATTACTTTTAGTCCAAAAGTAATAATGAAGAACTTCTTTAATATAAATATGTTTATCACAACCATTCCTATTTCTCTCTGATTTCAGTGAATATACTATTGCCAGGAGTTAATGAGGCTCGTTACTTGATAAAATTATCAAGCAGGAGTTAATTTGCAAATTCTCAAAAAAGTTTCTAATTAAAAAAAGACTTGGCTATACCTTATAGGCCCATCCATGCTCATACATATGATTTTCTGTGCTGTTGCATTGTATTCCTCTCTTTAATTAATTATTGGACACTATCCAGTGCTTTTTTAATCGCTCATTAAGTTGAAAACCACTGAGCAGACTAAGGGATCTTGTCCCTAAAAACTGTTGTTTCTACATATTTTGTCCTCTGGCTCATCATCTTCTTGGTATTTTGAAACATACTTGAGGACTCCCTTTTCATATCAGAAATATTAAATTACATTTTCCAGAGAGATTCAGGAGGATAAGTCCAATCATCCCCCCCCCCCTCTGCCCCCCAGCCCACCCCACTAAAACAGGTGTGGGGGGGGGAATGCATGATTAACCCACATCAATCCAATGCTTTTCTGGCAGGGTATCAACTTAGAATAATAGAATCATAGAATTCCTACAGTGCAGAAGGAGGCCATTCAACCCATTGAAGCCTGCACCAACAACAATCCCACCTAGGCCCTGTCCCCGTAACCCCTATATTTACTCTGCTAATCCCCTGACACTAAAGGGCAATTTAGCATGGCCATTCATTCTAACACGCACATCTTTGGATTGTGGGAGGAAACTGGAGCACCTAAAGAAACCCACGCAAACATGGGGAGAATGTGCAAACTCCACACAGACAGTCACCTAAGGCCGGAATTGAACCCAGGACCCTCGTGCTGTGAGGCAGCAGTGCTAACCACTGTGCCACCCTGCTGGCCACTTTATGGTACTTGCTGGTTCACATTATTGCAGTGTGCAGTGTGTGATAGCTGTGCTGCTGAATGACTGCACTTCAGGATTTGGCCCAAAATCATGAGGGGGCTAGCATGAGTTAAGGTTTACCTGCACCAGTTAAAGCCATTCGGTGTCTTTCAACAGGGAGTTGTGCCGTGGATGGAGCAGGTACTGGAAGTCATTCTATAACAAATCCTAACTTGGGGAAAGACAGGAAAATTCCAACACATAGCAGAGAGAGACTCCATGGTTTTCAGATATTGTATGGAGCTCTTGGGGGAGAAATGAAAGTGAGGAGAGTTGTCCTATATCTACAGGGGTCAGGAGGTCCTCTAGACACAGGTTGAGAAGACAGTGGGAGTAAATAGCCATGCAGGTCAATGCCAGGTGTCAAGGATCTGGATGTAATGTCATAAGAAATCGAAAGACCTCAGATGAGTGGTCAAGGTTAGTTAATACATTTCTAATGCCACATCCTACCAATTGCACCATTGGCCACAGCCCAGTCACTCAGTCATAGAAATCATAGAAACCCTACAGTGCAGAAGGAGGCCATTCGGCCCATCGAGTCTGCACCGACCACAATCCCACCCAGTCCCTACCCCCACATATTTACCCCGCTAAGCCCTCTAACCTACGCATCTCAGGATTCTAAGGGGCAATTTTTAACCTGGCCAATCAACCTAACCCGCACATCTTTGGACTGTGGGAGGAAACCGGAGCACCCGGAGGAAACCCACGCAGACACGAGGAGAATGTGCAAACTCCACACAGACAGTGACCCGAGCCGGGAATCGAACCCGGGACCCTGGAGCTGTGAAGCAGCAGTGCTAACCACTGCGCTACCGTGCCGCCCAAACCCAGCAACAAACCCCATCAATCAGGACTCAGAATTGACATTCATAAAGACAGGTGTGTGGGGGGGTCGGATCGGGGGGAGGAATAGGGCTGCGTTGTAGTTTGCACATCCAATGTTCACAAAGGAAGCTGCTGTGTGGGTTTTACACTTGTGGACGTTAGATTTTGCAGGAGAAGGCCACAAGTTGCTGGGATTGTTTGGGAACTTGGGGTATCATTTTGGAGAAGTAGGGTATCATTTAAGAGAGATCAACTATCCTTTGGAAAAGTTTAGGAACATTTTGGAGAGGCCAGGTGCCTTTTGGGAAAGGTCAATTAGGGAAGTCTTGCTAAAACTATACAAGGCACTTATTAGACAACACCTGGAATACTGTGAACAGTTTTGGTCCCCTTATCTAACAAAAGATATACTGACATTGGAGGCAGTCCAGAGAAGGTTCATTATGTTGATCCCGGACATGGAGGGATTTTCTCATGACGGGAAGTTGAATACGTTGGGCCTGTACTCATTGGAGTTTAGAAGAATGAGAGGAAGCCATATTGAGACATACAGGATTCTCAGAGGGCTTGACAATGTAGATGCTGAGAGGTTGTTTCCCCTTGTGGGAGAATCTAGGACCAGAGGACATATCTCAGTGTAAGGAGTCACCCATTTAAGACAGAGATAAGGAAGAATTTCTTCTCTCAGAGAATAGTGAATCTATGGAATTCTTTAGCGCAGAGAGCTGTAAAGGCTGGGTCGCTAAGAATGTTCAAGGCTGAGGTAGACAGATTTTTAGTCAGTAAGAGAATCAAGGGTTATGGGGATAGGGTGGGAAAGTGGAGTTGAGGATCATCATTTCAGTTTAGTCGCGATCTCTTTGAATGACGGAGTAGAGTTGATGGGCCAAATAGCCTACTTCTGCTCCTATGTCTTCTGGGTTTATAGAAGAAAGGTGTGGGACTTTTGGTGAAAGGAGACTTTGGGCTACAGCTACTGGTGTCACATTCAGATGAGTTCAGAACAAGGCAGTCTAAGCTGCCTCTCTTCTGTGCCTCACCTGATCCCCGTGTAGCTAGTGACAAGGGCTGCCCCAGTCAAATAGTACAGGGACCACCAACAGCACTCCAGATAGCAGCAGTGGTCTACTGTATCAAGTTTCATATGGTAGCGTGGCTTTCACTGTATACGTGCTGTCCATGTGTGTATGAGTTGCACACCAGAGTCACGAACCATGTCATTAGCTGATAGGTCTCATCACTAGCAGTTACAACTAGTCTGTTTGGAACTGATAACTCCAATACAGCTGCTATTGGAGAATGAAGACATCATGAAGGTTAGGATGCCAGGCATTGACCTGCATGATTCACTTCCTAGGATCACACACCAGTTAGACATAAGGAAACTGATTCCTTATTGCTTGCGATATAGGGCAGAGTTGACATGTGGCAACCAGATGCAGTCTATGGCATCCTGCAGATGGTGTTAGCTGGAGTGTAAAGTTGCAAAATTGCAGCAGTGTCAGATCAGGTTGCATGATGAATAATGTTATGATCAGCTCACACTGCATATTTTGGGTGGAGGTTAACTCTGTATATGCCAAGGTTCTAACTAATGTTAGGTTCAACACAACTCTCCCCAGAAGGGTGCACATGCTTCTCAGATGCAATTTGGGCTACACCCATCATGACCAAACAATGGGCATTATTGACATAAATGTCAAAGAGATCACGACTAAACTGAAATGAGGATCCTCAACTCCACTTTCTCATCTTATCCCCATAACCCTTGATTCCCCTACTGACTAAAAATCTGTAGCCTTGAACATTCTTAGTGACCCATCAGAGATTACCTCTATTATACAAGTTCAGTCACAAAGGTAATGTGTAATAAGATTGGGTATCGACAGAAAATGAACTATATTGATGCTTCCCAAATCCCCACAAACAAGTGTTTTAATTCCATGTCGAAGAACACTAAATTCACAAATAATGAAATGTAAAATAATGCCAGGAGTTTGAACTGCAATTTTAAGTACAACAGAAAGATTCAGTGTTACATTTTCAATTCCTGTCCTGATGTCAATTCACGATAGAAAAATTAGAATTGAATGAAATTATTCCAACAAATTGTCAAACCAATTCAAAATTGGCATTTCACGTTGTGGCAGTTTTTCTTTGGATATTATTTCCATGCCATTTGTTTTCCTATTTTGCAATATTTATAATTATCAATTCTACTTCAGCTATAGGATTGGCCTTTGATAAACTGGGTAAAGAAAGGCAAGTTAGCAGCCAGCAGTCTGAGTAAACATATAGTATCCTCGAATTACCACTAATCAAAGTGAAACCATTACTATTCAAATCCAAGTAAACATTCTTACCCTTGCGCCTGGGAGGCCACGATCACCAGGGCGACCAGGATCACCTGATGATCCTTTAGGACCTGAAGGACCTGTTATACCACGCTGACCTTGAGCACCCTGATGATGTAAAGATCATATCCTTCATTAGTATTGACCAAAAGTCCTTTCTAATCTTAATAATGGCGTTCCTAAGAATGTTGAATTGTTTAAAAAATATAACAATTATGCACTTACTTTTGGACCGGGTAGCCCATCCTGACCTGGGAAACCCCGATTACCTGGAGGACCCTAGTTAAAACAAAAAAAAAACCTCTGAATTTAAATGGCAAACGACTGACAGTGAATAGATAATTTCATGCTCTGTTTTACCCTCCCATTTTTGCTCCAACTCAGATCAATAGGCAATGGCCGTCCCTTGGTAGCATGCCCAAGAACCTATGATTCATTGACAAGCATGGGTAATGTGTGACTTTGAGAGTCACAGTCTGTCCTAATTCTGCTCTCACCAATGCCCAGATGTTTACTTTCCAGTGCACATTGATGAAGATCAGGAGAAGGAACACTAACTGATTTTCACTGTTGCCTCACCCTGGGTCACAGTGATTGAATGTAGCCATCACAACAGTGATCCCTCAGTGATAAATAGGTGAAATACACAGCTGACATCCATCAAACTGCCTATTAATTATTGATATGCCACTTTAAGTACCATATCTTTCAATACCCCCAATACAATGTTTAGTAATTTAAAAATACACATCCTGGTTAGATTATAATCTTATTGACGTTCTCCAAAGTGTTTTACAGGACTTTTCAAACATTATTAATATTTTTCGGTTACGTTTCAGCTATAATGTAATTCTCCTCATGTTCTTACTCTTTCTCCAACTGCACCAGAAACACCAACTGTGCCAGGGTCACCACGTTGTCCTCTCTTGCCTTCTTCACCCATTGGGCCAAGAGCTCCCTGTGGACCAGGTGGACCCTGGATGGATCAGAGAAGAATAGATCAGATGGGTAATACAATTCTGAATCAGTTCACACCATTTCTTTGGGTTATTTCTAAGCAAAATAATAATTCACCTATCACATTATCTTGTAATGTTTTGATATATATTCATATCTTAGGCTATATGGGAAAATCCCTTGCAGACTTGATACTTCTTACGAGATTGAAGTGATTTAAAAATGAAATCCCTGACTGGTGAAATGGACAGGCACATGGCAAATAAAATTTCATACAGAAAAACATGAAGAGATGCATTTGAAAGAAAGATTGATGAGAAGCAGTGTTAACTAGATGGTATAAATTTAAACAGGGTGCTGACATATGCCAATCTTTGAAAGTGGCAGGAAAAGTTGACATTATTAAAAATATACATGACCTATCTTTATAAACAGAGGCATAGGGTTGAATATAATGGAGAGAGCAGGTTGGGAAACTAAGTGCAACCCTGACATGGTCACTTCTGGGAGCCTTGCCCCGATTCTGAGGCCACCAGACAATTGGCTGCCTGCCGCCAAGGTGTCCAATCATTTTAGGGCGAAGATTCCTGCCTCCGAGAACTGCCAGCCAATCGGAGGGCCGCCAACTCCTCAGTTCCCCTGCAATCAGTGGCCACTGCTGGAATTGCAACTAAATCAAAGCAGCCGCTAAGGAATTGAGACAAGTGGAGTCAGGGTTACTGAGGTTAGTCTGGCAGACCCTGAGAGAAGTGGAGTTATCCATGATGGTGAGGGGGAGGGAATGGCCCCTGCCAACACAGGTGCCTCCATGGGTGACTGGGTGCCTGATGCGGAGCCCCCACTCTCTCCCCATGCCTGCAGAGAGATACTAGCTTTTACCAAGTCATCTCCCTGTTCAATGGAGCACCCCCCACCTCCCCACCCACAGCTGGTAGAATTCCAGCAGCAGGAAGAAGCCCTCGGCCTCTGGGCAGGAAGGCCTTCATCAACCTTTCCCACCTCCAAGATAATTGCGTGGTGTCGGAAAGGCAATGGGTACTCCAAGCCCAGCCTTGCCTCTTGATTCTACAGTCCTCCCTGCCTCCCAACCTGCTCCCATGAGTTCCATTATGTTCTGTCAATAAAGTACAAAACAAGGGAGTTATCTTAATATTTATGAAGCATCCGTTAGACCTTAGCTGCAACATTGGGCTCAATTATGGGTAACACAATTTAGAAAGAATGTCATAGGCCGGGATTTTCTGCACCCATACTCGGGTGGACTCGATGACGGGAGTGGAAAATATCGTGAAAAATGCAAAGTCGTGTTTCCCGTCAGCGTGAAAGCATGATGCAGTTGTCCCCTCCCCCTTGTCAGTGACAGACCTCATTATAATTAATTTACATATCATTATCAGGCCCATATGCCAGAATACACCCAAGCGGCATGACAGCAGAACAGTGTGAAGCACGACTGGTCTCTGAAAACATGCACCTGTCGTGCAAACCTCCCAGGGGAGCTCAGGTGAGTGCAGCGCTCAGCGGGGAGAGTCTTATGCCTGGTCCTGCCCGGGTAGTGACAGCTTGAAGCCAGGGTGGTGCCTGGGTAGTACCAGGAGGTGGGGAGGGGGGGGGGCGGTTCCGGGGATGCCAATGGGGACATCTGGGTGAATTGCTTTGCTCGCTGTGTGCTGGGGCAGCCTTTAGAAATGGCACCCTGGATCACGTTGCAGAGGCAGCACGGTGGCACAGTGGTTAGCACTGCTGCTTCACAGTGCCAGGAAACCGGGTTCATTTCCGGTCTCAGGTCACTGTCTGTGTGAAGTTTGCACATTCTCCCCATGTCTGCGTGGGTTTCCTCCAGGTGCTCCAGTTTCCTCCCACACTCCAAAGATATCTGGGTTGGGTGGATTGGCCATACTAAATTGCCCTTTAGTGTCAGGGGGACTCGCTAGAGTAAATGCATGGGGTTATGGGGAGAGAGCCTGGGTGGGATTGTGGTCAGTGCAGACTTGATGGGCAGAATGGCCTCCTTCTCCACTGTAGGATTCTATGACTCTGTGCATTGCTGGAGGGGTGGGCGAATCACAGGCTGCCTGCCAGCGATACATTGCGGGACCCATGTTCAACAGATCTTATTCAAAGTAACACACTATATGGCAGAGAAATCCGTCAAGGCCATTGATGGCTTCAAAGCTGCTTTTCCTGCCTGACATTGGCCTTTGCTAATATTGGGGAAAATCCCAGCCTAAGTCTTGGAGAGGCAATTTATCAGAATGATATCCATTATGTAGAGATTCCAGATAAGTCAGCATTATGCTTCTTAGAATGTAAAAAGTTAAGGGGTACTTTTAATAGAGGTGTTCACAATTATAAGGTATTTAGTTAGAGCAGAGAGGGAGCTACTGTTCTTACTGACAGGGTTTGGTAGCCAGAGGACACAGACACAGACTTAATTTTCAAATTCACTGAGTTGTCATGATCTGGAATGCATTGCTTGAAAGGGTAGTGGGAGCGGATTCAATAGTGACTTTCAAAAGGGAAATAAATTTCTATCTAAAAATGAAAAAACAAAATCAGGGAAATGAGGAAAGGACAGGAGTTTGGGGCTAATCTTTCAGAGAACCAGCACGGGGATGATGGACCAAATAGCCTCCTTCTCTGTTGCATGATTCACCTCAAAGTCTTGTATCTTTCTCTGCTTTAAATATTTATCTAATTTCTCCTTAAATAAAGCAATAATCCCTGTGTCAACTACCTGCCTTGGTAAACATCCCAACTGCAACAATCTACTCCAAATGAAATTTCTCCGAACCTTTCTCTTTGCTATTTCAACTTTAAAGTGACAGAATGAATAGATAGTGTGGTTGACAGTTCAAGGTGACACGAATACCAAAGGTGAGATTTTCCGGCTGTACCCACCAGGGGGATTTTCTGGCCCTGCTGATGGCAATCCCTCCGCAGCAACCCCCCCCCCCCCGCCCCCCCCCCGCCGCCCCGCCGCTACAAAGAACAATGAAACCCTGTTGACAGCGGTGGGACCAGTGGCACAGTGGTTAGCACCGCTGCCTCACAGTGCCAGGGACCCGGGTTCAATTCCCGGCTTGGGTCACTGTCTGTGTGGAGTTTGCACGTTCTCCCCATGTCTGCGTGGGTTTCCTCCAAGTGCTCCAGTTTCCACCCACACTCCAAATATATGCAAGTTAGGTTGATTGGCCATGCTAAATTGCCCCTTAGTGTCAGGAGGTTAGTAGGGTAAATAAGTAGGGTTATGAGGATAGGACCTGGGTGGGATTGTGGCCGGTACAGACTCGATGGGCCGAATGGCCTTCTTCTGCACTGTACGGATTCTAGGATTCTATGACCAGGTGATCCTGCCACTAGCCAGTGCTGGGTTTCCTCTGCCACAGCAAAACACACCATGAGGAGGGCTGCAGAAAATTCCTGCCCTCAATCTAAGGGATTTAGAATAGGAACCAGGAGAAACATTTCTTTAGCAACAGGGCACGATGCTGTGGATTGCAACACCAGAATTAGTGATGATAATATTTTCTATCCTAGAAATGTCATAGCTCAGAATATCTAATTTCCTGTACAGTCTATATTATAACCACATTGCCATTAAAGCTACACTATCACGTTCCAACATAGATAATTAATGCTTCTCATTCTCTAATGTTGTTGCAAACAAATTGTCCATTCAGAAACAAAACACAATCTTTACTCCAATTTTACTGAATTGTACAGCAATAGTATATTTGATGGGTGATTGAAGAGAGGGGAAATAAAGGAAGGTGAGTAAAAAAATGAAAAATATTCTCAATTTTTGATTTTATTTTGTAATATCTCTTGCCCCTTTACAACAAAACAAATAAACACCATGCCACGTTTTACTGCCTTTATTCTATTTAGGAAGATAGTGCAACTTACAGGCTCGCCCTTAGATCCACCGTCTCCCTTATAGCCTAATTGTCCTGGCTCTCCCTGGAAGAAGGAAATAATATTATGAGCATCAATGAAACAACTCATCGCTAACTTGTTAAGAACATGTCTCTTCATCGATTGATTTATTACCCTCTATTAGAGTCATAGAGATATACAGCACGGAAACATGCCCTTCAGCCCAACTTGTCAATGCTGTTCTATGTAACAGAATGATTCATAATTGTAAAAACATATCCATACTTTGAAAATTCTGAAGGATTTCCGTTGATTGGCGAATGGAGAGCATAAATTTAAGATCATTACCAAAACCAATGAAGGAGTGCTGTGAGAAGAATTAATTTTAAGACAAAGGGCCCGATCTTCCCGCCGCAGCGAAGACAGAGAATTTGGCGACAAGCCTAAGCTCCATTCGTTGCAGCGGGATGGGAAAATCTCGCTGGCGTGAACGGTCAGAAAATTCCAGCCAAAGATTTGTTAAGGCAAGAAAGACCCTATCAGGAACAGTTATGGAAACCATTATGGCTTTTTAAAGTGGAATCTTTGTAAAATAAACATTTTGAAAGGAATGGGGAAGGAACGTGAATGGGATTAAGTGATTAACGCTTCCAGATTGCCAACACAAGCACGTAGGGGGTGAAAGATCTCCTTCAATGCTCTAGGATTCCGAGTGGACAAATTGGTTTGCCCCCACAAATATACATGGAATTGCAGGTTAATCCTCACCTATTCAAAGAACAAAGAAAATTACAGCACAGGCCCTCCAAGCCTGCACCGACCATTGCACTCCTTACAATTCAGGCAACACACAAACATTGTGCTGACCGTTCAATTCTTTGAGTGTCGTACAGACCATCACTATATGGGATGGGGGGGTTACATGCTTCCACAGGGGGACAGCATTTACTTGGGGCTCTCCTCATTTAAAGCTAGCCTGCATTCCTTAAAACTAACCTGCACCCCTTAAAGATGCATTCCGGCTTTAGCAAATACTGAAAGTGGTTACAAAGGAGTGCCTAAGCAGGAAGAACTCTGAGAAATAGCGGTTCAGGGCATAAAGTGGGCCATACAGTTCTCTAATGCAGGCCTGGAGACCTGTTGCAGGAGGTGATCAGGAAGAGAGAGATCCTCTAACCACAGAGGACAAGGTGGCCCTGCAGACACCCATGGAGAAGGTAGTGAAAGCACATAGCCATAGCAGTCAATGCAAGAAGTCTGGATGCAACGCAGCAAGATGTTCAATGACCTCACGAGTGGTCAAGGTCAGTGAATGCATTATCAAGAGCCATAACATCACAAATGGACCATTAGCCTCACACACTGCTCCATTCACTAACCCACCTTCATTAACCTACCAACATCCTGTCCCAAGAATAACTCAGGTTTCATTTTCACCGGCTTAGTTAACTCGCTGAGGTTGGGGCCAGTCTAATGGGCAAGGCCACTCCTAGTTCAATTTTTAAACCAGCGCAAAAGAAGGTGGAAACTCAGATTGCACCGGATGTAACCTGGGCTAAAATATCTGCAATCTTTTGCACTGGATTGGCTGATTTTGAGTGAATGGTGCAGAAAAGAACAATACAACCTCACCGAAACTTCAGCCAATGCATTCTCTATCTGCTGAGAAAACATTCTGATATAATGGGTGCCCCAGGTTTGCATATTTTAATCCCTGCTGGAAGAAATTGTCATAGATACTGGGTTTGATAGTGTCCTGTTTGTCAGTTTTTGATTTTACATTGCATGTTGTCCCTATAAAATAAATTATGGAACACTTCACTTGTTCTAATCGCAACTTATTTTTACGCAGTATCATCCCATTTGACATTTAATTAGTCCTAGCATTCACCCTATCATGGACTTTCCCTTTCGTTCTCACATCCCTCCCCTCTTTCCCTGTTTCTGCGCCTAACTAAAACCTGTTACATCTCTAACTTTTTCCCCATTCTTCGGAAAGTCAGATGAGATGTTAACTATGTTTCTCTCTCCATAGATGCAGCCTGATTTGAGCATTTGCAGCATTTTCTGTTTTTAAATCAGATTTGTAGCATCGACAGTATTTTCTTTTTATAATAATTCTCTACCTCTGTTCTTGCTTAAAAAACGTCTAGCCGACGATGCCAGCGGGATTGTCTGGTCTTGCTGTAGTGAATGGAGATTTGGCTGTGCGCCCAATTCTCCGTCTTCGCCTGAAGCGGCGTAGGGGCATGAATGGCTGGAAAATTCCGGGCTACATCTCTGAACCTTTTCCAGCTCTGTTGAAAGGTCATCAACCTGAAATGTTAACTTTCTTCCAGTCTCTACAGACGTGCTGCCTGACTTACTGGATATTTCCAGAATTTTCTGTTTCTACTTCTTTTGGGGGGTTTAGTCAGACCTTACACACTTCAACCACTTGTTGCCAGAGATCCTGAGGGGAATCTGATGGTGAACCTTCACTAATTAAATGATTTTTTGAATTGATATGTGATCATCATGCTGCAAGTATATTGTTAGTTTATGCCATAATGTTTATTCATGGTGATGTGGAGTAGTCCTATTTTATAAACATTATTCGATGCAAAAAATAAAATAGTGCATATAGGCATTTGTTTGCCCCTTTATACAACATGAATGCATACATTAATGCCACCAAAGTTCTTTAACACAGAACTTCATTTTATCCCTAGAGAAAGAGGTAATAAATTAATGCTAAAATTGGCATATGATATTGTATTATTTGAATAAATAAATCCCTTACCCTTTGACCTTTGATCCCGGTAGGTCCAGTGTTCCCTCTCGGGCCAGTGGACCCAAGAGGCCCTGGAAACCCTGCAGCACCACTGGTTCCTGGAGAGCCCTGTGCAATGGAAGGAAGTACATTAAATGCTTGAACAATGACACATCTCATTTAGATAGACTTTTAACATTTGGGGCATCGAACAGGTCTGTTGCACATCCCAACAGTGAAGAGACACCATGATTTTGAGACACTGATCTCACTTGAGTTCAGCAAGATGTAGGCATTAACTGGATGGGATTTTTTTGGGGGGGGGGAGGATGGATGGGATGTTGCGGGGGGGGAAGTCCAGTTGGCGATCAGAGTGGAATTTCCTTGTGTATTCTTTCCCTTCTTGATCCTTGGTGCTTTTTTGTTGCTTGCCTCCCCCAGAAAATTATAAGGCTATGGATGGGTTAGGGGAAGGTATTATCGCAAGACTATTAATCCAGAAACTCAGCTTATGTTCTGGGGACCTGGGTTCAAATCCCGCCACGGTAAGTGGCAGATTTTGAATTCAATAAAAAGTATCTGGAATTAAGACTCTACCGATGACCATAAAACCATTGTCAATTGTCAGGAAAACCCATCTGGTTCACTAATGTCCTTTAAGGAGGGAAATCCGCCAACCATATCTGGTCTGACCTACATGTGACTCCAGATCCACAGCAATGTGGTTGACTCTAAATTGCCTTCAGGCAACTATGCCAAGTCCCATTAATGAATTAAAAAAGATGTCTCATCATGAAGCTCCAGTCATTCTGCTGAACAAGTTTCATAGGGTTATAGGTCTTTTACAGCAAGAATAAAGATCAACTGAGGAAAACAGTCTGCTGGTGAACTGGGAATGAACCAACATTGGCTTGTCCTTTCAAGGTCACAAAGCCCACTCGTTATGTAGCAGTGATCCATTTTGGATACACTCAGAAACTGGAGTAGACATTGATTGCTCTTGAACTTTCTTTCTAGATTGACAACTACTGTAATTCTCCAGATCCTTTCATTTGACAGAATGGCTGCTTAACTCACCTTCATTTATGCACCTTTTAAATAAGAAATAGGAGTGCTGGCGTGAGGATACTGTTATAAATTTGTCTTGGGATCAAATATGACACCAAGCTACAAACAATCTCAGACAGTTGCCACGGAAAGTGATAGAGTCCAGGGGAACAGGTATGTGGCAGTGTACCCAAGCCATTGTCTATTGATCGTCCCAATATTTAATTGGATGAAATTCCTGTCCATCCAGTACTGGATGTTGGAAAAGCAGTCGGACAATTCAGAGAGAGTGAAGGAGTCGAGAGAGATGACAGTCAGCTGGGTGTCACCAGCATCCATGTGGGAATTGATGCTGCATTTTCAGATGATGTCACCAAGAGGCAGCATGCAGGTGAGACACAGGGAGCGGTCATGGGTAGATTCACAGAGAGGATAACAGAGGCAGCAGAGAAGAAGCTGAGAGAAGTATTGCAGGTCAATCTCTGGCTATGACTAGACAGGTAAGAACCATGAGAATGCAGTCTTACCCAGTCAAATTACAGTGGAGAGGTATTAGAGGAGGAGGAGGAGGATGTGATCGGCTATGTCAAAAGCAAATCCAGAGAACCGGGGGAATCGTTTAGCTTTGTCATAGTCATGGAGATACAGTGGTAAGGGCCGTTGATTAAAGAGATTCAAATGAGGATTTCTAGAAAGATGAGCATGAATTTGGGAGACACCAGCATGTTCAAGAATTTGGAGAGCAAAGGGAGGAGCTGGGATAGTATTTTTCAAGGACAGAAAGGGTCAAGGATTGTTTTTCTTAATTGAAAGTTGATAATGGTAGATTTGAAGGCCACAGGAAGAGTACATGAGCAGAGAGAACCGTTAGCAGTGTCAACTTGGGGGTTACCTGATGTAAGCGTAGGAGCAGCTGTGTTTTCACGAGCTCTGGCATTATCCATGTTTTAATCCATTTTTTATCCTGGTGTATGACTCATAATTAGCTGATCCTGAAGTGTAAAAATCCTGGCTGAATTTTGGCAAAGGGAAGCAAAATAAATGAAGAAAATCCTTGTTTGGTTGAGGCAGTTGGAGACGGCTCAGTCTGCACAGGTGGTTTCGCTGGTGAATGGGCTCACGCTTTGGTGATGCTGTTGGCATCGAGATGATGGCCGCCACTATGAATGAAGTGTGGACGACGGTCTCGGCTCCCCGGCACAGATTTCTGGTGCTCAGATTGATGAATTGCGAGATATCCTAAAGAGAATGGATGAAGTGGAGAAGCGAATCCTGTCATCAAGAGGGCAGGTTCCTCGGTGAAGGCTCACTTTCAATCCTTGGAAATCCTGCTGCATGGTACGTTGAACATCCTGGTTGATTTGGGGAGATGGGACTGGAGAAGGAATATTCATGCACCCTGTCTCCCAAGTGGAGCTGGGGATGAATTCCCAGCCGAATTTGAGAACTGGCTGCTGTGCTTTCAAAATCTGAATTTGAGGATTGGGCATCACAAGTTCAATGGAGCACATTGTATCCAGTCTTCGAGACCTGGGGTCAGTCGAAGACTCTGACCACTGTCCTCAGTGTTCATTGCGAAGTGTTGGAGGCGGTCGGACGTGTTGGGCCCACACCACCCACCGGGGTTGTTCTTTACCGGGGCTTAGGGATGATGACATGGCTGTGATGCAAAGGCTTTGGTAAAACTCTGGATGGATTCTGAATGTTGCTTAATGATCTTGTCATGGCTTTAGCCTTTTCAAGCTTTGCTGTTGGTCACATCATCCTGCAGTTCATCATTAATCTTGAACTTTCTTCCATTGTGATTATACAATATTCACCAAAAACCTCTGACCTCATCTGCGGCTGGGATTCTCCAGGGTCGCTGCAGTGAATGGAGTTTTGGCTGAGTGACAAATTCTCCATTCTTGCTGGAAGTGAGGCGGGTATGGATGTGATTGGAGAATCCCACCCATTGGGTGGGATTTTACGGCCTTGCTCAACCCGAGACCGGAAAATCCTGCCCAAGGTCAATGGAGCTTCCCATTGTCCACCCCTTGCCCATTCTGATTCCCGTGTTGAGCGGTAGAATTCCGGTGATTGTCCTTTATCCTGACAAGGGTGTATGATATATGAGCACAGTGGCATTTATCACCTGTTATCCTGTTATACGGCAAAAATCAGGATTGTCTATTTTTTTTGATGGTATTCATCCATCGCATGCTCCGACTGTGGAAAAAGGGAGACAGTAGTCTAATGTACACTGCCGATTGCATTCACTCATGGTTTTCATGATTGATACTGGGGCACGGGGTGAATAGGAGGGTCTGCCGGCCACCTTGCTTCTGGCCCTGTGTCAAGTGCTAAACCTTGGGTTTTAGTGTTTGCAATACGGAGATATTTCCTTGTTTGGGGATTGTTTGTGGGTCTCCCTCTTCCCATTGCTGATTTGGTTTTATGACATGAGGGTTGTGCAGTCTTTACCCGTTTTTTCCAATGTGCTGTAATTCTTACACTTACACCAAGGGAGTACAATTTTTATTTCCTTTCACTTTATTTTTTAGATAAGATGAGGAATGCCAGAGCAGAGAGGTGGGTAGGTGGTTTGGAATAGAAATGGTTGGTATGGCCGTATAAGCCCTCGTTGTGAGTGAGGAAAATCCCCATTAGAACTATTGTAGTTGGGTTTTTGTTCTGTACTTCTGTTATTTTGGGATTAAGGAATCCTTGCTTGTTTCCTTTGAGGGTACAGACAGATCATGCATCCTGGAAAGGACTGGGTTCTTTTCTTTTGTTACTGACATCTCTGGTGTTGTTGGACTAGGGGAATTATGTATTGGTGTGCACCAAGCATGATTGGCTAATACTTGGATATCTGGCCATGTTAGGTTGTCTTCTATTTTGACTTGGCTGAGCAGGTAGTTACAGTGATTACTTGATTATTTGGCTCATGGAACACAGAGTGGGAATGTTATCTGGTTCTTAGGGTTTCTCTGCTGAGAGGAAATGGGTTGAATTCCATTGTTAGTGGGGCCTAAGTGGCACCTCTGGGGAACCTAGAGACAGGAGTAGTTTCCTTTGTTTAACGTATAAGAGTGATATGAGTATTCTTGGCCCTTATTCTGGTGTGTCGCTAAGTAGGTTAGGGCAGTAGTGGTTGTGTTTATTCGGTTCAAGTGGAGGGTATGTTGGGCAGGGGAGTAAGTTGCCTTTCCCCAAGACATCCCCTTCTGGGGCTTCTGGACTGCTCTTTTCCTTGAGATTAGTTTCCCTTGGGGATGTAGTATCCTATTGGCCGTTGGACCTGAGTCCGGTGCTTTGGTTCAGCTTTGTTGAAGACTTTCTAGTGTTGGAGATTGGGCTGGTTGGAGGAGTAGGTCAGCTCCTCCAAGTGGTCTTATATGGAAACTTCTAGTCTGTCCACCTTTCTGAGGTTTGGGCTCCCTCGGTAGAACAGTGTCCTATTTCTTGTGCGGTAATGCTATGTTGTTCCTGGTATCCTTCCTGCAAAAGTGTACGCTGAAAGACCACAAATGAACCAATTGGATAATCCTGATGCCCCTCTCTCTTTATCCGGGTAGGTGGGGTACTGATGTAGGCTCTGACTTGTTATAGTTAATCTAATAGTTATAGTAAGAGATTCCTTTATCTTGTCGGTAAGAGGAGAGTCATACCTCTCCCCGAGATAGCATGTAGATGTTGGGGGAGTCCAGAGCTAGGGGACATAGTTTGAGGATAAGGGGTAAACCTTTCAGGACTGCGGTAAGGAGAAATTTCTTCACCCAGAGGGTGGTGAATCTGTGGAATTCACCAGCACAGAAAGTAGTTGAGGCCAAAATGCTGTGTGATTGCAAAAAGAAATTAGATTTGAATCTTGGGGCAAAAGAGATCAAGGGATATGGGGAGAAAGTGGGATCAGGATATTGATTTTGATGATCAGACGTGATCAAAATGAATGGCGGAGCAGACTCGAAGGGCCGAATGGCCTACTCCTGCTTTGAGTTTCTATGTTTCTATGTTTTATCCTGTTATCCTGAGATCCATGATGTGGAGATGCCGGCGTTGGACTGGGGTAACCACAGTAAAAAGTCTCACAACACCAGGTTAAAGTCCAACAGGTTTATTTGGTAGCACAAGCCACTAGCTTTCGGAGCGCTGCTCCTTCATCAGGTGAGTGGGAGTCGTGTTCACAAACAGGGCCTCTTTGTGAACGCGACTCCCACTCACCTGACAAAGGAGCAGTGCTCCGAAAGCTAGTGGCTTGTGCTACCAAATAAACCTGTTGGACTTTAACCTGGTGTTGTGAGACTTCTTACTATCCTGAGATCCACCAGTCGTTCTGGTATCCTTTCTTTAATTGTACGCAAGCGAAATACGATTACAATGATTGATAATTCAAACCATTTGTATGACTATTCATTGGTCTATTCCATATAAACATACAGAAAAATGATTACTCTGTACTGCAATGGATTTTTGGGATTTGTTGCATTTTGTGGTAAAATGAAAAACTTTCAATAAAAACATTCTTTAAAAAAATGTCAGCTCACACAAGAATAGGAAGAGAATTTGGCTGATGAGTACTTTAGTGAGAATAGAGTCAAGAGAGCAGGGAGATGGCTCTCATGGACAAGATGTGTTTGAAGAGATAGGAGGGAAACTAGAAAAAAGACACAAGTTGAGAGGTAGGGCAAGCAGGGACTCAGAGGGTGAGTGCAGGTGGCTGGTTGTCTGGAGGGAGTGAGGGCCGCAGCAACTGATCAGATTGCCATAATCTTGGTGACAAAGAGTTTCATGAACTCTTCTTATTTGTTGTTGGAAGTGATGGTTTAGGGGCAGGGAGAGAGGAATCTAACAGGACAGTTATATTGGCAAGATAGCCTGCAGGGAGAGGGAGGCATTTATATTGAAGACCCCAGCAATCCTGTGGAAAGGTTTGTGCTCACTTCTCTAGAATTCTGTTTCATGAACACATTTTGGAACCAACAATCCAAATTTTAGATGGCTCAAGTACTAGATTGTTGTCAAAAGTTTGTCTTAAGCATTCCGGACATTATTTACATCAGGTTTGAACCAAAATCATTCCAGAGCAATATCTGTGTGGGGCAGACAACGAGGTAATAATTTACATATGAATGTTTCACTTCAATGGCTGGGATTCTCTCCATGGGGAATTTGAGAATCATTTCCTTGGATAGGGTGTCCTATATGCTGTTAAATAGCATTACTCAAGCTGAATTATTCCAATAAGGTCACAGTACTTCAAAAATTGGAAACAAAGTCAGAAGGGGGGAACTAAAAAAGGAAAATTCTTCTTGTTAGAGACTTGAGTCTCTAACTTATTATCAATTATTAAAAAATCTATCAATAGGTAAGGATTCTAGCTCAGCAAAGTCCCACATTAACAAGCTGAACACAATAAACAAACTTTTCACTCATGTAAATGCGACCTTAAAGCAATTATGGAAAAATCATCTTGTTACATTTTACTAATGTAAGGGTGACCTACGATATTAGAAAGGACGAAAGCAATATCCAACTCTGACTCACACATTCCCAATCTATCTGCAAGAAAGAGAATCCTTCGGAATCAGTTGCTATGTTTACAGCATTTCTACCTCCTGAAAAAAGTAGCGGAACAGCATAAAGGATTCAATCATGTCAAAAGTGGATGCCAAGCAAAATCTATTCCTTTAGTGTTTGGACAATCAGCATAGTAGGAGTCTGGGCACCAGTGATCAAAGGAGGTACAATGTACATAGAGTTGGAGGGGTCGTCAAAGAAATTCCAAGTTTTGGATTAGGAACAAAGGAAACAAAAATATATATCCTACCTCTGGTATTTAGAGCAAAGAGCCTGGAGGACCTGACCACAGGTATATACAGGAGAGGTAGTACTTGGTTTTTACAGGAGACATAAATTACATTTGCTTGGCAAATGGTTTATTTTCATGTAAAAATAAAGTATTAGACTTTTTTTTACCTCACACTCGTTGCTTGTGGGTTTGGAAGGAGTTGTCAAAGGTGCATTGGTGAGTTGCTGCAGTGCACCTTGTAGATTAGAAGGCATGCATTTGCTATTATGTGTAATTAGGGCTCAGGAGTAGGCCATTCAGCCCTTTGAATAAAAGAATGTTAAGATTTAAAATTTAAATTAAAATAATGGCCGGAATTCTCCAGCCGTTCATTCCAGTGGGATTCTCTGGCCCCCTGTGGAGTGCCACCGGCAAATGGCACGCGATCAGCCATCGCCTTGAAATGCACGTCTGGGAGGCCGGAGAATCTCGTCCAATCTGATTAAACGTAAGTTTAAAAAAATGTAATTCTGATTAAAAGAATGGTAAAGTTGCATAATGGGAACCATTGCTGGCTGAGGGAGATAAAGACAAACCTGTCGACAGCTGATGGTTTGAATGTGCTCTGCAATTGTAATATTTCCTGTGGGTTCTATTTGATTTGATTGGTGAGTCTGCATGACCTGATGCCAAACAGATCCGGTTATGACGTTATTGCCTGGTGCCAGATGATTCCATTGACTGAAGTGGCTGGAAATCATACTTTCTTCATTTATTTGGGGATGTGGGCATCGCTAGCTGGGTCAGCATCTATTGCCCAGCATTTATTGCACACGCCTAATTGTCCTCGAACCGAGTGGCCTGCCAGCCATTCAGAGGATGATAGTCTAGGAGTCAGTCACATTGCAGAGAGTCTGGAGTCACATGTAGGGCAGACCAGGTAAGGGTGCTAGATTTCCTTCCCTAAAGGACATTAGTGAACCAAGTGGGATTTTACAACAATCGGCAATGGTTTCATGGTCATCATGATGTGGAGATGCCGGCATTGGACTAGGGTAAACACAGTAAGAAGTCTCACAACACCAGGTTAAAGTCCAACAGGTTTATTTGGTAGCAAAAGCCACTAGCTTTCGGAGTGTTGCTTCTTCATCAGGTGAGTGGAATTTCAGTTCACAAACAGGGCATGTAAAGACACAAACTCAATTTACAAAATAATGGTTGGAATGCGAGTTTTTACAGGTAATCAAGTCTTAAAGGTACAGACAATGTGAGTGGAGAGAGGGTTAAGCACAGGTTAACTTGACATCACATGTATGCCCAAGCCGTCAGGAGGTGCGTCAATGCCAGATTCATCAGCCACACTCACAAGACAGCCCCGAACATCACCCAAGCACAACGCAACACCATCCGCGCTCTCAAGACCAACCGCAACATTGTCATCAAACCAGCAGACAAAGGTGGGCCATTATCATACTGAACAGAATGGTTTACTGCAAAGAAGTGTACCGACAACTGAACAACGAGGAACACTACAGACAGTTACCTGCAGGTCCGACCAAAGAACACACCCGTCAACTCAACAGACTGATCAAGATATTTGATCCGGACCTTCAGAGCACCCTCTGTGCTCTCATCCCACATACTCCCTGCGTTGGAGATCTCTACTGCTTCCCCAAGATTCACAAGGCAAACACACCGGGCCGTCCCATCGTATCGGGCAATGGGACCCTGTGCGAGAACCTCTCCGGCTATGTCGAAGGCATCCTGAAACCCATTGTACAAAGAACCCCCAGCTTTTGTCACGACACTACGGACTTCCTACAGAAACTCAGCACACATGGAGCAGTTGAACCAGGAGCACTCCTCGTCACAATGGATGTCTCGGCACTCTACACCAGTATCCCCCACGACGATGGCATTGCTGCAACTGCCTCAGTTCTCAATGCCGACAACTGCCAATCTCCAGATGCAATTTTACAACTCATCCGCTTCATCCTGGACCACAATGTCTTCACCTTCAACAACCAGTTCTTCATCCAGACACACGGAACAGCCATGGGGACCAAATTCGCACCTCAATATGCCAACATCTTCATGCACAAGTTTGAACAAGACTTCTTCACCGCACAGGACCTTCAACCGATGCTATACACCAGATACATCGATGACATTTTCTTCCTTTGGACTCATGGCGAACAATCACTGAAACAACTATATGATGACATCAACAAGTTCCATCCCACCATCAGACTCACCATGGACTACTCTCCAGAATCGGTTGCATTCTTGGACACACGCATCTCCATCAAGGACGGTCACCTCAGCACCTCACTGTACCGCAAGCCCACGGATAACCTCACGATGCTCCACTTCTCCAGCTTCCACCCGAAACACGTTAAGGAGGCCATCCCCTACAGACAAGCCCTCCGTATATACAGGATCTGCTCAGATGAGGAGGATCGCAACAGACAACTCCAAATGCTGAAAGATGCCCTCATAAGAACAGGATATGGCGCTGGACTCATCGATTGACATTTCCAACACGCCACAGCAAAAAACCGCACCGACCTCCTCAGAAGACAAACACGGGACACAGCGGACAGAGTACCCTTCGTCGTCCAGTACTTCCCCGGAGCAGAGAAGCTACGACATCTTCTCCGGAGCCTTCAACATGTTATTGATGAAGACGAACATCTCGCCAAGGCCATCCCCAAACCCCCACTTCTTGCCTTCAAACAACCGCACAACCTCAAACAGACCATTGTCCGCAGCAAACTACCCAGCCTTCAGGAGAACAGTGACCACGACACCACACAACCCTGCCACAGCAACCTCTGCAAGATGTGCCGGATCATCGACACAGATGCCATCATCTCACGTGAGAACACCATCCACCAGGTACATGGTACATACACTTGCAACTCGGCCAATATTGTCTACCTGATACGCTGCAGGAAAGGATGTCCCGAGGCATGGTACATTGGGGAAACCATGCAGACGCTATGATAATGGATGAATGAACACCACTCGACAATCACCAGGCAAGAGTGTTCTCTTCCTGTTGAGGAATACTTCAGCGGTCACAGGCATTCAGCCTCTGATCTTCGGGTAAGCATTCTGCAAGGCGACGCACAACGCAGAGTCGCTGAGCAGAGACTGATAGCCAAGTTCAGCACACATGAGGACGGCCTCAACCGGGATCTTGGGTTCATGTCACACTATCTGTAACCCCCACGACTTGCCTGGGCTTGCAAAATCTCACTAACTGTCCTGGCTGCAGACAATACACATCTCTTTAACCTGTGCTTAATCCTCTCTCCACTCACATTGTCTGTACCTTTAAGACTTGATTACCTATAAAGACTCGCATTCCAACCACTATTTTGTAAATTGAGTTTGTGTCTTTATATGCCCTGTTTGTGAACTGAAATCCCACTCACCTGATGAAGGAGCAGCGCTCTGAAAGCTAGTGGCTTTTGCTACCAAATAAACCTGTTGGACTTTAACCTGGTGTTGTGAGACTTCTTTCATGGTCATCATCAGACTTTTTAGTTCTTGATTTTTTAAAATTCAGTTCAAATGCACCATCTGCCATGGTGAAATTTCAACCCAGATCCCCATAGTATTATCCTGGATTTCTGGATGACTAATCCAGTGACAATACCAGTACACCATTGTCTCCCGAATCTGAAAGGAGAAAGGCAGCATCACATAAAAAAACTTGCTATACTTTGCTGGAACTGGTAAAGACTATATCCCCTTAGCATTAGCTTGGCACTAGATTTGAAGACAACAGAATAACAAGCCCTTTTAGCATATATAGACAACAGTGTGGTGTCAAAGAACAGTACAGCACAGGAACAGGCCCTTCTGTCCACCAAGCCTGAGCTGACACATTACGATATTCTAAACTAAAGAGCTTTTGCCTCTTTGTGGTCCATTTCCCTCAATTCCCTGCCTATTCACAGATCTGTCGAGATGCCTCTTAAATGTTGCTATTGTATCTGATTCTACTATCTCCTCTGGCAACACATTCCAGGCACTTACCACATTCTGTTAAAAAAACTTGCCTCTCATGTCTCCTTTAAACTTCCCCCTAGGGAACTATGTCCCCCAGTAATTGACATTTCTACCCTGGGGAAAAGACTGACCATTTACTCTATCCATAATTTTATAAACTTCTACCAGGTTGCCCCTCAGCCTCCAACATTCAAGTGAAAAGAAACTGAGTTTGTTCAATCTCTCCTCATAGCTAATACTCTCCAAACCAGCCTGCATCCTGATAAACCTTTTCTGTACCCTCTCCAAAATCTCAACATCCTTCTGGTAGTGTGGCGACCAGAAATGTATGCAATATTCTAAAGGTGGCTGAACTAAAGTTCCATACTGCTGCAACATGACTTGCCAATTTTTATACTCTATACCCCGACCAATGAAGGCAAGCATGCCATACACCTTCCAGACCACCTTATCCACTTGTATTGCCACTTTCAGAGAACTCCAGACCTGTATGCCAAGATCCCTCTGTCCGTCAATGCTTCTCAGGGTTCTACCATTTACTCTTTACTTCCCTCCTGTATTAGACTTTCCAAAATGCAAGACCTCACATTTGTCCGGATTACATTCCATCGGCCATTTTTCTGCCCAAGTCTCCAGCCTATCTATATCCTGCTGCATCCTCTGTGTCCTCCCATCCCAAATTATCATGGGACATTAAGTAATTTGCCCAAAAGGATATGCAATCCTATATCAAAATAGAATTGGAAAATTGTACAGTGCACCTCCAAAACAGAAATATGTTTAAAATACGACAAGGCACTTTGGAGTTCTTCATCTATGATGGGAAACATTTTCAATGTGTGAAATTTTAGAGAATTGCAGCAGTGTTTCCAACACATGCTTGCTTGTTTTTGTGGACAACAGATTAAACAAAGGAAAGAACCATGGAAAGTATGAGAAAGATCATTGTGCCGGAGAAAAATAACAAAATAGAAAAAAAGAATCAACCGCATGTTAGAAGGAAAACAGAACTAAATATACAAGGCATTAAAGTGACAGAACAATAATTAAAACAGTGAAAAGAAATTGGTATTTAATGTATTTAATTTATTTAATCCAACTATATTAACAAGTTTATTTAATTCTCCACTGATCAAGTTGAGCTTCTTAACTAGAAGTGGCAAATTAGAATAACTTAAGAAAACATACCAATGGGCCTTTGACACCAAGAGTTCCATCTATACCAGTTGGTCCCTACACATAAAAAAAGGCAGTTAAATATGATCGGACGTCCACAGTGGATCAAGTTCTTGAGCATCAATATGTTTTTCGGACTTACAATGTTGCCCATAGGTCCAGGTGTACCCTGGCGACCTGTCGAACCACGTTGCCCTTGGGGTCCTTCAGGTCCACGAACACCCGTTGGACCAGGTCCACCCTAAGAACAAATGAAGAAAAAAGAATAGAAGATGACTAAGTCATTCTGCGATTGTTACAATTGCAAGGATGCTGTTTTCTCTGGCTGAGGGTTCTAGAACGAGGGGTCACAGTCTCAGGATACAGGGTAGGGCATTTAGGACTTTGGTGAGGAGAAATTTCTTCACTCAGAGGGTGGTGAACCTGTGGAATTCTCTACCACAGAAGTCTGTAGAGACCAAATCACTGAACATATTTAAGAAAGAATTTGATATATTTCTACACTCTAAATAGATCAGGGGGTATGTGGAGAGTGCTGAAGTATGACATTGAGAAAGAGGATCATCCATGATCGTGTTGAATGGCAGAGCAGGCTTGAAGGGCTGAATGGCCTACTCCTGCTCTTATTTTCCTTGTTTCTATGTTTCTACAATCACTCTGGTTTCAAAATATTTAAAGGCATAAAATGATGAATTGATATTATTTCTGGATTGTGCCTCATAGTCAATTTTAAATCCCAAGGACTCTTATTGATCAGAGATACTTACAATGAGCAAAATTACAGCCAGTGCTTGACCAATATGCAATAATAAAATCAACCAATGCTGAATAAACTAAGAACTGTCTAGTTTGGACTTTCACCTGAGAGTATACTTTGTAGCTTGGAGTTTTGTCAGATTAGCCCTCCCAATTGCCCTGGGATGAACACTTAGCATTCATGCTAACTCTTCCACATGTAAGGGCCTGACTAAATGGGAAAGGCATTTTGCTGCTGTTGTGGGTCCCAGGCCTCAATTTGACACTCCAATGAGCACCCCTGCTAAAAGCAACAGGAATGGGGAGATGGCCCATGGCAGGAATTGGATCCTATGCAGCTGGAAGCTACAGAGCACTCAAGTAAACAGTGGCCTGCATAATGTAATTGGTGATTTAGGGAAGAGGGTTGGGGTCCCAAAGCAATTGTGGTTTGGGGATTCAGGGTAAACCTAAGCCAAAGAAAGCTAAATGATTCTTTGTTTGGTCCAGTTAGAATACTCCTGCTCCTCCTGGCCAACAAGGAGACCTTAAAGAAATGTTGAAAATTGAACTGGCCTGAGCCTCTTCTGGAGCAAATCATGCCTCCAGCTAGATTTCATTTCCAGGCTGAGTATTCCTGCCAGGTAAAAGCCCATCCGGATCTGATTTCAATCTCACTAGTAACATTTAAAATGAATGAGGCCTCCATTGTCTGAGTGGAGCGGTATCTATACTGCTGGAAACTCTACAGTTAGAATTGCAGGGATGCAGATTCAACCAGGAGCAGTCAATCATCAGTGTACTTATCCTTCCAGCCACTCCCGCTGGCTAGGCAGCATTAAAATCTAGACTGTATTATGTATTATTATAGCTCTCTTGTACAACTTACAGTGATACCGCAAAGAACATTTCATCAAAAAAACCTTTTTCTATATCATCAAATAGACTTTCCCTCTAAACCCACTTGCAATAACAAGGATGGATGTTATTATATTGCAACTTCATGTACAGCAATTTTGTTGAAGGTGACAGCATAACTTTGGTCAGAGTCTGGTCCAACCTTGGGCAGTGTTAAAGCCAGGCAGTATGAGATGAGAGCTTCTAGGATAGGCCATTCTATGATTGGAAAAGTTTTTAAAAAGTACCAAGGCGCTGGTTGAACTTATTTTACTCTTTATAAGCTGCCACAGATTTTAAATGTTTTGAAAAATTAGAAGTTACCAGATGCACATGCGCAGAGCATGCACCTGCAATGCAGCAATCTCTCCTGTCAGGGAAATACAACTCCAACTTCATTTGTTTACACAACCTTCAATGATGTAGAGTGACATCAGGAAGTGATTCCTTTTCATTTTAATGAATTAAGCAACAACACTTCCTAAATTTCAGCCTAACATTCTTCTCTGTGCTATTGTTCAATGTTTCTGTGTCAAAATTTCTATCTGAGGTATTTCAAGGGAAGTAATTAACTTGCTTAAAATATCCATATTCGGTACTGGGCATTGAGACTATTGATACTGTATTTCAGTTGGGCCTGTACTCATTGGAGTTAGAAGAATGAGAGGCAATCTTATTGAAACATATAGACTGGGATACACTCCAATTCTGTTCACCCTCCCACCACTGCCAGCAAGAATGGAGAATTTGGTACTCAGCCAAAACTCCATTCGGAGTAACGGCACCAGAGATTGATGTGGAGATGCCGGCGTTGGACTGGGGTAAACAAAGTAAGAAGTCTCACAACACCAGGTTAAAATCCAACAGGTTTATTTGTAGCAAACGCCACTAGCTTTCGGAACTTCCAGAGATTCCCAGCAGCGGGCGAGATCGGAGAATCCCAGCCATAGGATTTTCAGCGGGTTGATAGGGTAGATGCCGAGAGGCTGTTTCCCCTTGTGGGAGAGTATAGGAGCAGAGGGTATAGCGTCAGAGTAAAGGGTCACCCATTTAAGGCAGAGATTTCTTCTCTTAGAGGGTAGTGAATCAGTGGAATTCTTAACTGCAGGGGGCTGTAGAGGCTGAGTGGTTAATATGTTCAAGACTAAGGTAGACAAATGTTTAATCAGTTAGGGAATCAATAGTTATGGGGATAAGGATGGAAAGTGGACTTGTGGATTATCACATCAGATCAGTCATGATCTCATTGATTGGCAGAGCAAACTCGATGGATCAAATGGTGTATGTCTACTCCTATAGCTGAAATACTAAAATAATCACCCTAAAGGATTAACACCTATTCTCTCAATATTCTCAGTCAAACTGTCAAAATGTATGTACTCTTGTCTCTCACGAAAGTCAAAAACAACCTTGCTAACTAATTCAAGCTGGTACTCGCCACATCCAATGTGATCATGTCTGGAATGCTTTAGTTACTTTTTTTCTCCATTGCCTGACTGCCAAAACTAATGTAATAAATCATTGCAGGGCTGAATATTAATGCTGCATCGCAACCAATTCCATGGAATTTATGTTTTACCATTATAAAATGTTACTTTAAAAAAGATATTTATAGGTCATTGAAATATAACAAATGAAGGTACTTGAATAAGTTATATTTATATAAATGTATTTAAACTCCACCATGTGGAGTCAGCTATGCTTCACACTTTGCAACTCTGTGACCAGACATGGAATAAAATCATGACAAAAGATAAGCAAGACTGGAGTGGTGGATGAATGAATATTAAATTAATTGAAAATTAAATATTATTGTAATATTACAATACTCAATTACATGGTGGCAGAGTGGTTAGCACTATTGCCTCACAGCGCCAGGGACCTGGGTTCAATTCCTGCCTTGGGTTACTGTCTGTGTGCAGTTTGCACATTCTCCCAGTGTCTGCTTGAGTTTTGGGTGCTCTGGTTTCCTCCCATTGTCCAAAGATTACGTGTTAGGTGGATTGGTCATGCTAAATTGCCCCTTAGTGTCCCAAGTTGTGTAGATTAGAGGGAGTAGCAGGGTAAATGCATGGGGTTACGGGATAGGGCAGGGGATATGTCTGGGTAAGATGCTCTGTCTGATGGGCTGAATGACTTCCTTCTGCATTGTAGGAATTCTAAGTAAGTAAGTTACCCAATGGTGTGATCTCAAAATATTCCTTGTAATTGAAACTTTTCCAAAAAATCTAAGGAATTTCTATAATTTAGAATTAAGCCCACGCAAAAATTAAAGTTTCTCCACCTACTCTTGGCATTTTTAAGTACATTTGGCATTTAACCAAAAGTGTGTTTTTTTAACAAATATTTCTCCGACATTTCCACTGAGTCCTTCATTCCCTGACGGTGTTGACTCATTGGTGGGTATAGTTCCACAGACAATGGCCTTCCATGATGCTTCATGCTGAGGAGGGCTAAATCAGAAGCAAACTGTTGAAAATTTTCCCATTTAATTCGGACCCAACCCAGTGCTATCCAATTGAATTTTTTTTTTTACACATGGGCGTCGCTGCTGACCAGCATTTATTGCCCATCCCTAATTGCCCTTTAACGGAGTGGCTTACTTGGCCATTTCAGAGGGCAGTTGAGAGCCAACCACATTGCTGTGGTTCTGGAGTCATATGTAGGCCAGACCAGGTAAGGATGGCAGATTTCCTTCCCTAAAGGACATTAGTCCTTTTTACGACAATCGACAATGGTTTCATGATCATCAGTGTATTTACACACTGTACCATTGAGTATCCTGGACACTTTCCCTAATGCATTAAATTTAGAATAATTCAATTTTCATCTTGGAGATCAGCACCAAAGACCAGTCACTCTGATCGTCAATTAGTATGCTTCACTACATTTATTCCTCAATCACCTTCAAGCCTGCAATTACTCCTTCAATCATTGCTGTAAACAATATCTCAAAATTCCTACTGTCCACAGGAACAGTTGACTGAGTCATCTCAAAGTAAGTGGCCAGGTTTTAAGTGAAGTCAGCTACATCTAATGTTTTACCTATTTTATATTATGAAGCATGCGGATCGAGCCTTGGCTTTGAGTAGCGTTCTTGCCTAAGAATGGGATGGTTATGGGTTCAAGACCCATAAAGTCATAATAAAAAGAGGTAAGAGCTTTGGTCTCTGAACACTGGGGTGACATCCAGTTGGCCATTTACCTGCAGTTGGAGTTAAGTGGACTAGCAGCATTCCCCCTGTTACATTGAGACAGTTCTGGTAATGAATTGTAGGTCAAGCCAATGGCTCCTTCATATAATGAGGGGCTTTGTTTAGGTCAAGCCTACAATAATGAGGGGCTTTGTTACAGGAAACAACCAAACAAACATTCTGCTGGATATTAAGCACTGCAGGAAAACTAGGTAAGAAAGAGAAGAACGAAAACTTTTTTCATTTGAGCTACCAGAATGTTTCTGGAGTGGTGCTTTGGGAGGTGAAGAAACATTGTATTAAAAGTGTCATGGTGAAGTATCGTGTTCACAGCTGGAAACTCTTTCTTGAGCAGTTAAGCATGCTGCTCAGCTTTCCCACTAACTAAGCCAAATTTGCCTATGTTTCCAGTGTGTCAATGATTTCACAGAGCAAACATCTGCACCCAAATCTGCGGTATTGAAGAGACTGAAGGCAGCATTGCCTTGACAGCTGTTCACCCCAAGGAAAAGCCCCAATAGTGATGTGAAGTTTAATGGCTGCTAGTTTTCTTGTTTGTCAAATCACTAAGGAATCATAGCCGTCAGCCCTGCCAAAACAGCTAATGTTTTCCTACACTCCATGAACTATGATTAATTCTTTAGTCTGATTCTTCAATTAGTCCAAATAGCAATGAACACTTGACCAGACTTTAGAAAGGAAAATAAATGATTTCTTCACCCAAACTGTTCTATTCTGCATGATGGTAAAGCTGATCTTTTAAAAGGAGAAAGCATTGTATGTATCCAAATATTGCCACAAAAGAAGAGCAGTTCGTTTAGGTAACTGAAGATATTCATTGAAAATGCCAACTCATTGCAATGGGCAGTTTCCCCTATTTAATGGCACTGTTAAACTCAAATGCTGCTTTGACTCTCGTGTCTGTTTATAATAATGTCACTGTGCCCAGTCCCAGCTCCACATTATTCTATGAGAAAGATCATAGAATCCTACAGTGCAGAAGGAGACCATTCAGCCCATCGAGTCTGCACCGACTCGATGGCATTTGTTGGCCATCCCTAGAGACCCAGAAGACATTAACAGTCAGCCATGCGATATGAGACTAGAGTTGCACATGGGCCAACCAGGATAAGGGTGGCTGGATCTCTTATCTGAAGGACTTCAGTGAATTCCTTGGGTTTCAATCAGTGGTTTTCCAGGTTACTTTCTGCTGCTAGCCTCCAAATTACCACAGGGGTATTTGAATATTTGTCCTCCAGATTACTAGTCAACGTTCACAACTATTAGCCTACCATATCCCATTTAATGGCATCCAAGTGCCATTTAAAATTTTAGTGTAAGACATCAGCTCTTTGGTAACACTAGAAAAGTGTGAAAGGTAGCCAGATGTCTTTCTCTTATTTTATTCCCTTTTTGTACTATTTCCTTTGCATCTACAGGTCCAGATTTTTTGCGAAGTGATGGAGACTCATGGAACTTCCACAATGGTGGGCAGATCCCCAAATGGGAAGTCCAGTCTCCACTTCCGACAGACCCAATTTGCATCAGGGGAGGAAAGGGGTGGGGAAAGTAACACACATGAGGGAAAGTGGACCTTAGCAAGGCCATTTGAACTCAGGGCCAAGATCAAACAGACACCATTTTCGCTACAGCGATTTAAATGTTTTGAATGGGTTTTCATGAAGTGTACTTTTGCTCAGCGAAGGTAGTAATAGGTATTTAGACCTTTATTTTATTAAATCTCAACATGGCTACTGAAGTGTGCCCATGGTGGATACTGGATGAGTTGGCATTTAGTTGGCATGGGGCTATACAGAAGAATAGCTTTTGGGGTGTAAGGATCAAAGGATATGGGGGGAAGATGAAATCAGGCTATTGAGTTGGATGATCAGCCATGATCAGAACAAATGGTGGAGAAGGTTCGAAGGGCTGAGTGGCCTCTTCCTGCTCCTATTTTCTAGTTTTCTATGTATTGGATGAGTATAAGTTGGTACTAAGTTAGCATAGGAGCACTTAAGGATCCATGGGATGGTTGGGATGTTGAGTTTCCATGGAGGAAATGAGATGTCATTGAGAGTTGAAGGCAATAGTTGATGTAGAGGGTATGGGGGGCACTGGAGGTGGGTAGTGACGTGGGTTTGCATGAAGTGGCATAGATAGGGCATGCAGCCTAATATTTAACAAATCAGTTGGGGCAAAGTCCCAGAATACAGAGGCAGGCCTTTGAGTCAGGCCACTTTCGAACTCAGCAGTGGGCATCTCCCATCTGCATCCAGAGGCTCCATCCCACGCCCAAACTCTCTACCCACCCCCAGAGAGAAGAACCCGTCATTGGATACTTTCTCCCAAAAGTGGGTTAGCTGAGCTGGGAAATATCCCGATTCGCACTATCCGCCTTTGAGAGTAAAAATCTGTACCACAATGTGTAAAATGACCCATTGACATAAAAAGCCCAGTGCAGTTGAGCCACGTAGCAAGTATCAATTTATGCTTCCCTACTCTAGTGGGGAAGCATAAATTTTAAAAAGTGATCAAGGTTGGAGGAGGATAGTCCACTTCAACATGATTGGTTTGTAAAGGAGGAATTTAGCTAAACCGTTGAGGAGACCCAGTCTATCATATGTTTGCTATTTGGTTATTCAGCTGCCTGCTCAACATGGACAGAAAGAGGCAGCTGGCTGGCTGCTGAGGATTATGTGGAGATGCCGGCGTTGGACTGGGGTAAACACAGTAAGAAGTTTAACAACACCAGGTTAAAGTCCAACAGGTTTATTTGGTAGCAAAAGCCACACAAGCTTTCGGAGCTCCAAGCCCCTTCTTCAGGTGAATGGGAATTCTGTTCACAAACAGAGCATATAAAGACACAGACTCAATTTACATGAATAATGGTTGGAATGCGAATACTTACAACTAATCAAGTCTTTAAGAAACAAAACAATGTGAGTGGAGAGAGCATCAAGACAGGCTAAAAAGATGTGTATTGTCTCCAGACAAGACAGCCAGTGAAACTCTGTGGGGGTTACAGATACAGATGGGGAAACTATGCAGACGCTGCGACAACGGATGAATGAACACCGCTCGACAATCACCAGGCAAGACTGTTCTCTTCCTGTTGGGGAGCACTTCAGCGGTCACGGGCATTCGGCCTCTGATATTCGGGTAAGCGTTCTCCAAGGCGGCCTTCGCGACACACGACGGCGCAGAGTCGCTGAGCAGAAACTGATAGCCAAGTTCCGCACACACGAGGACGGCCTCAACCGGGATATTGGGTTCATGTCACACTATCTGTAACCCCCACAGAGTTTCACTGGCTGTCTTGTCTGGAGACAATACACATATTTTTAGCCTGTCTTGATGCTCTCTCCACTCACATTGTTTTGTTTCTTAAAGACTTGATTAGTTGTAAGTATTCGCATTCCAACCATTATTCATGTAAATTGAGTCTGTGTCTTTATATGCTCTGTTTGTGAACAGAATTCCCACTCACCTGAAGAAGGGGCTTGCAGCTCCGAAAGCTTGTGTGGCTTTTGCTACCAAATAAACCTGTTGGACTTTAACCTGGTGTTGTTAAACTTCTTACTGTGCTGAGGATTAGGCAGCCAAAATGTGAACTCCTCAAAAAAACCATATTCATTGCACACAAGTAGGAAAGCTGCCAACCAGCATCCAGCAAGCACCCCAACAGCAATGAAATCACTTTACTTATTTTGTAAAAGAGGAATTGATAATTACCAAAGAAAAGAGACCTGTCAAATTGAGTGGCCATTTTGTTTGTGCGTGCATAATGGAACAAAAATATAAATTACACAATAAACAGGCAGTAATCAATTCAATTTAAGATATTGATAAACGTATCCTCATTCATTTTCTATCCTTTATTTTGTGCTCCTAATTATTTTGATGGATTAGGTACAGCTGGTAATTGTCACTGGCAATTTCTTTTTTCTAATGTGTTCAAGTACTTGTTATACAAAAGGGGATACACGAGAATTTGACTATTTTTAGTAGAAGCCGAATACTAAACTAAATATCCTGGGCTAGGTGAACACTCATTGCCAATAAAAGTTATATTTTAACATTAAAGGCTGTGTGCTTTGGTGGAAAATATTCTTATGATAGAATTCTTAGGTTGGCGGGCATTGGCGTGTGATGTGCTTCTGCCAATTCTCAGAGTCCCACTGCCGTTTAATGTTCAATTGAGTGTTGATTGACAGTGGATGGGATTTCCATCTGCTTTTGGAAGGAGGTCCCGCCTTGAAGAGCTGGCAGCCAATCTGATTGACCATCAGCTCTTCAACCCTTCCTCGCACTGTGCTGCAGTGGCCAGAAGGGGTACTGCAGCCGTTTGCCTGAAACTGAGTCCTGGGATCAATCCCAAGGTAAGTCCCCAGTGTGCTATGGTTGGGAGAGGTGGGGGTCAGAGGAGGGTGATTGCAGCGTTGGAGGTAGGCCAGCATGGGTGGAGGTCCAGAGCTCCCAGGCCTGGAGGGGAGGGGTCCCAAACCTTAAGGGGCTTTCAGTATGAGCCCTCACTTCCTGTCCGTGATTGAGAAAAATTGAAAAACAGATTGTCCGCCTGCCTGTTCTGCCCATGCGACTACCTAAAAATTGCACGGGCAATGTAACATTTCAGACAATAGGGCAGATAATCCCTTCAATTGGCTCCAGAATTATTGGTCGGCATGTTGATCTTGTGTGCCTGTGCCCACCAACTGAAATGCCGGTGTGAGTGCGGGATAACATCGGGATGCACGTCAGACATCATCATGCACTATTTTACACTCTTCCAGGCTGGGCGCATGCCCAACCGGGACACATCAAATTCTACCCTTATTGTTATGGTTAGGTAATGAGTAATATAATGCAGGAAGTTCATCACTGGTGTGAGATGAGATTCCCAGAGTATCTAAACTCATGATTACATTTAGGGAATATATGATATTTTGTTGAGTGCATAAAATGCAGCTCTTCTGCAATAAGGGCAGCACGGTGGCACAGTGGTTAGCACTGTTGCCTCACAGCACAGGTTCAAATCCAGCCTTGGGTCATTGCCTGTGTGGAGTTAGCGCACTCTCTCCATATCTGCTTGGCTTCCTCCAGGTGCTCCAGTTTGCTCCCACAATCCAAAAGATGGGCGAGTTACGTTGATTGGTCGTGCAAAATTGGCCCTTACTGTCAGGGGGATTAGCAGGGTAAATATGTGAGGTTACAGGGATGGGGCCTGGGTGGGATTGTGGTCGGTGCAGACTCGATGGGTCGAATGGCCTCTTTCTACACTGCAGGGATTCTATGAATAAACCAAGAACGAATGTCATCACGTACTATTCTTTAGATTTAATACAAACTGGCTGCAGTATAAACGACATAAACATCAATATCTGTATTTGAAGTTTTAAACTGATGCACATTTGGGGCAGTGGGGGAGAGTTTTTGAGGTAAGAGGAAAGCCCCCTCAGTGAATTCAGCCAGAGGTCTGGGTATTTTTGAACTCTGTGCCCTCTGTTAAAGAATGCAGCACTGTCTCCCATGGGAGAGATGTCAAGGATGGTCAGTACAGTAGAGGCTGGGACGGAAGCCAGAGAATTCCAGGCCCCATGGGAATAGCTGTCAGCCTGAAGTTCGTGCTGTGGGGTATTTCCATTGGCAGTGCAGGCACAGAGAGGGAGAGGGAACTTTGGGAGGCCCAATGATTTATTGCGTAACCAGGGAAAACACTCCTGTTCCTCACAAAAGATCTATTTAAAATACTTATGTTGGCCTCCTTGCTGCGTGTCGCCATGTCCAGTGGTCCTGACATCTTCAGGCCACAACCTTTTAATTAATATCCCGCTTGGCCCACATTTTAAAACCTAGTTTCATTGTTCCCTTCTGTGGGGTAGGTTAAAATCAGGTTGTGTTTCAGTGAATCCATGACGATTTTATCTCCAACTGAAGGATTTTATTGAAATTATTATACTTCTAGGGAATCAATAGTTTTTGTTAATTATGGTAAAAACATCCTGCCATTGATGCTTATTATTGGCACAGATATTCCTCAGTGCCAGTTTTGGAACGATATCTGCTCAAGCATAATGCAGTGCTGCCTATGCCCTAGTATCCAACGCCACTCTCTGGGCAGGCAAAGCTCACTGGCCTCCAATTGCAAATTAAACAACTGCTAACTAAAATAGTAACCGATACTTAAAGAGCATGCTCACAATAAAAAAACGTTTTAAAATGTACTTTTCAGAGTGCAGTTATACTGCAGCTGCTATGAAGTCATGGTGATCCTCTAAGTGTTCCAACACTGCTGGCTAAAATTCCATGTGGCTAGCTTCATCTCCAAGTAATTATCCAGTTTGTTTTAATATTAGAAGCCCCACAGTATAAATTAATTGGAGGTTTCTATTGGGTTGCTTTCAGCTGAATGAACAGACACAGGGTTGGCTGAGGTTGGTACCAAGGGATAAATTAATGAATCTCTAGAAGAAATGTCTCACACTTATTTAATATATTTTCACATATCTTGGAAATGCTTTAAGGATTTACAAATCGAGTCATTTTCTTGTGCTCATGGAGACAAATGTAGCAACCAATTTTCACACAGAAAGATCCCACTAACTGCAGGCCAAATTAATCTGTTTATCGTGGCGTTGCTTTGTCTTCCTGAACATCACAGAAACAGGGAGGCTGAATCTCAATGTAATATCTCATCTGAAGGACAGCACATCTGCACTCCCTCAGTAGTGTAGTCGAGTGTCACACTAGGTTTCCAGCTCAAGTTCTGAAGTAGGGATTGAATCCATAGCTGGTTGATTCCACTGATGCAAGTGATACTAACTGCATCAAGCTGACATATCCAATCAAAAAAAAAACAGACGTTTCTGAAATTCAGCTGAATGATCATCACTAGGAAACATTCACTCAAATTGTCTGGCATGGAAAACAAAACAAAACAAGTCAGTCAGGAGAATTGCTTCCTCTGTAACTAATCCTACCATATAATTCCTGAATTAGATCTCCATTCCATTTATTTCTCTTTCAGAAAAATATTTTGCAGCAGCCTTTTCTATCCATCTTTCTATCCATCCATTTTACACAAAATTTCAAACGTCAGTAATGTAGATATGATTTCATGGGCTATAACCTCAGAGCTCCAAGACATCATCTGGTGGGGGTACCCCAAAGATGCATTGGGAAACCACCCACTCCAACCCCAGACATTCCCAGGTAAGGTTGGCATGGCAATTGCCTGAGAAGTGTAAACTTCCTCTGGGCAATTGACCTGCACTGGGAACCATCCAATAATGCAATTTCAATCTAACTGCTTTACATCAATAGTTATCCAGAAAAAGTTTAAAGTATTCAAATCTTTCTAGCATCTGAGTAACTACTGCACAGACCCACACTGACACCCCCAAAAGGACCCCGATTATTGCTCATCACTGGACTTCCCCCTTCCCTGCCGCTACCCCCTCCCCAAGTCCCAACTAACTACTCACAAAGGGAATGAAAACCTAGACAGGAACTTTCCAACCCATGGGATTCCCCACCACCCCCATGGAGACTCTACCCTCCCACCTACCCAAGGTGCACCCAAACCTCTCCTGCCCCCACAGGTCTAAATGGATTCTCCCTTCCCCCCTCACCCTCCCCCCCCAAGTCTGAGTGGATTCCCCCTTCCCCCCTTCCCCCAAAGTCTGAATGGATTCCCCTTAACCCCCCCCAATCTGAATCAATTCCCCCTTCCCTCTTCCCCCTCCCTCCCTCACCAATCCTACCCACTTACCTTATTCATTTACCTTCTCAAAGATCTTTAAACCAGTTGGATCTTTAAACCTACCCGGTTTACAGCAGCTAGTGCTGCAAAAAAGGGGTGTGGCCTCCTCGTCTGTGACACGACAGCCCCTTGACATTTGACCCCAGGGAGGGGTTACGCTGCACAGATCTAGTCTGGCCTGAGTCGGAAAGCCAAGCGAGATAGGGTTGCTTGGATTTTAAATTAAGAGTGGGGTGGCAATCCAACTCAATTCTAACCCCAACGGAAGTTCCAGCTCAACATGTCTTTTGAATGACTCAACATAACAATAATTGGAAAGCAAGAATGTAAAACACTGCACCTTTCATAGCTGAACACATCTAAACATTTGCAACACAGCGTGCACTAAATATTTCTGTAATCCAACACACATCACATATTAGATACATTTGAAAAAAGAATTACTTTAGGAACAGTTTCTTGAAGTGGACCCGTGTCCTTGAGAGAAGAGAAGGGAAGGATGAAGAAAGTGCACGGACCTACAAGCTTTATTTGACTAAACAATCACTATCATCCCATAAAGAGAGTGAACAAGATTTAATAATTACCTTAGAACCAGGCTGACCCGGGAAGCCTTGTGCACCCATTAAACCAATAGGACCCTGTTCAAAAAAAGTTATAGAAATTTCAACAATAATAAAAAAGTAAAAGCCATGTTAAAAAGTTTATTTTGTAAATGGATTATACATTTTTGGACTCCCTGACGCTGGCAATGGGGGGGGGGGGCACTCTCACCATTTTGCCCCCTTTACAGGTGGCAGCTGAAAATCCCGCACCGTGATTTCCAAATGGGAAGTTCCATCAATGCACATGTAAGGATTTAAGATAAAAACAGCTGGCCCACTTCCATGGAGCAGGCTGTCTTTCCACAACCTAGCCAGCCTCCTGCCTAGTAGGCCCGCAGCCTGAAGCTGTCCTGATGCAGATCCTGGCTATTTTACCAGACCCTGCCTCACTTCCAGGGGTGGTAAAATTCAGGCTACTGAATCAAGAAAGTGAGACAAGTTTATGCCAACAGTTCTAGACATGGTTGATGTTGTGGCAGAGGGTGGGGGGGAGGTGGGGTGGAGAAGGTGGGGGGTGAGAGGTGCATTCATCAAGGTCTGTCTGCAATATGCAAGAAATTACAGGAGGAGTTGTGTACTTGCACAAAGCTGACATCAGTAGGCCCAAGCCATTTTCAGTTTAACCCTAAAGTGCATTGGCCTACTGAGCTTTGAGGCTAATGGTTAGAAACCAAAGATATTAAAGAGGGAATAATAGCAGAAAAGTCATTATATGTTACCTCATGATGAATAATTAAATGTAACTCACCATAGCACCAGGCAGACCAGGCGCACCAACAGCCCCACGAACACCCTGATGGGAGGGAAGAGCACACTTAAGACCTTCCTAAGTTTTAAAATATTTTTCTATAATATGCATTTTCTACCTATCCATCTACAATAAAACTTTGTGTGCGCACTTCCTGTCAGTGCAAGATAATGTAATAAATTACCAGTTGTTATGCCTTTCTCATTGGTTTGTGTAAGCCTGTTCCATTAGAAATGTTTATTTCTACATTTATAATAGGAAATGCTCATTTTAATTTGTAATTTTGTCCAATCTGGCTACAACATCTCCTCAACTCTTGATACGATTTTAGATTTTTCTTTCCCTTTCTGTCCTTCTCTAACAAAAACATTTTGGGCAGGATTGAGGGGTGAGAGATATAGGACAGATGTTAGAGGTAGGTTCTTTACTCAGAGAGTAGTAAGGGCGTGGAATGCCCTGCCTGCAGCAGTAGTGGACTCATCAACATTAAGAGCATTCAAATGGTTATTGGATAAACATATGGATGATATTGGAATAGTGTAGATTAGAGGGGCTTTAGATTGGTTCCACTGGTCGGCGCAACATCGAGGGCCGAAGGGCCTGTACTGCGCTGTAATGTTCTATGTTCTATGTTCTAGGATTTTGCGGCCACGCTCATCCCAGAAATTCCCACCCGAGGTCAACATACCTTTGCATGATCTGCCTAATTTTCTGCCCTGCCCGCTACAATTCCTTTGGCAGGCAGACGGGAAAATTCCTCCCGTAATGTCCAAAATAACAGTTTGGCCAAGAAGCAATTTTTTTAAAAAATGCATATTTCACCATAACATCATTAAATGTGTCCGTTGAATTGCCTTTTGTTGCTGAATGTGGGCGCTGGTGAGAAAGACCACCCTGCTTCCATGGGACTTTGTTCCAGGAGGGGGCATAGAGGTGGCACAAAGGGCATGGGGACCATGGAAAGGACATGGAGTTGATATGAGTAAGTCTTTGAACTTAGCTTTCAAAAGGTTCCTGAATCCAGATTCTGCTTCATCACTCTTCTGAAGGGCTGTGAACGATTGGCTATGGAGAAACAGGCCCAGCTCCACAAAAATTGCAGGAGGCTATGAGATGGTCATCTCCACAGTGGAGCCAGCCAGGTCAGGAGTATAGAGCTTAGGCCCACCCTTATCCTAATACGTGAGAAAGTAACCGGGAATGGGGGCAGGATTCCCAGAATCAGAACCTGCTGCCATTTTTAAATGGTTCAGGAGTCGGCCTAACTTCCCAAAAATTTGGATTGTTGGGGATCTATTTGCAATAACGTGTACTGTGCTGCCATGAAGATAAACAGATATTATGGGCAGAATTTTGCGGCCTCGCTCACCTCAGAACTGGAAAATCCCACCCGAGGTCAACGGACCTTCCCATGGTCCGTCCCTCACCCGCTCCGATTTCGGTGGCGGGTGGGAGAGCAAAATTCCAGCCTATAGCTTAGCCACAATTAACCAAAAAGATAAAATATTTTTCTTATGAAATGTTTTCTACATAAACGTATCGAGAGATTACTAAATTTAAACATTGACGCAATCTGGTTTCAAATTAATTTTCAGATGCCGGGATCAAAAGGGATCAGGTTGATTTGTTTAGTGGGTTACAAGACAAAGCCAAAAATGCTTTACTGTGGTTTTATCAATTCCTCCCATCATTTAGACAAAACTCTGAAGTAACTTTCTGTCTGATATGGGAAGATGATAGGATTCATATTCTGGGAGGGTGAGATGAGTTTGTTTAAAGGATCTTATTCATGTGAACCGATCTATCTATCTGCCCACTGAGGAGTGTGGAACTATGATAGCGTTTCCTGAATACATAACATAGATACTGACAAAACTGCAGCCTCTCTTCATGTATATACTCAACTCTTATGAATAGGGAAATGGTCCAAGGTAGTCTGTAGAGAAACTGGCAAAGGAAAGATCTGCTGAACAGGTGCTGAGGAGATAGTTGTTGGCAGCAAAGTGCTTGAATTAAGTTTTCTGGCTGGGATTAGACACTTTTTGCTCTACAACCCCTGGATCAGATCCACGCACTGAACAATGTTGATGCGATCAGCAGTAACATGGGAAACTATACTCGCCAAGTTCTGAACAACTTCAGAAAGGCAGAGCACACCAATGATCACTGCTAAAATATCTTTCAAACGTCACATTCTTTTGAGTTTGAATCGTAAGAAGGTGAAACACATATTGACTGCAGTACTGGTGCTTTAGTCCTTTTACAGGTTTCCCATTGAATTGCACTGTTGATGTTTTTTATTTATTCATTTCATTTAGTTAATAGATGATTCATTCACAGTTCAATATTTGAAAAGCATGACCCTCACGAATCGATACATAGGGATATCAGCTATTGCATAGTGAAGAGGGAAAGGGCTATAGAAATATTTAATAGTTCATTTTCATGGGTCATTTACACTTTTCATGTTTCTGTCAAAAATATGAAGTAATTCTATCGATTTGAAATCTGATTGATGTTTGGGCTGATTTCAGTGAGATTTTAACACAACGAGAGGATAGTTCCACTTAAACCAATCATTTCAGCTGTCTTCTCCTCATTGTTCTCAGTAACTTTGGGGGATAAAATGTAATAAACTCCAGAGAAGCAACAGTAACACCGTGTCTGGGATAACTACAAATCTTCCACCAAAGTTACAGCAGGCAAGAGATTCCCCATGATAATTTAACCCTTCACACTTGGTAAAGATGAAAGGCTCCCCTGAGATGACAACCCAGTGTGGTTAGTGTTGAACCCCTGACACTTAAGCTGCAGAGAAGCCTGCTGCATTTATCATAAAGATGCAACGTGGTGGAAGGAATTTCCAACTGCCCCCCCCCCCCCAACCCCACCACTGTTCGATCCCTCAATGATTCTGCACTTACCTGCCATCCACTCTCCATCTGCTGGCTGCCTGACACAAACAGCCCATGAATCTTGTTGGCTATCTGGTATAAAACCTCTTGAGAAAAGTTAAAATCAGCACTGCTATCCCAGAAATTCTGGTCTTTACCATCCACATATCCCCCACCTTACACAGCCCACTTCCTGCAGATGAGTTATATTTGTGTCCAGGTCTTATAATTGCTAACCTATTTCATTAGGAAGTGTATAGAGACCAGGATTATCCAATAGTTTTGACTCAGGATTAATCTTTAAGTCCAAATTCTAATAAATTTAACATTTCAGTATATAGTAGGAAATATACAATAAGAGTCTCGCAATTGATCAGAACAACCAAAGCAATTAAGGTTTTAATTGATGTCTGAATAGTAAAAGCGAACTCCAATAATGTACTCACTGGAGTGCCTTGAGGTCCAGGTCGACCTCTTTCACCTGAAAGACCCCGAGGACCCTGTAAGAAAAATTTACAACCTTAATGGTATCCATGGTTTAAAAACTAGCTTATCAACAAAGGTAACCAAAAATTCAATTCCTCTGGTATGGTTTGCTTCCCTCAGATCTGATATTTCAGGAAGGACAATTGCTGATTTAGTTGAAACTCAGTGATATCAGACTCAGGGGTTAGGTGTTGTACACCAACATCTATGGCAGCATCTCTGCAAGTAGTGAAGAGCAGCTTCAATAGCACCAATGGACAAACTTATTCTTGATGCCTCATTCTTATGTGCAGCTTGATATGAGAACATAGTCTGTTACTTTCCTTTGAAAGGGGTAACATTTTTACCAGGATGTTCAACTTCACAGCTGTACAGAGGCATCACTGATACCATGGGCAATGTGGAGGGGAATTCCCACTGTGTGTCCGAACCTCCTATCATAGCTTCCACTGCAGGAACGTTCCAGAAGGAATCCCAGCAAGAATGGCAGAAATAGTTCCCTACTGTCATGGCTTTCAGAATTCCACCCTAGTTATTATGGACGATTGTATGAATTTCCAAGTAAATAACAAGCAAACGTCTTTCTCTCTACTCATTTGCAGTTTTCTCCATTCATTCTAGTGAAATGAACCTTGCTATGGCAAATCAGGCTCGGTGCAATCTGAGAACAGGTCCTTTGGCCTTCGAAGGACCTGTTCCTTTGTCAGTGGGAGTCCTATGTTACTTATGTTATCATGGATGGGTTAAGATTTCTGCATAAGTTATTTTTGGTTGCAACTGCAGCTTCAGAACCTGTTCCTAGCAAGTACAATCATTTCCCATCAACATGTGTCATTGGCCATTGTAATAAGGCTGCTGTAAACATTTTTAAATATGTTCTCCCTGACAATAATAAACCTTTAAATACCATTTTAAATGAATTCAAATATTCAACCATATACTGCTGGGCAGTAGATGTTACAATTCATTACATAAATCAGTGAAATATGCTGAATAAATCACTTTGTCAAATGAACACAAATTGTTAAAAATGTTTGGAGCCTTACGCTTGAATTTTTACATAGACAGAGAGGCTCACTGTCTGTGCGCAAATGTTTTCAGAAGCCCAAATCTGGAACTCCTACCCCGATTCCAGCCTCTGCTGTTTTTGTAGGTGGCAGGGACGGGACGGAATGGGGGTAGGTTATAACTCACACATCTGTGGTTCATGGAGGCAGCTGCCCATGACAATCAGCCACTGCCTCCGTCCATGTGCGATTTTGGTGAGGCAGACATCTGAAACCCAAAGTGTGCAGATTAAACCTGGCAATGAAGAACAGGTTTGAACCTTGCAGATTTGTTTGCCGATATAAGGTACCCCTTTGTATATGGATTGGGATCCTTTGGCAAAGGAAGAGCACCCTTTTGGACAGATCAGGTGCCCTTTGGGATCGTTAAATGTAGACATGATTATCATAATCTCATTGGAACTCTTCACGTTGTCAAATAATTGTCAAAACTCTCACTGGGACTATCAAAGTTTATTGGAACTGTCAAAACTATCAAGGGATTTAACTGCTGGACTTTAATTTATTTTTAAAGAAGTGTGGAGTTTAACAAATATTGGTGCTTGATATTTCACTCTGTTCACTTAAGCCTGACAGCTATCATTATAGGATTTATGCTGCAGGACTGCTTTTATAATCTAACATTATCACAATGGGGTGGCTGTTAAGTGAGCAGTTTGATTGACATCTCCAAGTGGTTATAGAATAGAGGTGAATTGGCATGGAGAGTGTAAGGGCAAAGAGTCATGGATGGGTGCCATGAGTTGGCATAAGTTGGCATAGGGGCTATAAAGGACCATTGGGATGAGTGGAGAGCATGTTTTGGCACAGGGAGCATGAGAGCCCATTGAGGGTGATCAAGGAGAAATTGGATAACCTCAGGGGCATGAGGGAATGAGTGGGGCACAGGGTGACATAGGTTGGCGTAGATGAAGACTAGGAAGTATATGGGTAGCTGAGGGGGGGTGAGGGTAGAGGGTCATCTTTTGTTTTGTCCATTGTTCAATAACTTCAAAAAAGTGCCACTGAACTTTCTGTAGAAGCCATCAACTGAAGTATTGGTTCGAGACAAGTAGACCTATAAATCTTAGTTCTATCATGCATAATTCCACCTAATATTTAATAATTTTCTTTTAATTGATATATTTGTTGAATGATAGTACCAATCTGAAATATATGTTGAGATCTTTGCCCCATTCTACCTCCTTACTTTTGATATCCCTCTTATAACCTACTTTCTCTTGTTATCTCTTATCTTTAGCATTATTACAGAGCCTTTCCTACATCTTATTTGTTTTAACCTCTTTATTTATCCGCAGTGTCCTGAAATTTGATGGATTCACCTTATTTTTAATGGTATGATTCATTCTGCATTGTTACTACCTTTTATTTATGAATGTTCCATTGTTCATCTGCAGTATTGTAGCTAGTATTTATTTTCACCTCATCGAGCTCGCTCCTTAGCTTTGCACCTCTCAATTAAGGATCACAGTCCACCTCAAGGAGTTTTGTTGGTCCAATTAGTGGGTTGGCAGCTCAGCAGCACCACCTCTACTGGTGGCTATTGGTGATGTTACAGTTGCAAAGTGAAGGTACTTCAATGGCCAAGGCACCCTCAAAGAGAATTAAGAAGGGGTGTTGAGGGGGAGTGGATTTTGTGGTCCACTGGAAGCATATTACCACAGGAGTGGCTGTTGCCACCGGCCTGTCATCTGTGGGCCAGAGAATGCCCAAAAACGAGACCCCCCCATTACCCTGCAGCTCACTAGGATGTCACTGGGTGGTCTCCCCTAGGAGCACAAGGTCTTTCTGACAGGGAAAAAGTGGTCCTTGATTCATCATTCAAGTGACTCAATTGGGTTCCCGATGGAAGGCCAATTCATCATCTTCCTGTCTCTGACAAAATGGCACAGTAGTGGGAAGATATTGGGTGGGATTTTCCGGCCACATGCACCCCAATATCAAAGTCAACGGACCTTTAAATGGTCCACCAAATTTTCTGTCCCGCCCTTTGTGCGGCGGGCAGGATGGGAAACCTCTGCCCATTGATTTCCTGTGACAATCTCCTGTCTCTTAACCTATCACCAAAGGGCTGGCAAACTTGTAGTCATGAAGTCATTACAGCACAGTATGCAACCCTTCAGCCCATCGAGCTGCAGAGCAATCCGATCAGTCCTGTTTCCTTGCTCTATCCCCATAGCTCTGCAGAGTTATTTCCCTCACAGCTCGACCTGGATGATGAATTGAAGGGAAACATTCAAAAGTTGAACGCTCTTACAAAAAATGAGAGAGAGCTGATTTCAATTAAAATTCCTACTTCTATTAAAACTTATATAACAGCAAACTTACCGTTGAACCTGGGGCACCCATTGCACCAATAGAACCATGATCGCCCTACAAAAGGTGTAAAAAAAAACATTCACTCACAATCCCTTCATTTGATTACCAGCTAAGACTTAATTTTAACAAAATGTTGTTTTCTGCAAATTAAGTTAAGACAATTGAATGGAAAATGTGCTATTCTCAAATATTCTGTTGAATATTTCTCTTGAAGAAAAGACTCACCATTGAAAGGCATTTTGCTGCATTAATCAAATGAAGAGCAACACAATTCTTTTGTGTGATTGGAGAATAGTTACTGCACTGATTTTAACTGATATTCTGATGAACATTGGGTTATTTTCCTCAGGAACATTAATGCCTAGTGGTCAAAATGTTGTACAGCAGAACATTAAGCAATGTTCTGCAAATGTGGTTTCAAGGACATTGCCCTCTGGACTGCTGTGTGATACCAATGCACAAATGCTTAAATGCTTGTTTGGCTAAAATTCTTCACTGTTAATGTAACAAATTGATTGATAACTCTGTTAAAATAGTGGGGAAAGAACTTTAGACAAATCCATTGGCCTTTGCATACTTTGATGACCTGCATTGTAATTTCAGTTAACAAGATGTGCAGTTCAGCCATATTAATGTTAAATTGTTACCTTCTGGCCTGGAGCTCCAAATTCACCTTTATGTCCTTTCAGGCCCAGATGTCCCTGTTAAAGATAATTTTTAAAAGATCATCAATTAAAGTTTTTCCATCAAATACTTAATATTAACAGAAACAGTAGTTTGAACAAATGTTGAAGATACATAAATCACTCTCTTACGGAATGGGTTATTAAGCTAATCTATTGTAGCATATTGGCACACACTTATTGCTATGTCAATGGATGTACTGTGACTGAAATTAAGCTGGTATTATGTTTACTTACCCTCAAACCCTTGATGCCAGGCAGACCAGGGGCACCTGGGAAACCTCGAGCACCCTGAAACCATAGGAACATATTAATGTCCAAGAATACACATAGTCACTCAGGTTGTTTATTTATCAAGGAGAAAAAATGCGACTGCTGATATTTTCTGGACTCATGGTCACCTTGGAAAGAACGAACTTGCATTTATATAGCAATTCTTATGACTAAAATGCTTCACAGCAAACATAGTGAGTGTGGAGAGATTTGTAACTCATTTGGGCACAGCATGGTTCCACAAACAACAAGATAGACAACCAAATAACCATTAATGATGTTGCCTGGAATAAATATTGCCCAAGATAACACTCAAATACCAGTGTCAATACAGGATTTGTTATACCCATGTTTGCCAACAGGAGCATAGTTCATTGATTCACCTAAGAGATTGCATACCAACAGCATAGCCTTCCTTTAATATTGCAGATTATGTGCTCAAATCTAAAGAAAGGGGCTTGAACCCACAACCCTTTTACTCGGAGACAAAATGTGTTACTATTGCATCAAGGTTGGGTCCAGTTCGATTAATGCCATTGGAAGTTCTATTATTGATTTAACCATCGCCCATATCTTTCTTCGCCAGCCCTCAGTACACCTAATTAGCTGGACAATAAAATGCTAGCTCGGTTCTAGGTACCTGTGGCTCTTTGAAAAGGTCACAAAGAAGATATTGTAATCAATGTCAATGAATCTTGAAGGACAAAAATTATCCCGTTAAGCAATTTGCAAGTTGCCTAAGCTAGGATATAGTTTTCTTTTTATTCTTACATGGGTTGTGAGCGTGGCTGGCAAGGGCAGCATTAGTGACCCTTTTCTCATTGCGATTGAGAACGTGATGGTGAACTGCCATCTTGAATACAATCAAATGGCTTGAGAGACCTTCCAGTGAGTAGTTAAGGGCCAATGACAATGCTGTGGAACTGGAGTCACAAATAGACCAGACTAGATAAAGGCGATGGGAGGATATTCCCAATTAAAAAGAATTCACCACAATGGAGTCAAATTTGCCTTGCGTGGCCACAATGGTGGGTGGTGGGGCAGCCTTGGGCATTTCCCATCCACAGCTCATTAACAACTGACAGTAGGGGGGAGCTAACCAATAGGTTGTGGTGAGTGCGAGGAAGTTTCAGCATGTCAAAGGAAGGTGCCATATTTAACGGGTAGCCAATAATAGCTGCATAAAAAAGAAGGGGGGAAGCTGAACAAGAGAAACTGTACAGGAAAGGCTGGAGTCAGAGCTCCAGTGTTTAGTGAGGCATGTGTGTGGCGAAGGAATGGAGAGAGGTGCAGGTCCCAGGAGACAGGAGAGGAGATGAGCATGATCCACAAAGAAGACCTGGCTGGAGCTCACTGAGGAAGTCACAACTTAAAAGCATTGCCAGAAATGTTTCAATGACCAGGTACAATCTAATGGCATTTATCGTAGCAAACTTGCAGCCTGCAGGTCATAAATAGTGCCATAAGATGTGAGGCAAATTAGTCAGCACAAGGATAGGGCATGACTAGGAACCAATATCCACAATGAACCACAGAGTAGTCTCACATTGGAGGCCCAAGAATCCACCCATAGGGGCGTTCAGCTGGACAGAAGAGCTGAGACACCTGGGACTATCTAAAAATGTCAAAACAAGTTCCCGTGAACCGTACACATATCTGCAAGACCCTTTTCCGGGGAGATAGCTGCAGACTAATTAAACATTCAAAAACTCAGTGCATACCAGCCATTAAGAGTTAGAACCCTCAGGACTCTGGGCCTCTAGACCTGCTAGTGTTGTCTGCATTATTCAAACATTACTTTGTGAAAAGTCTTCCAATAAGTGCCCTCTATTATGGGTTCATGCTGTGCAATCCCTTCAATCCCTGACTACAAACACTCTCTGCCTATTTGTTTCATTATTCAATGGTGCGGCCTCCAACCACCACTCACCCTCCACTGAGCTCTTGCCTCCATTCAGCCAGCAAGTTGCTGATACTCCATGGAACCTGTACGTCCCAGGGAAAGTTTTAAATGTCCTTCCAATTCACTGTCACAGTTGGCTACTTAAGAGCCTCAATTCCCCTCCTGCCACTGTACTGCACGTTCCCAATCCCTAGGAAATTTGTCTGGGGGTGGGTAAAATTCCACCAATGGATTTCCTTCGCTAAAGAATAAGATGGATTTTTACAACAACCCGATGGTTTTTTGGGCAGCGTTACTGGGACTGTTGAAGGGTCATATGGACTTGAAACATTCACTCTGTTTCTCTTCACAGATGTTGCCAGAGTTAGAATCCATAGAATCCCTACGATGCAGGAGGCCATTTGGCCCATCAAATGTGCATCGACAACAACAATCCCACCCAGGCCCTATCCACATAATCCCACTTATTTACCCTGCTAATCCTCATGACACTGAGGAGCAATTTATCATGGCCAATCAACCTAAGCCGCACATTTTTGGAATGTGGGAGGAAACTGGAGCACCCGGAGCAAACCCACATAGATATGGGGAGAATGTGCAAATGCCACACAGACAGTCAGCCAAGGCTGGAATTGAACCCAGGCACCTGGTGCTGTGAGGCGGAGTGCTAACTACTGTGCCAACGTACCACTGAGTTTATACAATATTTTATGTTTTTATTACTGAGACTAACTTTTGTTTCTCCCCAGATTAATGTAATGAATTGAATTTAAATTCCCCTATGTGGTGGGATTTGAACTCGCGTGTCTGAAGTCTTAGTCCAGCCCCCTGGATTATTAGGCCAGTAAAATAACAGCTAAACTGGGATTCCCTTGTATCCTTTTGAATGCATAAGATGCCGACTTGTATACTTATAAGGAATACAGCCCGAGATAGGCCGCAGCTATGATTGGCCAGTGATAGGCCCCTTTTGATTAGTGCCAGTTTAGTCTCAGGAAGAAAGAAGGATGTAAGATTTTTCCCACGATTTCCATGGCTCTATCAGCCCTTTCTATCTACCCACATCAGCAACAATCTTTCCTTGTAACTTTAACATTGCTAAAAAGAACCATCTCTGTTAAATTAATTGTGTAGATCCAGATTCAATGCACAACTCTACTGGCTATCATAGAAACCCTACAATGCAGAAGGAAGCCATTCGGCCCACCGAGTCTGCACTGACAACAATCCCACCTAGGCCCTATCCCCATAACCCCACATATTTACCCCGCTAATCCCGTTAACCTACACATCCCGGGACACTAAGGGGCAATTTAGCATGGCCAATACACCTAATCCACTCATCTTTGGACTGTGGGAGGAAACCGGGGCACCCGGAGGAAACCCACGCAGACACGGGGAGAAAATGCAAACTCTACACAGACAGTGACCTAAGCCAGAAATCAAACCCAGATCCCTGGAGCTGTGAGGCAGCAGTGCTAACCACTGTGCCACCACGCCACCCACCGTGCCGTATCCTTGCAACCTCATGAAATACATTGTGATGATTATGGATATTATTGATATCAACATTTTAAAAATGGAACTATCGACTCATGTCACCAATCCAATGTATTGCTTCATTAGAACTAATTCCTTATTTAGCTCACCTATCTTTTAGTTGTTTCTCCACTGCAAAGGTTTTTGTTTTTATAAAGAATGGAGATCAAGATCTATTAAATTGAAAGTCATGAAACATTTCTTTGCAGTTAAATCTAATATCAAGGGATCGGGTTTTGGCATCAGAGGCGGAAATTGAGAGGCTGGAATGGTTCCGCATCACAAACCCACATCTGTCACTGGGAATTTCCCAATGGAAGTCCCCATTTTGGGCTGGAGTTGGACCTGCCATTTCAATCAGAAGTCCCAAGATGGGAAACAAGATGGGAGGGGACTCGGAGCAGGCCTGCTGAAGGGTCCGTCTCGTCTGCCTCTTTTCAAGAGTTACTTAGCGACAACAAGTCTGAGCCTTAATTGCTGGCACTTAAAAATGCAGAGATGAGACCCCCAACTGAGAATCAATCAAAATCAATGACTACCCAAAACATGCCTCTTATATGGATCTGTTGTTCTGACTCTATCACACACTCCAAAACTAATGACCTCCCTCAACGTGAATGTGCCTTCAATACCATTCTTAAATCCACTGACGTACTTTTCAAGAAGAAATCTGTCCTTCTGCCCCACATCTGTATTAGTTCCCACCTCTTCTCACCTGCAGGAGTCACCTACCTGCCCCAGTGAAAATCCTGCAAGGTGACCCATTAGGTCTTTTGATTGAGGTAGGGGGGGCTTCCTCCCTCACACCCTTTCCCACACTTTATATGAATGATTGGGGGTGGAAACAAAGACGTTACTTGCGCCTTTGCTGCTCGGCGGCCATTTTTTTTGCCATCCCTCCTCCACTTGGTCCTATTTCTGGACTGCAAGATGTGGCCCCAGCTGCTTGACTTCAATGATTTTGTGGTTATCAGGCTCCAGTGATCAATGCCACTTCTTAAAATCTAGTTTAGTGATAGGCTCCTTTACCTGCTGTCCATGGAATCCCTGCTCACCAGCGCGCCCTGGCTTTCCAGCATCACCCTTTGGAAATAAAATAAATTTAGTCCATAGATTAATATAATTGTCACTTCAAAGTATTTAATGGGAGTGGATAGCTTCACTAATTATATTTGCTTTATAATTAAAACATTCCTTCAAACCAATCCACCAGCCCACTCTAATATTCTCTGCACTCTTCAAATATGCATTGAAGGTGAATTTCCATGTCGGAGGGAACCTCACAATCATCCACTGGCAATTGAGTGGAAGAGACCAGGAAACCTGGAAAAATAACAGAGATTCTGGGCAGAATTTTCTGTTTTTAATGCAGTGCTGCAGCCGCCGGCCACAATGGCGACTTTGTCTGCCATATCATGAGGAAATCTAAAATAAAATCCAAGAGTGGGTCCCACGACATCATGCTGGCGATGCAGGCTCTGATTAAACGCACCCCACCTGCAACTTAAAGATCAGAGCGCCCTCATTAAAAGCTGGCTTGATACAAAAAATTTAAAGCAGAATACCCTCCTCCCTATTCAACACCCCTCCATTCCCCCATGCACACTGCACCCACACACCTTCCCCCCCTACGGACCAGTACCCAACACACATCCTCAATGCACCCCCCAGCACTGCCCCCAGTAGCATCAGGGGGCAATGTCAGGGGCAGTGCCTAGGTACTTCCGAGGCGTGATCTTCTCACCCCTGAGTGATGCACTCACCTGCTGAGCCCTCTGGTGGGTTCTGCCCATTAGGTGCACACTGTGGGAGAGCAGTCATAATTCACATTGTGCCCTCTTGCCAGCATGAATAGATAATGTAATGGGGGGGGGGAGGGGATTTATCAGGCATAGAGGCCTGATAATTAGATTTAAGTTTATTCTAATCAGGTTCCTAACGTTGAATGTCTGGAATTCTGTTACGTCACTGGTAGGGGGCAGGGGCGATCATGATGAGATTTCCCGCCAAATGTGGGCCTCTTATGAGATTTTGTGTTCCTGTCACCATATGCACCCAATGCAAATGGGAATGCAAAATTCCAACCCTGGGCTGTATTTATCCCATTTTTTTAGGTTTCTGTGGATCCTCCAACAATTTTTTGTGGACAATCTCTGTGGAAATTCACACCGCTGTGTTTTCAATTCTGAAAGTCTGAAAACAGGTTCACCGGAATTTTACCGCCTCGTCCACCTGAGGCTCATAAGATCCCGCCCGAGGCCGACGGAGAATGCGTTCTGCAAGCCCCCCGATTCTGGGCCGGGCGAGGCGATAAAATTCTGGCCATTGACTCAATCCTAGCTGATTCAGAAATAAAACATACCTTAGTATATATCACGTATCCATTCAGAAGGGTGAGTTAGAGTACCACAAACCTTTACTTGTTTAGCAGCACCAAATTAATTCAATGTGTTTTTTTTCAAAGCTTCTTTGGTGTTTATTTTTTCTTTTTAATATAGTTCAGTTTACTCTAGCTTTTTGAAGCTATGTTCACAACATCAACCATTAAGCGTGAGATGGCACAAATTACTTATTGTGTCTGGGAAATGGTGCACCATCTGGAATAATGATACTGGCTCATTGTGGACCTTATTTTTTCTTTGAGAGCAAATCAGTAAGGAATTGAATAAATGTATTTTTTAAAAATCTACTCACGTCTTCGCCGGATTTTCCAATTGCTCCCTCAGGGCCACGGTTACCAATTGCACCCTACCATTTAACAGAAAAGAAAAGTATTACCCACAGTGCTGGAAGACAGCTGCGTTCACTTACAAAGGCATCTGAAGTACTCATAATGATATAATGTTGGTTACGTGTCATGTTAGTGGTTTCAAAGTTCTCTTACTGCATGATGCACATTTTAATGACAATGTTTGAAGGCTTACCATTGATCCCAAGTCACCAGGTTCCCCAGGTAAGCCAGGCATGCCTTTAGGGCCCTAATTGTACAGGAGCAAAACAAAAGCATGTTTAAAGACAAGGCTGATGTATACACACAAAATACTGCATGTGGTTATATTCAGTGTAAGATAAGGGAATAGATTCAATGAGGTGGCAGGGTGGCACAGCGGTTAGCACTGCCGCCTCACAGCTCCAGGAACCTGGGTTCAATTCCAGCCTTGGATGACTATCTGTGTGGAGTTTGCACGTTCTCCCTGTCTGTGTGTGGATTTCCGCTGGGTGCTCCGGTTTCCTCCCACAGTCCAAAGATGTGCGGGTTAGGTGCATTGGCCATACTAAATTGCCCCTTAGCGTCCAGGGATGCGTAGGTTAGAGGGATTAGTGGGTAAATATGTGCGATTACAAGGGTAGGGCCTGGGTGGGATTGTTGTCGGGGCAGGCTCGATGGGCCATTCAGCTCCTTCTGCACTGTAGGGATTCTATGATTCTATAGTCAAACAGACATCATATGGAATTTGCCACACAGAAGGAGGCTTTTGTGTCCATGTCAGTAATAGCCCTTCAGCTGAAGCTTTTGGCTGGGATTTTCCGGCCACTTTTGCCCCAAGACCGGAAAATCCTGCCCGAGGTCAACGGATCTTTGCATGGTCCGTGTCCCACCCGCTACAATTCCTGTGGCGGGAGGGATGGGAAAATTCCGGTCTTTGACTCAAATATTATTTTCCTGCATCCTTCTTTCTTTTCAAACATTTTTCTGGTTCCAATTAAATGTGTTGCAGGCCAGCTTTACACCCATCCCAGGTGCAGACTGGGGTATTGGGGAAATGTAAAATTGGGTAGGATGCTAGGGCAGCAGAGTGGCACAGTGGTTCGCACTGCTGCCTCACAGCACCAAGGATCCAGGTTCAATTCAGGTCTTGGGTGACTGTGTGGAATTTACACGTTTGTCTGCATGGGTTTCCTCCAGGTGTTCTGATTCCTCCCCACAGTTCAAAGATGTGCAGGCTAGGTGGATTGGTCATGCTAAACTGTCCTTTAGTGTCCCAAGATGTGTAGGTTACGGGAAATACATGGAGTTATGGGGATAGGGCCTGGGTGGGATGCTGTGTTGGAGAGTTGGTGCAGACTCGATGGGCCAAATGGTCTCCTTCTGAACTGTAGGGATTCTATAAGGTGCTGTGCCCATCATCCTCCTGCCCCCACTGGATAGGTGGCAGATGACCCACTCTCCCTTAGGCCAATTGAGACCCTTAATGGGCCACTTATTATCATGTCAAAACTGTATATTGCTCTGAAAATCTTTATTATACCCTTTCTTAACATTGTCTACCCTTGGCTCCCAACATAACTGGCAGCAGATCACCTGAGTCCTCAGGGAAACAGCACAGATCTAAAGTTGCAAGGTTTATGTAACTCCTGGTGCTTCCTGTTTTATTTTAAGAGAAATTTTCAACACTTGCAGCTATTTTTGGACTGAAGTATTAAGATGAATCAAATTCTTACATGGAAACGGGTAAATCCTGGGCTTGTTAAAATCAGTTCGTGACATTCTTTTGCATCGTCATATTGAATGTATTTCCCGAGCAGGCTGTGGGGCTGTTCCTTCAGGTTGGAGGGGCTGTGAAGTGTCAGCCAGCAACTTGCAAATGTGTTTTGAATTGAATTTCCCAGCATGGGTGATTGCGGGAGTGGAGGCCAATTGGCTGCTGTATCTGACAGCAACGTTTACCAGGCATGTAAGCTACTGAAGGCACTTTTCCTGTTTTGGAGCGAGGATCGATTCCCCAGTGGTCTTGCTGCCCAGCACTTAGCCGCATGTTTAAAACAACTGAGGGTAAGCTGGTGTCAGCTAAGGTCGAGTCCACCATTTGCAAAAAGTTTCCTCACATCAGGACAACGTGATCGAGTGAAATTGAGACCCAAATGTCTACAGTTACAAGTTCTAGACAATTAAATAATAAAGCAATTAACTTAACAATAATTCAGTGAAATATTGAGAAAACCAGTCAAAAAAGAGAACTCATATTGCATTGGTCCATTTAACCCACAGGAAGATAATATATTTTGACTAAGAGCTTCCTCAGAGCTGCTTCCACTACTTCACTGTGTATGTAAATCGGGTTTTTGGTAGTTGCCTAACACCAACAGAGCAGAAGTAGTTCCAGAAATTTCCTGGCCTTGATGCCCCAGGTAGGATTTTTCACCCCTCCCCCAAAACCCGCAGCGTGTTTTCCGGAAGTGAAGTCAGCTCGCCATTGGCTGGTGGCATAATCTTCCAGTCCCGCCGATGTCAATGGCATTTTGCGTTGTGCGCGGATCACTGGGGAGCCCACATGGGAGGGAGGCGGGTCACCATTGATGGGACCAGAAGGTCCTGCCAGAGAGAGGGGCTGGAAAATTCTGCCCCTTGTTATCTCTTTTTCTCGGGATGATGTCTAGCAGCAGCGCATTCCTCATATTGCCGCCACAAACACCCCCTCCCCACACCGCCCACACCTCCACCCACACCCCTAACAACCCAAACACTCCAAACCCTTACCCTCATTCTCCAATCACAATTGAACCAGAAGCTCTGCCGGCGGTTAGTGGTGAGCCATCTTCACCACCGGAAAACACACCGCGAGGGGGCTGGAAAATGTGGCCCAATATCTTCAAACAAAATTTCATAAGAACATAAGAACATAAGAAATAGGAGCAGGAGTAGGCCATCTGGCCCTTCGAGCCTGCCCCGCCATTCAACAAGATCATGGCTGATCTGAAGCGAATCAGTTCCACTTACCCGCCTGCTCCCCATATCCCCTAATTCCCTTATCGATCAGAAAACTATCTACCCGTGATTTAAACATATTCAATGAGGAAGCCTCCACCACTTCAATGGGCAGAGAATTCCAGAGATTCACTACACTCTGAGAGAAGAAGTTCCCCCTCAACTCTGTTCTGAACCGGCCCCCCCTTATTTTGAGGCTGTGCCCTCTAGTTCTGGTTTCCCTTCTAAGTGGAAAGAATCTCTCCACCTCTACCCTATCCAGCCCCTTCATTATCTTATATGTCTCTGTAAGATCACCCCTCATCCTTCTAAACTCCAACGAGTACAGACCCAATCTGTTTAATCTCTTTTAATTTCATTCAACTTTAGTCCACATTAATGAATCCATGACAGTTTGAGCATAAATTGCTGCCCCTTCCAATCCCTGATTGGAATACACTGAAATGATTAATAAAAAGTGCTTACTGCTGCTCCCGAGGCTCCTGGGGCTCCTCTTGAGCCTACTTCACCCTAGAGAATAAAGCAAAAATAATGAATAGTGATGAAACAAATGAAATGAGTACTGATTCTGTGTGGAGGTTAATCACACAAGGTAGTGCTTTTGCAGCATTTTTCATTTGGGTTATTTCTCTGCCAGTCTTCTAAGAGAGCAATGGACTCCGCTACCAGTAGGAATTTAGCAGGAGCGCAGGAGATAAGTGATAATGGCTACCTCAGAGGGTGAGCCGTTTCAGTCAGTCTATTCCATTCTGGATTGCACTGATAGAATTTTGATCGCAAGACACTAAATTAGTTGATGCATCAAAATGAACAGATAAGAAGTTAATGCAGGAGGTTTATATTATTGTGTGAATTGTGTCATTACAATAATGGATTCTTTTGTTTGTAAATTTTTATTCCATCCAAAAAAACACATTGAATCCAGTTGCTGGTTCCCATGAGAGGAACAAACAAGATCCAAGCTGACAAGAAGACGCATTGCGCCCCATCCTGGGCTCGATCTGACACTTCATCTGAGCCCAAAAGCCGAGATGGCTTTGAAAAATTGCATCAGGTGATGCCTCAGTTGAACATTATTGGCTACCCTGATCATTGGCTCTACCCTCGCCTGGGCGAATCACCTGCTCGATAATGGATTCATCCGGTCAATCCAATTTTCAGGGAAATCCACTAGCTTTACATCATAGCGACCATTTCCAGGACAACTTCAGGAGGTGTGTATATTTAGGGCAGATTAAAGAGTATTGGACAGGATTTTACGGCCTTGCTTGTCCCGAAAACGTAAAATCCTGTCCGAGGTCAACAGACCTTTCTATGGTTCTGACCCTCATCCACTCCGATTCCCGTGGTTTGGAGAGAATGTCCCTAAACTCTATTAAGTATAGTAACAAGTTGTTTCCTGCATCACATTTAGATTTAGAAATTTGAGTGATATTGGGATTTTCTGATACTTAAGTTCAAAAATTCACGTGTAACTGTATTTAATTATGATACTTAGTAATGACTAACTGGAGAAATGACTACAACAACAACTTCCCTTTATATGGCACCTTTAATATTGCATCTCCCAAGGAGCTACACAGGAGCATTGTAAAACAAAGTATTCACCAGGCCACGTTATGCACCGAGCCACATAAGGAGACATCAGGTCAGGGACCAAAAACTTGGTCAAAAGGGTAGGTTTTAAGGAGTGCCTTGAAGGAAGAAAGTGAGGTACACAGGGGAAGAGTTGTACAGAAGGAATTGCAGAGGTTGAAGCCTCACCAACTAAATGCATGGCCACCAAGGGTCAATTATGATTGGGAATGTGCAGGAGGCCAGAATGAGGGAAGCACAGATAACTCAGAGGGCTTTGGGGCTGGAGGAATTTATAGGGATAGCAAGGGGCAAAGCCATGAATCATAGAATCCCCTTCTGGAGGGAATTGAAACCAAGAATGTGAATCTTAAAACCAGCCAGCGCTGGGGTGATTGGGAACAGCTGCGAGTTAAGACATGGACAGCAGGGTTTTGGATGACCTCAAGTATACGGAGGGTAGAATGTGGGAGAGTAGCCAGGAATGTACTGGAACAGCCGAGTGTAGAAGTAACAAAGGCACAGATGGGGGTTTCAGCTTGAGATGGCTGAGATGGGATTAAGGTAAGCAATGCCACAGAGTGGAAATAGGCAGTCTTGGATATGGCATGAATATGATGTCAGAAGCTCATTTTGGGATCAAATGTGACATCAAAGTTGCAAACAGACTGGCTTCATCTCAGACTGTTGCAATGGAAAGGGGTGGAGTCGTTAGTTAGGGAACAGAGTTTGCCGGGGGGGGACACCAAAAATACTGGTTTCAGCTTTCCCAATATTAAATCGGAGGAATTTTCTGCTCATCCAGTGCTGGATGTTAGAGTAGTCTGATAATAACAGTGGAGGAGTCGAGAAGATGGCAATGTTGTCAGCATAAATGTCAAGAAGGAGCAGTGGTTGGTAGATTGGTCCTTGGGGGACATCAGAGGTAATTGTGCAGGGACAGAAAAATAAACATTGCAAATTATTCCGTTGCTATGATTAGATAAATAAGAATGGAACCACTTAAGAGCAGCGCCACCCAGTTGGAAGACACGGGAGAAGCTTCAAAGGAGAATGGTGTGACTAACTGTGTCAAAGGCTGAAAACGGGTTGAGATGGATGAGGAGGGAAAGTTTACCTTTGTCATATCACATAAAATGTCATTTGTGACTTTGATAAGAGCTATTTCCATACTGTGGCAGGGGCCAAATGTAGGAGTTAGACTTGCCTCAGTTTCTATTGCAATTCAAACATAATTAATCTAGCATGGTCTCCAAATCCTGTGATTTGAAATCCATTTCAATTTCAGTGTACTGTGTGAATATTCTAACCAACCTTGGAGATTTGGGACACTACAGCTTGAATTTTCCAATTAGAGAGGGCTGTAGTGCCTTCATGCCATTGTAATATAAAGGTGCTCGGTAGAGCAAGGGTTACCGTGGGACTGGAGAATAACAGCACCCACAGTATGATGTATAGAGTCACAATGTAATAGACTCTGAGAGAACAATTGAGAGAGAACACAGTGTAAGCAATCAGTCTGCATGGGAGCAGCACCATGCAAGACAGTAACTTGAGATCTGTAAATAGTTAGACCAACTAACAAATTAACATACAAACATAAAAATAAACAGTGAGATAAAATCAAGTTACTGCAGATGCTGGAATCTGAGACAAAAATGGAAAATGCTGGAAAATCTTAGCAGATCTGTGGAGAGAGAATAGAGCCAACATTTCAAGTCTGGATGACAGAGCTTGGATGAAGAGTCATCCAGACTTAAAACATTGGCTCTGTTCTGTCTTCACAAATGCTGTCAGACCTGCTGAGATTTTCCAGCATTTTCTGACAAAAATAAACAGTTAATATTTAATCATACAAGTCTCAAGATCTCCTCTTTGGAACATCTATAGAACCCATATTAAACAAAAACAGTCACAAAATTTCCTTCAGAATAATATTGTAAAAATTATTCCTGCTGCACTGACAGTACAAGCGTAGGTCCTCACTGACTGACAATGCTAAACATCCATGCTAGACTGCTGAAACCACTAGTGTTCAGTGGGAGCAAACCATAAGAAATACAGTGAAGGGCATATGTCCTGTATTTTCATTTCATTTACGTGGGCTTGTTCACCAGGAAATGGAAGTGTGGATCCTTCATGTCTTTTAATATCATGTTCAGGTAAGCAAGATTAGGAAAGAGTATAGGTTGGAGTGAGGCATTCAAAAACGGCAGCATTGATATCAAATCATCAGTGCGCACTGATTGCCTTCATAATCTGCTCTGCATGCTGCTGGCAGTCATTAGGCACACACCCAAACTCCTTTGCCAAGGTTGTGTCCAGCACATTTCCCATTGCAAGCGTGTATGTGAATCTCAGGTAACATTTTTGAGTATTAGGAGGCTACATGGTACTGAAGAACTGGACGCGACTGAACCCAATGGGTAGAAAATATATTAACTTTTAAATTGTTTTATTCTGCTCATTGTGATTTTTGAATATATACTTGGAAAGCTAATGCTACAGACTATTTTTACAAAATTTATTGAACTCCTCATTGGCACAACACCCTGACAGTGCCAACCTTTGCCAAGGGGCAGACCCCAGTGGGAGCCTCATGTGGGGTGAGGGGTGTGGAGTAGAATTCATTTGTCTATGGTGATGGGCAGGAGTGGATGGGGGAGCAGGGGATGCTGGCTCTGGCCATTTGGGGTGGCAAGGGGGAGGTGGGATGCTGGCTCCGACTGTGTGAAGCAGGCTGGGGTGAAGGGGCTAATGACCAGTGGGAGGGGGACAGGTCCTGTAATCGGTGGGGGTGGGGGGGGGGGTGAGGAAAAGGGGAAAATGACTGGGGAGTTTGGGGAGATGGTTGGAAAGGGGACAATGATCGGGTTGGGGGGTTTGAAGTGAAAGTCGGCTTCAATCATCTGGGGGGTGGGGGGGGGACGGTGGGGGGGGAGGTGGCGGGGGGGGGGGGGGGGCGGTGGAGGGGGGGGGGGGGAGTGTTTGCCCCTGAGACCTCTGTGGTGGGCTGGGGAGAGGTTTATTGTTATCCTGATCAGGGTGCCCTTTAAACATGGTGCCTGATTTCAATGCAGCTGGGATTCGCTGGCGTGTTGAGGCCCTGCTCCTTCGCATGATGATGTGGAGATGCCGGCGTTGGACTGGGGTAAACACAGTAAGAGTTTTAACAACACCAGGTTAAAGTCCAACAGGTTTATTTTGTAGCAAATGCCATTTGCTACCAAATAAACCTGTTGGACTTTAACCTGGTGTTGTTAAAACTCTTACTGCCTTTACATGATGGCATTAAACATACCTCATTGATATTTTTACAGTGTTGTAAGATCTGAAGAGAAAAACCGACATGTTTCTTCAGAGAGGAACACACTGTTTTTTTTGCTGGAAACAACACTCTGCCCAGAATGTAAGATATACAAGTGTTGTTTCCAATTTCCTAGCTAACTAATGCATATTTTTGATATACCAAGTTGTATTTATTCTCACAGAACAGATAGTGTATTGCATTCTGTGCCATAATTTAAGCAGTCCTATCATATACTGAACACGCAATAAAATATTTTTGAAAACTGTCTTACCATAGATCCAGGCACCATTCCCAAATGGCCACGCAAACCGGATTTCTCATCACCACCAGCCATCTGAGACACAAGATGCTGTAAGAGGGCAAGCAGGAGTTAAAATCTGCTGCATGTTAACAGTGAACAGAAATGGCAGCTGAATGATAAAATGAAAGTCAAATACACTGAGGAAGAAGGCTTAATAAGTTAAAATGACTGTTATGTGTATGTTATGAATATCTGACATGAGATAAACAGTGCATGCCATTGTTCTCTTGGCCAAAATTTTCCAGCTGTTCCTGCCAGCAGGATCTTCCGGACCTGCCAAGGGCCCCCCACCCGCCCGGACCTGCCAAGGGCCCCCCACCCGCGCCCCCCCCCCCTCCCCTCCCCCCCGCCCCATTGCAGGTTACCTGGCAGTGGAGGGTGCCAACAAAGGGAAAATCTGTTGATAGTGGTGGGATTAAAAGCTTCCGTCGCCAGTCAATGGCAGGCCACCTATGCCACTGCAAAACATGCCATGCGGGGGCAATCCCGCTCCTTGCATTTTATATTTATGCTACAAATAGACACATCCCCTGGAATTTTCAAGCTGTTCCCGACGGCGGGATCGTGTAGTCCCACCAACGGCAAACCCCTGCTGCATGTTTCCCAGCAGTGAGGGGATGCATAAAACCAGGAAGTAGCACGGAGGCACAGTGGTTAGCACTGCTGCCTCACAGCGCCAGGGACCCAGGTTTAATTCCGGCTTGCGTGAATGTCTGTGCGGAGTTTGCACGTTCTCCACTTGTCTGCATGGGTTTCCTCTGGGTGCTTTGGTTTCCTCCCACACTCCAAAGATGTGCAGGTTAGGTGGATTGGCCATGCTAAATTGCCCCTTCGTGTCCCAAGACAAGTAGGTGGATTAGCCATGGTAAATGTGTCGGGTTACGGGGAATGGGACTGGGTGAGATACTCTGTCAGAGAGTTGGTGCAGACTCAATGGGCCAGATGGCCTCTTTTTGCACTGAAGGGATTCTGTGTGTTTTTAGTAAGGAACATCCGCCAACTCCCACACCCTGGGAAAGAAAGCAGCAGCATCAGCTGGAACTGCGGTTTAAATGCTGTTCGGGGCCAAGGAAAGGGATGGGCTACGCTGTTTAAAAATGTCATTCTGACGGCTCCCAGCCCTTGACCTAAACCTTGATGCAGAGGGCTTGCATTGACTCAGCATTCTGAAGGGGACAATTGGCAAGGCTTGAGTCTTCCTTTCCCTCTGCGGAAAGGCCAAGGATGATGATTGAGGAGGATTCAAGACTGGGGATTTATTTACATAAAGCTTTTTCTGGAAGCTGGTCACTATATCCTGCTTCTAAGTCATAGAGTCATAGAGCTTTACAGCATGGAAACAGGCCCTTCGGCCCAACTTGTCCATACCGCCCCTTTTTTTTAAACCCCTAAGCTAGTCCCAAGTGCGCTGTTCATTACTGTCCTCCAATTTTTATGGCTTCTCCCCCAAAAAATCAAAACCAGTTCCATCTATTCTTCCCGCCTTCATTGACAAGTACAAGCTGGAGGAATTATGGGCTGTGTAACTGCTCTAACAAATGATGACTTGAGCTTTTAGATGCAATTGTAGAGATTATTCTTTGGTTGTACATGAGGTACATGAAAAACGATGCTTTTCAGCCTAAAAATCATGTGTGTTGACTTTTACATGAGATCGACTTTTATACAATTGGGCTCTAACTCATTTAAACAATAAATGCCATCCTCCAGAACTAGAAACTAGTACAATCTGATGAAAAAAATGTCAAAGTGGAAAGTTTCTGTGAATATCAGGTGGTTTGGTGTAAAAAATGCAGCAACATGCAATAATATTGCTTCAAGTGGATGCAATGTAGTGAACCTTGGCGACATAAAATAAGCAAAAAAAAACAACTGATACACAATCCATGAATAGCAATTTATAGAAACTAGAGATTCAACTGGTTTCGCAGTTAAGCACACTGTTGGTAGTTTCAAAATCACTAGTTTTAATGTGACTACCATTTTGTAGTTTGAATTAATATGTCCTTGAGCATTTTCTACTAAAATCGATGGAAGCCATTTTGAAATAAAAACTAAACCCGCATTATTGGACATCAGCCAGGTTAGTTAATAGATAGCCTTAATTATGAGACAATTAAAGAATAAGTAATTTGTTAATAGATATGTTCAGAATGTTGGAAATGCGATTTGGAATACAAAAGTTTGTAACTGTTATAATTACGGACATATTATTAACACTTGACTATTAATACGGACTCTTAAAGTGCTTTAGGAATAAGAATCTTGTGTGCTTAGGCCACAAAAAAATAGAGATGACATGACTTATTAACCTTGGCTGGAAGGGAAGAATAGGCCGTTATTTACAGGACCTCACCTTAAAATGACAGACCACACTTGCCCCAAGACATGGCGGCACAGTGGCAAGCACTGCTGCCTCACAGAGCCAGGGACCTGGGTTCGATTCCCAGCTTGAGCCACTGTCTGTGCAGAGACTGCACGTTCTCCCCGTGTCTGAGTGGGCTTTCTCCGGGTTCTCTGGTTTCCTCCCACAGTCCAAAAGATGTGCTGGTTAGGTGGATTGGGCATGCTAAATTCTCCCTCAGTGTACCCGAACAGGCGCTGGAGTGTGGCGACGAGGGGATTTTCACAGTAACTTCATTGCAGTGTTAATGTAAGCCTACTTGTGACACTAATAATTTCAAAGGGAACAACAAGTTACACTGTATGAGAAAAGTAATTCTGATTGGTTAGCGAGTTGGCTCTGAGTGGATGAGACATTGCCATGGAGAATGCACCAAGCATCTATTGTCTCTCCTTGTTGGGTTTATTCAAAAAAGATGACAGATTTCTTATGCCTACAGCGGACAGTTCCCTGAGTATGAATATATGCAAGTGTAAGTGAGCGACAATAGGAGCCCAACTAATAGCCTTAAACTAGTTGTTAATGTAATTCAGAGCACCGTCAAAGACAAAGCTTATGCTTTGGAAATACTTACACCTGGCAATCCAGAATGAGTGGGGTGTCCTGGTGGACCAGGAGGGCCAGGTTCTCCAGGAATTCCAGGCACGCCATCACTTCCAGATGGACCAGGCACACCCTACAGACAAAATGTTTTCCAAGAATTAATGAAGGTGTTAGGAAAAGTTGCAAAGCTTTGATTAAATTCCCAGGTTTACTTTCTCTCATCTCATATGAATTCACTCTATCCTTGAACTATAGTAAATAAATTGTCAATTTCCAACCACAATGGTTCTTTGTGCACAAAATCAACCATGGGACGAACCAAGAATACCTATTGTTAAATGATTTTCTATTTTTCTTGATCTCTTCTAAAGTCATGTCTGTAACATTAAGATAATTGCAATTTGTCATTTCATAATATGATATTGGATAAGAAAAGAATCCTACCAACTTCTCTGGAGCATACTATTAGTCATGGTTGAGTCACTTTAGGCTATTGCTATGATACAAATCACATGCTCTGTATATTGTGTGGGTTGAAAAGAATCTAATCATTACTCACGGGTGGTCCCTTTGGCCCTTCTATGCCCCTCGGTCCTTGTGAACCTGGTGGTCCCTGTAAAAATAAACAAGTTTCTTTTTAAAATAAATTCCATTTTGAGAACAATGTGTAGGGAAAAAAAAATGAAAAAAGGACTGACATTAGTCTGGTTCCCTTTTTGCCACCCTACCAGATGCATGTTACAATGGTCATGAGTTATTAACTAATAACAGCAAATTAATCTGCAATCAACTAATCTGTAAGATACCTAGGCATAAAACAAGGAAAATCCAAGTAGAGAAGAACTTTGGGCATCATAGCTTCAAAGTCACCATTTCCCTCCCAAATATATTATAACTACCACCCTGGTTTACTATCTTCATATTCCACTTTCTAGATGAGCAATTTGTGCCATCAATACTTCTTGTACACCTTGTACATCTTCCAGATGTTCTCTACCTCCATTATATGTTCAAGCTGATGCATGTTCTTGTACATTTCTGTTATCTGTGCATCAAGTTAGTGCATTTTTGAATGCTCTACTGCAGTCCAATGGTCTTTTGGAAGCAATCATTCTCCAAAGGATCCAGGGCTCAATTAATACATAGTCCATAGGGCCTGTGCCGAAGATCCCAATCAAACATGAGCCCAAGGTAAAACTGATCAATACACAGAAAAATTGTAACATGCATCTGGTAGGATGGCAGCAATGGTAATGAGTTATTAATTAATAACAGCAAATTAATCTGCGATCAACTAATGTGTAAAATACAGACATAACACAAGGAAATTCCATATGAAGAAGAACTTTGGGCACCATAGCTTCAAAGTCACCTTTTCCCTCCCAAACATATTACAGCTACCACCCTGTTTACCATCTTCGTATTCCAGTTTCTAGATGAGCCACTTGTGCCATCAGTATGTCTTGTACAATTGCTTCCAGATGTTCCCTATCTCCATTATATGTTCAAGCTGATGAATGTTCTGCTGCTGGATCAGGTTCATTTAAATGCAGCATATTGTAGTATTACTGCTGTCTGTGCATATTCAATTAACCTTTCTGTGTTTTAATGGATTTGGGCACTGCAGAATGCTCTGAATGAATACTCCTGGTGACCAGGGTTCCAAGGATTCTTAAACTGTCTCTGAAAAGGCCAGGCAAAGGAAATAGTCAAGAATTTCCCTTTGGCTCCAGAAAACTACACAAAAAAATCCAGTTCAGTAAAAGGAATTTTTCAAAGATCATTCATTAAATATGGAGTAGAGTTTCTGCTTTGGGTGCCGTGGATTGCAGCAGTGAAGATATGGTTCAAGTTACCACTCAAACGCATTTATATTATCACGTACATAAAACCCCCCATGAACTAATTTGTCACGGCGGAAACATGCGATGCTCATTACTTTGCTGTGGGATGGGCCATTAAGATTTGTTGGCAGGGCTGGCTTCAATGAAACTAATATTCAGGAAAGATGTAACATGTGCTACCTTACTATCACGCGGGGAGTGTAAATGCAGTGCGGTGTCAAACTCCAGGGACTTTTGTAAACCTACCTGACTTTAGTCTAAATGTTTGAAGAACAGAAATTCCCTTACCCCATTATCTAATGTTTCAACATGTAATTGATATTGACAATTCTGAATATGCATGTATCCAAATGTGTAGAGTTCTCTAGTAAGCAGCATGGTTACAGGAACCAAGCTATAGAGACAGGAATTCTGCTGGGCTCAAAGTCATGATCAGAAATTTCAATTAATTAGAATATATTAGCAGCAAAGTGGAAGAGGTCTTGTGGCGCAGTGGGTGATGTCCCTGCCCCGGAGTCAGAAACTCCAGATTCGAGTCCCAACCCAGGTCTTGATGGCCAAAGAAGATGCATTCCTAACGCAATCAAACAGGTTGAGTGTCAACCTGCATATCCTTCTGAACATGTTAATGGTTGGCTGTAAGAGTGGGAGAGACCCCTGATCAGCCATGCTTGATGTGGACTGGTGCCCCTCAAGCTATAAGCCCCTGGCAACAGTCTAGCAACCTGTTCTGGGAATTGCTAACAATGGAAACAGACAAGGTCTGCCTTAGTGCACCACTAGGCCGGAGAAGGGAATTGGAAAGTAAAGTACAAATGATTATCTTCATTTTTTTAACATTTTCTCTATTTGATACAAAAATCAGGCTTAAAATTGGACTTCACTGTTACAGCACTCCAGCTTTAAAGTTTTGACACACATTTTCAAATTGTTAATATTTTAGTTGATCTGATTTATTGAAGATTAATACTCAGACGTGATTTTATGTACAATTTTCGATTAATACTTAGGAGAGTGCAAAGGTATTAAGGCACCACTTACTGCTGCACCTGGAGGTCCTCGTATTCCAACAACCTGATAAACATGAAAAGAATCAATGAGAGGCCACAAAGTGACAGTGGAAGGTATCAACACATCTACTTGTGTCTGAAATTCTTGCTCTCCTTTTTCCACTAAAGTTACTCAAGCATTCAGTTATTATTTACATTAAAGAGTTACTCTAGAAATTTAAGTGTATAGCTTTGGAAATGTGTCATATAGTGCAAAAACAAGTGGTCAAGCCAAAAAATGGATAAGCCAGGAATGCATTAAAATAAATCATTTTAAATCACTTACTCTGCGGACTTCACCTGGCTCACCTTTCTGTCCCTGTTGGAGAGAGCAGAATTGCTTCAGATTGGAAGGACTATCTGTTTTCACAAATACTTTATCCGCAAATTGTAATCCTTTCATACATAACTGGAACATAATTTTTACCTGCCCGTGTTATCGTATGACGAGCCTGAGATTTTTTAATCGGACTGACTTAATGTGACCCTACACCTCCATGTTGACAAGTCAGGCTGCAAGTCTGCTGCCCTCACTAATCATTCTTATCTTTTCAATTTCTGATTTAATGGCTGGAATTTTATCGCCGCGCTCGCCGCAGAATCGGGGCGGGCGCGGTTCACAGAAATTCTCCGTTGGCCTTGGGCGGGATTTTACGAGGTCGTAAAATGCCAGCCAATATTTTAAATTCAAACAGTGTGAGAAAATAATAAGAGTTATTTCTTCACTAACGCTCGTACTTTTGAAGACAGAGAAAGTCTTACAGGCACAAATTCAATAAACATTGAAAATGGTGCATAACTTTAATATTTGATATTTTCTGAGCAAATGAATGGGCACAGTAAATGTTGATCTTTTACCAAATCCAATATTCAGCTGTAGTGGAACCATTACAGGAGGCAATAACATAGTAGTGTTGTCACGAGTCTAGTAATCCAGAGAACTAGGGTAATGCCTTGGGGACCCAGGTTCAAATCCCACCATGGCTATAAAAATCTAAAATTAAAAGTCTGATGATGATCATGAAGCCATTGTGAATTGTAAAAAACCATCTGGTTTGCTGACGTCCTCAGGAAGGAATAGCCTTCTTTACCTGATCTGGCCTGCATGCCATTCCAGATCCACAGTCTTTGAAAGGCCACTCAGTTCAAGTGCAATTAGGGATGGCCAACAAATGCTGGCCCAGCCAGCAATGTCCACATCCCATGAGTGAACTTAAAAAAATAGCTGGCACAAATGACTCCATTAACGATCACCACTGGTATCCAATTATCTTCATGTAGACAACATTATTGTGATAAAAAAACTTTCACAAACTTTGCCTGATTCCCTTTTCAATTTCTATCATAAACAACAAATACAGAATTGTCTTTTGTAGTCTCTTGGATGTTGGAAATCAAAATACGATGTGATGAAATTTGACTTGGGTGATAGCATAAAGTGAACACCAGCAAATCTCATTTACAACCAGTTTTTAGTCTATGACAAAGTATATCATTCCCATTCTGCATTACCCTCCCGAGACAAATGTTACACCCAATGTTTTAAAACAGAAGTCACGCATCGCAATCTTCTGACAATTGCAAAATTAATTTTAATTTTTACATCAGTAGAGTATTCACAAAATGTTCTTACCTTTTCTCCTCTACCTACTGAAAAAGAAAAATGGTTCATATTAGAAACATATTCATTTAATATCAAACCACATTGATGAAAGATTCATGTTTGGTAATGGGAATGTTTGTGACTGAGACAAATACATTTTAGTGGAGTACATTTAGGAATGCAAGCAAGTGAAATGCTCTTGATGTTATGTTTTGAGGAAGGGATGGAGAGCAAATGGTTCATATCCATTCTGAATGAGCAATGGAAGTTGGGGGACCAATTTTTTACACTCAGAACTGCTCAGTGTGCCAGCCTAAAGCAAGAGTTGGTTTCCTGAACCACTCACCTTAAGCATAATGCTTGCTTTCAAACTCTGCTGCCAAGTTCAACAAATCTGAACCACTGGAGGCCACGGAAGAACAGGTAAGTTTTAGTTCTATTTTTACTTACACAAAATGTTTCCCTTTCATTAATCGGGGAGAATCAATTTTAATGATAAAAGGAAAGTTCAGAAATTTCCTTCGTTTCAATTCACTGCCAGCTGGTCTCGAACGCAGTTGGAAAGCTGCCTTTTCCTCCATGCAGGCATGCTGCTTCAGCAACGCCAGCTTTATCACAGTCCATTGCTGGAGCCCCTTGCTGGACTTACCCTCAGGCCAGCTTCATGTTTGAGCCAGTTGAACTTTCAAAGGCTCCAGCGGGTGAGCTGCATTGTGGTACCAGACTGGTATTAGATAGATGGGACCTGATGCACACAGTCTCCAGTCAACTTCAAGCCTTCATTTTCAAATGCATGTCGCAGGCTTGTCTCCCGCATTGCTGCATTTTTAGAGTGAGCACAGTAAGAAGTCTCACAATACCAGGTCAAAGTCCGACAGGTTTATTTGGAATCACGAGCTTTCAGAGCACTGCTCCTTCATCAGGTGAGTGGAGGTTAGTTCACAAACACGGCATATATAGGCAAAGACACAATTGCAAGATAATAACAGATTGGAATGGGAAGAATGGTTGGAATGTGAGTCTTTACAGGTAATCAAGTCTTTGCAGGTACTAACAGTGTGCTTGGAGAGAGGGATAATCACAGGTTAAAAAGGTGTGAATTGTCTCAAGGCAGAATAGTTTGTATGATTTTGCAAACCCAGGCAAAATGGTGGGGGTTACAAGTAGTGTGACATGAACCTTTTTAAAGTAAGTTCCCAACCATTGTTTATCATTTAAATATTTAGCAAGTAGAATTATTGCAACATTTGACTATCCTGTTGATAAACTGTTTCCTTGTTCATATAATCCAATCAATAATTCTCCAGATAATAAACTGTAGAAATAGAGTTAATTTAGAAACAGAACAGGTTCTCGGCTGGGATTGAGTGGTTGGCATTTTAGTTCTAATGATTGTACACAGAATACAGGCAATCATTTGTCCATTGTTGAATGGACTATTCTATTAATGTAAAAGAGGTATGTTATGGGGAAATGTTGTTTCCTATGCATCATTTATAATCACCTTAGTACTACAACCAGTGCATGAGGTGCCATCTGCTGAACCTACAAAGCAATGCCAGCTTAGGCAACTGTTCCAGAAGAAGAGAAATGTTGTAGTTTATTTAATCCTGACCTGGAAATATATCGCCATTCCTTCGCAGTCACTGGGTCGAAATCCTGGAATTCCCTCCCTCACAGCATTGTGGGTCAACCCACAGCACATGGACTGCAGCGATTTAAGGAGGGCAGCTCACCACCGCCTTCTCAAGGGCAACTAGGGATGGGCAATAAATGCTGGCCATGTCCCACAGTTGAATAAAAAAATTTGACCACTGGGGCTTATATGTGCTGCTCAAGATGTAGTGGTTGATGTTGTGATGTGAAGAGGATGAACACGCACACAATAAGATAGGTCTATTAATTCTCATCAGTATCAGGTCAGTACCTAATGTTACATCTTGGCAAAAAATAAATCATAGAATCATATAGTGCACAAGAGGCCCTTCGGGCCATCAAATCTGCTCTGGCACGTGAGAAACACCTGACCTCCCATCTCCCATCCTATTTAATGACCATCACATTTACCAGCACTTGGCCCATAGCTGTGAATGTTATGATGTGCCAAGTGCTCATCCAGGTATTTTTAAAGGTTGTGAGGCAATCGCCTCTACCACCCTCCCCGGCAGCGCATTCCAGACTGTCACCATCTCCTGGGTAAAAAGTCCTTTCTCACGTCCCCCCCTAAATTTCCTGCCCCCCACCTTGAATTGTGTCCCCTTGTGACTGACCCTTCAACTAAAGGGAACAGCTGCTCCTTATTCAGTCTGTCCATTTCTCTCATAATCACCTCGGTGAGGTCGCCCATCAGTCTTCTCTGCTCCAACGAAAACAACCCAAACTTATCCAACCTCTCCTCATAACATAATGCACCTAGCAAGCACGTCACAGGGGGAAAGAGCAGACTCCGCACAAACCCAAGCCAGGAATTGAACCCGGGTCCCTGGCACTGTGAAGCAGCAGTGCTAACCACTGTGCCACCGTGACACCCATGCACATCGTGACACACAAAATCAGGCTAATAGCACAATGTCATCTGACATCTGGACAAAGATGTGCAAGTCAGCTGGATTGGCCATGTTAAATTACGCCTTAGTATCCAACGATGTGTAGGTTAGGTGGATTAGACATAGAAAATGCACAGGGTTAAGGTGATAAGGTGGAGGGGAGGGGAGGGGAGGGGAGGGGAGGGGAGGGGAGGGGAGGGGAGGGGAGGGGAGGGGAGGGGAGGGGAGGGAGGGGAAGGGAGGGGAAGGGAGGGGAGGGCCTGGGTGGGATGCTCTTTTGGAGAATTGGTACAGACTTGATGGGCCAAATGACCTCTTTCTGCACTGGAGGGATTCCATGGTTCCATGGACTATTTTAAATATTCATCCACTAATATAATCAACAGTACTTTCTTACATATTCTAGCTAGAGTATAGAATATAAATTACCCTGCAAACTTGGGGAAATTGCAAAATCCACTAAAAACAGAGCTAGTGTTGATTCTGGTATGTTGTGAACACAAGCAAAAGAAATCTACATGTTAAATCATTCTTTCATAATACTATCCAGTAAGGTCTGCCATGGAACCTCAACTATTGTTTTAAAGACTTAGGGTGGAATCTTATCACCGTTCACACCGGCAGGATTTTCCCATCTCACCGCAGTGAACGGAGATTTGGCTGGGCACCAAATTCTCCGAACTTGCTGCAGCGTGTGAATGGCACTCTTAGTGCAGCATAAACCAAGTTTGCCAATGATGCAAAGGTCAGTGGTGTAGTAAGTAATGTCGCTGGGGGTGTCAAATTACAAAGAAGCATCACTCGATTAAGGGAGTGAACAAAATGCTGATGATCATTTATTTTGGACCAATAATGAATAAAGGTTAGGGCAGGATTTTCTGGTCATTCCCTCTGGTGGGATCATCTGATCCCACCAACAGTGAGCCGCTGCCATGGGCACACTGACAACAGAGGGTGCAAACAATGGGAAACCTCGTTGACAGCAGTGGGACTGGAAGATCCTGCCACAAGCAAAGACTCAGTCCCAAGAGCTGCCTGCTCAATCAGCCGCTGCAGTAGTGTCACCAGCAGCAGTGTCCATTGCTGAGGCTGCAGTTCAAAGGAAAGGATGCCTCAAAGGTCTGGTGTCCTTAAAGACACATTAGCGGGGTTTGAGAATTCCAGGACCAGGCAAGGAGGCCACAGTGACTGGAGGGGAGGGGAAGAGGGGTTGCTGAGCACTAATGGTGGTTTTGTTATGAGATGAGGAGGGGGCAGGGTCTGCCCTTCCATCCCACAAAGAGTTTGCCAAGTCCCACCAACAGGTCTCCCCTCCCATGAGGAGGCATCCAAGCTGCTAATTTTCCTGCTGTTGGCAAAAGGGCACTATGACGGGAAGCATTAGCCATCCTCATGATGACTTCCTGTGCCTTTTTGCCAGTCTTCCCTCAGCCATGTCCAATTCCAAAGGGCTGAGAAAATTCCAGCCAGAGATACTGTACAATTATTTGAAGAAGAACTTCAAACTCTTAGGGCGGGATTTTTCTGGCCCTGCCAGCGGTGGGCATCATCGCGGTGGGATGGGAAAATTGTGGCTAACAGTCCAAAACATTCCCAGCCTTAGTCTATGCATGTATATAATACTGTTGACCACACAATATGCTTGCAGAAGGAAATTTTAGAATTCTCAGCTTCCATATCAGTATTCCATGCAAATAAAAGAAAAATTAATTCTATATGTTTAATAATCTTTATGGTTTAAAACAGTGCAGGTCACTTACTTTCAGGATATCGGTCTGATTCACTAGATTGACATACGGGACAGCATTCTCCGAATGGAATTATAGGTCTTTCACAGTCATACAGTTCGTCACAGGTGATTTCATCACAAAGTGTTATCCCTTCATCACACACGCAGATTTGACAGGGTTCCGGTTTCCAGACATCTTTGTTTTGGTAGGAGGTACCGTATTGAGTGCAGCTTAAAGGATCTAATGAAAAACAGGAAAAAAAGAAGGAAAATTATTTCGAAAATTCAACTTGCTTTACACAAATCACATACAGTATACATACCGCTACTGGAGAAAGGATTTTATTGTTTAAAAAGAACATTGCATTAATTTGTAGAAAGCCCACCAATGCAATGTTCTTTTGATAGCCTAAAATATGAGAATAACATAAACAGAAATAGAGGCAGGTATACACTGTTAGAAATGCACTCTGTGAGAGAAGAATTTTAGGTGTTACTTTCTGAACTTCGCTGTTAGTTACAGGAAAAGAAGCTAGATCTACAAGTAAATCGATTTTATTTTGGTAAAACCATTTAAGATTCTAACACTGGATGATCCATTAAGGAAGAGAAGAATTATAAATATTTGATTTGATTTATTATTGTCACATGTACTGGGATACAGTGAAATGTATGTTTTCTTGCACATTATACAGACAAAACATACCATTCATAGAGTACAAAGGGGAGAAGGAACAGAGAGGGTGAAGAATACAAGGTTTTTTTAAAGACTGCTATGTTTTAAACCGTCTCTTTAATCAATGCTAAAATGGAATAATGAAGAATGACATGTGATCTATGATGGGTTCTGCCCAACAACAAGCCTGTGAGCTTGGTCACTATGGAGACCAGGGACCCAGATTGTGACTTGCTGAGAACAAAGTGCAAAATGTTCAAAACTGAAAACAAAGGCAGGAACAGCTGAGCTAACAGTGGACAGATTTTCCATCTCAGAGGATTTGAACAAAATGAGCAACAGTAAGTGAGGGAAACGCTGTAGTGGTGTGGTCAGCAGAGGAAGGAAGGCTGCCGGTCCTCTGTGAGCTACCAGGCTGAATGCGGAACAGAGGATAGTCTCTGGTCGAAGGAACAAATCCCACGACAAACCAAAAAGTGTGGAGATTTGTCCTGATGAGGCCAGGAGAAGAAATCACTGGATTGGACGTTCTGCTGAAAGTCAATTTGGGAATTCACAGAGGACTAGATGAGAGAACCTTTGATGGTTTCTGGACTTTACAACTCAGTGAAACAGGGAGATGTGAACCCTTCAGAAGCTTGGAGTAACTGTTCAGGTTTTTCTATTAAGACTGTAATCCTGTGGAGAGCATGCTGTATAGTATATATATTTAACATATGGTTATTGGTTATGTTAAGGCATTAATAAGAGTTATCTTTTCTGGAGTTTAGAACATTAGTTGCCGGCTGAGTAATATTTAGTCAATGTTGCTCTTAGTTACAGTAAAAGACTTCAAACTTTAAATCTTGTTGCAAAATTCATTTAAGTTGTTCACTGGGAATTTAAACTCTTATTTAACTTCATCAGAAGCAGAATCATTTATTGGCTTTTATTTATGAATTGGGCAACCTATTTAAATAGTAATGTTTCAGTTACTTCTCAATGTAGGGGGTTGTTTAAGAATTTCCAAAGGTGAATATCATTCCATTCCATTCCAAACACTTTGGTGGGGTTGGAGACGCTAGCGAGCTCAAACACTTCAGCCCTGAGCCCGCTAATCTCATTTAAATTATATGCAAATGATTATTTAAATCATTTCCACATCTCCCCATCGATTTCCGGTGTGGAGCAGACGCTGCCGGAAATTTGGCGCTGGGAGATGCAAGCGGGGCACGAACGCTCGCGCAAACCCCACGAATCAGCTGCCACGGGATTCTTCCGGCCCGCTGCGCTAATGTTTTATTTCCAGTTCTGATGAAAGATCATTGACCTGAATCAGGAGTTTGGTTTCACTCACACCAGATGCTGCCTGACATGCTGAGTATTTTCCAGAAGCTTCTGTTTTTATTTCAGATTTCCTGCATTTGCAGTTTTCTTCATTTCCATGGATTTCTCTTCACTGAATTATAATGAAAAGCGTGAAACAAGACAGTGCTAGAACCTCCTATTGAATTGGTCAGTTCTAAATACCAGGATTCAAGTTTTCTGACTGGGATAAGAATTCTCAAGGCTAGTCTGTGGCCGGGGCTTAGGCAGAAGTTGGAAGTCAAATCACATGCCTCACCTTTGGAATATTAACCTGGAAGTACCTTGGAGGGTAATTCATTCCCAAAGAAACTATTCTCTATGGGTGATGAACTTATAATGCTGTAAAAAGTAATTGCAGGATATAATAAGACTGTTTTATACACCAAGAGAAATTCCAGTTGACTTGTCCAATATTGGTGCTATAAATGGTATCAGTATCTCCTTATTTCAAGAATATGAGTAAAGTGAGCAAACTTTCCCACTCAGTGATGTACAATTGACCCTTGATAAAAACATATATACACAGATTATTTGCAAATTTGGGTTTTGGTTGACATTCCTATCATTTCTTTCAGGCAAGGCAATTCCAAACCTCACTGATGGGCGGAAATTTTTTTGAAGCAAGGCACAGTATTATAATTTTTTCCATTATTACAATGATTACAATTTTTGAACTTTCTAAGCAGTCCAAGCCTCTCAGTGAAGCCCCTGCGAAACAGGTCCGTGTAGCTTTGCTGTATTATGCTCAGTGTACTGTAGGTGGGGTTGGGATTTTCCAGCACTTCCCGCCGGCAGGATCTTCTGGTCCCGCCAAAAGCGGCACCCCACGGCTGGACTGGCAAGCAACGCAAATGGCTATTGACTTGGGGTGGGGGGGGGGGGGTGGGGCTGGGGGAGGCTAAAAAAAATCCCAGCCACAGACTCGTAAAATGCAATGACAGAATTTTATACCCATAAATTTTGAAGCATAATAGGCAAGTACGGTATTGTTGCCATTATAGTGGCCTCCGACCAAAAAAGAAACACTTGATAGCTTTGCTATCTCTCATTCTTGTACTCAGTGATTTATATTGGCTCCCAGCCCAGCAATGCCTCGATTTGAACATTCTGATTGTTGTGTTTCATATCTCTCTCCTCTACCTCTGTAACCTCCTGAAGACCCAGAAACCAAGAAGACTTAATATTTTAGCACAGCGGGCCGAGAGATTCTCGCGCCAGCCGATTTGCAGGTTCGCATGCACGTTCATGCCTTGCTCGCGTCTCTCAGTGCCGGATTTCCGGCAGTGTCAGATCCATGCCAGATATCAGCGGGGAGGCGCAAAGACCATTTTAATGGTCATTTGAATATAATTTGAATGAGCTTAGTGGGCCTGGGACTGAAGTCTTCGGGCCAGCTGGCATCTCCCCCCTCCCCACCAGAGTGGTTCACTCCAGTGAAGATTACATCACTTCCCCACTTTCGGGGAACTAGGGGCCTGACCCCACAGGAGTGAAGGGACAATCAGGGCCCCCCAGAGGTTTGGGCAGCGGGGGGGTGCCCCCTGGGCATTGACATCTTGGCAGTGCCAGCCTGAGCTCCTGGCACTGCCCAAGGGAGGCATGCTGTTGGGGGTTGGCGGGGGGGTGTGGTTGGCATGCTGGGGGGGGGGGAGGGGGGAGTGGGACTGCAGGGACTGTAAGTGTAGGGGAGAATTGGTGGCGGGCCAGGAGGGGGGGTTCGGGCTGCGCCTGGAAACGGCGATCAGGCCGTGGCGGGGGTCGGAGAGCCATCGTTGTGGGGGTCGCGGGACTGGCTAGCGATCGTCGGCAGTGCATGCACTGACGGATGGGCGCATGTGCTGCAGCCCACTCAGCACGCTAATTTCAGCCTCTCCAGTGGGAATAGGCCCACCCCCTGAAATTTAATGATATTCACGCTGGTGGCCTCTGTGGGAGATTGTAGTCTGAACTCCCACTGAAAAAATCAGCTTGAATTACTCCAGTTTTCACATGAATTCAACACTTAGAAAGTTTGGGGGAGAATTCCGCCCACTGTGTTTGTCTGACTGTAGAAAGGTTCCCAAGGTCAAGGTCCCAACACAAGACTGAACATCTGGCCCATGGTGTTGGTAAAAACCAAATGTTACAGAAGGCAGGTGAGTTAACTGAGATGATGGTTTCAGAAACTTGTGTCCTGGGTCTCGCCTGATGGGTTGTGGGGCTGAGAAAATAAAAATCTCCCAGAAATGTTTTCCCTGTAATACTTCACTCTAGAGGGAATGGGGTTGGATTGACAGTGCATGTGAGTATTCCCTTGAGCTTCCAATGTAACAATGTTTATCACAAAATGCCTTCACCCCTGCATGCTGAAGTCAAGTTATTGAAATGCATGGTTCTATCTGGTGTCTGGAGGATTCACAATATGGGGTTAATCTTCCCATGTTGACATGGGCAGATCAGCCACCCATTATATGTGCCATCTGTTTGATTTCACTGGTGAGGAATATCGGAGGAATAGCTAAAGCTGAGGATGAAAGTTGTCAACTTTCCACTTATACGCGCCCATATGTGTTTCTTCATGGGTCAGACTGTAATTTAAAGAGGAAAGCTTTACTCACACCGAGAGAAAGGGTAGGTTCTAAAAAAATGTTACATGTAGAATCATTGAATCATACAGTGCTGAAGAAGCCCTTAGGCCCATCAGGTCTACACTGGCACACAAGAAACACCTGACCTCCCACTTAATTCCACTTATCAGCACCTGGCACATAGCCTTGAATGTAATGTTGTGCCAAGAACTCATCCAGGTACTTTTTAAAGGTTGTGAGGCAACCGCCTCCACCACCCTCCCAGGCAGTGCATTCCAGGCCTTCGCCAGCCTCTGTGCAAAAAGATTTTTCCCACATTCCCCCCTAAATTTCCTGCCCCTCACCTTGAACTTTTGTCCCCTCGTGACTGACCCTTCAACTAAGGAGAACAGCTGCTCCCTATCCATTCTGTCCAAGCCCCTCATAATCTTGTACCCTCAATCAAGTCACCCCTCAGTCTTCTCTGCTCCAACAAAAACAACTTAAGCCTATCCAATCCCTGCATATGTCACCGAAACTCTAAATGTAGATCAACGTAAGTATTTCTTTTTCTCATTCTACCCGGAACATTGAGATGAAAAAATGCAATAAGGATGTAACGAATTTTGATCCTGTAATAGCTCCCGGGTGCTTCAGTCTCAAGGGCCTTTAATTACTTGCCCACAAAAAAAATCTGAAAATAATCTTATAAGCGATTGAAATGTTTGATGCAATAGCATTTAAAATGCATCAGGATACAATTAATCATTAGCATAAAGTTCATCTCCATGGAATTTCCTCTTCTAGGAGTTCCATATGTCCAGAATGGTTTGCTAGAATTTGAAAGTCGATCTGGATTTTCCATAAGGATTGAATAATCTATTTAATAAGGGCCTAGCAGTCTATGCTATACATAATGGGTGAGAGAAGAGAAGATCACAGATGCTGATGGAATCCATGGAAATGAAAGAGTCCGAATTTCTACTGGGTTCATAATTATGCTCCTTGGTTTGCGGTTAGCGCGATTTTATAATTCAGTCACTTTATTCAAAGGTTTTGGAATTTCCACGCCTGATGCGATTTTTAAAACATCATCGGCTCACAGATGCTGCATTTTGAGAAATGGATTGCATTTAGGATGTTAATTTTATATTTCAAAAATATCACGTGATACCTCTGCTAGCTTGTAGGTTATTTATTTTGAAAGCATTTTTTAAAAAAGTTTATTTATTATTGTCACAAGTAGGCTTACATTAACACTGCAATGAAGTTACTGTGAAAACTCCCTAGTAGCCACGCTCTGCTGCCTGTTCAGGTACACTGAGAGAGAATTTAGCATGGCCGATGCACCTAGCCAGCATGTCTTTCGGACTGTGGGAGGAAACCCATGCAGACATGGAGAGAAAGCGCTGACAGATGCAGACTCCGCACTGACAGTGGCCCAAGCCAGGAATCGAACTCAGGTCCCTGGCGCTGTGAGGCAGCAGTGCTAACAACTGTGCCACCATGCACAGGTGAAGGCGCCAGGTTTACGCTTATGTAGACCTGTTGTAAATGGGACAGCATGATGTCACGCCAGCGCCCACTGAATATCCAGTGAGGGGAGAAGTCTCGAAGAGAGTGCTCGCTAATGACATTTGTTGACTTGCAGTTTGTGCCAAAGAGACTTCTGTCAAGAACAGTAGCAACAATGAAGTCCCCACACTCAGCTACCTGTCAGCTTCACCCTACTGCCTAGTGCCACATAATAGACAATCATCCATATAGTGACAGAACACTGGGAGACAAGGCTAGCAGGGTTCTGGATTTTTTTGTTTTTAAAAGCACTTGATTTCAGTAAAGAAATAGTTATTTTTCATATTCTGAAAATAGGGCTTGAATGGATGCATTTTCATGACAGTTATAAAAGTAAGGAGATCCTCTGGTCACACTGACATTGTCTCAGGCACAGACAATATGATCCTGACTCAATTCACTCTCCCAATTTTCTCACGCAATCACGAATAGCAGGATGCCGGCTTGGTGCCAAGATGGGAAAGAGATTAAAATGTTCTCTGTGTGTGTGTTCTTGAATATTTATTTTTCAGATGTTACGATGAAAGCTGAGCACAGTGCTGTAAGTATGATCTAACCAATGCATTAAAGAGCCTCAGCATGACTTCATAGATTTGCCAGGGAAAAGTTTATAAGTGTGTCCTTACGGTGCTGAGTTTAACACATGCTGGGTTTGCATGTCAGGAATCCGAGTGCACACTGTCCCAAGAGCCTTTCAATCATCAAAATGAATGGTTGGACAATCATGGGCCAGTGCATACCTGAATTTCTGAAATATGTTTCCATATGGTGAAGATATCCATTGGGAGTATTTGCACAGAATTATAATATTCCAGATTGCATCGTAACATTCAATTAGCTCTGTTAAGTGTTTTACAATATTCAACCTACACATCCTGGGACACGAAGGGGCAATTTAGCTTGGCCAATCTACCTAACCTGAACATCTTTGGACTGTGGGAGGAATCCAGAACACCCAGAGGAAAAACACAAGTTTTGAATGTTTGGCATTAAATTTCATTGTTCACCGACAGAGCCTCCACCTTGTCTGTTCATGCTGCCAAGCTTGGGGGAACCACTGCGCTCATCTGGCGCTTCATCTCTGTAGAGTGTGAGAATGTTAGTGCTATGTCCCTCCCACCCTATTACCAGCCCCCACTAAGGAAGGGCACTCCCTCAACTGTGATATGGACAGGAACCCAGGAAGGAGGGCACAGGAAGCATTAGCCTACATACCAGCCTTTAGTGCAAGGGGCGCCCTGACGTGAAGCGAAGGTAAGGCCTCCAAGTGACCCCTCCTGACCCCTCTCCCTGAATTGGTGTGATTGTTGGACCCCTGGCCCCGAGTTGAACTTATCTGTGTTCCCTGAGTCCTCTCTGATGCCCCCTGAGCTGTGCACACCGTGGAGGGTGCTGGCTGCCTGAACGCTCACTTCCAAAATTTCCCTCGGAGATGAAGGTGCCAGGTTTATGCTTATGTAGACCTGTTGCAAATGGGGCCGGCGTGATGTCATGCCAGTGCCCACTGGATGTCCAGTGAGGGGAGAAGTCCTGAAGAGAGTGCTCACTAATGACATGATAATGTATTAAAATGAGTTTTCTGTGGTCCTGTGGCATGTTTCAGACCATTCCACCGGTGAGGGGCCGGTAAGATTGGAACTCAGAAACTTGCCGATGCAAATCGTGCTTTCCAGATCTTGAGCACACGCCGCCATTCCCGCAGACGGAGAATGTGGGCTCAAAGTTGTCCCCAAAGAGTTGAATCTATCATGTGCGGAAACAAATCAAAATAAGCTTATAAAATACTGGAATAAAAGACCAGCACAATGTATGACCACCATTGACCTGTTACCCATACAGCTACCCTCTTATCTGGTTTAGATATTTGAAAGTTTGAGGGCAAATACAGCTTAATGTAGTTTGGAGGTAAGAATCTCCACCAATCACAGCAGCCCCAAAGCCATTTAATGTTCTGAGCAGCACTGATTGGCTGGAGGCACGACTTCTGCCCCTCATCGGGCAAAAGATCCTGGCTGGAATTTTATCGCCCCGCCCACTGCGAGAATCTGGGGTCGAAGGGCAGACAATGGGAAGGTCCGTTGACCTCGGGCGGGGTTTTACGTTTCCGGGACGAGGGAGGCCGTAAAATCCCACCCCCTGCCTCAGAAAGACGCCGGCTAATCAGATTGGCCAGCAGCTCTGTAGTCTCAGCAGCGCCAGCCAGTGACGCGGTGGCCAGGACTGGGGCTACAAGCAGGCTCCAGATTCCAAGAGTAAAATCTTTGGGCTCTGCTGGCCGTGGGAAGCTTGGTGGGTGGAGCAACTTAATCTTGTGTGGGGCCAAAATGACTTTCCTGATGGCAGGATGAACATTAGGAATCGATTCTCAGGACTTTAAAGATGGGTTAAAGACGGGTCGGGCTCCCAGTGGGCAATTTCAGAAAGGCCTTTTACATGCATTAGCACGTCATGCTGGCTCATTAAAAGGCCAGTTTACTGGAATGAAGTTCCCTTCCAGCAAGAAATTAGAATATTGATATGCACGACCGCACATAAGTGGTGTGCACTGGCATGGCAGCCTGCTTCCATGGTTATCAGTGAGTTGTCATTGCGGTGTCCCCTTTGGGGGGTGTCTGTAAATGCCAGCCTATGCTTGAGACCAGGTGGTGGCAATGCAAGTTGTATGGAGATTGACCGAGGAAGGGAGCAGAGGCTGGGCAATAGTGCAGGCTATAAATATGGCCCCAGGACCTTCGACCTGATAAGGCATCAATGTCATGAACCAGATTCCATTGCCATGGTGGGGGGGTGGGTATCCCAAAAGGAGTTCTTCCCAGCGCAAATTGCATAATGGCCCCTCTCTTGCAATTCTCCAGCCATAATGCAATGTGTACCTTCAAATATTTGTAATTATGAAGTTTGTTGTTAATGTTAAAACCCAGGTGCACCTTCTTCAACAAAGTATATTTTTTTCAAGGGTTTTTACAATGAGAATAAGAGTGGGACTTCTCATCAATTCCATTTTTTGCGGCCTTTCTGCACACTTTTGTTTCCTTTGGAGAAGGTTTGAGGATGGTGAAAGGATTCTCAGGCACATTTTCAGCCCAATTAGCCATGCTATAAATGATTCTTCAGCAGCCAACAAGTCCTCATGGGGGACTTGAACCCAGAGTTCCTGGCCCTGAGGTATGGACACTACCTCTGTGTCACAAGACTTCCTACATCAAACCCATCAAATTCTATTGATTGCAGTCTGAAGGTGCCTCAACAGTGTACCCTCTAAACCAGTACTTCCCAAACTATTTTCCAATGTGACCCCATTTTAACTTCTGAAAATGAACATGACCCCAGAAGAAACAGTGCAGCAATAAAACAGCATGGTAACATTCAGTTTATAAATATTAAAGTCTGTGTATTTCACATACCATACACCATATTAATACAAACATGTGTTGGAAAGCACTTTGTGAAAATGCTGTTATTTAATGTGTTCGTTTAGATTTATGCCAAACACACACAGACACATGCGTGCGCACAAACACACCCCTTAATCATTATCCCTGTTTAATGAACCTTTACAAAAGGCGGGCAGGAGCAGAAATATAGTAAAAGCTGAAGCTGTAACTCATGCCCTGAATTCAACTGTCCTCCTGCTTTTTCCCTGTATTCAGTCAGTGACTGACGTAGACTCTTTGACCTATACCCATGTCCTAATTCAGTGCAAAGACACCCCGGCCCACTCGAACACTGCACTAAAAGTTGCTTCTAATCTTAAAGGGGCATTGGGTTCACTGTCTCCTGCTGTTTGGCAGCATTGATCCAAGGGGTCCATGAACCAGAGCCTCTGGACAGTCTCTGCTCCATTGGTGAACTGGTGTGACGACAATAATCTCTCGCTCAATGTCAACAAAATGAAGGAGATTGTCATCGACTTCAGGAAGCGCAAAGGAGAACATGCCCCTGTCTACATCAATGGGGACAAAGTAGAAATGGTCGAGAGCTTCAAGATTTTAGGTGTCCAGATCACCAACAATCTGATCCCTCCATGCTGCCACTACAGTTAAGAAGCCCACCAACGCCTCTACTTTCTCAGAAGACGAAGGAAATTTGGCATGTCAGCTATGGCTCTCACCAACCTTTATAGATGCACCATACAAAGCATTCTTTCTGGTTGTATCACAGCTTAGTATGGCTCCTGCTATGCCCAAGACCACAAAAAACTACAAAGGGTTGTGAATGAAGCCCAGTCCATCATCCAAAGCGGCTTCCCATCCATTGACTCTGTCTACACTTCCCGCTGCCTCAGATAAGCAGCCAGCACAATTAAGGATCCCACGTACCCCAGACATACTCTCTTCCACCTTTTTCCGTTGGGAAAAAGATACAAAAGTCTGAGGACACGTACCAACCGACTCAAGAACAGCTTCTTCCCTGCTGCCATCAGACTTTTGAATGGACCTACCTCATACTAAGCTGATCTTTCCCTACACCCTCGCTATGACTGTAACACTACATTCTGCACTCTCTCCTTTCCTTCTCTATGTACATATGCTTTGCCTGTACAGTGCGCAAGAAAGTATACTTTTCACTTTATACTAATCACAATAGTATGCTGCCTCAGAGGTGGGAGGGAGCTCAGGATTGTTTGGAAATCCCTGCTGTAGCTTCTGGAGTGTTGCATTATTCTGTGCAGATGTGGACTCCAGAAGTTGCTGTTTGTTTCAGTGGGGTAATGATAGTTTCACCATCATTGTCACTGTAAAATCCAAGTCAATGTCCAGCACAGGCCCAATGGGATCAATAGTTTCTTTTCTGTGTTGTATTCTTCTATAATTCTCTGATCGTGAGCAGACGTAAGAAAAATCCCAATTGGCTGACAACTGCAAAACTAAAATCCAGTTCAATGCAGTCTGTCACAATTCCTTCTATAATAAATATAGCCAGGATCCTCCACAAAGCAGCAACCATTACCGGATTGCCACTCCTCTCAAGATTTTCAATGCCGAAAAGGTGTTCTGCATTTCTGGCCGGGTCTTCTGAGCCAGCTGCCTCAGAAATATGGAGCTTATATCCCACACAGAGCTCCACTGCTATGCTGTAGTGTTGGGGGAAGACAAATCACATCTCAGCTTAATGGCACCAACTGCCATATGGTGGGCTTAAATATCCTGAATGAATCTTAGTGAACGGGTGAATGGGCGATTGGATGAATAAGTGAATGGGCAGGATGGTAATGGGTAGAGTGGCAGGGGTAGAGTGGCAGGGGGTTAGGGTGGCGGGTGTTAGAGTGGTATGGGTAGGGTTGCAGGTGGATGAGGTGGTAGATGGATAGAATGTTAATTGTCTGGAATGGCCAGTATATAGGGTGGGCAGGTGCATAGTGTGGTAGGTGGGTGAGTTTGTAAGGGGGTGCAGGGTAGTCAAATCAGGTAGGCAAATGTACTCAGAATGGAGTTACGTTGGGTTGAAGGTGTAGTCTGGTGGTGGGGTGGGGGGGGGGTGGTAGTTAGGTCTTGTTGAGGATGGATAGTTTGGATCGATAGTTGGTTATGGGGTTGGGGAGGTAGTCGAGTCGGGGTAGTCAGAGTGGTCAGGGCAAGTAGTCAGGGGTTGGGGAGTAGTTGGGGTTAATCAGGGAGTCGTGCAGTGGGAGAGATGTTACTCCAGGATTGATGTGAGTGATTTGGCATCAGGTCTGTAGTTACTCATGAGTTACACCAGGTATTTCTTGTCTAATATTTCCTGGGTAACTAACCAGGTAAGTTTCACAGAACTGTCCGAAGACTTCAACTCTAACTCAGAGTCAGACTTTAGTGGTGGTTCCTGAAAAGCAGGGGAATTGCCAATTGGAAATTCAAAGTCCCTGGGAAATTCCCACGGAGTTCAGAGCACTGGGACTTCGGCAGGGTCCCAACACAGATCTTGGGTTATATATTCAATCCCCAACAACCTAGAGACTGGAAGATCTGGCCAGTATGTCATGCCCAGCATTGAGATAGGAGAGATATTTCCATATATCAGCATGAACAATACATAAATATGTTTAAAATGAACTTTGATTCACATCCACAGTAGAATTGGAAACCATATTTCATCATTAGCTCTTACACAATTCATTTATAAAATGTGTTTCCAATTATATGAAAGTGTTTTTAATGTTAATTTTAATAGGGGGCATTATGAGTAAAGAAGGTGCCAGTTAATAGTATAATAGATGGACATTATCAATGCTTTTCTGAAGTCAATTTCTCAAAAATCTTCTACATTCCAACTTCTAATCTTTAGAAAATAATTATTAGAATATAATTTGTCAGCGAATTCCAAAGCTACATCTAATTATAAATTTGAAATAGATTTTAAAAATTGGAAAATTATTTCTATTAAACCTTGTTGTAATAAAGCTTGTGTTTAACACCTCCATTCCATCTCTATTATTTTGGGAGGGAACACAACTTGGATGAAAGATACAGAGATCAGAGGAAGAAGGCATGTTAAGAATATTTATTGCTTCATTTATTGGAGCCTTAGATGAGAAATAGAATGTTAAAGCAACTTTGAGGGAAGCGTACAAATCTGCAGCACGGGTTGGGTGGAAAGGAAGACATATATCTGGAATGTTTGGAAGACCGGTTGTGGGGAGGGGAAGTTGACGGGTTGTTGGAGCCAAGGTTATGGTTAAATTTTCGGTTTTGGAAGTTTATAGCATGGCAAATGAGGGACTGAACCAATGGCTTTGCTACAAATATATTTCAATACAATGCAATTAGGTAGAAGTTTTACTAGAATGAAGTTAGTTTTATGAATTATGAAACAATAGGCAGAATTCTCTCATCTTGAGACTAATACCAAAAATTTCCATCCTTGTTCATGGCTGGGATTCTCTGGTGCCATTGCATCTGGAGTCTTCATGTATCCCCTTCCAGTAAATGATGTGGTATCCCTCTGACCCAGTTGCTTGTGAGCTTTTCAGGCAGCCTTGTCAGGATCCAGTTTCCCTACCCTCAGTCTTCCCTCTGCCTTTCATTGTTCATCGTCTTCATCCACCTCCTTGCCCCTCTGCCTGCTATCATGAACCCTTTCCTTCCCCACTTCTTGCACAGCCCTCCTTCCACATTGCCCCCGACTGTCTTTGTCAGGCCACGCTCCCCAACCCCCGGCCTCACCTCACACTCCACCCCGCAACCAAACTTCTGACCTTCGCTGTGGTGGCTGCACGAGTCCCGCAGCACAGCGCTGTCCAGATAGACACTGTTGTGTGGCATCAGGATTAATTAAATCCCTGTAGTCCCCAACCCCAGGCACAATACTGATCTGACTCAGTGACACAGGATGGTCCCTGGGTCCAGCAGCACGGTGCTGTCCGTGAAGACCAGCTCGGCATGGAGATAGAGGGTAGGAACTGGTTTGCCTCAACAGAGTTGTGTACATCAGGAGCAGCGCAGCACTATGACAGAAATTTGTTGCACTCACCCAGAAGTCTGTGGCAAACATTTTGCATGCCTCTCATTAGCAAGTGAGTTTTATGCCAATGTAAATTCCGCTAGTGTGATGCAAGACTGTAAGACCTAACAGGATGCTGGCGGGCAAGTGTTTGAATGAGCATTCATGAAGCGCAAATGGCACTTGTGCCACCTTCCAGTGGAAAGACCGACCCGCCATTAACCTGCCTTTGGGAGAATTGCAACATGATTTGACACCAGCGGGTTTCCAAATTTTTGGCTCCTGCCAGATTCACTTCACCCGCCCACCACCAAACCCACCGCAGGCTGGTGGGAGAATTCCATCCAGTAACAAAAGCAGGCAAGAAAGATGTAGAGTTCAACACTTAACCAATAAGGACATAGAAAAAAAAAGTTAAAGGTTTATTTATTAGTTGCAAGTAGTCTCACATTGACACTGTAATGAAGTTATTGTTAAAATGATCAATGAATACTATAATGGCCTTCCATAATTTATATATGTGCACTTCATGCAATATTCCTAGCGACTCCTTAAGGTAGTAGAAAAGGTGGAGTGAGGCCCTTAGTGACCCTTAATTGGCCACTTAAAGGCCTCAAGAGGCCCAAGGGCAGGTAGACATTTTACCTACCCACCCTAATATAGAAGACAGGTCAGGAGATGGTAGGAAGGCAGAGGGGAGGCCTCCCATTTTATTTTACAACCAAATGGGTCAGCTGTAAAATTCAGCCCATAATGTAGATGGCAAAGCTCACAACAGACAGAAGACATTTTAAAGTTAGAGGATTTTCTTTGTGTCTGAATATGTTTGCCTTTGGAAGGTTAAAGAGTTAAAAAAATGCATACTTAATGCATGATTCACTGCTAACGCATGTTTTGTTTGGAGCCAAGGACCCTCTATATATATTATTCCAGACAGTAATCTGGAAAGAGTAGAAAGTGGGGGTCTTCAGCTGAGTGAGCCGAGAAGCTCAGAGGAAAGAATTCCCAACAGCTGAATAACAAGGTCTCATTAATGTGAAAATTTAAACATTATTTCCACAAATTCAGACCAGATGTGAGGCATAAAACATTTAAATTTACATCACAAGAAGACGAAAAAAAAAGGAGCAGAACGTTAGGAAAGGTCATTCCTTTCACCAAGCCCTTTCCTCCTGCAGACTAAGCATAATGAACTCACTCCTGGACTCTATTTGTCCCATTCAACTTCTTGCAGAATATTTTTTATGTAGTATCTCACTGGACCTTCACAAGAAAATCAAGGAAATCTCCAGAAAATACATCAAACTTTACATCCCACATCATCCATCCTTGATAAGTTGCCTTCCTTGTGGATTTTCATTTTCCCGGTGCTCATCATGTACCCCAGGATATCTTTTGTTTGCCTTACAATGCGCAATCCTATTTCTAACCCGATGTATATTAAAAATGTTATCCGCACAAAATAAAGAAGTCACTTGATAAAAGCAAATCACTGCGGATGCTGGAATCTGAAACCAAGAGGAAAAATGCTGGAAAATCTCAGCAGGTCTGGCAGCATCTGTAAGGAGAGAAAAGAGCTGACGTTTCGAGTCCAGATGGCTCTTTGTCAAAGCTTTGAAACGTCAGCTCTTTTCTCTCCTTACAGATGCTGCCAGACCTGTTGAGATTTTCCAGCATTTTCTCAAATAATTTTCTTGGCCTTGAAGGGTCGCTATTTCCATTGAAAATGTATTCGGTATATATCCTTTGGAAACACAGTGGTTAGCACTGCTGCCTCAGAGTGCCAGGGACCTGAGTTTAATTCTGGCCGTGGGTCACTGTCTGTATGGAGTTTGCACATTCTCCCCCTGTCTGCCTGGGTTTCCTCCAAGTGTTCCGGTTTCCTCTCACGTCCAAAGATGTACAGGTTAGGTTGATTGGCCATGCTAAATTGCCCCTTAGTGCCAGGGGGTTAGTAGCGTAAGCAAGTGACATTATGGGGATAGGGCCTGGATGGGATTGTGGTCGGTGCAGACTCAATGGGCCAAATGGACACCTTCTGCACTGTAGGGATTCTATCCTCTGAAACTTAGGGAAGAAAGTTTTAATTGATTAATTGAAGGCACCAAATTGGCTAGATTAGATGACAGTAGTTACAAACCGTGAACCATCCAGATATCACTAATTAAATAGTCAAAAGCTACACAAGGTATTAATAAATATTCTAAAATTTTAAGAATTTGATGATAATCCAAACATTGGCTGGAATGGCGGGTTTCCTGGTGGCACAGAATGCATTCAACGGTAAACCCCATTGACAACAGCAGGACCAGAAGATCCCTCCCCCACCGTTGGCCAACTGCAGGCTGCCTCCACTGTGAAAGATGCAGCAGCTTGTGTGGAAAATCCTACCCATTGTTCTAAAAGGTGACAGTCAAGCGCATTGCTGCTTGCATCAGGCATATATTTTATGGTCAGAGATTTAATAAATTACGATTGACTCAAAATTTGCTCTAACTGGTCAACAAATATCGAAACATAGAAAATAGGAGTAGGTCATCCAGCCCTTCAAGCCTGCTCTATCATTCATTATGATAATGGCTGATCATCCAAGTCAGTAACCTGTTCCCACTTTCCCCTCATATCTTTTGACCCCTTGAGCCCGATGAGATATAGCTAACTCCTTCTTGAAAATAAACAGTGTTTTGGCCTCAAATGCTGGTAGAGAATTTCACAGCTTCACCACTCTCTGGGTAAAGAAATTTCTCCTCATCTCAGTTCTAAATGTTTTACCCCATATCCATGACCCCTGGTCCTGGACTCTCCCATCATTGGGAACATCCTTCTGACATCTACCCTGTGTAGTCCTGTTAGAATTTTCTACGTTTCTATGAGATGCCCTTCTAAACTCCAATGAATATCATATCATATCATAGAATCATAGAATATAATCCTAGTAAACTCAATCTCTCCTTATATTTCAGTCCTGCCATCCTGGGAATCAGTCTGATAAACCTTTGCTGCACTCTCTCCATAGCAAGAACATCCTTCCTCAGATAAGGAGACCAACACTGCACACAATATTCCAGGTGTGGTCTCACCAAAGCCCTGTATAACTACAACAAGACATCCTCGCTCCTGTATTTGAATCCTCTCGCTATGAAGGCCAACCATTTATCCTCTTCACCATCCTCAGCACCTGCATGCTAACTTTCGGTGACTGATGTACAAGGACACCCAGGTTTTGTTGCACATTCCCCTCTCTCAATCTAAAGGAATTTAGATAATAATCTGCCTTCCTGTTTTTGCTACCGAAATGGATAACCTCACATTTATCTGTATCATATGGCATCTGTTATACATTTGCCCATTCATTCAACTTGTCCAAACCACACTGAAGTATCTCTGCATCCTTCTCACAGCTCACCTTCCCAGCTAGCTTGGAGTCATATGCAAATTTGGAGACTAGGTCCCTCATCTAAATTATTAGGTGCATTGTGAATAAGTGGGGTCCCAGCACTGATCCCTGCAGTACCCCACTTGTCATTTTCTGGCACTTGGAAAAAGATCCGATTCCGATTCTTTGTTTCCTGTCTGCCAACAACTTCTCTGTCCATTTCAATACACTACCCTCAATCTCATGTGCTTTAGTTTTATACACTAATCTCTAATGTGGGACCCTGTCAAAAGCCTTCTGAATATTTAAATAAACCACATCCACTGACTCCCCCTCATCAACTCTACTAGTTACATCCTCAAGGAATTCTGGTAGATTTATCAAGCATGATTTTCCTTTCATAAATCAATGCTGACTCTATCCAATCCTGCCACTGTGCTCTGCTAATAAATCTTTTATAATAGACTCCAGCATTTTCACCACTATGATGTCAGGTTGACTAGTATATAATTTCCTGTTTTCTCTCTACCTCCCTTTTCAAATAGTGGGCTTACAGTAGTGACACTCCAATCCATAGGAACTCTTCCAGAGTCTACAGAACCTTGGAACATGACCAGCAATGCATCCACTATTTCCAGGGCCACTAAGATGTAGATCATCAGGCTCTGGGAATTTATCAGCCATTAATCTCATCAGTTTCCCCAATACCATTTCCCTGCCAATACTGACTTCTTTCAATTTCTCCCTCTCATTAAACCCTGTGTTCCCCAACATTTGTGGTATTTGTGTCATTTGTATCCACTTTTATGAAGACAGACCAAAGGAGGTATTCAATTAGAATATATTTAATATGGCACCATCTGTTAGTTCAACTTATCCTGACATGTCTAATCTCCATGATGATTTACACTGTAAACTTCAGGTATGGTGTTCTTTACAGGGCATCATGCCCCGCAATAAACAAAGCAACCAACTGTGTATCTCCATAACCTATCAGGTAACTTAGGGCCCAATTCTAACTGATTCAAAGTGCACCTATTTCCATAGAGTTAAAATTGGATCTTTAGAGTGGGTGAATTCAACGCCAAATCAGGTTTAGAAAGGGAAATAAAGAAAGGGAAAGATTCCCTTTCCAAAGATTTCAAATACATTTCTTTTAAAATGTATGGTTTCACTTTCATCCTGTTCCCCTTCCCCTTCAGCCTGCAGCACCAAAGTATCCATTTAGCAGTTTTACCACAGGATGACTGATGAAAATGCAGCACGACGGCACAGTGATTAGCACTGTTCCGCCACAGAGCACTGCTCCCTCACGGCACCAGATTTCAATTCTGGCCTTAGGTAACTGTCGGTTGCAACCGCAGTGGCAACTCACCGATAATCATGGAAGCAGTCTACCATGCCAGGTGCACATTCTTCACATGTCTGCACGGATTTCCTCTGGGTGCTCCAGATTCCTCCCACACTTCAAAGATGTGCAGATTAGTTGGATTAGCCATGCTAAATTGCCCTTAGTGTGTAGTTTAGCTGGATTAGCTATGGTGGATTTGCTGGATTGCTGGGATAGTCATGATGTGGAGATGCCGGCATTGGACTGGGGTAAACACAGTAAGAAGTTTAACAACACCAGGTTAAAGTCCAACAGGTTTATTTGGTAGCAAAAGCCACAGTGGCTTTTGCTACCAAATAAACCTGTTGGACTTTAACCTGGTGTTGTTAAACTTCTTGCTGGGATAGGGCAGGGGATTGGCCCGGGGTGGGATGCTCTTCAAAGGATCGGAGCAGATTCAATGGACCAAATGGTCTCCTTCTGCACTGTAGGGATTCTATAATTAGTGCAGCAGAGGGCTAAGGTTAAGATTGAGGCATACTTATGGGGTAGAGGAGAGAGAGATTAGCTCCACATCTCCTTGAGCCTTCTCTCCTGACCCTGACTACTCAAAGTGAAAAGTGTTCAATTCCTCAGCACGGACCTCTTTGATCAGGAACAGTGAAAATTCCCTATCCCTCAAAAAATGTTAGCTTCCACTTCAAAACAAAAATAAAACAGAATGTGGGAGTGGATTAAGCAATATTTTCACATCAATGATTGACAGTGCTTTATGTTGTTCTTATTAAAACAAACAAATATAGCTTCATCAATTTAACGAAAATTCACATATCCATCTGATTAAATTGCACACAATTTTGCATCATATAGTGTAACAAAGATTTAGACCCAGAATGTATCCACAGGTATTAAAACTCAATTTAAAAAACAAATTCATTCATGGCATTGTTGGCTGGGGCAGCATTTATTGTCTATTCCTAATTGTCCTTGAACTGAGTGGCTTATTGGCCATTTCATAGGGCATTTAAAGTCAACCACATTGCTGTGGATCTGGAGTCACATGTAGGCCAGACCAGGTAAGGATGGCAGATTTCCTTCCCTCAAGGACATTAGTGAACCAGACTGATTTTAATGACAATTAACAATGGGTTCATCGTCATCATTCGACTTAATTCCAGATTATTTTGAAGAGTATATATATAGTTATCACTTTAGTCTTACCAGGTTGAAAACAAGATATTCAAAGTGCCAAATGTGATTTAGGACATCACCAGTATTCAGGCGATGTCAACAAATTTTGATACTTCTTAAGTATGTCACCTCCTTCAGTTGTTCTGCTTCCTTAGGTGCTGTTAACCTTTCATTTTGTATGTTTTAGGAACCTGATCTTTGTAATGACTTCAATCAGGCCATTGAAGTTGGTCTATTGGAATATGAACTCCCTGATTAAGGAGTCAATTGATGGGCCAACAGGGAGTCTTTTCCTCACATTTAACCGGGAGTGTCAGTTCCTCTGGGACTCCTGAAGGTGGACTGTTGACTGATAGCACTCTGTGTACAGCTATTGGAATTGTAAACAAAGAGATTTTAGTGAAGGGACTTCTGCCTCCGAAGACTTAGTACAATTTTCATTAAAAGATTGTCTTGGAACCTTTAATTGTATTTATTCATAATTTCAATGCGAGTCAGATTAAAATGCATCCTGTATCAGTTGCTTTTGTGATCATTGTAAAGAAAAATGCACAAATATTGGCAGGTTGTCTACAACCTGGAAACAGAATTATTCTTAAAAAGTATTAAAACTCACCGACTTTGACCTAATATTGGTCATGTTTAAAACACACTTGGCACTTTGAACATTTTGGCTTCAACAAGCTAAAACTGGAGTGAAACTTCAGCATCCAGATGTCAGCACTCAGTTTAATTTGAAACAGGAATTGAAATCAGGAATAATTTGCTTGGGCTGTTAAACACTGAGCTAAAATAACCTTATCTGGACACTCTGGAAAAAATTGTAATCTTGAATTTGAATTATTTTATTATTGCTACATCTGTAGTTCATAAGCCTTTTGTCATTAAATCTGCATATACCCACTTTACGTCCAATGGACCCTTAGATAGAAGATGTAGAGTAGAATTTTCACCCACTTGCCAGCGGGTTTGTAGGTATGGGTGAGCATAATATTCGTCGGATGGGCTTCCCGCTGGCTCTGACCTCTCTGTAATTTTAAGCCCTCCTGTCCTTGCCCCAGTTGAGGTCCATAAGTGGCCAATTATTGACCACTTCAGGGCAGTTTCCTGCCCAGACTCAATTTTCAGGCTGATGGGAGCCTGTGGCGTAGGCCCGGAAATTCATCAGGTTCAGGCCTTGGGCGGGAAAGAGCTCCTCCATCAACAGCCCCCTTTTAACCTCAGGCACCACCCCCTCCCCCCCGCCACGCCCAACCCCCTTAAGGTCTGGTAGCCGAAGGACGTCCCTTCCTCCACCAGCCTCTCCACAGACATGATAATGCCTCTCTTCCATTCCCTAGGTCTTCCCTCCCTCCCCACCCAGAGACCCCCAAATCTTACCTGGTCCAGGAATCCTAGGACTTTGGCTCTGGGGACTGCTGGCAGTTCCAGTCTTTGCCACTGAAGCTTCTGGCGCTGTACGTACTATGGAACTGTTGGCCAATCAGATCGACTGGCAGCTCGCTAAGGCAGGGCTACCTCCTATCTGAAGCCACTGAATGCTCATTGGAGCATAAAATTGCTTCGGGGCGGACAGTATCAGTGGGGGGGTGTCGCCACCCACCCTTAAGATGGTGGAAAGAGAAACCTTTTTTTTATTCTTTTACTCCATCCTTAAAGTTACAAAGGTAATGCCCAGCGTGGACCAGGCAAACCCAAATCCATTCCTTGTTTGCTCCAAAAACGGAATTCAAAATCCAATTGAATCCAAGTCATGGTTCCCACAAGAGAGACACACAAGATCCACGCTGACAAGAAAAGACATTGCACCCCATCTTGGGCTTGATCTGATGCTTAATCTTAGCCAAAAGGTCAAGAAGAAACCCCACCATCCTAAAAGACATGGCCATAATTTTCAGCACATGAGCGTGTCTGCTGGCTCCTGGTTCTGCACTGAATGCCTCCACAATTCCACGTCTTGGTCAGTACTGAAATAAAAAATTCCCTCAGTGCTAACCATGGCCTTCTGATTACAGAATGCTTGCACCTCCCACGATTCCATTGGCAGCCTCTGCTGCAATTATCTTGGAAGAATTGGCGGCATTAAAATCAATGCAAGTCTTGGTGTAGCATTGAAAAGTACATTTAAACAGGCAGGAAATGAGAGAATTATTGGAAGGGAATGCGCTCCAGCTGTGCAGGTAAGCTAATGGTGCTAGCAACAGCAACGGACATGAGGAGAGCTGGAAAAAGAGGTGGCAGGCAAGGAGGAAACTCTGGAGCTGGATTTTCAAATTGGGATCAGGAACATCACTCCCAGATAACTTCCGGGTCCTGCACTCACACTGTATCACACATGCAATGCAATCATCAGCTATAATGCCCGAATTAGGTATGCTAACAGTGGATAGACCATGAGGTCTGAATCTTTATTCCCTGGTGCGGAGCGCAGATTCAAGATAATTCCCGACTCCACAATCCCAACATGGAGAAAAGTGCCCCAGAAGTTCAGATTCTCTGTCCAGTGTGGGGGGTGGCGAGGATGTGCGCGGAATGCTGGTCGAAAATTAGAATCGTGACACGCAACCCCAGAAAGAGTTTGGAGGCTGCTGGGTACTGAGATGGTCTGGGTGAAATGCCTGCCTTGGTGCCCTGGCATTTTGCCAACAAATTAATTGCACAAAAGTAGCCCTCCAGTCCCCACCTCTCACTACCCCTTACCCCCTATACCCCATCCATGCCAACTCATGCCCCACACTGACCCTCCTATAACCCTCATGCACTTGACATCTTCATAGAATCATAGAATCATAGAAACCCTACAGTACAGAAAGAGGCCATTCGGCCCATCGAGTCTGCACCGACCACAATCCCACCCAGGCCCTACCCCCATATCCCTACATATTTACCCACTAATCCCTCTAACCTACGCATCTCAGGACACTAAGGGCAATTTTTAGCATGGCCAATCAACCTAACCCGCACATCTTTGGACTGTGGGAGGAAACCGGAGCACCCGGAGGAAACCCACGCAGAGACGAGGAGAATGTGTAAACTCCACACAGACAGTGACCCAAGCCGGGAATCGAACCCAGGTCCCTGGAGCTGTGAAGCAGCAGTGCTAACCACTGTGCCACCGTGCCGCCCTATCTATCTATATGCCTCCACCTAAACCCTATGGCCATGATCTTATGACCTCGCCCCGCCCGACTTTCAGGCGGGAGGTGAAAAATCAGGTTCGTGCCTGGTTTTTCACCTCCCCTGATCTTACCAGCACTTTCTTGCCGGCAAAATCAACTTTGCGCCCAGAAGGAAGCCAATTTAAATATTAATGACATCATTTAAATGTCATTACCAACTCCCGGACCCTACCATCTGGACTTACTTACCTTAACCACTTCACCAGCCAAGGTTTTTCCCGATGAGAATCACGTATGGTCTCCACCAACAGGAACCAGACATGATGGCCTCGCTGGGGGTGGGGGATGGAGAGGGGAATCGGAGGCCATTTAAGCCCCTGGGTGGTCAGAGGCAGGGCTGGGCTGTGCCTATGGGGCAGTGCCAGCCTGGCACCTTTGCACTGCCCATCAGGCACCCTGGCATTGTCCATAACTTTGTCAGGGCAGTGCCAAGGGGTGGAATTAGAGTGGGGTCAGTGCCAGAGTGGGGCAGAGCCATGATGGGGGGGAGACAAGTGTGAAGCTCCGCAGGGGTAGGAGGGAGGCAACACTGCAGGGGGAGGAATCGGGGAGAGAGGGAACTCTGCAGAAGGGAGGGCGTTTGGTGAATGGGAAGGAACTCTGCAGAAGGGGGGATGATCAGTGAGGGAGGGAGGGAAATCTGCAGAAGGGGGAGTGATCGGCAATCAGGGAGGGAGGAGCTTTGTAGGGGGATCAATCAGCAGGTTGGTGGTGATGTCCATGGGGGGAGTCCCAATTTCTGTGGGGTGGGTGGGGGAGGGGTGGGCAGGTGATCTCCCAACACACTCGGAGATCTGTGTAATGGCACCCCTAGAGCTCAACAGTCAGCTTCTCCAACAAGCTGAGGCTCCACCCCACTCCCTGCTGGCGAGAACCACATCCTGGCACTTTATTTGCACTAAGTGCCTGTGGTGAACCATCGTTGGTTCCCACTAGTTAGTACTGAGCCAGGGTCTGGCCAGTACTATGAGTCTGTATATATGTTGCTGCTGGGGTTAGGGTTGGGTTGTTCTACATGTTACTGTTGGGGTTAGGGTTGGGCTGTTCTACCTGTAATATAGTTATTATGGTACATCCCAGTCGGGCTCCGCCTCCTGGGAGAGGTATAAAGGTCACTGCTCTGTCTGGGACCCCTCAGTCTGGGATCGTGTATTATATATGGTAGCTCTATTGTAGTAGTCAATAAAAACCTTTATTTCCTCGAGCATCTCTAGCCTCGTGAGTTATATCGCGCATCAGTGCCATAAGATTGCATTTTCAAACTCGCCCAAAAATGAGTCTGAAACTCTCCCATTTTCTTGCTCGTTCAGCACTTGGAATTATTTTCGTAAAATCCTGCCCTGTGGCTCTTTAAAGCTTCTGTGTTTAGTCATTCATTCTTTAAGTCTTTTCTTATAGTAAAAGTTTTAAAATGTGAAATCATGTCGTCATCTATCCAGTGAATTAACTGGAAGTTCCTTGCTTTCTTTGAAAGTTATTGATCTCTATGAGATTGTAGCAATTGGCTAATTTATTGAACAAACAAGAATAATTGTATGAGTTATACTTTGCGATTGTTCTCCTTACATTTCTTATATTAATGCTGATATCAGTCTGAATGGTTTCAAACTGATGTTTTCTCTTTGGAAATTTCATACTGAACAGTTAATTCTCTTGAAACATTCCATAAACCGTTCCAAGGACCAGATTTTAAATGCCTGACAACATAAATTAAAATGGAACTGTCAACTGTATGCAATGGAAAACCAATCAGCCAATATTATTTATAGTTGAATTGTTCCTCCTTCAAACCAGTTGCTATAAAATTGACACAGAATCCAGAATTGTTAAAGTGCAGGAGACCATTCCGCCAATTGTGTCTGTGCTGCCTCTCTGAATGAGCAAACCTCCTAGTGCCTCTCCCCCTCCTTCTCCCCATAACCCTGCACATTCTTCCTTTTCAGTAAGCAGTCTGGAATGCCTCAATCAAACCTGCCTCCACCACACTCTCAGGCAGTGCATTCCAGATCCTAAGCACTTACTATGTCAAAAAGACTTTCCTCATCTCACTTTTGCTTCTTCAGCCATTTACTTCAAATCTGTGCCCTCTCGTTCATGATCCTTCACAACTGAGAGTATTTTTTCCTTATCTACTCTGTCCAGACCATTCATGATTTTGAAAATATCTATCAAATCTCCTCTTAGCTTTCTCCTCTCCAAAGAAAATAATCCTAACTTCTCTAATCTTTCTTCACAGCTGAATTTCCTCATCCCTGGAACTATTCTCATTAATCTTTTCTGCACCCTCTCCAATGGCTTCACATCATTCCGAAAGTGCAACTCCCAGAATTGGATGCAATGTTCTAGAAGAGGATAACCTATTGTCTTATACTTGTTTAACATAGCCTCCTTGTTCTTGTACTGCATGCCCCTATTAATAAAGCCTCAGATAAAATGGTCAGAATTCTCTGGCCATTCATGCAGGCGAGATTCGCCGGTCCCGCCAGCAGCGCACCACCCCGTCCTCCCCCACTGCAGGTTCCTGCTGGCATGGGGTGACGTCAATGGGAATTCCCATTGACAGCGGCGGGGCAAGAGAATCCCGCCGCTAGCAAACAAGCCACTACCTCCTACCAGCAAAAAACACACAGCTGGGAGCCTGGAGAATCTCACCAATTATGCTTTATTAAGAACAAAGAACAAAGAACAAAGAAAATGACAGCACAGGATCAGGCCCTTCAGCCCTACAAGTCTACACCGACCATGCTGCCCGACTTAACTAAAACCTCCTACCCTTCCGGGGACCATATCTCTCTATTCCCATCCTATTCATGTACTTGTCAAGATGCCCCTTAAAAGTCACTACCGTATCCGCTTCCACTACCTCCCCCGGCAACGAGTTCCAGGCACCCACCACTCTCTGTGTAAAAGATCTGCCTCGTACATCTCCTTTAAACCTTGCCCCTCGCACCTTAAACCTATGCCCCCTAGTAATTGACTCTTCCACCCTGGGAAAAAGCTTCTGACTATCCACTCTGTCCATGCCTCTCATAATCTTGTAGACTTCTATCAGGTCTTGCCTCAACCTCCTTCGCTCCAGTGAGAACAAACCAAGTTTCTCCAACTTTTCCTCATAGCTAATGCACTCCATACCAGGCAACATCCTGGTAAATCTTTTCTGTACCCTCTCCAAAGCCTCCACACCTTCTGGTAGTGTGGCGACCAGAATTGAACACTATATTCCAAGTGCGGCCTAACAAAGGTTCTATAAAGCTGCAACATGACTTGCCAATTTTTAAACTCAATACCCCGGCCGATGAAGACAAGCATGCTGTATGCCTTCTTGACTACCTTCTCCACCTGCATTGCCACTTTCAGTGACTTGTGTATCTGTACACCCAGATCCCTTTGCCTATCAATACTCTTAAGGGTTCTGCCATTTACTGTATATTTCCTATCTGTATTAGACCTTCCAAAATGCATTACCTCACATTTGTCCGGATTAAACTCCATCTGCCATCTCTCCGCCCAAATCTCCAACTGATCTATATCCTGCTGTATCCTCTGATAGTCCTCATCACTAACCGCAAATCCACCAACCTTTGTGTCGTCCTCAAACTTACTAATCAATCCAGTTACATTTTCCTCCAAATCATTTATATATATTACAAACATCAAAGGCCCCAGCACTGATCCCTGAGGAATGCCACTTGTCACAGCCCTCCATTCAGAAACGCACCCTTCCACTGCTACCCTCTGTCTTCTTTGACCGAGCTAGTTTTGTATCCACCTTGCCAGCTCACCTCTGATCCCATGCGACTTCACCTTCTGCACCAGTCTGCCATGAGGGACCTTGTCAAAGGCCTTATGAAGTCCATGTAGACAACATCTACTGCCTTACCCTCATCAATCATCTTCATCACTTCCTCGAAAAACCCGATCAAATTCGTGAGACACGACCTCTCCTTCACAAAATCATGTTGCCTCTCACTAATACGTCCACTTATTTCCAAGTGGGAATAAATCCTATCTCAAAGAATCCTCTCCAATAATTTCCCTACCACTGATGTGAGGCTCACCGGCCTGTAATTACTTGGATTATTCTTGCTACCCTTCTTAAACAAAGGAACAACATTGGCTATTCTCCAATCCTCTGGGACCTCTCCTCTAGCCAGTGAGGATACAAAGATTTCTCTCAAGGCCCCAGCAATTTCCTCCCTTGCCTCTCTCAGTATTCTGGGGTATATCCCATCAGGCCCTGGGGACTTGTCTACCTTAATGTTTCTCAAGAACCCCAATTCCTCCTCCTTTTTGATCTCAACGTGACTCAAACTATCTACACATCCTTTCCCAGACTCATCATCCACCAAGTCCTTCTCTCTGATGAATACTGATGCAAAAAAAAGGTACTCATTTAATACCTAGCCCATTTCCTCTGGCTCCACACAGAGGTTCTCTTCCCTGTCCTTGAGTGGGCCAACCCTCTCCCTGGCTACCCTCTTGCTCTTTATATATGTATAAAAAGCCTTGGGATTTTCCTTAATCCTGCTGGCCAATGCTTTTTCATGACCCCTTTTAGCCCTTCTTACTCCTTGCTTAAGTTTCTTTCTACTTTCCTTGTATTCCACACTTACTTCGTGTGTTCCCAGCCTCTTAGCTTTGACAAAATGCTTTTTTTTCTTTGACTAGGCTCACAATATCTCTCGTTATCCAAGGTTCCCAAAACTTGCCATACTTATGCTTCATCCTTACAGGAATGTGCCTGTTAACTACACTTGCAACCAGTCCTGCCATCTTCAATGACTTATGCAAACGTACTCACGTCCCTCTATTCCTGCATCCCTTTCAGAGTTGTATGCTTTATTTTACATTGTCTCTTCATGTTCTTCGATCTTACGTTGTGGTTTAAAAGCTGTGATTCCCATAAGGGCAAATATTGCTTTGGGACAAACATCCGGTGATAAATTTAATTGATTTTTGCACCCACTAAAAATCATTCAATTACTGCCTGGGTCCCTCAATTTTACTGAAGTATTTCTGTGAAAATAAAGGCAAATTATTTCCCTCGCTCTCATTGGTGTTGTACACTGGTACACTAAATGCTGCACCTGAGTGGAACAGCAAATGTTTATCCTGTGTTTCTCTCTATAATATTTACAATCCACTCGAGTTTTCCACAAACTATCTCGAATAACTATTTTTGGAATAGGTATAAGAGTTCAGCACCCGATAATTTTTCATCTCAATCGCAGAGTAATTTTCACTTTATAATCTGATCTGATCTGATTGCAATATGACTCTAAACGGTGTACGAAGAACATTATTTCTTGTTATATTTATTTGCCATGGTTGACAGAAAATGTCACAAGAAAGAATAAATCCATTCCTTCTGACAATTACAAGTTATAGAGAAGAATTGAAGCTGTTGCAAAGGTACTGAGAAGTTGAGATAATGTCAATAAATTGCTCAACAGCTTTCTTCACACAATGTATGATGCCATTTCAAGATCTAATGTCTTCCTGATTTGTAACATCCTCCAAACTATGTGCTATCCAAAATGTAGAAATGACATAACAATAGTCCCTCAATAGATTATGCCCAGATCTTCCAGTCAGTGTCAGAAAGGATGTGTCCAATGCTGTTTCTAATTTAATCTCCCCATTTACCATTTTACATGGGAGCCTTTGCAGATTCTGCTGCTGGCTCCAGCAGGGATAAGAAATAGGAGCAGGAGTAGGTCATTCAGCCCATCGAGCCCACTGCGCCATTCAATGTGACCATGGCTGATCTCTACTTCAACCCAGTTTCCTGCACTACTCCCATATCCCTTGACATTTTTAATGAAAACTATTGATCTGAGTTTTGAATATATTCAATGATTGAGCTTCCACAGCCCTCTGGGACAGAGAATTCCAAAGATTCACCACTCTCTGAGTGAAGAGGTTCTTTCTCATCTCAGTGCTAAATGGTCTGCCCCTCATCCTGAGCTTGTGTCCCCTGGTTCTGCATCTACCCTGTCGAGCTCTGTAAAAATATTATACCTATTCCAATCAGGCCATATAATGTCCCCCACTGTGAGTAGGTCTGAAAGTTAAAACTGAGCCTATAGTTCCCACTCCTTTCACTATCCACGTATATCACAGGCGACTGCCTATATCTGGCAATGGCACTAACCGTTTGTGTTACCACAAAAGTCAATCACGATACCACCATTTATAATATATGAAGTTCACAGACTATTTCAGCCAGTGTTCAGTTTCTGCCTTTATCTTCACAGGAATATTTTAGCAATGTAGGAACAAATTCCCTGTATTTTTTTGCGTGATGTCTTTTGCTTCCAAAATGTTATTAATGATCAGACTTTAAACTTAGAAAGATTGGAAAGATCATGATGCTTTGCACAAGAGAAGGGCCGGTTTGAAGTGGTTCTGTTATACTTCACGTGAGACTCTAGGGCAATTGTAAAAAGTGGTTCCAGGAACATTTATGCATAGCAGTTAGTTTTTAGCTAACTAATTCCTAGCTCTTTACAGATGTTTACAGATAATGGCACGATAGGACAGCAATGAAATCCATTTATATTTGTGTAAAATTACGTTTATGTTTGGATGTCATTCACTCTTAAATTGCCAGTCAGTATCAGGCTGTAATTGTTCTATGTACTGAAGTCAAGCTCTTGTACTTCGCAAGATAGTTAACAGGTACAGGCAGAAACTCAAGCTTCATGTACAGGTCCACCCAAATGGGTCACAGATACCAGTATCCTGAATCTGGGTTTGCTGTACTCTTTTAGCAGTGATAGAAAACTCACAAAACTCAACTGGCAATTTACACTCCAAATCCTCTGGAGGGCACCGAATGTTTATAAGCCATGAAGACTTTCCATTCATAGCTTATAACAAGCAGATCATGATAACACCAGAGCAACCTCTAAAGATAACAAGGCTTGTACACATATCTGAAGCAAGGTTTGCAAGGCAATCTCAAACTGGCCAGCTTTCTTGTGGAGAATACTAGCTGTGAGATAGCACACAATCTAGAAACTTGCTGGCATGCTCCACGAACCCATCCTTATCAAAAATTATTCAGGCAATTTAGTTGCAGTAGATTAGCTATAATGCTGTAATGAACAAATTAATGTTCTGTTTAAGCAATGGCAGGGCTGCAGTAAATATCAGAAACTTGACTCTTGTCCAAGAGATGTTTAGGCAATTCGTCATGTCCCGTATACAAATTTCCATCTCGTATTTTCTAGAAAAGGGAAAGCATTCCTGCTATTTCTTGTTGGTTTCTTCTGTCCTTGATGAACAGCAAGGGATTTATGTGGAACTTTCCCAGCAATTAGTTGCTATGTAACTTAATTGGAATGCCATTGACTGTATATATTAAAAAATAATTCTAAACACAGCTGTAAGCAGAATTGAACTTGTATTTATCAGAGCGCACTTCACCTTTGTGACATGCGGGATGTTCCAATTCACTTCACAGTGAATGGAGTACATTTGAAGTGTAGTTACCGCTGTAGTGTAGGGAAATGGTGCGATGACAATAATCTCTCCCTTGGTGTTAGTAAAACAAAAGAGATAGTTATTGACTTCAGGTGGAAGACACGTCCCTTCCTTCATCAACGGTGATAAAGTGGAAATGGTCGAGAGCTTCAAGTTTCTAAGTGTCCAGATCACCAACAATCTGTCCTGGTCCCTCCACACCGACGTTATAGTTAAGAAAGCCCACCAATGCCTCTACTTTCTCAGCAGGCTGAGGAAATTTGGCATGTCTGCTATGACTCTCTCCAACTTTTACAGGTGTATCACAGCTTGGTATGGCTCCTGTTCTGACCAAGACCGCAAGAAACTACAAAGTGTTGTGAATGTGGCTCAGTCTATCATGCAAACCAGTCTCCCATCCATTGACTCCATCTACATCTCCAGGGGCCTGGAAAAAACAGCCAGCATGATCAAGGACCTCACACACCCAGACATAGAACCATAGAACCATAGAAAATTACAGCTCAGAAACAGGCCTTTTGGCCCTTCTTGTCTGTGCCGAACCATTTTATGCCTAGTCCCACTGACCTGCACTTGGACCATATCCCTCCACACCCCTCTCATCCATGAACCCATCCAAGTTTTTCTTAAATGTTAAAAGTGACCCAACATTTACCACTTTATCCGGCAGCTCATTCCACACTCCCACCACTCTCTGCGTGAAGAAGCCCCCCCTAATATTCCCTTTAAACTTTTCTCCTTTCACCCTTAACCCATGCCCTCTGGTTTTTTTCTCCCCTAGCCGCAGCGGAAAAAGCCTGCTTGCATTCACACTTTCTATACCCATCAAAATCTTATACACCTCTATCAAATCTCCCCTCAATCTTCTACGCTCCAGGGAATAAAGTCCCAACCTATTCAATCTCTCTCTGTAACTCAGCTTCTCAAGTCCCGGCAACATCCTTGTGAACCTTCTCTGCACTCTTTCAACCTTATTTACATCCTTCCTGTAACTAGGTGACCAAAACTGTACACAATACTCCAAATTCGGCCTCACCAATGCCTTATATAACCTTACCATAACACTCCAACTTTTATACTCGATACTCCGATTTATAAAGGCCAATGTACCAAAGGCACTCTTTACGACCCTATCCACTTGTGACGTCACTTTTAGGGAATTCTGTACCTGTATTCCCAGATCCCTCTGTTCAACTGCACTCTTCAGAGTCCTACCATTTACCCTGTACATTCTTCTTTGGTTTGTCCTTCCAAAGTGCAATATCTCACACTTGGCTGCGTTAAATTCCATTTGCCATTTATCAGCCCATTTTTCTAGTTGGTCCAAATCCCTCTGCAAGCTTTGAAAACCTTCCTCACTGTCCACTACACCTCCAATCTTTGTATCATCAGCAAACTTGCTGATCCAATTTACCACATTATCATCCAGATCATTGATATAGATGACAAACAACAATGGACCCAACACCGATCCCTGCGGCACACCACTAGTCACAGGCCTCCACTCAGAGAAGCAATCCTCCACAACCACTCTCTGGCTTCTTCCATTGAGCCAGTGTCTTATCCAATTTACTACCTCCCCATGTATACCTAGCGACTGAACCTTCCTAACTAATCTCCCATGAGGGACCTTGTCAAAGGCCTTGCTGAAATCCAGGTAGACAACATCCACCGCCTTCCCTTCATCCACTTTCCTGGTAACCTCCTCGAAAAACTCTAATAGATTGGTCAAACATGACCTACCACGCACAAAGCCATGTTGACTCTCCCTAATAAGTCCCTGTCTATCCAAATATTTGTAGATCCTATCCCTTATCACACCTTCCAATAACTTGCCCACCACCGACGTCAAACTTACTGGCCGATAATTTCCCGGATTTCTTTTGGAACCTTTTTTAGACAACGGAACAACATGAGCCACCCTCCAATCATCCGGCACCTCCTCGGTGAATACTAACATTTTAAATATGTCTGCCAGGGCCCCTGCAAGTTCAACACTAGCTTCCCTCAAGGTCCGTGGGAATACCCTGTCCGGTCCTGGGGATTTATCCACCCTGATTTGCCTCAAGACAGCGAGCACCTCCTCCCCTTTAATCTGTAAGGGTTCCATGGCCTCCCTACCAGTTTGCCCTATTTCCGTAGACTCCATGCCCGTTTCCTCAGTAAATACGGATGCAAAAAAACCATTAAGTATCTCCCCCATCTCTTTTGGTTCCATACATAGTCTACCACTCTGGTCTTCAAGAGGACCAATTTTATCCCTCACTATCCTTTTGCCCCTAACATACCTATAGAAGCTCTTTGGATTTTCCTTCACTCTGTCTGCCAAAGCAACCTCATGTCTTCTTTTAGCCCTCCTGATTTCCCTCTTAAGTAGCTTCTTGCACTTTTTATACTCCTCGAGCATCTCATGTGTTCCTTGCTGCCTGTACATTTCATACAACTCTCTCTTCCTCTTAATCAGTGTTACAATCTCCCTCGAGAACCAAGGTTCCTTATTCCTATTTACTTTGCTTTTAATCCTGACAGGAACATACAAACTCTGCACTCTCAAAATTTCTCCTTTGAAGGCCTCCCACTTTCCATTTACATCCTTACCAGAGAACAGCCTGTGCCAATCCACACTTCCCAGATCCCTTCTCATTTCATCAAATTTGGCCTTTTTCCAGTTCAGAACTTCAACCCGAGGACCAGATCTATCCTTATCCACGATCAGGTTGAAACTAATGGCATTATGATCACTGGATCCAAAGTGTTCCCTCACACTCACATCCATCACCTGCCCTAACTCATTTCCCAATAAGAGATCCAATATCGCATCCTCTCTAGTTGGCACCTCTATATACTAATGTAGAAAATTCTCCTGAACACATACTCTCCTCTTCCATTGGGAAAAAGATACAAGAGTCCAAGAAGATGTACCAACCGACTCAAAAACAGCTTCTTCCCTGCTGCCATCAGACTTTTGAATGGTCCTATCATAGAAAGCTGACTTCCTCTACAACCTGCAACACTGTATTCTACACCCTCTCCTTTCCTTCTCCCTTATGCAGTCTATGAATGGTCTGTTTTTGTCTGTATAGTGTTGAAGGAGCAAGATTTTTCACTGTATCCCAATACACGTGACCATAATAAATCAAATCAAATGCCACACAGGATTGTCAGACAAATTCACACAATCAATGGGATAATAACCTACAAACTTCAGATTCAGGGACAAGAATCCTATCACAAAGCCAAAGTCAGACTAATAAGTCAGCCAGTCCCGAAGGTGAGAACATTGTTTCTGCAGCTGCATGATCAAAGTGATAAAACAGTCTGTGTCCATGCTTCTCGTAAACCGAACTGATCGGCTGTGCCCTGCCACATCATTAACAGCTGTTTACAGAGAGTCTGCTCCTCTTTTGCAATGCCCCAAAGGGTTAAAGTTAAATTACCATAATAGTATCTAATTGTAGATTTCTAAATCAGGCTTTCTAAATTAAGGTTCAAAAACATTCTTTGCCATTTTTCACAATGTACAGTTGCCAGCACACTATGATTAAAGTTAATCAAATTCAGCCTCAGTGAACTGACTGAATCCATTCCTTCAACTGTTGGGAACTGGAATGACAGACATGGATAAGGTATTAATAAGAGTTGTTGTTAACTGATTAAAACTGGATCATGTTCTTTGGAAATTCTTAGTAATCAATTATTAAAATACAACAAAGTACAAAGTGAAGGTAATTTAAACGTATGAATTACAACTGTAATTCTAGATGAATGTAAATTAAGTACCTGAAAATAAAAATCATTCTTGAATCTCCATTTCAGAATCATAGCGTTGTTCTGAAGGAGGCCATTTGGCCCATCATGTCTGCACCAGCTCTCCAAATGAACATTATGGCCGGTATTTTACGACCTCGCTCGAGCGAAGCTCGTAAAATTCCATCCGATGCCAACGGAGAATTCCGTTCTGCGAGCCGCGCCTATTCCAATTCCAGGGTGGGCGTGGCGGTAAAATTCCAGCCTATGAGTTAGCGCCATTCCCCTGCTTTTTCCCCACACTCCATATTGTTTTTATTCAGTTAATCATCTCATGCCCTCTTGAATGTCTTGACTGAACCAGCCTCCACCACGCTTCCAGGCAGTTCATTCCAGACTCGAACCACTCGCTGTGTGAAAAAGTTTTTTCTCACATCACACTTGCTTCTTTTGTAAATCACTTTGAATCTGTGCCCTCTTGTTCTTGATCCTTTTACAAATGGGAACAGTTTCTCCCAATCTACTCTGTCTATCCCCCTCATGATTTTGAACATTTTCATCAAAGTTCCTCTTAGTCTTCTTCTCTCCAAGGAGAACAGTCCCACCCTCTCCAATCTATCCTCATAACTGAAGTTTCTCATCTCTGGAACCATTCTTGCAAGCCTCTTCTGCACTCTCTCCAATGTGCTTACATCCTTCCTACAGTGTGGCATCCAGAATTGCGCACAATACTTTAGTTGAGGTCTAACTATAGTCTTGTGTAAGTTCAGAATAATGTCCTTGCTCCATTAATAAAATACAGGATTAATTGCTCTCTCCACCTGTCCTGCCACCTTCAATGATCTATGTACCTATACACCTAGGTCCCTCTGCTCCTGCACACCCTAATCTGATTGTTCAGGTGCTGTAACTCTGTAACCCCCCCACACCCCCCACCCACCCAATGCCAAATTATCACAATTTGGAGCACATTTTGCTGAGGCAGCTTCAGTGAGCTATATGTTTCAGTATCCAAATCCGGCTGTAACAATTTTCACTGGACAAGTGCAGATACTTTCATCACAAATATTTCCTGCAGGGAAGCAGAGATGGTGCAGGTCATTTGGTTCTTCTATACTTGTCTCTTTGTCTGTCACTTTAATCATTAAATTATTTATCAAATTGCTACCATCACATCAGTAAATTAAACTTATGCTTTAAAGATTCCTCAAAAGAAACTGGATATTTTCCAGTTCTTCTGGATAAAATATCTTTACCATTATACTACTTGGAAGAAAACAATCTTGAAAGTTGTCCACGTCCTATTAATCCTTGTTACACACAACTGGCTCTCTGCTCCCTGTTCCTACGTTTCTAGTGCAGCTTCGGAGACTAAACAAAATGAAGTTTATGGAAATGCAGAATGGGAGTCCAGCCAGGAAAACACTGCAATAGTTGAGTTCCTTTTCATGTTACACATTCACCATTTCCAAATATTACCCAACGGGAGATGGATTCCCATGAAACTAGCTGGTGAATACTGTAGCCATTCCTTCTCCATTCTCATCAAATCTCCAACTACTCTCAGTTGAGAAATAACAAAAAGAAAATGCTCAGTCAGTGGATATTGGAATTGGGACTTGGGCTCTCTGCGGGTCAATGCTCTGTCGTGAGAATGAATAGATTGTTGATGCATTTGTTCCATTTCTAACCTGCTACATGTATCTTTGCTTCAATTCTTTTATAGCAAGTTCATTGTAAACAAACTGTTAAGTTGAAAATATGTAGCATTAAATTCCACTGCTTCTTAGTCTTCAATCACGCAATTAAAAATCATTTTAAACTCATGGAGAAAGGAATATGACAGAAATGCAGTATCAGATTATGACAATGCTGGTGAATATATGCAAGGTATCATGCTATTCAAGACAGAATCTTAGGGAATCTAAGAAGAAAAAGAAGCTAGAAATGAGTAAATGAGATCAGTGGGGAAGGAATGACTGTATTTCATCATCGGTGGAGAGACAGGATATGCAATAACAATGTGTGGGAGTTAGCCATGTATTGGGCTATCACAGTGTAGAAAAAGGCCATATTATGGGTTCCCATGATGCAAGATCATGTTATGGATTGTCATGGCATAGGGACAGACTGTATTGGGCTGTTATGGTGAAAGACAGACTGTATTATGGGTTGTCATATGTAGAGACAGACCATGTTATGTGTTGCCATGGTGCAAGAAAGACAGACTGTGTTATCGGTTGTCATATGTCAGGGCAAGCTGTTTGTGTTGTCATGGTGTAAGGACAGCCTGTGTTATTTGTTGTCATAGTGTGGGGACAGACCATGTTTTGGGTTGGGTGTAGGGGCAGGTTGTTATGGGTTGTCATGATGTAGGGACAGACAGTTATGGGTTGTCATGGTGTAGGGGCAAGCTGTTTTGGGTTGTCATGTGTAGTGTACGATCCATGTTCTGGGAAAATGTTCATTCTGAAATATCTTAAAACAACTAGTTGAAATTATTTGAAAGGAAATGAAAGCAATTTTTAATAGTTGACCTTTTAAAGTTGAAATAATATGCATTCAGAATCTCACATGGCATCTTTCGCTTCCTGCCACTTTCTCAGGGTTTGGTACAATTTGGTAATGTCAAGAATGCCACACTCCAGCAACAATACATATTGTTAATCCACAACAATATGTTGCACCTCAAAGGAACATTGTGGCCTGGAGCTTTGTCCAGAGTCCCAATTGACAAATTGCACCTAAAATATTCCCAACACAGCACTGCTTTCATCAGGGGCCAAGTTTCCACACAATTTATTAGAATATACCCAAATTAAAATCTCTCCCATGCATCAGCACAATTAAACATAACTGATCCAAACTGGAAGGGTTTTTTAAAGCATATCTTCACACACACAGCTTTTACCCTTTGGGGAATAGTGGAGGAAGTGATGGAAGAATTCCTGAGCGGATTATCAGTCTGTTGAACCACATTATGATCACTCCTTCTGTGGTCAACAAGCCCTGGTGTTGGACTTGAGTGCGCAGCTTCTGGTCCAGAGGTAGGGACACTACCACTGTGCCACGAGACCTCTTACCTACTGGAAGGATGTCCATGGTCCATGAGGTCTAAGGGTGGAATTGTTTCAAAGCCAAGGAAAAACAAATCCCCTTCAGAGTGAAGCTGGAGAAGGTAAGCAACATTTTTCTTTTGTTCTGAACACTTCACATAGTAAATTGATAGCTGATCGATGTTCCCATAGGAGGAGGGCAGCTCTGTAGCTTCATTTGACCGTTTCTTACTCCTGTGGTGATTGGTGCCAGATTCACGTGACTATGGGTGTCTGTGTCCTTGAGAATCTAATCATAATGTGATGCAGGGATGCATAATGTGCTAACCTTCCACAATATCTGCCCCACCTCTACAGCACAATCAGCAGAAACTTGTCTTTTCTACCTGACAATGTGGCCTGTTTCGTTGGTGAGTTCTACTTCGGCTGAAAGGTCTGTGGGACAAGTTTAAAAGATCATGTGTAATTAAGTGTGATATAATTATGGGCAAAATTCACTTACACTTCAACTTTTGCCATCTTTGGCAGATTTTCATTTGATTCCACCCAGATTAATTCGGATATCTGGGTATAAATCACTTGGGGCCTAAATTACTTTTTGAAGCGCAGTGACTTTTATGATGTTGGCAATTGCAACAGTGATGTGATAAATGGCCAGGCCATCTATTTTTAGGTGTTGGTTCATTCCTTAACTAACGAATGTTGGCTCCAACAGCAGAACATCTGGTTTAGCTTCTCGTATTAGCGTGGGATCTATAAAGCAAGATTTTCCTTTCTCTTTACTTCAATTTTCTAGTGGTACTGGGAGGCCAGCAGCAGGCAATGGGTCTGGAATCTATTCTACTCGATCTCCTCCCATTTCTGTACGCACCACATTTTCTAACATTGCTTTCGCCCAAATACTTTTGCATCCACCCAAATTTGGGAAAGTGAGGCCAGAGATACTAAACAGAGTTTATAGCATCTCTCTGCATGGGAGAAGAGCTGATTGGTCAGGAATGTCTTGCATGGGTGCTAATTTGTACTCCTTGATAGGAAGCAATGGGTCACCGCCTAGAGTAGGCCCAGGTTTTTCAAAGTAGGGGTCGTGACCTGCGCGTGGGTCACAACCTGCACATGGGTTGCAATGATGTTGAAAATGGGTCATCGAGTATCCTGTTTTTAAAAAATGGGATGTTCTGTGGTCCTTTTCAAAACATTGTGAGATGTTCTGTGATGCTGTTCAAAACATCATGAGATCTGTTCAAAACGTCACGAGATATTCTCTGATCCTGTTCAAAAGAAAAGCAAGATGTTCTGTTTATAGCGTGCAGATTGTCGAAGGCGAATGACAATGAGGATCTCTCATCTCAGATGATGACATCTCCGGCATGAGGAGGAAAAGCTTAGTATTGCCTGATACAATTCAAGTTACGTGCACTTTATGAAATAAATAGGTCAGAAGGTGTATTTTTAAATGTATTGTAAATCCCGTTTAGATTGTGAATGTAGCAGCAGTACTGCAGCTTGCTTGGGCAGTGGGTCACAAGGGGTGGCCATTTTGTAAAAGTGGATTGCTGGAAAATAAGTTTGCAAAACACTGGAGTAGGCCACCTCAGTGCCTTTTATGTACGAGAGGAATGAGTTCACATCCCATGATGTTGGGGTGTAATTTAAGATGCCAGGTGAGAAAACACACACACAAGATCATGTTCAAAAAAAGGGGAGAGGGTTCAATTCGACAACTAAAGATCAGTCAGCCAAACATCGGCAGTAGGGAAACATTTAATAATATGGGACAACATTAATTGGCATTCAGAGAAATGAAAGTTAGCATGGATTTGTTCAAGGTGAATCATGTTTCACTACCTGACGTCAAAAACCGCCAACCTTACCCTCAGCTGGGATTCTCCAGTGCCACTGCATTGAGTGGAGTTTTGGCTGGGTGCCAAATTCTCCATTCTCGCTGGCAGTGGCTGGGAACGAATGAGATCGGAGAATCCCACCCTCCGTACAGGACTGTCTGCAATAATGGTACAAAGATGAAAGTGAGAGTTGCTGATTGCAGACCGTTGGGAGTAAGCAATGTGCTCTGTCTAGGCGAAGAGGTAACCGAATCTGGAGTTAGCTGATCCATCAGTTTGATTCACACCAGACATTCAGCAGAATCTGACAGTGTGAGGCAGAATGGTTTTGATTGTTCACTGCATTGCAAATAGATTGTTTACAATTAATTCCACATGGGCTAGATGGCAGATTGCTGCAACCTTCAGGAGATGACTGTAATAGTCAGACTCCCATATGCTCTGAATTTAATAATTATGGAATTTTTAAGTGTCAAAACCTCATGATTCTTTTTAGAATGTTCTTATTTTGATCATTTAAAGTTTGTGAAGATTTGAAGTAATGTACACCTCGCAGTGAGTTTAGTTTTGAACTATATTAGCATAGCCATAAGAACCAAATAGCATTTTTCTGTTCTGTAAACATTGCCAAGCTTATTTCACATGCCTGCCAGTGTATTTAGATCATGGGCATTTTTCACTTCAAAAGAATAAAAGAACAACATGGCATATGGACAATCCTGGTTAAGCATGGCTGCCAAGGCACAGGTGACCTTCTGTGATTTCTGCACGAAGGATTAACTGATGTCTGATCAAGCTTCTGGAAATGTTACAATGTAAATGACATTAAGTGGAATGCTGTCCCTTGAATAGACATTCGTGACATGAAATCACTCGTACATTTATACCTCCTGTTGACTGGAGATTGTTTGGGTTTTGAAATGTAATCAGTCTGACTAACGCCTCTGGCTTTCCGTAGTCATGTGACTATGCCACGAGGCTGCCTCTGGGGGCAGACATCTTGGTCAGTTCACTACAGATCTCTCACTGGATACACATTGAAGAATCCTACCGTCTTATACTTGAAACAGAAACTAACCAATATCAAGAGCCCTCCTAGAGCAGTGTCTACAAATTCAACCCTTGACAAAGAAAGGTGTAGAGGAACAAATTTATCACAAGCAGGTGTGAACTGTCAGTATGTAAAGCCTATTGTGTCACAGTGGCTTCTAACTTTGAACCAGTTAGGTAGACAAAGGAGCTATTGACTATGGGGGTCATATGACCAAAACCAACTTCAGACCTCAAATTTTTTTACTCCTGGAACCAGGGACCGACACTTCAGTCTGCAAATCAACAGGACAAGAGGGACCATCTCCAGCAAGAAGAATAGAACCCTGCCTATCAAGCAGTTAACCCAGGCAGTGAGAATAAAGGGGACTATTTCATTTTCATCTGAAAATCTTCACCTCTACAAAACTCGACCACAACTTCATCTGGAGATCTAGGAGCTTCTAACTTGAATTCATCCGAAGAACCATAAGAGAGGACCCATCCAGACCTGCTACAGATGCATTTTATAAGGACTGAGATTTGATCACGTGGTTTACTTCCTGTATTTCCTTTTGCTAATAACCTAAGTGCCTGTTTTTTCTCTAGAATCCATCTTGTGTGTGTCTGAATGCACAAGGGAGTGAATGTGTTTGTTGCATTATTAACATTTTTCCCAAGACATAAATAAGCTGGTGTTTATGCAGTGCAAGACAGTCAGCACATATAACCTATTCCTCATTGAATGGGGAAATAATACACACGAAAAGGCATATAGCAGACCTTACCACATAGCGCATGGTTTATTTGTGCCCAATGCACTTAGCACTTAAGATGTTAAGCATCATATTATTGTTCTCCACAATCATTTAGATAAACATCCAAATAGTTTCTGTGCAAAGTCTCTGCCTAAGATTTTCATCCAATTTCCCAAAGTCAAGAGGCAGAATTTTCCTGTCTAGCCCGCCATAGGAAAGATCTGTTGACCTTGGGTGGGATTTCCAGTCTTGGGGCGAGTGCAGCTGGAAAATCCCACCCAAGATGTTCGCATCTGGACATTATTAAGGAATTATACATACAGAATCTCAAAATAGCAACAGCACAAGAAGAGGCCATTCAGCCCATCATGTTTGTGCTGGCTCTCCAAAGAGGCAGTTTATCTAGTGCCACTCCCCAGCCTTCTACCCATAGTCCTGTACATACTTCCATTTCAGATTGTAATCCAATTTCCTCTTAAACGCCTCAATTGAATGTGCCTGTACCACACTCTCAGGCAGCGCCTTCCAGATCCCCAACACTTGCTGCCTGAAAATATTTGCCCTCATGTCTCCATTATTTATTTTGCCAATCATCTTAAATCTGTGCCCTCTTGTTCTCTCTCCTAGCAATGGGGGCAATTTTTCCCTATCTATTCTGTCTAAACCCATCATGATTCAGTAAACATTGAGCAATTCTCCTCTCAACCTTTTCTTCTCCGAGAAAAACAATTCCAACTTCTCCAATCTGTTTCCATAACTGAAATTCCTCATCCCTGGAACTACTTTCATGAATCTTCTCTGCAGTCTCTCTAATGCCTTCACATCCTTCCTAAAGTGTGATGCCCAGAGCGGGACATAATACGTCAGCTGAGGCTGAACAAGTGTTCTATATAGATGTTGAACATACCATCTTGCTTTTGTACTCCATGCCCTTATTAATATGGCTGAGAATGCTCTAAGCTTTATTAACGTACAGAGACAACTATTTCTCAAAAAGGCTATGACTGAACTCACAAGTCCCTTCCAGTCAGATCTGGATGAGGTTTTAGTAGGAATAAACACCCAATCTGGACTCACCATGTAAATATAGCCATAAATCTGTGATAGAGTCCAATACTAGATGAGAAAGTTGATCGAACAAAAGGAAGCTCCTACAAACAAACATTGTCAAATGTGTTTCTACGCTGACCCTTCCCGCAGACCGTGTTATAATGTAGCAGGCTAGATAAATAGTGAAAGTTACACTGCTCAGACAAACAAGAACTAGTAATAGACTGCCTTGATTGAGAGGCCTGTGGGCAACAGTGAGCAAAATAATCCACATTTCCATTCTACATTCAGGAGACAGCAATGCCGCTTTAGTCTGTTTGCATTTGACTTGAAATATGGTACTTGTGTTGAAGTGAAGCAGTTTATTTGCAGCAAGTGTATTGTTTCACCTGAGTAAAATGCTTGCAAATGAATTTGATTCAACTGTTTTACAGGTCTGATGCGCTATCAATAAAGAGAAAGACTACCGGTGTGCCAATACAAGTGTAGGCTTTTATTCACAACAGAATCAGGAGCAGATCCCAACAAATAACCGACCTGGACTGAACAAGGAGGAGGAGACAGCCACCTTTTATACTAGGTGCCGAGGGGAGGAACCAAACTGGAAGGGGATGTGTCCAGGTATGACAAGCACACACAACGGTGGTCCATATAGGACAAAGGCACAACTGAGGTCCACCACAAGGTCTTTTTAAAAAATACAATCTTTCTCTTTAGAAAATGCAATGGCTAAATAACTAGATAACTCTACAGGTTGCTTTCCCTTCTAAAACTTTATTGAAGGCATCTTTGGATCTGAATGAGGAACATTACCTGGCACAATGACAACTGGCTAGTTTGCATGAGAAGCAATCATTTAATTTGTGAAGATGTAATAGATTTTCAGATTGTCAGCTGATATGAACATTAGGTACAGGTTGATTTGTTTCCCAGTGTAGAGCCTTTGACCCACTTGAATGCTTTCCAAAAGATGAAAAAAGATTTTCTTGAAATTAAGTACTTTAAAGTCAGATCATTTAAAAAGATATTGCTTTACTCAGCCTCAGTCCTGAGGAAACAAACATAGGACAAACATTGGACGCTAGAAAAGTAAGAAGCCCTTAAAGCCAGACTGCACCTCTTTAAGAGAAGGTGCATTTTCATTGCAACAGGGGCTGGAAGTTAAATGGCTAGGTATAGTGTCCAAATGGAAGAACACTGTAAAATGGCAAAACAAGGCAGAGAAAATGCTTCCAGATTTGTTGAATGCAGCATTGGAGGCCTTGGTTCAGGATGTGGACAAGAACAGAGAGATCTTAAGTGTAAGTTTAAATTTATTTATTAGTGTCACAAGTGGGCTTACATTAACATTACAATGAAGTTACTGTGAAAATCCCCGAGTCGCCACACTCCGGCGCCTGTTCAGGTACACTGAGGGAGAATTTAACATGGCTAATCCATCTAACCAGCACACCTTCCGTCTTTCCATCCACAAAGATGTATTGTGTTCCTTCGTCTCATAGAAACAGCCTTTACATCATAGCCTGGCGATTTAAACAGAAATCTCATTTTTGTTCATATTTCTGACTTAACATCAAAGGAGAAGATTGTGGATGTTAGTGTGTGGGATGAATAGGGTTTCTCTTGAATTGCGAGGGCCCTGGGCCTTGCTGAGGAGATCACAGAGAGTCAGATGCCCAGCTTACATGTTCCATGTCTCATCACCTTGGGTCTGCAGAAAACCAGATTATAATAGTTCATCGAGTAACTGTGATGATTACTGTACTTTTATGTCTGAATAACATACTTACTTTCAGATAACACAGGCAAACCCAAACTGCGAAGAATCATTTAACTAATTAAGGGAGAATTCTTTACACAGTGGCATCTGCATCTGAGATACAGGGAGGTCTAAATGGACTTATCCCAATGGAAGTGATGTTGCTCAAAATCATTGGGTATGAGGTTGTGGCCAGTGGTTTGAAGCCACTGAAAATTATGGTATTCTTCTTCTTAATTCTCCTTTTCACACGCAACCCCAAGAAGCCTGCCCTTTTTGCAGCCTTATGGGCCGGAATGCTACCGCCTCACTCGTCCCAGAATCGGGGCGGGTGAGGCTCACAGAACGGCATTTTCCTTTGGCCTCAGGCAAGGTCTTACGAGCCTCAGGCTGGCGAGGTCGTAAAATACCGGCCATGGAGTCTGTGGACATTGTATATATAATTATATAATTGACTGCACCCCCTTTTCACTTTTTGTTGTAGTTTTGTTTGCACTTCAGCCCCATGCTCCCCATCTATGGACATTGGGTGCAAAGGGGGGGCTGAGGAAGGAGAAGGACTTCCTCGTGAACCTGCACCTGGGCCTGGCCAAACTTGTCATTAACAGGTCCAGGCAGCGGGTGACTGAGGGGATCGTCCAGCCTGACTGTTTCCCCTCTATCGCTGTTCCGTTCATGACCGGTGTCCCTGGGAATGGGAGCATGTGGAGTCTACCAGCACCATCGAGGCCTCCCCTGGCCGGTGGGCATTGCATGGACCAGGGTGCCTTATTGACCCTCTTAAACACGTTTTGGTTTAATGTTTTAAGTTAATCTGTGATTTTTTTTTGTTTCAAGCAGTACCCCTTTAAGGGGCTGCTCCTTTCATTTGTCCCTCACTTCATTTGATTTAGTTTAATTGGTTATTGTTTTATTTCAACATAGGAGTATCAGTAAGGATAAAATCACTGCCAAGTCCTCAGGTGGCAGGCAGGGAAATTCCTCCACCCTAAAAAAACACATGAAGAGGAGTATACTGGAAGAGTACAGCCCTAAATCGGCACAGAGTTTTATGCAGAGCTTGGGAGCCCATCCTCTCCAGCATGGAGAAGGGAGCCACCCCTATTTGTACAGTTGGGGATCCAAACACAACACAGTATGTGTCTTATAGCAACTGTTGCACCTTTCATTGTTGCCCAGTGTCTGAGTGCTGCACTGGCAGCTCAGGCTGCTCAGTTTAATGCATCTTGAAACTACTGCCATTGTGGATGTGTCCAAAGGGGCCTGCAGGATCCCACAGCAGCAAAGCAATCTGTCCTTCAGCAGATCACTAGGATTGCTGAGGCAGCACTGCAGGAACTAGCAATGGCACAGCCCGCAAGAAACCTGCTGTGCTCGCCCAAGAAGACAGTCGTCATCCTCCCATCTTTTTCTGTCAGCTAGTCCAGACTGCAGTCGCCCATGCCGAGATGATGCTATACGTAGCTGGGCCTTTTATTCAAAGTCATCCTCTAAAGCCATCCTCCACTGATGGTTAACCTTTATGCTGCAGCCACTAATGTCACACTGTGTATGAACACTAGGACAAACCAAAGCATATGGAAGACTAAGGGAATAGATAGACTTATTGGGCAGGATTTTACAGTCTCACTCATCCTGAAACCATAAAATCCCACCCGCGATCAATGGACTTTCCCATGGTCCATCCCTTGCCCACTTCGATTCCCGTGGTGGGCGGGGCGGTAATATTCCAGACAATGACGTTTCTATGCAAAATCGAATGATTTGATTCAGAATTTTTATTTTCAGATTTTATTTATCTTTCCACTGTAACAGTCAGAGACAGAGGGAAGTTAAAATGTGGGACTGTTGGTGAATGAGGAATCGGGATGTTGGTTACTGGAATTGCTGTCAGGTGGGTTGATCACAGAGATCCAGGAAGAAAGGGTTCTCCAGGTTACCTCCTTTCTTCCTCCTGTTCTCTTCTTCATCCACCTCAGGCCCCTTTCCTCAACTGCTCACCATGTAGCCGATGGCAAGGTCCCCTCATGATGGTGAGATTGTGCGGACATCACTGTGGTGGACCTCAGTTGTGCCTTTGTCCTGTATGGACCACCGTTGTGTGTGCTTGTCATACCTGGACACATCCCCTTCCAGTTTGGTTCCTCCCCTCGGCACCTAGTATAAAGGTGGCTGTCTCCTCACCCTTGTTCAGTCCAGGTCGGTTACTTGTTGGGATCTGCTCCTAATTCTGTTGTGAATAAAAGCCTACACTTGTATTGGCACACCGGTAGTCTTTCGCCTTATTGATAGCGCATCAATCACCATGAATTTTGACATGTGCTCGGCCAAGTTCTCCAAGGCTCCTCTCGAGCACCCCGGGCAGTGGCAGACTTGTTTCAATATAAATGGTCTGCTCTGTCACATTTCCTGTGGCAACATGACTCTCATTAAATGTCTGCTGAAAGTATCTGTGTGGGTTCTGCACCAGAGTCATGAGCCATGTAGTCTGTGACTAGCCCTTGTCATCCAATGGCTGCCCTTTGGTTTGCCCTGATGGTTCTATTGTAGCTGCTAGCACAGTGCACAGGTGCAGAATAAAAGCATTGTGACGTGTATCATGAAACCACATATTCCCCAACACGATTCCTGTCTATGGCCACATACCAGTAGGACACTGAGAGAATCTGATATCTTTCAGTTGCAGTGTAGGGAAGAATTGAAGCGCAGCACCTGTAGAATCACAGAATCCCTCTCGTGCAGAAAGAGGCCATTCGGCCCATTGAGTCTGCACTGACAATCATTCTACCCAAGCCCTATCCCTGTAACCCCACATACCCTGCTATTCCCTCTAACCTACGCATCCCGGAACACTAAGGGGCAATTCAGTATGGCCAATGCACCTAACCTGCACATCTTCTGACTGTGGGAGGAAACCAGAGCACCCGGAGGAAACCCACGCAGACACGGGGAGAATGTGCAAACTCCATACAGATAGTGATCCAAGCCGGGAATCGAACCCAGGTCCCTGGCACTGTGAGGCAGTAGTGCTAACCACTGTGCCACCCAAATTGATGTGCATGTAGTAACTGGTCTCCCTGGACTCTGGGAAGGCTGTCATCCGAGAGAAACCATGTGCTTACTACACCTTTGTCTCGATTACAAAAAATGAAATGTATTTAACTCTTAATGAATAGAGTCTCACTGGTCTCACAACAGTGATTGACAAACTGAGATGTTGAAAATATCAACACCCCCAGCCCGGAAGGAGCCAGATATATAGGGGTTAATCACACCACTCACCCTCACAGCCACTGGCATTGTGGTCCTTACCCTGTTCTGAGGCTATAGTTGTGGCCACAGAAGATGCCATATTTCAGTGATGATAACTTTACTGAAGTACAGATGTCTTACCCATTGGTGCGAATTTTCCTGTTTTGCCTGCATGGTAATTGTAGTGGGCAAGGGACCGATCATGGAAAGGACAGTTGATCTCGGGTGGGATTTTCCGGTTTTGGGGCGAACACAGTTGGAAAATCCGGCCCACTGTTCCTCACTGAGGTTCTAGTGGGAAAATTGCTCCCTGGACATCTTGGGCAGACATGGCTGAGTGCACTTCTCCCCTTCTCCTCCCTTCTCCAGAATTTGTTGGGCCCAATTTTACCATCAAGTTGCGCCTGTTTTTGGGCACGAAAACCTGGTAAAGTCGGGCGTGAGGCAAGTAGCGCGATCTGCGTCCGCCTTTTCTGAAGGGGTAACCAAGAAGGTAGATGAGGGCAGTGCAGATGATGTTGTCTACATGGACTTTAGCAAGGCCTTTGACAAGGTACCACATGATAGGTTGTTGCATAAAGTTAAATCTCACGTGATCCAGGGTGAGGTATCTAAATGGATACAAAATTGGCTTCTTGACAGAAGCCAGAGAGTGGTTGTAGAGAGTTGTTTTTCAAACTGGAGGCCTGTGACCAGCGGTGTGCCTCAGGGATCAGTGCTGGGCCCACTGTTATTTGTCATTTATATTAATGATTTGGATGAGAATATAGGGGGCATGGTTAGTAAGTTTGCAGATGACAACAAGATTGGTGGCATGGTGGACAGTGAAGAAGGTTATCTCCAATTGCAGTGGGATCTTGATCAATTGGGCTAGTGGGCTGACGAATGGCAGATGGAGTTTAATTTAGACAAATGCGAGGTAATGCATTTTGGTAGATTGAACCAAGGCAGGACTCACTCAGTTAATGGTAGGGCGTTGGGGAGAGTTACAGAACAAAGAGATCTCGGGGTACATGTTCATCGCTCCTTGAACGTGGAGTCACAGGTGGACAGAGTGGTGAAGAAGGCATTCGGCATGCTTGGTTTCATCGGTCAGAACATTGAATACAGGAGTTGGGACATCTTGTTGAAGTTGTACAAGACATTGGTAAGGCCACACTTGGAATACTGTGTACAATTCTGGTCACCCTATTATAGAAAGGATATTATTAAACTAGAAAGAGTGCAGAAAAGATTTACTAGGATACTACTGGGACTTGATGGATTGAGTTATAAGGAGAGGCTGAATAGACTGGGACTTTTTTCTCTGGAGCGTAACAGGCTGAGGGTGACCTTATAGAGGTCTATAAAATAATGAGGGGCATAGACAAGGTAGATAGTCAATATCTTTTCCCAAAGGTAGGGGAGTCTAAAACTAGAGGGCATAGGTTTAAGGTGAGAGAGGAGAGATACAAAAGTGTCCAGAGGGGCAATTTTTTCACACAGAGGCTGGTGAGTGTCTGGAACAAGCTGCCAGAGGTAGTAGTAGAGGCGAGTACAATATTATCTTTTAAAAAGCATTTAGATAGTTACATGGGTACGATGGGTATAGAGGGATATGGGCCAAATGCGGGCAATTGGGATTAGCTTAGGGGTTTTTTAAAAAAAGGGCGGCATGGACAAGTTGGGCTGAAGGGCCTGTAAACCTCTATGACTCTGTACCGGTTACCCCTTTACCAAGGCCCGAAAATGGCCACGATCGGGACCATGCCCGACAACCATTTAAATGCATTTGCATGCAGTTAAATTGACTTAATGGGCTGCACGCCCAACCTTATCGGCACTTCCCCTTTACCACCGTGTTTGCCCATCCAGAATTGGCGCGAAACAGACATGTTCCACAAAAGTCTGATTCAGACACTCCAGTTAGTGAGGAGGTTAGTGCCGCGCGTCAGATGCCTCTCTGCTTGAGATGGGTGGGGGGGGGGGGGGGGGGGGGAAGGTGGATCCAACAGCTCTCTGCTAGAGATCAGTGGGGGGTGACGTGGGTCCGACGGCTCTCTGCTTGAGATCGGTTGGGGGGAGTAAGGGGGGGGGGTCCACGGCGACTCTGCCTGTGATCAGTGAGGGGGGGGGGGGTCCACTGCCACTCTGCCTGTGATCGGTGGGGGGGATGGGGGGGTGGAAGGGGCCCGCGATCGGTCTGGGTGGTGGAGGGCATGGGGAGATAAGGGGGTCAGTAATGTTGTGGGGGTGAGGAAATGTCTGTGGGGGCTAGGGGGAGGCATTATCCGGCCCGGGAGCTATGGGGCAGGGGAACCGCATTCTATCATTTGTTTTTCTGTGCATGCGCAGTTGGAGGCACCGATCGGAGCTGCAGGGTTTTGGGCCGCCCACAGGCGCAGTGTGATTCGGAATCGCTGATATTTTTGCAGGCAGAGTGTGTATGGGGGCGCCTGAGAATGGGTCTAAAAGTTGGATCTGAAGGACTCCCGGTTTCAAGTCCACCCAGCACTTAGAATCAAAATAGTAAAATAGGGCCCGACATGTTCTGAAAGCCCACTGTTCATTTTCCAAATCATGTTCTATTTCAAAGGGAATGTCTACCAGTTCAAATATCCTTTAGGGAAGGAAATCTGCCATCTTTACCTGGTTTGGCCTACATGTGACTCCAGACCCACAGCAATGTGGGTGACTCTTAAAATGCCCTCTGAAATGGCCTGGTAAGCCATTCAGTTCAAAGGGCAATTAGGGATGGGAAATAAATTCTGGAACAGCTAGTGATGCCCGCAATCCATGAAAAAAAGCGCACACAGGCTTGGGAGCAAATACTTTGTTCAGAAGCCTCGAAGTCAGCAAAGAAAAGTCATTCAGCAGCTGCCACACCACTGCCTGTAGACTTACGCAACATGAAGCAGAGCAGCCATAGAAAGCACAAAACATTTGGAGACAAATAGCAAGAGCCAGAAGAAATCAGCCAATATATGCTCATGTCTTCACAAAAAAAGGCGGGATTTGCCACACAAGTGTGCGTGCGTCCCACAGATTCCATTTTGGAGCTCTAAGTGCCTCACTCAGCGCACCCACAAAAAGCAGGCACTGACAAGCCAAATTTCTTACCCTGAGTTTTTTTATATCTTCAAATGTACTTGCCGCACAAATGTTCAAAGCTTTATGCTTCATCAGCACGCTATTGATACATGGATTTGCTCAAAATGTAAATGCAGTCTTCAATGGTTGCATCAGGGCTCCCACAGTGTTTGGGAAATGGTTCAAAGGATACTCTTTATGGAGTGAATGTTGGGTCCAGCAGCTGAAAGTGCGTTTTGTACAAACTTTGTGTTCATTTTATAGATTAAATCAAACCTCTAGGGAATTCATATTGGTTGAAAAAGTTATCTTAAGAGATTTGCATTGCATTGGAAAGATACTTCAGAATTGGGTTCAAGATAGTATCTGAAAGCATTTTATCTTGTGTTGGACTCTCCATAACTCTAATTTCCAGACTTTAAATAATTTATGCAAACTAATTGATAACGTACATTTGAAACAATAGTCCCACAACCATATTGAACAATGGATATTTTTTTCATTTAACTGAGGCTGTGTAAAAAGGCAATAAAAGGGCTCCATAATACTTTTAATGCCCAAATTCATTGGGCAGGATTTTCCAAGCCCCCCACCCCCGGCTCCCACTCCATAATGTGTTTTTTCGGTGACAGATGTGGCCTACCATTGGCAAGTGGTGGGATCTACCACTGTCAACGGGGTTTCTTGCTATTCTCACCCTCCGCCAACTGGAAGCCCACACCGGGAGGTCATTGTCCACTGACAGAAACAGCTGGAAATTCCCATCTTTTACCCACTACGCTGGCCGGATCTTCTGATCCCACTATTGTCAATGGGATTTCCCATTGGATGCACCCCTCACTGTCATGAAACCCACAGCAAGGATGCGCCATCAGCAGGACTAGAAGATCCTGCTGGCATGAACGGCCGGAAAGTTCCAGCCCCAAGGTCTTTGAGTAAAATGCAAAACAAGAGGAATTTTACAAGGAGGTTATTGGAATGCCCAAGGAAAATCCCCCAAATCTTTCAGACTAGAGCATTGGAAGGGGGATTGGTTCTTTCTATTCATCAGATCCAACATCTGGATTCAAACGTTAAAGGTAAACATTCGAATAGAGGAAGGCTTTATTCTTGTCTAATTACATGATAAGAATCTATGACTTCTTGGAGCATGAGATTGAAAGAACTAAGTAAAGAAGTTTTCCAATCTTTCACAAATCTACAGGTATGACTAAATACCTTATCAGTCAGTCGAATACTGTACAATGCAGTACAAAACAAGCCTGTTGCAGCATGCTCTACAGCTTACTCTGATCTGGCACAGCGCTGACACAAACATTTTACACATTTATAATTCTGCATTAATTCCTGCAGAAATATCTTTCCATTGCTAAGGTCCTGCAAACCGTTCAGCTTTGTAAAAGCAAAGTATTGTGGGTGCTAGAAATCTGAAATAAAAACCAAAGATGCTGGAAAAGCGCCACAAATCTGACAGCATCTGTGGAGAGAGGAACAGAGTTCACATTTTGAGTTTGCATGACCCTTTTTCAGTGCTAAAGAGAGGGAGAAATGGGATGGATTTTACACTGTTACAGAGGGGTTGGAGCAGGTGGAGCAAAATAGAAGGTCTGTGATAGGCGTGAGTGAGGAGAGATTGCACAAAGAGGTTTTGAACGCAAGACAAAGGTAGTGTTAATGGCAGTGTGGTGGACTATAGAAAGTGCTGGTCGTGACACAAAGGTAAAATAGCAAAATCCATTAATAGGAGAACAAAGGTCAATGGTCGGTGAAAGCAAAACTACAGAACAAGTGACAGATGGCTCTTTTGGGGGGAGGGTTGCCTTGGGACAAAAAAAACAAATGTTGGATTTTTAAAAAGGATCAAGCTGGAGAAAGTTCACAGTCTCAAGTTGTTGCATTCATTATTGAGTCTAGATGGTTGTAACATGTCTAATTGGAAGATGAGGTGTTGTTCCTCCAATTTGCTTTGAGCTTCATCTGAACTTTACAGCAGGCCAGGAATTTTAGTTCCTATCAGCATAGCATTGGGAAAAACTATCACTAGGTAAAATATCCATTCACATACCTTGCTTGCACTATTTTGTAATGTGCAGTTAATTTTAGGCTTTACTTCATTGAAGTGACAAGAACTGTCTTAAAACTATCCAAATGAAGCCATATGGTTAATATAATATGGTTATATAGCTTACAGTGACATTATTCATCGGTATAATATAATAATGTTATTTGAAAAGTAAAGTTTATTTATTGGTCACAAGGCTTACATTAACATTGCAATAAAATTACTGTGAAATTCTCCTAGTCGCCACACTCCGGCACCTTTCGGGTCAATGCACTTAACCAGCACGTCTTTCGGACTGTGGGAGGAAACCAGAGCACCCGGAGGAAACCCACGCAAAAACGGGGAGAACGAGCAAACTCCACACAAACAGTGACCCAAGTCACAGTGGTTAGCAGTGCTGCCTCACAGCGCCAGGGACCAGGGTTCGATTCCCAGCTCGGGTCACTGTATGCGTGGAGTTTGCACATTCGCCCCCTGTCTGCGTGAGTTTCCTCCAGGTGCTCTGGTTTCCTCCCACAGTCCAAAGATGTGCGGGTGAGGTTGATTGACTATGATAAATTGATCCTCATGTCAGGGGACTAGCAGAGTAAAAAATGTGCGGGGTTACAGGAATAGGGCCTGGGTGGGATTGTGGTTGGTACAGTCTTGATGATCCTTGTGGGTTTCCTCCGGGTGCTCCGGTTTCCTCCCACAGTCCAAAGATGTGCGGGCTAGGTTGATTGGCCATTCTAAATTGTCATTAGTGTCCCGGGATGCATAGGTTAGAGAGATTAGAGGGATATGTGGGGATATGGGGATAGGGCCTGGGTGGGATTGTGGTTGGTGCAGACTCGATGGGCCGAATGGCCTCTTTCTGCACTGTAGGATTCTATGAAGTCAGGAATCGAACCCGGGTCCCTGGCGCTGTGAGTTTCACTGGCTGTCTTGTCTGGAGACAATACACATCTTTTTAGCCTGTCTTGATGCTCTCTCCACTCACGTTGTTTTGTTTCTTAAAGACTTGATTAGTTGTAAGTATTCGCATTCCAATCATTATTCATGTAAATTGAGTTTGTGTCTTTATATGCTCTGTTTGTGAACAGAATTCCCACTCACCTGAAGAAGGGGCTTGGAGCTTCGAAAGCTTGTGTGACTTTTGCTACCAAATAAACCTGTTGGACTTTAACCTGGTGTTGTTAAACTTCTTGCTGTGAGGCAGCAGTGCGAATCACTATGCCACCGTGCCGGAACTAGCATGCAAGACTGGTGCTTAAAAATTAATTCAACTAGCATAGTTTGAAAGAATTAATGTTGTTGCATTTAACAGTGTGAACAAATGAATGTTTAATGCAACTATTATCAAGCAGAAAGTTCATTTACTCCCCCCAGCCTCCTGCATTTACTGCCATGGAGTGGACTAAAGATTAAAGGTTAGAATCCCCATTTCCAGCTTCTGATCTCAGTTTTCAATCTCAGTTTTCAATCTCATGGAGACGTTGACGAGAGGCAAAGTACTTCAAGGGAAAAGAGAGAAAAGCAAGAGAGCAAGTTGGCTTAGGGCTGTTCCATGCATTGGCCACTTACCACATGGCATTTAAAGAGACCTCAGAACAGATTAATTATGCAATTATGGTTTGTGATAGAAAGGGAAGAAGGAATTGAGCAAGGAAGCTCAGTAATCATCCACCTCACTCTAAAACAAATCAAGCAGAGTTATGTTGGCCCAATCAGCAATATTATTCAGGAATGAAATTATTTTGTGGAATTAGTGCTATGTGAAGAGATTGTTGAACAAGTTTTATATGAAGGAGTTGGTTGTACTTCAAGGAATTAACTTGCATAAATAAGACCTACACAGAGTCATTTTCCCCTTTGGGACAGAATTCTGAAAAGATTTAGCAAGTGTTGATTCATTGAGGGATATTTAAAATCAAAATACTTCACTGTTATCTTCCACGTTGATATTCCTTACTCATTCTTTACCAATTGAACGTGTTAACTAACTAAATTATCCCAGAGCCATGCAGACCAGGAATGTCTCAGAGTCAACTCTTGGTCTGTGCTAAGTTTGCTGGTTCCAGCGAGGCAGGTGTCAAAACCATGATGTATCGATGGGGTGTGGAGAAAGTGGCAGCAACCCTTGCTGCAAGGGTGCGCGCGTGAACATCCACTGAGCATAGAATCTGACTGGGCAATGACAACCTTGTGTAACTAGTTTGGTTGATCTTCTTTGGCCATTCCTAGCCCAGGGGCACACAGGTCAATTGCTTGGCTGAGATGAGCTAATTCAGCAGAGGAAACATTGTTCCTTTCATCTTTTCCAGGGTAGAATACAATAGTGAAACACATTTTCTGTCAGTAAAAGTTGGTATTATACTGCTTTTAAAAAACTATTTGTTTCATGTGGCTAAAAGGATTGTGATCATAACCAACTGCAGGAACAGTCCGGATGAGCTGGATAGTAAAAACTCCTTTTCCTGTTCAATTGAGGAAATGACTGTTCCTTCCATGTGGCTATCAACAGAATAAATGGGAAACAGGCCAATTATTTAAGGTATTTTTTTTAGCGCTTTACTTTTCTGCTGCGTTTCTTAATTATTAAACTAACATATGTATTAGATCAGATTTCATAGAATCCTAGAGTCCCTACAGAGCAGAAGAAGACCATTCGGCCCATCGAGCCTGCACCAACAACAATCCCACTCGATCCCTGTAACCCCACGTATTTACTCTGCTAATCCCCCTGACACTAAAGGGCAATTTAGCAAGGCCAATCAACCTAACCTGCACATCTTTGGAATGTGGGAGGAAACTGGAGCACCCAGTGGAAACCCATGCAGGCACAGGGAGAACATGCAGACTCTACACAGACAGCCACCCAAGGCCTGATTTGAACCTGGGTCCCTGGCACTGTAAGGCAACAGTGCTAAACACTGTGCCACCGTGCCACAAAAATTAAGTTTTGAAATGTGGTACAGCGAATGTTTAAAATGCCAAGTGAATTTGTGAAACTGCAGGAATAACATTCATTTAATTAGCAATGTGTAAAAGCTTAGATGCAGGAACATTTTATTTTGGATGAACACCACGATGGTTCAAGGGAGGGAGAGGGAATGCTCAGATAAAAATTAAATGGCACAGATGTTATAATCAGGTGCGATTCCCACTGAAGGTGACCCAGTATTATGTGTGCCAACTCTGCAGTCATTTCTGGGATAATCTTCACTTTATCATTTCATGCACGCTCCAGACATGTCTATGGTCAGGAAAGGGAGGGAAAGGATCTGTTGCTGCTGGAATTACAGGTCCACAAAGCAGGCATCATCACAACCACCTCTTGATCACTGAACTTATTTGACATGAAAAGTCTGTGAGATCTGTGGAGACTCAGAGAACTGCAACCTTTGGAGGTATGCTGGAGGAACTCAGGCAGAGGTGAAGGAACTCACTGACACCTAGCAATGCAGAGCTAAAGGCACCCGGAGATTAAGCAAGAGATAAACGCATCAGGTTAATACGCAAATTGCAAATTGACAGTAACAGTTACAGGTAGAATATGTGGAGCAGGACATTGCTAGTTTGATTATGTGGCTGCATCACTTGTCACCTGAAAGCATTGTACAAGGAAGCATCATGTGGGTACAATCAATGACCATTAACAACTCTGTAAAATTGCAGTGCCTTTTTGAGATGTGACTGATTGCCATTTTTGAAGGAGATCAAATTATACCATTGGTTAGCTAATGTGAATGATGCCCCCTATGACAAGCTGGGACTGATTCTGTAGCAGCAAAATTAGGTGGCTGTAATGTTAATAGCCACTGCAGTGTATTGGTGGAGATAATCTGTGTGTCAGCTTGTAGCTTAGTGCAGTGACGGTAAAGGCATACCCCCACAAACATAACGGCCCTGAAAAATACAAGTATTTGCAATTCTGCTGATGCGGTGGGAGATGTATCCTTTTGCTAAGACTGGCATCATTCAGTTGCACCCAGCCCACCACAGTCCCTCCTTCTAAAAGGCAAAGGGAAATGATTTGCCAGTTTGAAACCTAATGTGCTCCATGTGAGAGGTCAAGTAGGGGAAACATGGCATCTCCATTAAACATTGTGCAAAGACAGATTCCAAAGGAGTGAACCACACAAAAATCTCCAGAAGAGTTAAAAGAAAAGCATGTAATTGTTGAATCTGGGATCTGAAATCTATAGAACTGAGGGAAGTTATTTTGTTTAATGTGCCTGTACAGCCTCTTTGTTATAGGGACCTTCCAAAGCTGCATTGCATCATTGTATTGTTCCCATTCATTATTCATGTAAATTGAGTTTGTGTCTTTATAAGCTCTGTTTGTGAACAGAATTCCCACTCACCTGAAGAAGGGGCTTGCAGCTCCGAAAGCTTGTGTGGCTTTTGCTACCAAATAAACCTGTTGGACTTTAACCTGGTGTTGTTAAACTTCTTACGTTGTTCCCATTCAACAGCCCTATAATTCAATTCAAATGGTCTGCAAATTGGCCTGAGGGAGCAACGGTCCCTCACTGCCTTTAGGGGTTAAGAAAATTCTTGTCACCTTTTTTCTCTCCTTAATTTAAATTTTAATTTCATGATTCCTCATCATTGACTCCCCAACAAATAAAAATAGCTTTCTTATGTTCAAGCTAAGTCCTTCACAATCATTTTTTTTATAAAACCTCAGTCAAAATCTTCTTTTAATTTCTTCTGGAAGAGCAAAAAACATTCTTGGTATGCAAGTCTGTTGAATCTACATTGTGTGGTTCCTGTCACCCTATCTACTGTCTTCCATAATGGTTCCATCAAGCTGTGCACAGTAAACCCAACTAACCTAACCAAAGCTTTTACAACATATTATTAGCATTTTAATTTATACCCTGTGCAACCCAAAATGCTGCATTGTAATCTATCTGGAAATCGAGTATAAAATTAGAAAAGCGTTGCTGCAGGACCTTGGCAAGACCACATTTGGAGCGTCGTGTACAGTTTTGGTCTTCTTACTTAAGCAAGAATATGAATGCATGAGAAGCAGTTCAGAGAGGTTCACTCGACCGACTGATTCCCGGGATAAAGAGTTTAACTTAAGAGGAAAGGTTGAGTAGTTTGGGCCTATACCCATTGGAGTTCAGAAGAATGAGGGACAATTTTACTGAAACATATAAGATCCTGAGGGGGCTTGACAGGGTGGATGCTAAGCAAACGTTTCCCCTTGTGGGGGAGTCTAGAACTAGAGGACAAGTTTAAAAACAGAGGTGAGGAGAATTATTTTCTCTCACAGGATCAAAACGTATATGAAATTCTCCTCGCCAATGAAGCACAGAGCTGGGTTATTGAGCATATTCAAGACTGAATTTGATAGAGTTTTTGACCAAAAAGGGATGAAAGGCTATGAAGGAGAAGATGGGCAAGTGCAGCTTAAGACCACAATCTGATCAGCCATGATCTTAATGAATGGCAGAGCAGGCTCAACGGGCCGAAAAGCCGACTCCAGTCCCTAATTCTTGTGTTCTTGTCCATTTGCATTTTTACAGAACCATAGGCTGAAAGTTTCCGCAGCGGGCGAGACAGACCATATAAAGGCTCATTGACCTCGAGTGGAAATTTCCGGTCTTCTGGCGCACATAGCTGGAACATCCCACCCATAGTCTTCTTACTAGTTGGCCATTATTCTATTGCTAATTCTATTTCATTAACAGCATATTGTTAGTCATTATTTTTCCTGCAAAATGTATGATCTCATGCTTCACAAGCAATTCCTCTGGTTTCTTCAGTCCAGATGTCAACTATGCCTCGGTTGGTAGCACTCTCACCTCAAAATCACAATTCAACTCCCACTCAAGAGCCAGGGACATAAAATCAGAGCCAATATTCCAGTGCAGCACTGAGGTAAAGATGCACTGTTGGAGGTACCATCTTCTAAGATGGAGGTGAAAGATCACGCAGCACTATTTCAAAGAAGAGCAGGAGGGGGTTGACCCCATGGTTCTGACCAATCTATAATCCTGAAACAACGTCACTAAAGCCGATCATTTGGTCATTTCCTTTTTGCAGCATCTTGCTATGATTTCCTACACCATTACATTGTCTACATTTCAAAGGCACATGATTGGCTCCAAAGAATTTTGGGCCATCCTGAATTTCATTCTAAGATACTGTCCTTCTCCCTTTCAAAGCTGTCGTCTTCAGTATGATCCCACCTCCTGCCTCGACACCACTGATCCTGAAAACTGCCCAATTGTCAATCTCCCTTGAATCTACAAAGTCCTTGAACATGTTGGCATCTCTCAAATTTGTGCTTATTGTTCTCGCAACTTCCCAATGTAAAGCTCTCCATTTGGGTTTCCGCTCTGCCACAATGCATAATAAAAGTCACAACTGGCCCCTTCTGGTTGGTCACCCTTCCTCCACCCTCCAACCCTAACGCTAACCTTTAGCTCATTTTGAACTTTGTCTGCTTGCCTCCTATCCTACCATTTACATTGCATAACCTGTGTTAAAATATATCTTTTTTTATGATAATGACTGTAATTCAGCCAGCATGAGACATTTATCAACATCTTTCAATATAGACAGCCTGGATGCCAGAAACTCCACTGCCAAATGTCGTACCCTGCTAACATCTCATTCTGAGAAATAGCCGCGCACTTTTTTTAGAACCATAACACATGGTATTATAAAAGTATGATTTAGTACAAAAGCTCCACCCCAGATCAGGCCAGGCCTCAAACCAAAGTTTATTTTTTGGCAGACACTTATATTCAGCACCCAACGCAAATACATAATTAAGACTGAAGGTTTTACACAGGCAGAAATTTAGGTGTGTTTACTGATTATAATTAACTACTTCCTGGTGGCATGTTAGAGTTCACAGTCAAATGTTACAAGTTTAGACAAAAGATCCAAATCTGAATTCAGCCAAGTTCACTAACTTTCAAATAAAGTAACACCTGGAATGTAGTTCAGTCATTCTCCGCGAGTTATTGACTGGTGCCTTGCGAATTTAAAAGGAAATCCAACTTTTGTTTCAGGTTTTCTGTATAAGAACATAAGAAATAAGAGCTGGAGTCGACCTTTTGGCCTTTTGAACCCACTTGACCATTCAACAAGACCATGGCTAATCTTCTATTTCAACTTCCAGGACTATGCCAGATGCTTTAATTCCCTTGGTGCATAAAAATATATCAAACTCTGTCTTGAATATTGTCATGGAGAGAGTTTCATGTTTATTATTGTCCATGATTTCTATATGTGTGAGGTTCGTGTGCGTTCTTATTCTCAGAATGGTTTGACCCAATTTTAAATAATTTCTAGCAGCAAGCTTTTTGTGAATTTAAAAGTAAAGAAAATTGTTTATTATCATACTCTTGCCATGGAGGTTTCAGCATGGTGCCTCACACATGCTATCACGAAAACACACACACGCAAACACACACACAAAGTATAGATACATATGAGAACAAAAAAACACAATTAGTCAATCTCTTCCATAGCAGGCCTGGTGTTCTTTGGCTAAATTGATGCTGTAGCTACAGTGAAGATCAGATCAAAGCAGAGGATTCTCAGTGAGCCTCACCAATGCCCAATATAATTACAGTAACACTTTGTTACCCCGATATTTCAATCCTTTTTGAACGAAAACTAACATACCCTTTGCCTGCCTGATAGCTTTCTTTGCCTGCATATTAACTTTCTGAGATTCACGTACAAGCACTTCTCGACTCCTCAATGCAAACATTCCCCAATCTCTCACGATTCTAAAGGTTCTGTTTCCTTCCAATGGAGAGTTTCATACTTTGCCACATTGTTTTCTATCTGTCGTGGTCTTCGCCCAATCTATTTATATCCCTCTTTGTGTCTCTTTGTGTCCAGGTCACCACTTACTTTCCCATCCAACTTTATATTGTCAGCAAACTTGGATACACAAATTCCACTCATTAAATCACTGAGACAGATCTGATCCATATGGTGCCCTATTAATTACAGTCTTCTGACCCAAAAACATCCCCTATCCATCTTACAAGTTAAATCCTCAAAGCCCTCTGTCAGATTTGTCCATTTCTGACCCAAAAACATCCCCTATCCATCTTACAAGTTAAATCCTCAAAACCCTCTGTCAGATTTGTCCATTTCTGACCCAAAAACATCCCCTATCTATCTTACAAGTTAAATCCTCAAAACCCTCTGACAGATTTGTCCATTTCATAAATCTCTGCTAACTCTACTTAATCATATTATGATTTTCCAAGTCCCCTATTATCACATCCCTACTAGGGGAGAAGAGGTGGCGACAAGCTTAGTTGGCTAGATGGCTAACATGTGGTTTAGAATAATGCCAACAGCCTGGTGTTTAATCCTTGTTCCAGCTGAGATAGATTCCTCACCCAGCTCCAAAGTAAAATCATGACATAAGCCATGGTTCAGCAACCCTTCCACTATCTGGAGAAGAGTAATAGATTCTAGCATTTTCCTACACTGACGTGATGGTCTCGGCCTATTGTCCCCATTTTCTTACACCTCCTTTCTTAAATAGCATTTTCTTATTTCGTGAACTTTCAATCTTGTTTGGCAGTGCCAAAATGAGCTTAGTTTGCGGAATGAAGGCATAAAGAAGGCCTATGGTGTGCTTGCCTTTATTGGTCAGGGCATTGAGTACAAGAGTCAGGATGTCACGTCATGTTGCAGCTTTATAAAACTTTGGTTAGGCTGCACTTAGAGTATTATGTTCATTTCTGGTTGCACATTAGAGGAAGGATGTGGAGGCTTTGGAGAGGGTGCAGAAGAGGCTTACCAGGATGCTGCCTGGATTTGAGGGGAAGAGCTATAAGAAGAAGCTGGACAAACTAGCATTGTTTTCTCAGGAGCGGAGGAGGCTGAGGGGAGACCTGATGGACGTCTATAAAGTTATGAGAGGCACAGAAAGGGTTGACAGTCAGTATCTTTTTCCTAGAGTTGAAATGTCCAAAACTAGGGGGCATGCACGTTAGGTGAGAAGAGGAAAGTTCAAAGGAGATGCGAGGGGCAAGTTTTTTACGCAGAGAGCGTTAGGTGTCTGGAAAGTGCTGCCAGGGGTGGTGGTGGAGGCAGGTACGATAGGGACATTTAAGGAGCTTTTAAGTAAGCACATGAATATGCAAGGAATAGAGGGATATGGACCAACGGCAGGCAGAAGGGATTAGTTTAATTTGACGTCATGTTTGGTACAACATTGTGGACAAAAGGGCCTGTTTCTGTGCTGTACTATTCTATGTTCTAATAACATCTTTCTGCCATTCAAATTGAAAATACCAATAACAGCAACCAGGGACAGATCCATGCCACAATCTCTGAGTTGAAGGAGGAAAGATTACCATGGAAAATAATAAGGGAAATCTACTAAAAGGAGTATTTGGGAATATTATCAATTGAAAATAAATAACTGGTTTCATGTAAAATCCATTTGCAAAAATTCCATTTTGTTACTATTCCTTAAAAACATATTAACCTTTTTCACAATATTTATTCATCTGAATTTCCTGGCTTGATGCTAGCAATATGGGGGTGGATTTAATGCTCCCCGACTGAAGGTTTGAAGGTGATAGAGTGCATTAAATCCAGCTGGCGGCCTGCCCACTGCCTACCCTACCATCCTATAATTAGTCCAGATGCAGGGGTGGTGTCAGGTGGCTTGCCCACCAGTGAACAAGCTGTGGGTAATTAATGTCCATATATGGGTCTCCTCTCACCACTGCCAGAACATAACCAGCGGTGGAAGAAACCATGCCAACTGGCCATTCTGACAAGGTTCCCTATGCAGGCTGGTGGTGGGCAGGGAAGTCCCTCCTTAACTGGCTCCCTGTGCTCTACAGAAGGTTCGCCAAAGTGTACCCCTCCCCAGCATGTTGCTCCCTCCTCATGGCCTCTCAACCCTGGCCCCCATCCCCTCATAGCATCCATGACCCCCAAACACTTACAAAGTTCCAATCGTTCACAACTCACCTCCTCATTACCTGAGTGCAGTACCAGAAGTGATCACCATTTCTGCTGACATTTTCAATACATTGAAAGGGGGAAGAGAGTGGCAAGTGGCAATGTCACTGGACTAGTAATTCTGAGGCCCAGACTAATATTCTGCAGTTAAGGAGTCAAATCCCACCATAGCAGCTGGTAAAATTTGAATTCAATTCATAATCTGGGATTGAAAAGTTAGTTCTCAAGAATCAAATGTTCCAGAATTCCAGTTGATATACTGATTTCCTTTAGAGAAGGATATTTGCTGTCCATTCCTGCGGTCTGGCCTACAGGTGACTCCAGATACACAGCAATGCGGTTGTCTTGGATCTGCCCTCTGAAGTGGTGTGGCAAGCCACTCAGTTCAAGGACTATTCGGGATGGGCAACAGATGTTGGCCTTGCCAGCGATGCCCACATCCAATGAAAGAATAAATATTTTAAAAAGCTGCCAGACTGACCCTAAATCTTTCCCAAAAAATCAAAGACAAGCTCTTCGGAGCCAAAATTCCACCAAAAAAAGGAGTTGGGCTGCCCTTGTGTTAAAATAGTCGTATGGCAGTCCAGCTGATCACAGGAACAAGGCAAGAAGGCTAAGACACATGGCTGATCTTTCCATCATGTGTAAAGACTCATGTAAAGCCTGAACATCAGATAGTGGGGGTGATATTCCCGGCCGCGTTGCACCCAGCACTGATCGTGTTGGGACTGCGTGGGGTTAGCGAATCGGGGGGAGGGGCCTAGCGTGTTTAGCGTCAGTGAGAATTCCCTTTGAGATTCTCCCGATCCCCGTGCCTGGGTGTAACCTGTTTCCCACCCGGTGAGGGCAGGAGGGCAGGAACCAAATTAGTATATTTAAGGCTCTATTTAAAGATGCTTAGTCACATTTCAAACCAGATTCCCTCTTTTCCCGGGATTCTCCCACCCTCTGGCACAGCGGGAATCTGGCGCAAATCACTACTTGGCTCCACAAATGGAGACCAGCCATGATGGCCGCGCCAGGGGTGGGGAGAGGTTAAAGGCCTTTGAAGCCCCCGGGGGGTCAGAGACATGGCTGGCAGAGCCCACCTGGCACTGCCCCAGCACCCAGGAACTGCCCATCTAGAAAATTAAGTGATTTACAATCAATTTTTAAAAATGCTGAAATATGTTAATTAAGCTCATGCACAACAGTAATCCCCCATATCTTGATATTTTGTTTTATTAATCATTTCTGTTACAAATGTTAATACTTTTATTTACTGAGAAGGTCAGCTCAAGAAACCAGGCTTTCTGAAATCTCATTTTAACTAGTATAATGATAGCATTATGTGCCGATCTCGTGTAAGCACCATATTCATTCACCAGCAATAGCAATAACACAGAGATATCCTTTAGCAGAGACTGGACAATGTGGATCATCAGCTAGAAAATCCAGAAGCCTCTGTTTTCCATATCATTTCATACAATCATTTGAAAGGTCAGTATGTCTCCTTCCTAAAACTCTCCAAAGATGTGATCTACAAGTAAACAACCCCATGGAATCCAAAAGCTCATCGGAAAACTACACGAAAAACCTAAACAGATCCCTCTGTCTTTTTCTTTCTGGATGTGGAGATGCCGGCATTGGACTGGGGTAAACACAGTAAGAAGTTTAACAACACCAGGTTAAAGTCTAACAGGTTTATTTGGTAGCAAAAGCCACACTGGCTTTTACTACCAAATAAACCTGTTGGACTTCAACCTGGTGTTGTTAAACTTCTTACTGTGTTTTTCTTTCAGAACAGTCCAGTCTAGGAAAGCTAAGGCGAAGTTTTTGGAAAGCATTTGTGTGAATTTAAACGTTTCTGAATTCCAATTTTTTTTTATTTTTCAGCACTTTTCTTCATCTGAATAACACAGTCATCTGTGGCTGAAGCCAGTTTTATCTGGTTGAATCACATGTATTTGAAGTGGATTCTTTACTTCTGAACGGAATATGGTTGGCTTTGCTGGTGAAGAATGGCCAGACAGCAGGTGGAACGTAACCATCCCTGCTTGTTCTGGCCAGCAGGAGTACAGGGTCACTCAGGCATTGGGAGTTCATTTCCATTCCATTGCAGTCCGACTGCAGCATGTTGAGCTTTTACAAGCTGGTATAATACAACACAAACCATCCTGCAGGTAGGTGCTGGGTGGGTGTGAGAGGCTGGGGTTGACTGGGTGTTGAGAGGTTGGGGTGGTGCGGAGATGGTGGGTTGGAGGGGAATGTCTTATGAACGGGGAGGGGAGGGGGGGGGTCCAGGCTGAAGCCCACCTGCAGTATTTTTATGGAACTAAGAGGAACACCCTTGCTACTCTTGGCTTGAGGGAAACAACCCTAAAATTTCTGGGCCATATTTGAAGCTGGCAGCAGTGGTCCTTTGAAGGGTCAGGAGTTAGGCCATTCCTTTGCCTGGAAACACTGGGTTTTGTAAATAATCAAGCAAAAACTGTTGTATTCTCAGTAGGAATCAAACATACAAAATGTTCATCGTGTAAGGCCTGAATTTTCACTCCTGAGTCAGGAGCGCAGTCAGGGCAATGCTCAGCTCCACACACCTGACTTGGGAAATTTTGCCCCAGAAGTTCGGACTTTTATTTTGGGGTGGGTACAGGTGGAGTGGGAGTTGTGCATGCCATTCCTGGAAACAGTTCAATGGCAGCACAAGGGCTTTAACCAAAAACAGCACTCACCCCTCACACATCTTCACCTCCCCCCCCACACACACTCTCCATGTCTCACCCCTGCCTACCATTGCCACCTCATGTCCGTCCACCCAGTCCCCATGGCCCATCATACACTCCATGCAAATCTATCCCCTCCATCCACCCCTAATACCCTTTATAGGAACAGGAGTATGCCATTCAGTAAGATCATGGCTGATCTGTGGCCTAACTCCAAGTACCTGACTTAGGCCCATACTCTTGAGACGCCTGCTCAATAATAAATTGTCTATCTCAGTCTTAAACCTAACAATTGAGCCAGCTTCCACCACCATTTGAGGAAGAAAGTTCCAAACCTCCACCACTCTCTGCATGTAGAAATGTTTTTTAACATCTCTCCTCAACTACTTGGTCACAATTTTTAGATTGTGGTGCCTGGTTCTAGAGCCTTCAACTAGTGGAAAGTTTATCCTTATCCATCCTGTCCTTCCCTGTAAATATTTTGTAGAATTCTATCAGATCACTCCTCAATCACCCTTCTGAATCTGAGAGTATAAATGCCTAATTTCTCCTCATAACTTAACCCCTGAAGTCCAGGTATCATTCTAGTAAACCTGCGTTGAATTCCCTCCAGGGCCAAAACATCTTTCCTAAGGTGTGGAGCCCATACCTGCTCACAGTACTCTAAGTGGGGTCTAACTAGGGTTTTGTACAACTGCAGCATTACATCTGCATCCCTATACTCCAGCCCTTTAGGTATGTAGGCCAGCATTCTGTTGGCCTTCTTAACTATTTTCTGCACCTGTTTATGGCATTTTAAGGAGCTATGTACATGAACCCCCAAATTTCATTGGACATCCACTGGACTCAACTGTATGCCTTCTAAAAAATACCCTGATCTATCCTTCTTTGATCTGAAATGGATAACCTCACACTTGTTTATATTAAAATCCATTCGCCACAGCTTGGCTCATTCACCCAATCTATCAATATCTGTTGTAGTTTTATGCTATCCTCAACACTATGTACAATGCTACCCACTTTTTTGTTATCCGTAAATTTGGATATTTGAATATTAAATATTTTTACGTCATTATCTAAGTCATTCATGAATATTGTATATAATTGAGGCCCAAAGATAGATCCCTATGAGACACCATTAGTTACATCCTCCCAATTTCAGTACCTACCCATTACTGCAAATCTGTTTCTTGTTGCTCTACCAATTTCTAATTCATGTCAGCACTCTACCTTCAATTCCATGGGCTTTCACCTTAGCTAGCAATCTCTCATGCGGGACTTTATCAAAAGTCTTTTGGAAGTCTATATAAATGACATCCATCGACTTGCCTCTTTCCACGGTCTTTGTCACCTCTTCAAAAAATTCCATGATGTTTGTCAAGTATGACCTACCCTTCATGAATCCATAAGATAAAGGCAACATATTGCAGATGCTGGAATCTAGAACAAAAACAGAAAATGCTGGAAAATCTCAGCAGGTCTGACAGCATCTATGGAGAGAGAATAGAGCCAATGTTTCGAGTCTGGGTCATCGAAATGTTGGCTCTATTTTCGCTCCACAGATGCTGTCAGACCTGCTGAGATTTTCCAGTATATTCTGTTTTTGTTTCAGATTCCAGCAACTGCAGTATTTTGCTTTGATCTTAGTGTTTAACTCACTGCCAGTTCTCTTCCAGGAATGCCTCCCCTGAAGAAGTACTGTTCGAAGAAGTACAATTCCTTGCCACACAGCTATATCATGGATACGTGAACTCAGAAGTCCAAATTTTTAAAGCAAGGGGAGCTAGGCTTGGATGAGTAAATAGCATTAAATCCTCAAAAATGACAGGAATATTCAATAGGTCTGACATCATCTGTGGAGTGAGAAAATAGGGCCAATGTTTGGAGTCAAATGTGATTTGTCTTCAGACTTGATTTTATTTTAAGATTTCCAGCATTTTTGCTTTTATTTTATTCCTCTGAAAATTATGTTGAGTTGGGATTCTGACATCATCCCTCACCTGAGTGCATCTGAAGGTGAGCGAGGAACCTCCATGTAACTGCCTGGTAATATTAAATATTATAACAGGTCATTCAGTACTTGTATAACCAGGAATTTTGAATTTACCAGCAGATCTATTTTCTGACAGCTGATTGCCAACTTCTTGGAATCAGTTCATCTGTATTGCACTTGACTCACCATAAGCGTACTTAGAATCATAGAATTCCTACAATGCAGATGGCGGCCATTTGACCCATTAAGTCTGCACCAACAGAGCATCTTACCCAGGCCCTATCCCCATAACCCCACATATTTACCTCGGTAATCCCCCTAACCTACACACCTCTGGAAACCAAGAGGCAATTTTCCATGGCCAGTCAACATGACCCGCATTGGACTGTGGGAGAAAACCAGAGCACCCGGAGGAAACCCACACAGACACGGGGAGAAGATGCAAACTCCACAAAGACAGATACACTTGCTGGCAGCCTTCAAGATGCACTGGAGAAGATAATGCAGCTTCCCCTTGCATTTTGTACTATGCACCCAAATGGGTGCGGCCGCAATAGCAATCAAACACTTGATACTATTCAACTTGACACCCTTGTCAGCCATCTCAATAGCTCCAACTCAATCTGTGCCTGGAGTAAGTACAATCTGCAGAAGACATCGCAGCAACTCATTAAGGCTTTACCAATAGCAGCAGCCCCCCCCCCCCCCCCCCCCGCCCCTCCACCACCCTCCCTGCAAATTCTACCACTGAGAAGGAAAGGAGCAAAAGCATATTGAGAACCTTCAAATTCCTTACCAAGTCATACATCACTCTGGCTTGGACATATATCCCTGCTTCTTCACTATCACTAAGTCAATGTCCTGAATTCCCCATTTTGGGAGCACAATAAATGCAAGGACTGTAGACTTAAAGGCCCACCATCACCATCTCAGGGCAACCAGCAATAAATTCAGACATCGCACTGTCACACGTTTCTGGGGAATAAATAATATATTAAAAATCCACAAATTAAGCTATTGAAATTTCTAAGTGAGTCACTAAACTGGTAGCAAATAAAGTATTGATTGTTTGGTTTTAATGTTATGGCATTTTGACTCTAGAATCCATTAAAGTGAGAGATGAAAGTCTTGTCATGTTAATAACTGAGTAACAAGTATTCATCGTCATAGCAAAGTCAAGTCACAGGAGTCAACAAAGAGGGTCAAAGGAGTGTTTTGGGGATAAACATCTAGTTTGCTCTTAATCTTTGGCACCTTCTGTTTATTTGTTCCACTCACTTTGAATTAGATCACTGGTTGTTGCACTTGTCTCTTTGTTAACTTTTGTGTAAATTGCACTTTGTTAGAAGATACTTCTTTCTCAAGGTTATGTAAATATTTCTACGTGCTTCTTGATTAATTGAAATTTAAGTTTTAGTGAGCTTGTTTCACTTCATGAGAAATTTCCAGTAAAAATATCCAAGTGTTTCTTTTGCCATATTTGACCCCAATTGGAGAAAGGATGTGAACATCTTAAGTAAATACAACTCGTGATTTGCCTCAGTCTCAGCACACTCTACTATGTAAAAACAATTATGTGATAGCTGGAATAAGGAAACACAGCTGCAGCTTAGGATAATATCAAACTCTTGAGGGGCTTGACAGGGTAAATGCTGAGAGGATGTTTCCCCTCATGGGAAGTCGAAGACCAGAGGGCATAGTCTCAGAATAAAGGAGCTCCAATTTAAGACTGAGATGAGGAGGAAGTTCCTCTCTCAGAGGGTTGTGAGTCTTTGGAACTCCTTGCCACAGAGAGCTGTGGGGACAGAGTCGTTCGCTGGAAATCTACCGCCCCACCCTGTCCGCCTCGGAATTGGAGTGGGCAAAGGGCGGACAACTCGAGCGAGGCCGTAAAATCCCGCCCATTGTGTATATTTAAGGCTGAGATAGATAGATTTTTGATCAATAAGGAAATCAAGGGTTACAGGGAAAGGCAGGAAAGTGGATGTGAGGAATGTCGGATCAGCCATAATCCTATTGACTGGTGGAGCAGGCTTGAGAGGGCCAAACGGCCTACTTCTGTTCCTATTTATTATGGTTTTATGATGAAGATAAATATCTCAGAGGTTTTTTTCCCAGCAGAGAGCTGGATGTTAAACAGGAAGCAGAAAAATTTAGGGAGTGGTGGGGAAAGGATCTGAAAACAGCAGGCAGAAATAGTTTCTAAACACCTTGCTTCAGTAAAGAGGCATAAACTCACAATATTCCAATATGAAAGACAGTTTTGGTGACCAATTTGGTGTGGAATCAAAGCACAGTGTAATCGGAGCAGAATGCTAAGTTTGGGCATGGCTAGTTTCAGTCTGAGTTGGCATTCTAATGTAAAGCAGGGTCTCGCCACCAAGGAGGAAGACTGGTACAGCATCCAAAGAAAATGGAGGCCATAGTACAAGGGGCAGAATAGCCTTGAAGATACTAACCAAACTTTTACTGATTGCAATTAGGCCAAGGTCAAGCCTTTCATTATATTTGGAGATTGTGTCAAAAATGGAGGAAGTAGAAATCTCCATCAGGCCTCTACAAAACTCTACCCTGGGTATACCACCCTGTCAACAAGCATCTCCAGGGATGGGCTATAAAAGGCTGGCTGAGAGGAGAATGAGCTAGGAAGCTGGGCTGCACTCCCCCCTCCCAACATTTACATGTGATTGGCAGGGAAGGGGTACCTATTGCTGGAAGCTACAAAAAGAGGGAAACAAAACTCGGGATAGGGAGATGGCAGTACAGCTGAATACATTACAATAAAAACGTTTTCTTTCCAACTGCAAACATTTTTCCTATCCAGCCTTTAATTTTCCCAATACAGTTCCAACACACAATGAAGTTAAAACATATTTGAAAATGTCCAAAAAATTCATTGAATAACATAAATGAAACATGTCCTTATACGCATCCTCCTCCTGATTCCATGCCCTCAGAGAGTGTTGGCAACCATGGTCTTCCATTGGATTGGTCCATGATTCCACTTGGCCAAGTACTGCAGTAGTTTGCCATTGCCTTCTGCAGTATGGCTGACCAGGAAACTACTCCCGCTCTTTACCGCCTGCCATCTCTGCAGGAGTCCCTCAGAGTAGTGTTCTGGGCCCAACCACCTTCACCTGCTTCATCAATCATAGAATCATAGAATCCTATAGTGCAGAAGGAGGCCATTCAGCCCATTGAGTTCTCACCGACCACAATCCCACCCAGGCCCTATCCCTGTAACCCTATGGATTAACCCTACTAATCCTGACACTGCGGTCAATTTAGCGTGGCCAATCAACCTATCCCGCACATCAGACCATCCCTCCATCATAAAGTCAAAAGTGGGGATGTTTGACGATGATTGCACAATGTTCAGCACCATTCGTGACTCATCAGATACTGAAGCAGTCCATGTTCAAATGCAACGAGATCTGGATAATATCCAAGCTTGGACTGACAAGTGGCAAGTAACATTTGCACCACACAAATGCCAGGCAACAAACATCACCAATAAAAGACAATCTAACCACCGCCCCTTGACTTTAAATGGTGTTACCATCACTGAATCCCCCACTGTTAACATCCTCACGGTTACCATTGACCAGAAACTCAACTGGACTCATCACATAAACACAGTGGCTACAAGGGCAGGTTAGAGGCTAGGAATACCTGAACGAGTAACTCACCTCCTGACTCCCCAAAGCCTGTCCACCATCTACAAGGCACAAGTCAGGGATTGATGGAATACTCCCCACTTACCTGGATGGGTGCAGCTCCAACAACACTCAAGAAGTTTGACACCATTTAGGACAAAGCAGCCCCTTGATTAGCACCACATCCACAAACATCCACTCCCACCACCACCAATGCTCAGTAGCAGCAGTGTGTACTATCTACAAGATGCACTGCAAAAGTTCACCAAAGATCCTAAGACAGCACCTTCCAAACCCACAACTACTTCCATCTAGTAAGACAAGGGCATCAGGTTTATGGGAACATCACCACCTCCAAGCCACTCACCATCCTAACTTGGAAATATATCGCAGTCACTGGGTCAAAATCCTGGAATTCACTCCCCAACAGCATTGTAGGTCAACCTGTACATGGACTACAGTGTTCAAGCAGGCAGCTTACCACCACCTTCTCAAGAGCAACTAGGAATGGGCAATAAATGCTGGCCAGCCAGTGATGCCCATGTCCCACAATTGTGTAAAACAAAATATTGGAAGAATTGACTTGTGATAATCAACCTTTTTAGCCATGTTATGCATGCACCTTCTATGGCTACCAAGTGGGACTTGAACCTGGATCGCCTGGGCCAGAGGTAGGGACGCTACCACTTCACCACAAGACCTTCCTATCCCTGATAGGCACACAGTTGAAATTACTGCAGAACTCAAGAAAAGGTAGCGCTGGCTACATTCTATATAATTCCATTCAAATATAATTTTATTGCATATTATTTCATGTGATGTGGGTGTCGCTGGCAAGGCATTTTTATTGCCCCTCCCTAATTGCCCTTGAGAAGGTGGTGGTGAGCCGCCTTCTTGAACTGCTCAAGTCCACATGGTGTAGCTACACCCACAGTGCTGTTGGGGAGGGAATTCCAGGAATTTGACCCAGGGTTTTTTTTAAGGCGCATTAGTGAGTTGTTGCAGTGCATCTTGTACTTGGTACACACTGCTGCCACTATGCTTCTGTGGTGGAGGGAGTGGATGTGGTGGATGGGGTGCCAATCAAGTGGCTGTTTCTCCTGGATGGTGCTTCGTGAGCGTTGTTGGAGCTGCACTCAACCAGGTCATCAAGTGGATGGTATTCCTCCACACTCCTGACTTGTGTCTTGTAGATGGTGCGGAGTCAGAAGCTGAGTCCTTCTCCACCTCTGGTCTGCCTTTGTAGCCACAGCATTTATACTGACAGGTCCAGTTTATTTTCTGGTGAATGGTAAACCCCCCCCCAGGATGCTGATAGTAGGGGATTCACTGATGGTATTGCCATTGAATGTCAAGGAAGAATTTGAGCTTACTGGAAAAGTCCAGAACCTCAGCTCTAAAGTCTTGGCAAATCCAAACATAAGTGTAGACGAGTAAAACTGGCATTGCTGTAGTTTGAACAGTGGTCTTTACTGACCAAGTGCTGCATTGGCAGAGTAGAGGGACAGCATTTTTTGCTGAGAAATTAAAACAAAGCCCCTTCTGCTCTCACAAGTGAAGGCAAAAGAATCCATGGTATTACTACAAGGAAGAACAGAGGAGGATTCCCAATCTAATGTCCTTCCCTCGACCAACACCAATAAAACTGTAGATTTATCTCATTTCTCTTTGGGGGAACTTGTGTGCATGTTGGCAGTTGCATTTCCCATATTACAACCATTCAATGGTCATTTTATTGGTTGTAAATGCTTTGGGACATATTAACATTGTGAAAGGCACCAGAGAAATGCTAGTCTTTTTTTCCCAGTAGATTTCACACATTTATCTCTGGTTGTCCTGTGAAAACCTTAGCAAATTAAAGAGTAAATATCAAATTAATGTTTTTGTGCACAATTTATCCCACTGGCCAATATTTTTACATTCAAAATGATGCCGATTTTACAACAATGGCCATTTTGATCTCTCTGACTAGCCGCAAAGTTTAAAAAGTGTCAAGGGCCCAACTAAAACTCCTCAGTAAGTTTGCTTACCAAGTTGCCTATTCAAATCTCTTACAATGACTGATGTTAATAGCTCCAATTGCCATACTGGGCAATTCATTACAAATACTCACCACCTTTGGGTTAAATATATATACTGGATCAGTCCATTCACCTTTCCTCTTCGCAGCTTCATTGCAACTCCCTTTCTTAGCATTCTCCTAATGGATAACTTTGACCCAACTAGGGAGGCAATAGCCAAGTGGTATTATCGCTGGATTATTAATCCAGAAACTCAGCTAATGTTCTGGGGACCTGAGTTCAAATCCTGCCATGGCAGCTGGTGGAATTTGAATTCAATAAAAAAATCTGGAATTAAGAATTTACCGATGACCATGAAACCATTGTTGATTGTCAGGAAAAACCCGTCTGGTTCACTAATGTCCTTTAGGGAAGGAAATATGCCATCCTCACTTGGTCTGACCTACATGTGACTCCAGAGCCACAGGTTGACTCTCAACTTCCCTCGGAAATGGCAAAGCAAGCCACTCAATTCAAGGGCAATTAGGGATAGGCAATAAATGCTGGCCAGCTAGCGATGCCTATGTCTCACAAATGAATTTTTAAAAAAACAAAATTGACCACTGCTGTGCAGACTAACCTGCTGATTTTTAGTTCAGAGAATTCAGTGCCTCTCTGATCAAAATGTCAGCTGACCAGTATCTCCTATAACACAACCTACATTGAACCATTAAACAGAGAAAAGCTTCCCAAAATGGTTTGTAGGAGCAAAATTTTAAAATGGCATTGAACCAAAGCTTGGTCAAAGAAGTGGGATTCAAAATGTGTCATAAAGAGAACAGGGAGGAAGGCAAGTTAAGTGCACAGTTTGCTAATACTGAGCAAAGAATGGAAGCATAGATCAATATACAGGGATAAAATAGTTAACTGATTTAGAATGAATGCTTTCCGATATATCAGATAGAACCACTGAATACAAATATAACTAGTGTAGATATCCTTCAGGTCAGTAAATTTAAATCAAGGCACATCATCTTAGCCCTGAGAACACAAGAGTTTTAATTCATGATTTACCAAAAATAGTACATTCAACTCTACTAATCAGATTTTCTATAGTAATTAGTTTTAACGGAGTTGCAATTCTATGCTTAATATAATGCAGATGTTGGAAAATATATTGCAGATTTCTGTGTACATTAAATACATCTGAAGATCAAACATAACTTACGTATTTTTAAAATATATATTCAACTCGTTCTCAATCAGTTACGTTGTATTGGAAACCATGTCAACAATTATTTATGCATGAAAATATACCCATTTGGCAAGAACTTATTGTTCCTCCATAACCAAAAGAAAACTGACTGGATAAAGTATGTGTCATGATGGAGCAAGCAACGGTTGCTTTTCACTTTAATGAGTATAGCTTTGCATTTACCAAAGACATCTGGAAGACATTAGTGTGTGTAATGTGTTTTCTGCCAGTGGTATGTGCAGGGTTCCATCTGCTGTGCAAGCACTGACCTTCATCACTCTTTCTGTATTTGTGCCTGAAAACATTTGTGAAGAAGAGTCTGTCTATCTATCCAGGACTATTACAAAAAGAAAAGATTTTTACATTTTACAAATGTTAATAGTGCAGGAATTATTAAGCCCCCAAAAGTTATACAGAACATGCCCGACACAACTTTGTTTGGCTCTGTGGAGGAATGTATCAAACTTCAAAGCCTTTTCACTATATCTTCAATGTGCTTTCCAGCTGTGGTTATTATGGCGATAACATGAACGATGATTGTTTATACTTGGCAAGATAAATTTGGTGCCAATTAGCCTCTAGTAACAGCAGAAAAGATGTATATGCTGGAGTTTATTCTTTCCCATGTCTCTCCAAGCTAAACAGGATGTAATCTAGTTTGTTTAACACATATATTTCACTCAATGCTCTCCTGATCTTCCAATGTCATAAACTGCTGTTAAGAGATATACATACCTACTTATGTGTGTCTCCCAGAATAGACAAGCCCATACCAGTAAGAGTCTGCACCAGTTTTGAATAAGCCAATTCATATGGAAGTAATGGAAGCCATAGATGGTAAAATGCTAAACAGGACCGGCACCTTAGTTCCTCAGCTGTCATTCAGCTCCTTAAAATCTCATGCATTTCACATCCCACTGAATTCCATCAATTCCTATCCTAAAAGGCCTAAAATAGGTACCATATCATAACATGTCTAAAATGTTCATCCTTTAGCAAGGATGGCTAAGGAGATTGAGGTTGCATTGCCAGAACAATGGGGGAATCTTACATTGCAGCTAACCAACGTAAGTTTAATATTATCACTGCTCGCAGCTAGAGAAGGTAGTTGTGTTTCTGGCAATGCCATCATACCCTTTATGAAAATAAAGCAAAAGTCTTTTGATGGGGAATCAGAACTTTTGGACATGGGAAACACAATAAAAACAAGCTATAGTGTCTTCTCTATGATATGCACAAAATTCATTCTCACCCACACCAAAAACCTCGAGATTTTATAATTAGGAAGTAGAAGAATCGTCTCTTTGGCCAGTTGCTGCAGTAGCCGACGTTGCTAATCCATTAAGGGTTTTTAACAGTAATACGTGGAGCATGATTTTCCCAAGACCAGAAATTCCTGCTCAAGGACAATGGACTTTTAAACGCTCCATCAAATTGTTCGTTTTGCCTATGACGATACCTGCGTTGGCCAGGACCGGAAAATGTAACCTGTGATTCTAACCGACAAAGGGTCATTTCACAACCCCTCCTTCAGTCAATCACCATTCCAGCAACATATATGTACCATTTCATTCAATTATCTTCTGCTGCCTGGAATCTTTCTTTAAATTCTTTCGTGGGATGTGGGCATCACTGGCAAGTCCAACATTTGCTGCATATCCCTAATGGCCATATGGCTTGCCAGGCTATTTCAGAGAGCAGTTAAGTGTCAACCACATTGCTGTGGGTCTGGAGTCACAAGTCATGATGTGGAGATGCCAGCATTGGACTGGGATAAACACGGTAAGAAGTTTAACGACACCAGGTTAAAGTCCAACAGGTTTATTTTGGCTTTTGCTACCAAATAAACCTGTTGGACTTTAACCTGGTGTTGTTAAACTTCTTACTGTGTCACATGTCAGGCCAGACCAGGTAAGGACGGAGATTTCCTTCCGTAAAGAACATTAGTGAACCAGATGGGTTTTTACAACAATCAATGATAGCTTTATGGTCACCATGACTGGGATTAACTTTCAGTTTAAAATGTATATATGAATTCAAATCATACCAGCTGCTATGGTGAGATTTGAATCCATGTCCTCTGAACATTAACTTTGGCTTTTGGATTACTAGTCCAGTGGCATTACCATTATGCCACTATCTCTAGCAATAATAGATATGGCTTCTGGATTACTAGTCCAGTGACATTACCATTATGCCACTAACTCTAGCAGTAATAGATATGAGTAACGAAATCCACCAAGTCTCAGCGAGACAATCTTGCCGGAAACCTCCGAGCTTGTCCGCGGCTGGGATTCTCCAGTGTCATTGCAATGGATGGTGTTTTGGCTGAACTGGCAGCAGGGCGGCCACCAATGGGATCAGAAAATCCTGCCCCCTATAAATTTTTGGGTCATTTGTGAATTAGTCACCGGAAACGTTAACAAAGTAATGGATTAAACAAATGCTCTTTCTAATCAAAACACCTTGGATAATCATGCTTGATTGGTAAAACATAAATACTTTTTATTTGCATTACACAAGAACCAAGAAATACTGTCAAACCATATGTCTGCTAATTTGTTTCCTGTTCCTCACAGAAATAAATTAGATTTAATTAATGGTAAGGCATTGATTTTAATTTAAGAGAATGTTCATGAAGGTTAGAATTCTTCCTCCAGTGTGGAGCAGCTGGGAGAGAGAGGGCTGACATGTTAATGAGGTAAATATTGAAACCATTATCCACGACAATTGAGAGTAATTGAGGAATTTTTGAGGTGAAATAAGTCCACAATTGTGGAACAAATTGCAACCGGAAAAAAAAATAGAAGTGGGCTGTAAAACAAACTACCACCTTGCAACTGTGCATTTTGCAGGATTGCCTTAGACCAATTTCCCTCCAGTGCTCTCATCTCATGACACCCAGCAATCACACAATGCTTTTCAAAAGTCCCTGATGGATGTCAAAGGGAGAGGCCCAGAGCTGCAGACCAAATTGCATGACTCTTCTGGACAACTGGAACAAGGGAGGAATTAGAAATCAAGGGCCAACTCATTAACAGGGATGAGGAGAACAAAGACTCAAGTGTTGCAAGATCAGTTAATAAAAACCGGCTGAGAGAAAGCTTCCCCTAATAAGAGATGAGACTAGCCCTTGTGGATACCATTAAGTGTCAAAAGGTGAGTGTTTTGACTAACCAACACATTGTTGATTATTTTTCTTATTTATAAAGGAATGTAAGTTAATTGGTGGAATCAAGATTGGTTACATCTGTTATCCTACATCCACTTGCTGTCTGTGAAGCAGTTTAATGATCTGTATTTAACTTCATCTTGCCGAGTGTCCCTTTGTCCTCCTTCAGAAAGATTAGGAAAAAGCACAAAAACAGACATGGGGATTACAATACATGATTAATCCGCTAATTGCAGCATGCCAACATTGCACAACTTGCTCATTTCAGCATCCAGTGCAAATCGCATTATTGATTGGTTGAACAGCTAAACAGGGACTTAATATTGTGAGTGGCTAACTTCATTTAAAGCTTGCCTGCACTGCGCAGTGAGTTAGAATCTTTAGGAGAGGACACTGCTTCCAAAGTGAGACCCAGTGCCTTCAAGATAGGATGTGCTGTACCCTAGTGAAAGTCAGTGGCTTTAAGAGAGAAGACCTGGATCGCAGTGAGATTCAGCACCTCACTGACATTGTGGCTGTGAATTATATGGATTCTATGGTCACACATCTGACCTTCCACCTTTGCTACTCCCCCACTGCCTTTGCATGTCAGAAAACTGGCCCAGATTGCTGCCATGACTCCAGGTGCAATCTGTGGCCAGGCTACCTAGGAATGCTAGAAGTTGTACTGAAAGTCAGTAGCTGCCACCAACTAGGCTGCAGGTATTGTTATTGTATTAGGGCAAGCAAAGGTATATGGAAGATATGCATGAAGGGAATGGACAAGGGTGGTTAGTAATTTTTTTGCTCAATGTTGTAAAGTTTCATTTATAAATTATCTTGGGTAGCTTTTATTTTTCCTTTTGTGGGTAAAAGGACTTGGTGGTGGTTAGTGACAAATGAAAGGTGTGGAGCTGTTGGTGAATGGGGAAATTGGGATTATAGTTATTAATTATAGCACTTGGTTGAGATTTCTGTGGACAGGTTGTGTAGGTTGCTGCCTCCTCCTCCACCCCATGCCCCTACTACTCAATTGCTCACTGTTTAGCTGGTGACAAGAGTTGTGCCCTCACAAACATTTCACCCACTGCTCCTCGCCAAGGCAGGAGAATTTCTCCCTGAACATCCTGGATAGATAAGGGGTGAGATTCTCTGCCCTCCCAACTGTGTGTTTCCTGTTGGTGGAAGGTGGTGTATTGTTTGTTCGTGGCGGGATTCTCTGATCCCACCGCTGCCAATGGAAGTCCCATTGACATCACCCCATGCTGGCAAGGGTGTGCTGCCAGCGGGACCAAAGATTCCCATTGGCATGAATGGTTGGAGTATTCTGGCCATGGGTTCCCGCTGAGTTTGTCTCCTCCCTCTTCCAGCAGATTTTCATGCTCTGTGTGACCTCTTGTGCAACCATTTCTGGGAGCAACTAGTCTGTGCAGAAGCCTTGGAAGTCAGCAGCATAACCTTCAGCACCACCACCCCATTCCTTGTAGATGTTTCTTGAAAAAACTTCAGGAAGTACTTGGGTATAATTGAAACAAAGGTCAAAAGAAGTCAATCAGCAAATAATCTATACGTGGTTAATGACCTATTTGTATAGCCCTCGTGAAGCTCTTTCTTGCTGATGTAAGTAAGATTAAGAAGCCGGCATGTTGGTCTCCAAAATGGCACCCCCGGCATCAAATCGTTGTATACTGGTTGCTATCAGGATCTGCCTGTTCTGGATAGTTCTGGTGGCTGGAGACTGTACGCTAGGTAATGCCCTCAACATTCTGTCACCTAGCATAACGCACCCCCAAAATGCACACATGCTGTGGTCATCACTTTTGGAGCTCTAGGGACTTGTAATACCCAAAAAACAGACATTAAATAATCCAGTTCCAATTATAGGGTTCCTACTGTTACACTCCTTGGGTAATGCATCATATAAACTTGATATCAGGCATATTTTTGTGCTAGAGCAGCAATGCTGTACCCAAAAGACTATCTCAGACCGGCCCCAAACCTGTAACAAGCACCAGAGATTATTTGTTCATCTTTAGACATGTGGGCTGTAATTTCCACAGGGTTGGATCACATGAGAAAAGCTGTGTGAAACTCATTGGCTTCAGAGATGTTTTTTCTCTTTTGATTAAAACAGCACTCTGTGCAATTTCAAAATACTGGTGAGGATCACACAGCCAGCTGCGGGAGTGGGGCACTAAAACACTGGCAACATCTGGATGGGCGCTCTGATCACAAAGTTAAATTTAAGGACCCCTCTTTCTCCCCCCTGGCAGACAAGGGCCACAAACTCCTATCCCCACATGCATTTGGGAAACCCACACCCCATCACGCAAACATCAGGGCACCCCCATCCTCCCCCAATGCAAAGATTGAGGCCTCTACACCCTCAAAGGCATCAGGGCATCCCCACCTCCTCGTCACTGGCACTGCCTTCCCCCTCTCATCACTGGCACCATCCCCATCCCCTTCACAATGTCTAACCCCCCTCTCCCCCACCAAACACAAGGGGAACCCCCCTCAATTGGGGTCCCTGGAGGGTCCACCCTTGACACTGCTGGGTTGACGCTGTCACATGGGCAGTGCCAGAGCACTGCCTGGTCATGTCCTGCACCACCTGGGGGCTTTACCATACTGTGCACCCCCAGTGTGGCCATCACTCCTTGTTTTCGTTTTGGAACCTGATTACATCACCGGCAGAGGGATGGGGAAGATCTCAAACCAGCATCTCACCAGTGCAATCCCCATTTTGGCTGCTTGCAAGATTTAGCAACTAGAACATAGAACATAGAACAGTACAGCACAGAACAGGCCCTTCGGCCCACGATGTTGTGCCGAGCTTTATCTTACAGAATTTGCGCCCGTGGCTAACAGACCGCTCCATTGCAGCCGTGAACTCTGGGCATGCTGTACCTTGTTGCTAGCTTTAGAATGTTAGGTCTAGTAATCTTCTATCCATTATTTTAAACAGGTTAAAATTCAACAAAAGTGAACAATCTATTACCACAGACAACTCTCAACTGCAAGCAACTTAATACTTTTCTAGAAGATTTTGATCATTACATATGGACTAACTAAAATACATTGAAGAATGTACTAGTTCTTTTCGATAAGTTTTAGGCAGACACTTAACTCTGATAAAATATTGTATAAATTTATCTCATGTTTCATAACTACACTGGTTAAGGGAAAAACGTTGGCCAGGAAAACCAAGAAAAGCCTTGGAACAGACGGTGAGTACATTAGATTAACCTTATGTCTAAGGAATGGATTTAATAAATTTGTAGCATTGATGACTAACAGCTGGGGTACTTTACAAAACCTGATGAGAATCTCTTGTTCAAGTTTCAGTTCCAGTTAAATGAAAACAAAATATTTTGCACTGAATAAAAGACGGAAGAAAATGAAATTTAACTTTCCTTTTGTTTGGATTAGAATCACACAGACGAACAGGACACCCTCCACAAAACCAGATGTTAGCAAGTTTGGTGTTACATTGTGGCTGAGATATGCACTGGCATCTCTCGCCAAGGTAAATCCACAGAAAATCTGACAGCAGCATTCATACCGATAAATTGCATGAATATTTTAATTTACCAAACATATATTCTACCAGATTAACTAATCTGTTCCGTTTTGCACTAGCAAATCACAATAGTATCCAAAGGAAGTCCTTGGGGATATCACTGGTCTTGGGCAGTGGAGCAAATTGGCAATAGAGGGCATGATTTTCCACTGTCGTTCTCATCAGGCGTCTTTGGTGATGGGAGCAGAAAGCCTGGCGAGAAGGCCAAAATCGCATTACATGAAAATGTCAAACCAGAAAGTGGTTGTCCCTTTCCCCAACAATGACGGGCCATGTTTCCCAACATTCAGTGTTGGGAAACTCATTATAATAAATTAACATATAATTATCAGGCCATAAACCGGAATCATATCCCACCCCCCGTGTCAAAAATATCCATTAATGGTGGCATGCTGTCATTACGGCACGAAGCATGACTGGTCTCAGATGGTGAGCACCTGGTAAACCCAGAGGAGTTGGGAGGTGAGTACAGTGCTTGTGGAGGAAAAGGTTGTGCCAGTGTAGTACTAGCTTGATGCCAGGAGGGTGCACCTGGGTGAAAATTGTTTTCTGGTTTGCTTGCTGTACGCTGGGATGGCCTTTAAAAATGGCGCCCTGATCAAGTATCTGATTTGATGGCTGGGCGAGTGATTCAGTGGCCACCCATCAGCTGTACATCATGAAACCTGTGACCTCAGCTTTTTGTTTGAAGTGTTGCACTATATGGCGAAGAAAGCCGCCATTGCTGTTGGCAGCTTCAATCCCGCTTTTCCTGCCCGACATCGGCCTTTGCCAATGTAGGGTAAAATCCTGGCCATCAATCAGCAACGTACTGATCTTCATCTCCCTCGATGTGAATGAAAAAACAGGCTGCCACATACAATCCCCAAACAGGCTATATTCAGCAGCAAGGCCATCTATTGTGTATATTTTTATAGAAAAACCAGGATAAAAATTTAACCTTGCTGTAGCCTTTTGCTGGATGTGAAAACTTGCACAATGGGTTGCAACGCATGAACTGAGGACTGATGCCCTCTGTCCTCAGGTCATGTTACAGATGTCTGCCCTAAAATAGGACGGGTACATAGCAGCGCAAACCCAACAGATGTTTTAAGTTCCTTGAGGAAATTAGAGTCCAGAGGAATGGAGCACGCATCAAGCCCGTTGCACTCACTTCCGCCATGCATAGATATAGCAGAGGAACCAGAAACAGTGGAAAGGCTTTGAAAAGTCATTAATTTTATGTGGAGCCAGGAGGAACAGCAGAATTCTTTTCCACTCCAAAGTACTCATGATAGTCAATGTCTTCCACAATTGACTATCCTCCTCTTTGGTTAATTCCTCCAATTCTGGCCTCCTGTGTATCCCTGATTTTAAGAGTTCACAGCAGTGGCAGCTGTGCTTTCAGCTGCCTTGGCCCTAAGTTATTGGTGCTGTTGTTGTAGTTGGATTCTTACCTGAAAAGTGCTGCTGAAGAGGCAGAGAGCCCAGAGTGCGGATCACCTGCTGAGTTGGCTGCCTCTGGTAGGCACTGGCAATCCAGCCAGCCATGATAGGGAAAGCCCCAAGATCCACTTTCAGCCATTAGACCTCCCTGTCTGGGTTCACATTACAATCTCCCCACTACCTTCAAACCCACCACTGACAAATGTCAGTGCCAATGTGTTTTAAACAATCAGCTTACATCCATATTAGATTCTATCACGTGTGTCTGAAAGGTCTGTTGCCTATTTCTGCCACAGAAATACATCTGGTTAATCATTTTAATTAGTCCAGTTATCCCTTGGCTATACTTTGCCCATCAATCCTAACTGAGAAGAGTTTTAAACATTAATCAGATGATCATCCAATTTAGTCAGTTTGGAATTAGGAGTAGCTATACAACTCCCTCTGGATGGTTTAATTGTTTAAGTAAAGCTCATTGCATTTTGACTTGGGGTTAAGATTCAGGTCCTTGCCTCGAAACTCACCACAGAGTATGTTTCATCACCTCAGCTTAGAAAACCAGGGAATCTGAGAAGGGGAATGAAAATCAAAAAGCAACTCAACTTGTCTTATTCATAAAGCAATTCATTTCCTCCTAGCTGACTTTTCTTCTGGATGCACGGGCTTGGTCGTGGAGAAGACTATGTGGGTAAGTTGTCTGGCATTCTAAAGAGCACTTTAAAATTCTAATCTACCTCAGTACCTCAGTGCTTCACTCCTACTGCGGAACATATTTCTTTTTCAAAATGGTGGCTTCAGGAGTGGCATTGATTCTAATATAACTTCAGCCAAATAAAATAGAAAAAGCTTTTGTTTCTCATTAAGAATAAAGCTAAGTAAGACCAAGGGGAGCAACTTTAACCTGACCTGACTATTGGAAAGACAATGAGATTAGGCAAGATGTCAGTTTAGGCTCTGACTGATTTCACTCTCAATGGGATGTAGAATTGTGTCGGATTTAACTCTGACATTGCCCCCGATCCTATAGGTTTCCTGTCCACCAAGTTAGGTTAATATTATTGCCAGCGATGTAAACGATGGTGGAATACTTCCCCACAAAATATGGAGGAGCAGACAAAAGAAGCAAATGGAAGTTGGAGAAATTCTGTACACAGTGGCATGCAGTGAATGGGTAATCACCCTAGCCAGAAAATGTGGAGATAATTAAATACAGGCAATGTACTGAAATCCTTCTGGGAAGCTTACTTCTCATAGAATCCCTACAGTGCCTTCAGCACATCGAGTCGGCACCAACAACAAGCCCATCCAGGCCGTATCCCAATAACCCCACGTATTTACCTGATTTCCCCTGACACTAAAGGGCAATTTAGCATAGCCAATCCTCCTAACCTGCACATCTTTGGACTGTGGGTGGAAACCAGAGCACCTGGAGCAAACCCACAGGGAGAATGTGCAAACTCCACACAGTCACCCAGCGCTGGAATTGAACCCGGGTCCCTGGCGCTCTGAGGCAGCAGTGCTAACCACTGTGCCAATGTGCCACACCCTTCTTTGGGAAAGGAATTGGAGATTCCACAGAGTTCCATTAATTTCTTTGCATTTTAATTAATTGGTGTCTTCCAACTCAATGCAAATATAACTATTGTTAATAAACTCTCGATGTAGTAAAGTGCCAGGTTGAAATTACATACAAAGATAAGAGTCTTACAGTAAAAGGTTTTTCTTTAGAGAATGATATTTATACTGGAGGCTGTGATAATCTGTGGCCATTCTAGTGGTGTCCTGTCACAGAATTCTACCAGATCCATCATAGGTTAGGCCACTTCAAGGTATGCCAGACTCCTGCCCAATGCTGAGAATCCCAGGATGGCCTTGAGGTGAGGTTTCAATCGATCACATACAAGACCATTGTTGAAATAAGGGGCAGGGCTGGTGTCCAGGGGCAGGGATTTCAAACATCAGAGTTTCTGTGCCCGAGCTGTCAGAAGAACCCAATGTAAGTTGGCACAGGGGCACCTTGAGAGGTAAAGCATGCCGTTCAATCTACTGACTGTTGTTCGGCCCACAATTAGTGCAGATGGTTCATGGCCTGGACACCAAAATTTGGAGGCAGATTATATACTCTTCCATGCAGGAAACCAGACACCCATTACTCCCCATTTCCCCTGCGCCACCACCTGGACATCCCAGATATACCAACAACCATTGACAAGTATGAAATCACATGACTTTCATCTGATCTCATGAACTTTGATAAGATCAGTAGAGAGGCCACAGGGAAAATAAGCAACATTGACGAAAGTACACACTTCCTAATAGTTTATTTGATGTAATATAAAAAGCACTAAAACAATTTTTATTGTTGGCATTTTTGACCACCCATTGCGCCCACAACTAGTGGGCAGCACAGTGGCACAGTGGTTAGCACTGATGCCTCACAGCACCAGGGACCTGGGTTCAATTTCGGCCTCGGGCTGTGTGGAATTTGCCCCATGTCTGCGTGGGTTTCCTCCGGGTGCTCCAGTTCCCTCCCACAGTCCAAAGATGTGCGGGTTAGGTAGATTGGCCATGCTAAATTGAATTAGTGTCAGGGGGATTAACAGGGTAAATGTGTGGGGTTACGGGAATAGGGATCTGGGTAGGATTGTGGTCGGAGCAGACTTGGTGAGCCGAATGGCCTCCTTCTGCACTGTAGGGAGTCTATGAAATTAACTGTGGGTGGTACTTTCTGGTCCTTCCCATCAACGGGATCTTCCAGTTTCACTGAACGTGATCACCCTTGCCCAGCAGCTGTTTCACCAGCTGTGAGATGGGCAAGCCACACAAATTGTCATAGACTTCAGTACAACTGCAAGATTCCGCCGACGGCCAATGGAAAACTACCTCCGCCACCGTAAAACATGGGTGGGGTAGGAGGGGCTGGAAAACCCCGCCTGGTGTATTTGCACTATTGCCTAAACCTAGAGTGGAAGTATTTTACTCCAGAGTCGGTTGAGATTCTGATCCCATACACTGCATGGGGGAATCATTTTCCTTCATTTGCCTGTAATTAGCCATTCAGAAGCTGGACAGGCACCACTCTACATCAAGCATGGCTGAGCAGGTATCTCTCCTGCTCTTACTGCTGCCTGCCATAGGAATTTTCAAAGAATTAGCAGGTTGATTAGTTGTCAACACTCCATTTTCACCTTGACCTTGATCATTTAGGAAATGACTTGGTGGACAGCGTTATCCACCTAAGCTGCTCGATTTCCTTCCATTGAAACCAACGGGCTGGAGACAGGCAGGTTTAACACTAGGTAGGATACCCATGTTGCCAGATGACTATTCATACGATGAAGGTAAATATTACCATCCACGACTTTAAACTTGTAATGTAAATAGAACCTAACTGCACATTGCATTAAAGTAGGATGCGCAGCTGGAAATTCATCCATGGTTTATTGTGTGGAAACACTTCAGCCAATATACGTTATTTTAAAGTAAAAACTAGACATACTCCTTATTCTCTTTAACCGCTGAGCTTCAAAGATCATTGATGCGCAGAGAGAAAAATCGAGTCAAATTGTTCAACCAGAGTAATTCTGTGTGACTCAAAATGATTCCGATTGTTCTGAGTCAATAATACCAAAGAAATACTTCAATAAAAAGCGAAGGGTGAGATGGTACCCCTGTGAATACTTCAGGCCAGCAGAGATTCTCTGAAACATCACAATTCTGAGTTAATCCATTTGATAATTTGACTTTAAACATTTAGTGCCCCGGCCTATTCCCAAGGTCCCAAATTATTGTGCAGATGTTTCAGTAGAGAAAAGTATTTAAGGCAAAGGGCTCTGAAAGCTATAATAACATAATTGCTGCTGGTATGTCTCGATTCCATGGCAACAGTCGCAGAAACAAATAGCCCCAGTGAAGGAAGGCCTCTCCCAATCACCAACAAAGGCGAGGGTTTTACGAGGTACAGTCAGTAGTAATCCCAGCAAATTGTGGCCTTGCCAACGCCAGCGTTTTCTGAAATAAAATAGTTGGTATCCAACTAGTCAGTACTACTGTCTGGGGCATTTAATAAAGAATGCACTATAATGTTAGCCAGGGTTTACTATTTTATACCTCTCTTCTTTGAACTCTCAAAACAGCAGCAATAACATGTATTTTTATTGTGCTTACGCACAGAGGAATGTTTCAAAGATCTTTACGGCAGTGTGTAAAGATAGAAAAAGATTAAAGATGAACGATCAAATGAATGGATGTTTTTAAAACATTTTTGAGGGAAGGAAAATGGTGGAAAATGCTTTTGAGAGAGATTTTCAAAGAGCACCCACATGGGGGTGGCGGAGGGGGGGGGGGGGGGGTGGGGGCGGGGGGAGGGAGAGAGAGGTTTAAGTGATGTTTTGGTATAGAGGGCAGGGAGTGATTAGTGTAGAAGCTGTGGGTTCCCGAATCACTGACAATAAGGACATTCAACAATTCACTAGATTAGCAGTTAGTTCAACACTTGTGCTCTGCTGCCGCTCCCAGGAATAACTCCCACCACGTGACCTCTCATGTAGCCACATCACTGGGGAGGCAATGGCCTCGTGGTATTATCGCTGGACTATTAATCCAAAAACTCAGCTAATGTTCCGAGAACCCAGGTTCGAATCCCACCACAATAGGTGGTGGAATCCGAAATCAATAAAAAAAATCTGGAATTAAAAATCTACTGACAACCATGAAACCATTGTCAATTGGCAGAAAAAAACCCATTTGGTTCACTAATGTCCTTTAGGGAAGGAAACCTGCAATCCTTACCTGGTCTTGCCAAATGTGACTCCAGAGCCACAGCAATGTGTGGTTGACTCTCAACTGCCCTCTGAAATGGCATAACAAGCCACTCAGTTGCATTAATCCAAGGGCAATTAGAGATGGGCAATAAATGCAAGCCAGCCAGTGACACTCATGTCCCACAAATGAATAAAATCATCTCCTTCTCACTTGGTCTACAGTTACTAAGCCAGAATAAGATGAGTGGTGCAAACTGAAACAAAAGATTAGGGATAGAGCTGTTCTATTGCAGTTGATGTCACAACTATAATCTACGTTATTGAGAACAAGAGAGCTTTGGTAACGCTTTGGTATTTTCTTGCTGCTTTGGTTGATTTATCAGAGCACCAGACATATCAACTCACTGCGCCTGCTCCCACATTTTTTAAAGCTGTGACAGCTCTTTAATTTTTTAATCCAATTTCCTGGCCTTTCTCATTGTGCCTTAATATCTTTACCTCCCAGGTACATACGCATTTCCTTATTGAATGCTGTAATTGAGGTTGCTTGAATCACCTCATAAAACAAGTGCAATCCATTCTCCCCACCCTTTGTAAGAGAGAAATGGAAAAATTCAGGGATATGCCATCAGAACTATTCTTCTATGGCAGGAGTCAAGATTGAGTCAGAGAAACAGATTACTCTGGAGCTGGCCATTTCACTCTAACCTAAGAGTGCTCAACGGTGAGAGTGCTGAAAATGGAGAATCTTATCCATTCTGCATTACCAATACCCCTCATTTTCAGCACCTAATTTCACCAACAAAACCACTGAAAAATCAAATTTTGATTTATTATTGTCACATGTATTGGGATACAGTAAAAAGTATTGTTTCATGCGCACTATACAGCCAAAACATACCGTTCATAGAGTACATAGGGGAGATCAACTTAGTATAAGGTAGGTCCATTCAAACGTCTGGCAGCAGGGAAGAAGCTGTTCTTGATTCTCTTGTGCCAGACTTAATGCATGTTTCTGTATTTTGAATCACAGTCTGTTTAAAATATATAGGAAGTCAAATTAAATAGCAGCTGGGCCAACCAACGTGGGGGATTTTACCATTTTTTTTCTAAGTGCTGGGCGGACTTGAAACTGGGAGAGTTTCAGATCCATCTTTTGGGCATGTTTTCAGGCCGCCATATGCACTCGGTCTGCAAAATTTTGAACAAGTCTGTTGCTCACGCCTGTGGGCGGGGCTTAACGCGCCCGAAAACTTGCAGAGGGAGATAGTGCGAATGTACAGACCTCTAATGCTGCACATGCACTTTAGCAGTAACAGGGGTGTCTCCCCACCCCCACCCCCCCGCCCCCCCCACCCCTGCAGCAATTCCGGGGGTCCACCGTCCTTCCCCGACCAATCGCAGACCCTTCCCCCACTGATCCCTGCAGAGTGGCAGCAGCCCCTCCCCCCATTAGCCCTGCCCCTGGCACTGCCTGGTGGGCAGTGCCCAGGTGCCAGGGTGGCACTGCTAGTCTGGCACTGCCCAATTCTATTCCTCGCCGGCGAGAACCTTTCCCGGCGAGGTCATAAAGGGGACCGAGCCCAGACGATTGAGCGCCGGGCTTGCTAAGCAAATGTAAAATAGCATTAGAATAAATGTACATATATTAGCCTGCCTCTCTCCCATTTCCAGCGAGAGGCTGATGGTGCCGGAAATCCGGCACTCATAAAATGGCGCCGGTCGTGAAAACTGATGCCAAGTGCTTTTGGCCCCACTTTACCACCTCATCGCGCCCAAAAACGGGTGCAACGTGATAGTAAAAGCACCCCCAATGTTTGCAACAGGACAATGAAACATCCTACTGCGGACTAAATGCATTGGAAATCACAACTTAAAACTTATCCCTGTACACAATGCTCACAAACAGGTTTAACTCACACTGTGATGATCAATATTCTGTTATATCTGTTTCCGTGTGGCCATGTGGGATATATACTGCCAGAGGGTATTCCTGTAAAAATGTTAGAGTCAGTTGAAAAGTGGGAGCCTGTAGTTTTCGAATGCTGTGATTCTGCTGAAACACATGGAACCAACGCAAAGGAACAGAGGGTGAGATTCTTCAAAACAATTCTCGGTGTCAAATTTGCGTAAAAACTGGAGTAAATCCCGCTGGGGTTTTAGTGGGATTTTCAAAATGAATCTCCCACACTCTGTGCACTGCAGAGTGCACTGGCATGAATATCATTAAAAATCTGTGGGCAGGGCCTATTCCCACTGGAGAGACCGGCAGCATAGCGCTGAGCAGGCCACGGCGCATGTGCTGTGATTGGCACATGCACAGTAGCCCTACACTGCCAGCCATCCAATCACTGGCAGCACAGCAACCACCCATCGCCCCCCACCAACTACACAATCAGTAGGCCCCTGGACGTGACTGGGTCAGTCTTGACCTGGCCAACCCCAATCGCTGGCCTCCCTCTGCCACCGCTGAGTGCAGAATGGCAGCGGGACCCCCCCCAACCCCACTGATCAGCACCCCACAGGCCCCACCCCCTTGGCACTGCCTGATGCACAGTGAGCAGTGACAAGGTGCGCCCTTGGGCATTGGCACTTTGTCCCTTCGGCAGTGCCGGGGGCTAGGCTGGCATTGCCAAGCTGGCAATGCCTAGGGGGCATCCCCTTACCCCTAACCTCCTGGGGGGGGTCTCCATGGCCTCCCTTCACTCCAGCGGGGTCAGGCCACCAGCTCCCCACTGGAGTGAAACACTGTTGGTCGGGGGGGGCGCGGTTGGGGGGGTGTTGGGGGGGAGACTCTAGCAGTTCTGGAGACTTCAGTCCCGGGCCCGCTAATTGGATGCAAGTCTTCTGCATAATTTATGAAGCTCTGTGCCGATTTCTGGCACAGAGCTGATGGCGCTGGAAATCCGGAGAGTCGCCGAGGCCGTGGCGCCCAGCGGGAAGCCCGCTAAACAGCCTCCGCTTGAGTCTCCCGGCCCAGTGTGTTGCTAAAGCAGTGCAGTGGGCTGGGAGAATCACCCCCAGAATTTTGAGCACAAATTATGTTCAGTGCAATTCAAGTTACAGTGATTTTTTTTGCTAATTTAAAAATCACACGGGCACCACCCTCAATACTGGCTGCGGCCCAGAATGAATTAATACCATTGCGAGTTACCACTAATTGTGCTCATTTTGAAGCCTTTGAGGAAACTCTATTAAATTGGTTCTTTTGGGAGCAGGGTAAAAATAGGCATGTTTTGAATTTATTTTTTTTAAGTTCTAAGTTTACTGTTACTGTTCCCTGATATATTTTTTGAAGGTCACTTTCAGACATTTACACCGGAATTCTACCGCCCCGCTCGCCACAGGAATCGGAGCGGGCGCAGGGCGGACAATGGGAAGCTCCATTGACCTTGGGTGGGATTTTCTGGTCTCGGGTCGAGCGAGGTCGTAAAATGCCGCCCTTAAAATCAGGTTACTTACATTTGGTCAATTGACATTGTGATTAAAAATATTTTTTTCCGTAAAACCTATTTCATCTGTATTAATAAAGCTACACCAGAATACCACTCTTAAATACATCAAGGAATAATTATTAAAACATTAATTCAAAAAAGAATTACACATTCTAACATGCCGCCAATTTGCACCCATTCACCAACTGTGCCCAAAGTGGAAACTATGCCAGCATATTTATGATGGCATTATTTTATTCAGCAAGGTGAATTTTGAAACAATGAGAAATCCGATGTTAGAGAAAAACATCAGCAAGCCTTGTCCATTATTTAGCATTTTTCAGAATGGAACCCAAGAGCCAGATTTTGGCTGCCAAGCTGGTTAGCTCACGTTGCCAGACCTGCCTTGTTTAAAAACAAATGGCCCAGTACACACAATCTTTGCTCCTGGGGTGTGGGAGTAGGATGGAGTTGGACCGCGGAACGTCAACAGCCATGGGGGCTGGTGAGTGCTGAGATTAGCTGGTTAGAAGGCCTACTTCAGTTCTCTAGAACTTAGGCCCAGTAGTCTTAGAAGAACCTTTAGTCCTTGCCGTTCACACTCGCTCACACCTCCACCCACCTTCTCGGCCCCTTATTCCCCTCAATGCATAATGAGGCTTGGCTGTGAGTCCAGACCAATAAAAGCATTAGCTCAGCAAGGCGTTGTTTTCTGACAATTGATATAAAGGGCACGATCTTGCCTATCGTTCATGTCCACTCCCACTGCAATGAGGTTGGAGAATTTGGCAGGCAGCCAAATCTCCATTCACTACAGCGGGATGGAAAAGTCCCGTCAGCATGAACAGTGGTAAGATTCCGGCTAAATTGTTTCAAACCATAGAATCTCTGCAGTGCAAAAGGAGGCCATTCGGCCCATCGGGTCTGCACGGACTCTCTGAAAGAACATTTTATCCCTGCAACCCCATGTTAAATTTGTTTGATTGACATCTTTAAGTGGTTATAATAAGTTGTTTGTTAGACAATGTCTTAATGTTTATTTGGATTAGATTAAAACATGTGAAGTATTTGAAGCCTCTATTATTGATTCTTTAATGATCTGTCTGACTGATAATTTATAGGCCATGGGGAGAATGGATAAGACCTTTTGGACTCACCATTCAAAAGGTTCCCGATTTGAGACTGTAGTTCGTGACTCCGCTGAGGGGCTGTGAGTCATGAAGAACCTGGCCCACCTTCACAAAAATTGCAGAGTCTCAGAGATGCCCAATCCCACAGTGGAGATGGCCTGGTCGGGAGTGCCTTGTACACACCCTTATGCCCTGCCAGCGAGTTTGTCAGGGTTAGGGGTGATAATCCTAGAATTAGGTCTCACCTGCCATCCTTAAGTGGCTCTGCAGTCATTTGGACTGCTAATGCTAAATGTTCCAGTCTTCTGTTGAGAAGACAAGTTATGTAGCAACTCCTTCAATTTAATGCCAGATATTTTAATGAATATCAGAAACAGCAGGGCTTTGAGCAATGTTTGGGAAACATCCAAGGACCCATGTTCAGAATGGAAAACACCTAAGGCACCTGCAGTCAATTAGCAACACTTCACAGAGCCAACCACTGATGGGCTTTAGTTATGACACAGGGCGATCGATGTTATTTTGATTCATTTACTCCAAATGGGTTGGCATCATTCGGAAAATCTAGACTCGAGTGTAAAAAATACCATAGTACAAGTATATGAAAAAACTAACGCTCAAAAGCAACTCACTTCACAGTGCTGTATAAAACAGGACAGACTTGAAGGAAAAGATTGCCCTAGCATGTGGTTGTAATCAAAATAGTCAGCTCTGTAGTTTTATTATGGATCATTAATGTAACAAAATTGTGTAAATAACATAGGGCTTGTAAAATTCCAATATGATTTTATACGTTTTCACATTAAATTGATTGGTAATGAAAGATCCATGGTTACTAACAGACATCGGAAAATAAATGTACAGAACAGTTGGTTTTCAAAATGGCTCCCTCATTATTCATTGTATGCTTGGGCAGGCTAACAGTACAACAATATTAAGTTTGTACCCTCTTTAAGAATTACATATTGGCTGCATGTAAACATAATGAAAGGCCTCTTGTCTCCAGCAAAATAGGCGAGTTTATGGTGAATCGTTTGGCAACGTTATTATTTTTCCACAAATATCTTGCAATGATAAAGATTACACTTCATTCATCAAGGTGAATCAGGAACAAAAGATTCTTGACTGTATTCAGCTGTTGCTGTCTCTTGACATGATGTATGATGTGTCCATCACTCATTGGTAAACTGGCTGATTGAATTCTGCAGCCAAAATGTAAAAAGAATTGCCTCTTGGCGAAGGTCAATTGTCAATTTTAAAATAGGGTGAATAAATCAGAGTTAACCACAGTGAGCACGTTTAACTGAATGGGAGAATTGAATTGATTTTTTATTATCACATGTACTGGAGTACAGTGAAAAGTATTGTTTCTTGTGAGCTATACAGACAAAACTTACAGTTCATAGAGTACATAGAGGTGAAGAGAAGGAGAGGTGCAGAATCTAGTCTTGCAGTTACTGATCGGGTGAGGAGAAAGATCAGCTTAATATATAATAGGACCATTCAAAAATCTGATGAGGCAACAGGGAAGAAGCTGTTCTTGAGTCAGTTCATAAGATATAGGAGCAGAATTAGACCATTCGGCCCATCGACTCTGCTCAGTGTGGGGGGCGGGTGCAGGATCTGCTGCCACTCTGCGAAAGTATTGATGCGGGAGGGATGAATGAGGGGGGTGGGATGTCAGGGAGATTGGGTTAGCCTGGGGGTGATGTGGGGCTGGCCCGGGAAGGTTCAGGAGCCCAGCATCTGGGGGTTCAGGGGTGCAGTCGGAATGCCAGCAATGGGGAGGCTGGCAATGAGGGGGGCCACTGCGCACATGCTGATCTCCATGCTGACAAATTGGCGCATGCGCAGTGGCACGCTCAGTGCAATGCTGTTGGCCTCTCAGGCGGGAATAGGCCCTGCCTCCTGCTTACCAGAGTGAATCATGCTGAGGCACTCTGCATTGCTCAGAGTGTCAGAGATTCACTTTGGGAAGTAAGCTTAAAATAAATGGTGGGAATTACTCCGGCTTTCCCGCACACTGGGAACTTCGAATTTGTTTGGGATAATCTGGGCCAATTTGTCTACTGCATTATCCTTAACACCATCCTCTGTCCATTAAAGCTGGTCAGCCCTTTAGAAATCTGTGCTGACTATCCCTCTCTAGATGCTTTCTGAATACGGGCACAAGTCATCTGTTTGCACTCTAAGTGCTCCCACCGGCAGGAAAACCAGAGTGTTTCCAGCTGACATTAGCAGTACCTGTGAGGTGGGATTCACCCACCGGATTGACACAAAGTTATGCATTGTGGAAAACACAGCAGCCAGCCCGGCTTTGTAAAGGGCACCCCAATCTCAGTGTTCAGCGACAGGTCCCCTTCCTTCCCCCTCCCCCCTTGCTGATCAGGAGAGAACACCCAACTCCCCAGCACAGAGGGGCATCCTCCCTCCCCCCTACCCCTCAACACTAAGAGAGCAAGTCACCCCTCCCCCCCACCCCCCCACTCCCCCACCACACCACATAGGTATGAGGGTGACCCGACACCACCAGACGAAGACTCCCATATCGGGTCCCCTCAGACCCCACCCCATCTCAGAGGTGGGCAGCCAATCAGGGTAATAAAGGTTCCAGTTAAGACCGATCTTTTTGCAGTATCATTGCTACTTTCTCACCAGCAGAGCAGCCCCTTGCCAAGTAGCAATGCACAAACTGAAGGCTGCATGCCCCGTGACAGGGCTGCATGGAGGAAAGTCCCCAAAGAGAAATCCTGCGGAGAGGCTCTACTGGCTTCAGGGCTTTTTATTTACTGTATTTTGTACTGGCCAGTGAGAGCGTCTCCAGATTGAGAGGGCAGTTTCTAACCTGCCTCACCCGGTGATGCTAACGAAGCTGTGGGTGCTTTAATTAGTCCTTCAGCCCTGGAGAGCTGCCCACCATCCTTAATAGGACAAAGCAGCCAACTGGGAGGCTGGTCCTTGCAAGATTGCACCACCAGTTGTTCTGCCAATGAGTGCAGGCTTGGGAGCCTGACATTGATGTTCTGACACCCATGGGAGAATTCTGCCCAAAGAATGCTGCTAAAATAATCAACCGTCCAGCCATTACAGCCAAGACATTCATCATGCATAACTGCAGTTAAGAAACAGCTTTTTGTCTATTTTATGCAATAGAGAACTGTAAACATGTGTTCCAATATTAAACTCAAATTCTAATCTGTTTGTAATTTCTGACTCAGAAATGTTGGCTCGTTTCTATCTTCCATATGTCTCTACACCCCCTGTCCATTTCTATTCCTTGGTTCATGGATACAGAGTTTTATTCCCCCTTTCCCAAAACGTAACTGGATATACTTTACAACCAAAGACCGACAGTGTCCTAACATCTGGAAATTGTAGGCCTCTGCATTTGCTGACTAGACTTGTCCTCACAAATACCCTCTAGATGTACGAACTTAAAATGCATTACAAAATTGAAATGTTGAATTTTCCCCAGAGGTGAGTTTTGATCCATCAGACTTGAGTTTTCCATTTGCCGCCATCTCATTATGCTCCTTTGATGTCTCTTTTTCAATGACGCATAATATATTACATCAACCATCTTGGATAATCTATCAAGTCCAACAAAATCATTTGTTAATGAGACTAATGGTCGTCAGTCTACTTTCCATTAACTGGCATTATGATGGCTTTGTGGGCAGTGCCTTCGGGTGGAATGGATCTGTCTGTTTGAACTCTGGCAGCAACTCTAGCTGATGGGAATTGCCCTGAAGCTTGGCTGCGGTTTGCTGAGGATGACATCACCTGAACACAGAATCCAACCTACATAACCTTTTTTCTGTTGAACAGGAAGTGATTTAAGAATGTTTGAGCAGCTGTCTGCAGCTGCTAAACCCATCAGAGAAATTGAGGTTGCCAATTGCCTTTCTTTCCCTCTACGGGCTTGAAAGAACATGCAACAGCTTGCGGTAAACTGGAACAGCTTTTAACTGGGAGATCGTACCATGGACAAGCAAACTTCGAGTACTGCATTCTCAGAACGCTGTTTCCATGTTACTATAGACTCACTGACGATGTTCTATGCTACTACTCCTGTTCTTTGAACTACTGCAACTAGTTATTACAGTTACACAAACTGGCAGTTCAATCAATGAAGAGATTTAAAAGGGGGCTCAAAAATGATAATTGGGCCGGATTTAAGTGTCAGCAGTGAACAACTAACATTAGCCATCCATTAAACTTGCCCACAGACTTCCTGTGGGCTTTCACACAGCCAGTTATTGTCAGCCAGCCATCCACAAAGTACAACATTCTCTGTAAGGCACCGGGGACCTGTGTGAGTAAAGGGGGGGTTGGATTTTCCCATTGCAGGGGGGAAGCGGGAAGTGGGGTGTGAACATGCCCTAGATGTCAGACTGCCATGAAGCACAATTTTCATTGGGTTGGGTTTTATTAACCCGAGAGACAGGTCTCGCACACAATTAGTGGCTGTGGGCGATCAGGGCGGAGCAATGGAGGAGAGATGCCAGCAAGGTGGGCCATGTTCTGGCTCGAATTGGCAGCCATTGCTCAGGCCGCCCTCTGTGAGTCTTCTTAAAAAGTTGAGAAAGTGCCCATGGCAAATGGAGAACTGGAACGAAGGATAGAGTAGGAAAAGGTAGGTTATTGAAATTTCATCATTGCTCAGTACTTTTCCTTGTCCAAACTTTTATTTATTTGCATCTAATAAAACTGCTTCAGCATTGCTGTCCTTGGGTCTGCCAGGCTGCAGTTGGCCAATGGACACCCAATCCCAAGGAAATATCGGGAAGTAAGAGGACAAGCTTTTAATAAGTGATGCACCATCAATCGAGCAAAGACTAGTTTGTATGCAAGAACAAATAGGCTTTTATTAGCAAAAGACTTGGAGCCCATGCCGATGAACTGGTCCAGACTGAGGCAGGGGGGTGGGGAGCAGTCGCCTTTATACCTGGACCGGGGGGGGGGGGGGGGGGGAGGAGTCTCGGGTGGGGTCGGCAGGGATGTGTCCAGGCATGTCACATATACAGGTAATAAGCTAACAGTGGTTTACCACAATAAGCTCCGTAAAGCTCATGCCCAATTAACAAGATGGGCGACTTCACTTTCCTTCCCAACACTGTGCTCCCTCCATCCTCAGGGAAGTTATCAGAATCAAGGTTAGAGGTGGCAGATTAGTATACAAACTGATTATTCCATTTTTCTTGCCTTCCATTCTGACCCGGGATGGGGAATTCCAGTCCAGGGAATGAAAAATTGGGCTAAGACAGAGAGATAATAGAGACAAAGAAAAAGTTGTAAAAACTTGAAAATAACATCTTCCTCAGCAATAATTAAATACTGAAGGAATGAGACTCCACATCTGTAAACGTTTATCTTCAGTCACAGCTACCACAGAGGAAATTGGTGAAATTACTATAACTAGGGAGAAGGTATTAAGTAAAATAATGGGATTAAAGGCAGGTAAGTCCCCAGGGCTTGATAGCCTGCACCCTAGGGTCTGAATGGAGATGGCAGCAGTGGACGCATTATGATATTCCAAAATTCCCTGGATTCTGGAAAGGTACCAGTGGTTTGGAAACACGCTAATATGACACCCTTATTCAAAAAAGTAGACGCAAAAAGTGGGAAACTGTAGAGCAGTTAGTTTGACCTCTGTGGTGGGGAAGTTGCTAGAGTCAATTATTAAGGAGGGGATGACTGAACATTTGGATAGACAAAGCTCAATCCACCATTGTCAGCATGGTTTTATGAAGGGTAAGTCATGCTTGCCAAACTTTCTGGAGTTCTTTGAGAATGTAACCAGCAAGGGTAGATAATGGGGAGCCAATAGATGTGGCATATCTATAGGTAGCACGGTGGCACAGTGGTTAGCACTGCTGCCTCATAGCGCCAGGGACCTGGATTTGATTCACGGCTTGGGTCACTGTCTGTGTGGAGTTTGCACGTTCTCCCCGTGTCTGCATGGGCTTCCTCCGGGTGCTCCGGTTTCCTCCCACAGTCTGAAAAACGTGCCGGTTTGGTGCATTGACCCAAACAGGCGCTATACCTTGGTGACTTGGGGAATTTCACAGTCACTTCATTGCAGTGTTAATGTAAGCCTTACTTGTGACTAATACGTAAACTTTAAATATCTAGACTTCCAGAAGGCATTTGACAAGATGCCACATAAAAGACTGCTCCAGCAGGTTAAATCCCAGGGGATTGGGGGTAGAGCATTGGCTTGGATAGAAAATTGGCTGACTGACAAAGCAGAGAGTCAGTATAAATGGGTCCTTCTCTGGATGGTGAGCTGTAACTAGTGGGGTGCCGTAGGGGTCAGTTCTCAGACCTCAACTGTATAAATATCTGCAAGCAGGGACAGAGTGCAACATAGCCATGATCAGCCATGATCTTATTGAATGGCGGAGCAGGCTTGAGGGGCTAGATAGCCTACTCCTGCTCCTATTTCTTATGTTCTTATAGCAAAATTCACGGATGATATTAAAATAGATAGCAAAGCAGGCTGTGATTAGGAAATAAATAGTTTACAGTCGGATAGGCTACGATAATGAGCCAGAATCTGGCAGGTGGAGTTTAATGTGGGTAGCTGCAAGGTTATCCATTTTGGCCAGAAAAGTAAAAGAGCAAATTATTATTTAAATGAGAAACAGATTCAAAGTGTGTCCACGCAGAGGGATTGGGTGTCTGTGTGCACGATTCACAGAGAGTGGGCAAGCAGTTGCAGCATATAATCAGAAAGGCAAATGGAATCTTGGCACTTATTGCAAAAGGACTGGGGAATAAAACCAAAGATGTGTTGTTACAATTGTATAGGATGTTGGTGAGACCACACCTGAAGCATTGTGTCCAGTTTTGGTCTCCTTACTTGAGGAAGGGTGTGGTGGCATTGGGGCAGATCAAAGAAGGTTCATCAGATTGATTCCAGGGATGAAAGGGCTGTCATATCAGGAATGGTTGAATAGCTTGGGCTTATCCTCCTTGGAGTTCTGAAGAATTGGAGGGGCGGGGGGGGGGGGAGGGTGGAGATCTGATTGATGTATATAAAATACTAAAGGGGATTGATAAGGTGGACGTTGAACAGATGTTCCTCCTTGTGGGACAGTCTAGAACAAGAGATCATAGGTATGAGATAAGGTACGTTCAAAACTGAGAGGAGGAGAAACTACTTCTCTCTGAGGGTTGCGAATCTGAGCAATTCACAGCCTCAGAGTGCAATGGAGGCAGAATCAATCAACAGATTCAAGAAAGAGATAGATCTGTTTCTGATGAAAAGTGAGATAATTGGCAATGGGGAGCAGGCAGGAAAGTGAAGCTGAGACCAGGATAAGATCAGTCATGATCATGTTAAATGGCAGAGTGGACTCAAAGAGCCTACTCCTGCTCTTAATTCCTATGTTCCTAACAGAGGGGTTGTTTGGCCATAATTACTACTTACCGAGGTAAGTATGAATAGGGTATACTAGGATTGAATTTGACAAGCCCCATTATTTTGGCAAATTTAGTCTGTTCCTATGTAGTAACTTCACACTATTCAATGGTGAGTCAGATGGCAAGATGCCATTTTTGTCCTTCCTTTGTCAGAATAGCATAACTCAGAGAACTTCTGGATTTCTGCACATGTGCAGGCACCAGATGCTTCTGTCCAATTTACACATAAAGATCAGTGAGCCCGGTTAACTTCATCATTGCTTTGAGAACATAATCCCTGCAAACATCTGCAGCTTTTACCCATGAACAGGTTCAAAAGACAACTGTCATGTTTTCTGAGGAGGACAAAAGATCTGTCAATGATTCAATTAGTTTTCCAATTGCTTTATTATGAAATGCCAATTTACCTTATCAAATAATTCATTGATTGGCAGTGTAAACATAAAGCAGGTTACATAGAGACTTCATTGAGTAATGGTTACAAATAGAAGAAGCCAAGAGGAAGATTTAAAATCAACAAAATTTCGAACAAATTCATTACAAAATAAAACCGATGTAACAAGCTGGCTGTAGGTTAGAATATAATCACCCAAATATAGAAATTAAAGATGAATGGTTTTCAATAAAAGGGCTAATTGCTCAACTTAATGGCACATGGACATGTATTTGTCTGAAGATTAGTTTTGTTAGACTCGTGTCATCATTTCAATATTAGGGCATTTTCCCAACATTAAGTAGGGTTGTTAGATCATTTGTCTGAAAAATATAACCACACATTTGAGAATGTTTGAATCAAAGTAGAACATTTTGTGTTGTTCACATATATTCAGTCTATGACTTAGAAAACACAACCTTACTTTGTGCTACTTTCCTATTTAGATTTCTAATTGTATATTCACATACATTAGTTCTATTTAGCTGATCTCAGTAGATATTAATAGCTCAGTTTGATTACAGGCTAATGCACCAATTCTCTAGAAGGCCAGTTGTCATCTGTAATTTCCATACAGCCAAATCCTGCTCTCACCCAGATTGTGCTGCAGGGATTTGCATTCTAATCAGTATTCTGTAACTTGATTTTGTGTCTCTGTGCCCTGTTTGAAAGCACATTTCCACTCCATCTGACGAAGGAGCAGCGCTCCGAAAGCTAATGGTATTTGCTACCAAATAAACCTGTTGGACTTTAACCTGGTGTTATTAAAACTCTTACTGTGCTCACCCAGATTATCAGGAGAATGCTGAATTGGAGATTTTACTGAATCCATTTCTTTTGTTCATCGTCAACAGCCATTTCCACGATCAGTCCAAAGTCCCAATTTCAACTCTGGCTGAGATAGGGGACTAGGGAGCATTCATAGCAGTGCCAGCACCTGAGCTGGGCCAATTTAACAATCTGGCTTCACTTAACATATACCTTTCAGCCTCCCACCCAAAACCTGTGAAAATGAGCTGTCACGCAGGATTTCAGGAAGCAGTGGACCACCACCGTTAGGCAGAGAGAATGGTCTCCTGCGCAAGGTAAGCGGTTGATAAAGGGGAGGATCTGGGAAGGTGGGGCAGCACGGTGGCACAGTGGTTAGCACTGCTGCCTCACAGCACCAGGGACCCAGGTTTAATTCCGATCTTGGGTCACTGTCTGTGTGGAGTCTGAATGTTCTCCCTGTGTCTGTGTGGGTTTTCTTTGGGTACTCCAGTTTCATGGAATAGAATCATAGAATCCCTACAGTGCAACAGGAGGCCATTCGGTCCATTGAGCCTGCACTAACAACAGTCCCACCCAGGCCCTATCTCTGTAACCCCACATATTTGCCCCACTAATCCCCCTGACACTAAGGGACAATTTAGCATGGCCAATCCACATATCTTTGGACTGTGGGAGGAAACCGGAGCACCTGAAGGAAACCCACATAGACAGGGGGAGAATGTGCAAACTCCATACAATCACCCAAGGCCAGAATTGAACCCAGGTGCCTGGCATTGTGAGCCAGCGGTGCTAACCACTGTGCCACCATGCTGCCCACACTCAAAGGATATGCAGGTTAGGTTGATTGGCCCCTTAGTGTCAGGGGAACTAGCAGGGTAAATTATGGAGATTACGGAGAAGGGGCCTAGATGGGATTGTTATGAGTACAGGCTCAATGGGCCAGATGGCCTCCTGCACTGCTGGGATTCTGTGATTCTATGTTATGGTCAGATGAGGGATAGGGAAGGCCATTCAGAGGAGGGCTGGCTGATGAGATGCTTTGATAAAAGGTCACAGACCTGAAACATTAACACTCTTTCTCTCTCCACTGATGTTGCCTGATCTGCTGAGTATATCCAACATTTCTTGTTTTTATTTCACAAATGAACAATATCCATAGCATTATGCTTTTGCAAGTGTAATGAAGCCTGGCAGACAGGGTTAAAATTAGACCTTAAGTCTCCAATGAATTGCCATGTGCAACCCTGCTCACTGCAGTGCACGGCTTAATTAGCACAGTCCTGGTTAACCAATTAATGGTCGTAAATCCCTTGCTCCACAGAAAATATGGATATTCACCACATTCTCCAGTTACTGTAGAAATATAACAAGATGCCAGAGCAAGATGAGCTTCTTATTCAAATATAATTGCAAATATATTCAGCAACTAAAGCTAAAGGATGCTAATATGATACAAGAATTAAAATTCTGCAAGGACACAAAATTATTGCAGATCTTCTCAGCAAATTCTTGCTAACAATCACCAATGATATTATTTTGCAAACTAATTACACAAAGATCATATTCAGAACCAAATACATGGTAGGTAAATATAGAATGAAGATCACAAAGAATGTCCTTTCTTTGCTGTAGAAGCAGATCATTTGAGGATGATCAACTTTGACTGAATGAGATGCCAACGTAACAATGGTTAGCCATGACAGTAAAACTAATGCCAAAATTCACAGTTCACAATAAACTCTTTACCAGTGATATAGTTACCTGCAGATGGAGTTTTTGTAACATGTTTAAGGGACCAGGGCATTTCAAAACCATAAAGACAGACGTTTTGATTCCCGTCCCAAAAGGCATCATTACTTCTTCGTAGAAAGGAAAGAGGACATCACTGCCCAAGTTATTCTGGCCCATTTCCATACACCAGTAACCACTGACAAATTGGCTAGAGTTTGGAAACAGGTATTCAATTTGGGCTCTTTCCCAGGGGGAAAATAAAAAATAGGCACAGGAAGCCCCGGCAAAAGAAGGAAGCAAATTAATGAAAGAAAGGAAGGAATATGGATTTTTAATATTAATACTAATAATTATTAGCAGTCATGCTAACACTTCATTTTCATGTGCTTTGCCCCAACAACAGCAAAGAAATCTCAGAAGCAGGCTATTTTGATTGTTAATTGCGATTCTTGGAATTTAATACCATGACCTTCAGTTTTTCAATTCATTAAAATGTTCCATGGAACATTTTGTACAAGCATAGAATCATAGAATCTACAGTGAAGAAGGAGGCTATTTGGCCCATCGATCCTGCACCGACAACAATCCCACCCAGGTCCTATCCCTGTAACCACACGTATTTACCCTCCTCATCTCCCTGACACTTGGGGGCAATTTAGCATGGCCAATCAAACTAACCCGCAAGTCTTTAGAGTGTGGGAGGAAACCGGAGCACCCAAAGGAAATCCACGCAGACATGGGGAGAACATGCAAACTCCACAAAGAGAGTGACCCGAGGCCAGAATCGAACCTGGATCCCTGGCACTGTGAGGCAGCAGTGCTAACCGCTGTGCCTCACAGTGCCGCCAATTAGGTTATGTTGTATACATAGTGATGCTGTTTAATAAACACTTGTCAGTCCTTGACTTTTTCAGCAAACATGCGCATCCTCAGTTAGCAAGTATTTCACTTGGGAATTTGTGCTGGGTTATATTCCAGCTATTCAGAGTCAAGGGACCAAAGAATGGGAAGACAAATATCAGCAACATTCATTTTGCTAAACAGTTGAAACTAATTTTGCAGCCCAGAGCAGCATTGTGAACAGGCAATAAGTAAGCGTGTAGAAGTATTTTGCCAAATGTAATACAATTTCCTATGACATGTTGGCCCTTATCTCATTTTCTTTGACCACAACTTTAGTGCGCCATTCTTAAATTCCATTTCTGAAATATCTTGTAATTTTTTGTCAATGTGAAACAAAATTACTCATGTTCATCTGATAGAAAAGGATAGTGAAGGGATTGATAAAAATAAACACATTTAATTAGATGTGTATTATAATTAATTATTCATAACTCATTCATTGATCTGATCACAAAAATCATGCAACCTTCCTTATTTTGGTTTCAAAACCAACATGTTAACTTCAACTTCTGAGATTATATGCTAGTTTTAGTCTTCAAGTTTTTTGAACAAGTGGTTCTAATAATATTGATGATAATAATATGATCAGCCTTTCCTGATTTCTTTCATTTTTCCTTATGTTCTTGCTGTTATTAAGAATGGGCGGCAGACCTCCCGTAGATCATCATATATCATCCACAACCCCACTGACCGTGACAACCCAACTGCCCATATTGTTCTCAGGCATTTCTGAACCACATTTGACATGGCACGACATCATATTTGTACTTAATATGTCTTTGTGATGAATGGCAAATGTTTTATGATGAATAGAAAACATACCCAACACCACTGGAAAATGCCCCTTAACCAAACATCTGGTGGGCTATACATTTTGATGGACTGAATTTTCACTCTTGGGTCATGGAAACAGATTCGGGACATTTTCCAGCTCTGCAAACCCAACCCAAGATAAAGTACCTGGGATGTTAGGATTATAATTCTAGGCTGGTGGGATTCACTGGAAGTCAGGCCAGGTGACTCCAGAAGGAGTGAGTGAGGAGGCTGCTGAATGTGAAGGCAAGCTGGGTGGAAGACCTGCCATTGTGCACCAGCATTATGTCCACGGTTTTTTTGAAAAGAGTTAAAGTAAAAAAAAACAGCCCTCACCCCTTCAGCCTGACATGCTGCCTATGCCCCATCCATACCACTCGGTGCCACCTCATGCCCTCCACCCACCTCCATAACCCCTCATTCCTTATATGCCAACCTATGAACGCCGCCCATCCCATTCTCCATAACTCCCCTTATCCTCTATGTCTTTTTCTTCCACCACCCATAGCCCTTACACCTACCATGCCAACTCACTCAGTATCCACCATGGGCAGAACTCAGGAGCCATGCCGAGATTAAATAAAATAAATTTCAAAGCGTCTATTGCAAACTTCTTTTTAAAACACTATCATTCATAAAAGCCTGATCACCACATTTACATGCCTTCAACCATATAATCCCTTATAAGAACAAACATTTCATTCAAGTGCTTAATTCCTTGTAAAAATAAGGATTGTAATTTATGGTCCCAATTCAATGAATCAATAACCACTTACAGCTGTCAATCAAACTGTGTCCCGCTGTGTTAATGGAGGATTATGAAATCAGTCATGCAGCACAAATCCAGTAATGATAACCCTCAGACTTATGTCAACAAGCAGACTTAAATTGCAGCCAAAAACTGGACACAGTTTTTTTTTCAAAAGGGCAGAAGTTTTAAATGTCTTGACAGCTAAATATTTGTTTTTGACAGTAAGTTTTGACAGTTCTTCTTGACAAATATCTTCACAGTTCCATTGCATTTATACACTCTTTATGCACACTCATGCCCACTTTAACAATCCCAAAGGGTACCTTACCTCCCCCAAAGGACATCTGACCTCTGTCAAAAGTGTCCTGCAACTATATACAAAAAGAGTTAACCCCACCTCTCGAAGGGGCTCTGTAAAGTTTCAACCTGCTCCTCCCATGTCTAATCTGCAGACATTTCCACTCCTGGCTATTGAAAACTAGTAAGAGTTTTAACAACACCAGGTAAAACTCTTACTGTGTTCACCCCAGTCCAACGCTGGCATCTCCACATATTGAAAACTAGCCACAACCGAAGATAGCTGCCATTTTATTAGGGCAGCTGCCTCTGTGAAACATGCATGCACATCCCAACCCGGCCCTGTTCCCGCCACTGCAACAATAGTAAGTGTCATAATTCAGGGGCGTGTCTTCTGGATCTTGGCCATTTTGGCAATGATGGAAAGACTCTCCATTGTTACGAAGATCCAGGTCTTATTGTGCAAACAGTGAACAAATACTAAGATATGGATATGGAATACCAGATATTCAAACAAAAGAGAGGAAACCAATAGAATTAAGTGATGATGACAATAAGTGCCATTCCTTCTGAATGTAAAGTTAGACAAATGTAATTTTAATAATTTTTCAGCTTTTAAAATATCTTTGCCTATCATCAAAGTATTCATATTGCTATCTTCCTCCTCAGTGAGTACAGGATGCAAAATAACACTGTATAGCATTGTAGAATGGTTCTCTGAAAAATATAAAAACCTTCATTTCTAAGCTAATAATTAGATAAACTACAACTGAGATAGCAACAATATATAAAGTGATAGATTTTTGTTTCGGTGCACTTAAAATAGTTTGTCAAAGACTAAAGCCACCATGTCACAGTTAAATCATTTTCCAATTGTATTAATTATTTCATGAGAAATAATTTTATCTCACAGTCTGATGGCAAATAATATATTTGTCAAGTTTTATAAATAGTGTTCTTTTGAGGAAAGCATAGTTGGCAATTACTACTGGGCTATTTTTGGCCCCCAATAGTGAGTGGGGTAGGATATAAAACTGTTCAAATTCTCAAACCAGACCCCAAGGTGCCTTGAAGCCACCCTGTTCCAACTAACTGGGATCAAGAGGCAGGCTCGTCATTTAAAATATTATAATGCGTTGTATGCCTCAGATTGAGAATCATAGAATCCCTACAGAGCAGAAGGAGGCCATTTGGCCCATCAAGCCTGCGCCGACACCAATCCTACTGTAATAAGTCTTCGGAGGCAGAAGTCCCTTCACCAAAATCCCTTTATTTACAATTCCAACAGCAGTACATCGAGTGCTATCAGTCAGCAGTCTATCTTTGGGAATGCCAGAGGAACTGACACTCTCAGTTAAATCCAAGGAAAATAATCCCCAGTTGGCCCATCAATTGATTCCTTAATCAGGGAGTTCATATTTCAATAGGCCAACCTCAATGGCCTGATTGAAGTCATTACACCCACCCAGGTTCTATCCCCATAACTCCACATACTTACCCTACTAATCCCCCTGACATGAAGGGTAAATTTAGCCTGGCCAATCCGCCTAACCCGCACATCTTTGGACTGTGAGATGAAACTGGAGCACCCGAAGGAAACACACGCAGACAAGATGAAAACCCCACACAGACAGTCATCCGAGGTTGGAATCGAACCCAGGTCCCTGTCGCTGTGAGGCAGCAGTGCTAACCACTGTGCCACCAATTTAATCTCCATTTTAAATTTAAATCTCACTGTCTGTGTTGCCTGAACCTTGGAAAATCCAGCCACTAAAGGCAGGTGAAGACTGCTGGATAAAGCTGATAAGGATCTTTCTACTTAGCTACTAAGTCCAGCTTACCTTCTTCACCTCCACTGCACTGCCCCCACCCTAACCAATGATTGGCACTGCACCCCGAGCCATGATGTTCCACCCTCCTTCATTCCCCTTCCTTATTTGATCACTCTCTCCCTCCCTTACTCACTGCCGCGTTGTGACCTCCGATCTCCCCTCAGCCCTTCCGATTTCTCCCCTCCTCCTTAAACCCCCGCTGGTTTAAAAAGAATGTTATTCCTTTCTCAGAGTTACAAGGCCAATACGCAGAGTGGACAAGACAAGCCGTTAATCCATCTCCTTGCCTGCTTCAAAAACCAATTCAAATTCAAATTGAATCCAATTCATGAGAGAGTCAAACAAGATCCAAGCTGACAAGATGAGGCATTGCCGCCCCATCGAGGGCTCAATCTGACGTTTATCTTCGCCAAAAGGCCGAGGTGGTTTTGAAAAAGTTCATCAGGCGATGCCTCGGTTAAACTCATCGGCTACTCTGATCACTGACTACACCCTAGGCTGGGCGAATCGCCTGCTTGATCATGGTTTCACCCTTGCCAGATAAGCTGACACAGGATTACATTCCATCCCTCCACCCTCCACCCCTCCCCTACTCCCAAAGCTTCCAAACTCCTCCATCAGTGATCCTTCTGATCACACTGTCCACTCTCGGTCTGGCTAACTGTGGCCGGGAAATGGAGACAAAAACAATTAATCCAATCCTGCTCTTAAATTAGACCACGTTGAGGGTTTCCCTCCCTCAGAACAGTTGCCTGCTTCCTCTCAGCCTCAGGGCAATGTTGAGGCCTACATTCAACCTACATACAATGCATTCTGGGATCACATTGTGGCCAGTTTATGTTCTGCAGATGTATTATAAAACTTTCCACAGAATTTTGGATCCTATAAACACAATAAATGTTTTGTTTCTGAGCCAGAATTCACTGGAAAGTTTTATAACATAACTCAAGCTGCAAAGAATTATGTCATCCTCCCCAGCTTATTACAGCACTTTTAAAAAAAAGCCTTGCAATTACAAGCAGGAAAACGGCACATAAGCACAGGTTTCAGAACACTTTGGAAGTTATTCTGTTTATCAGTAGTTTAAAATAAATTCAAAATTGTTTTTGGACCCTGTCTTCTCATTTTCTTTGTTGTGAAGTCTGTCTTCCTTCTTGCTTAAGTTTAAAGATTATTTATTAATGTCACAAGTAGGCTTACATTCACACTGTAATGAAGTTACTGTGAAAATCTCCCAGTCGCCACACTCCGGCGCCTGTTCAGGTATACTGAGGGAGAATTTAGCATGGCCAATGCACCCAACCAGCACATCTTTCAGACTGTGGGAGGAAACCGGAGCACTCAGAGGAAACCCATGCAGACACGGAGAGAATGTGCAGATTCCGCACAGACAGTCACCCAAGCCAGGAATCGAACCCAGGTCCCTGGCACTATGAGGCAGCAGTGCCATCTACTGTGCCAACCTGCCAACTGTTGAATATAAGGTGCATTATTATACTTAAATATATAAGGTAGACAAGTCCCCAGGGCCTGATGGGATATACCCCAGAATACTGAGAGAGGCAAGGGAGGAAATTGCTGGGGCCTTGAGAGAAATCTTTGTATCTTCACTGGTTACAGGGGAGGTCCCAGAGGATTGGAGAATAGCCAATGTTGTTCCTTTGTTTAAGAAGGGTAGCAAGAATAATCCAGGTAATTACAGGCCAGTGAGCCTTACATCAGTGGTAGGGAAATTATTGGAGAGGATTCTTCGAGACAGGATTTATTCCACTTAGAAATAAGTGGACGTATTAGTGAAAGGCAACCTGGTTTTGTGAAGGGGAGGTCATGCCTCACGAACTTGATCGAATTTTTCGAGGAAGTGACGAAGATGATTGATTAGGGTAGGGCAGTAGATGTTGTCTACATGGACTTCAGTAAGGCCTTTGACAAGGTCCCTCATGGCAGACTGGTGCAGAAGGTGAAGTCGCATGGGGTCAGAGGTGAGCTAGCAAGGTGGATACAAAACTGGCTCAGTCAAAGAAGACAGAGGGTACTAGTGGAAGGGTGTGTTTCTGAATGGAGGGCTGTGACAAGTGGTGTTCCTCAGGGGTCAGTGCTGGGACCTTTGCTGTTTGTAATATATATAAATAATTTGGAGGAAAATGTAACTGGATTGATTCGTAAGTTTGCGGACGACACAAAGGTTGGTGGATTTGCAGATAGCGATGAGGACCATCAGAGGATACAGCAGGATATAGATCAGTTGGAGACTTGGGCAGAGAGATGGCACATGGAGTTTAATCCGGACAAATGTGAGGTAATGCATTTTGGAAGGTCTAATACAGATAGGAAATATACAGTAAATGGCAGAACCCTTAAGAGTATTGATGGGCAAAGGGATCTGGGTGTACAGGTACACAGGTCACTGAAAGTGGCAATGCAGGTGGAGAAGGTAGTCAAGAAGGCATACAGCATGCTTGCCTTCATCAGCCGGAGTACTGAGTTTAAAAATTGGCAAGTCATGTTGCAGCTTTATATAATCTTAGTTAGGCCGCACTTAGAATATAGTGTTCAATTCTGGTCGCCACACTACCAGAAGGATGTGGAGGCTTTGGAGAGGGTACAGAAAAGATTTACCAGGATGTTGCCTGGTATGGAGGGCATTAGCTATGAGGAGAGTTTGGAGAAACTTGGTTTGTTCTCACTGGAGCAACGGAGGTTGAGGGGAGACCTGATGGAAGTCTACAAGATTATGAGAGGCATGGACAGAGTGGATAGTCAGAAGCTTTTTCCCAGGGTGGAAGAGTCAATTACAAGAGGGCATACGTTTCAGGTGCGAGGGGCAAGGTTCAAAGGAGATGTATGAGGCAGATTTTTTACACAGAGTAGTGGGTGCCTGGAACTTATTGCAGGGGGAGGTAGTGGAAGCGGATACGGTAGTGACTTTTAAGGGGCGTCTTGACAAGTACATGAATAGGATGGGAATAGAGGGATATGGTCCCCCGAAGGGTAGGGGGCTTTAGTTAAGTCGGGCAGCATGGTCGGTTCAGGCTTGGAGGGGCCGAATGGCCTGTTCATGTGCTGTAATTTTCCTTGTTCTTTGTTATATAATGAATGAAGCAAGAAATGTTTAAATAACTACAATTGATCAACTGTACTTCCCCTTTATGAGGCAAAAACCATTGTGTTATTGTCATCATAAGTTCAAGTCTCTCAAACTTGTGGGTCCAATACAAAAATACACACCTAAAACTCCAGGTTTCAATGCCAGAAACACAATAGGCAAGGTTTATGCCTTCTCAATTTCCTCAGCACTGACCCCACTAACAATTGTGGGTTCAGCTCATTTTAATATTGCTGGAAGAGGTAAAAGATATACGAACTGCCAGCAATTGTTAAGAATGCCAGAAAGATCTGGAAAATACATGGATGGAGGAGGTATTTTGGAATTAAATGTTGGATTCCTCTTAAAGCTACACAAGAACGTAAGCTAGGCCAATAGGCTGAAAATTAAAGACACGTCTCTTAAAGGAATTGGTAAGGCGATAGCGTCAAACCTCTCGGGAAGAGACGTAATTATTCTCCTGACTGAAATTTAGGCACTGGAAGGATGTTTTTTCATATTCGTTCATGGGGTGTGGGCGTCGTTGGGCATATTTAGTCCAATCCCTGAGGGCATTTAAGAATCAACCACATTGCTGTAGGTCTGGACTGGAATTTTACCAGAATCAGGGCAGGCAAGGCTCGCAGAACAGCATTCTCCATTGACCTCTGACAGGATCTCACGAGCCTCGGGTGGGCGAGGCGGAGTCACATGTAGGCCAGACCAGTTAAGGACGACAGATCCCCTTCCCTAAAGACATTAGTGAATCAGATGGGTTTTTACAGCAATTGACAATCAACACAACATGGTCATCATCAGACTTTTAATTGAATTCAAATTTCACTATCTGTCGGGGTAGGATTCGAACTCAGGTCCCCAGAGCAATACTTTGGGTCGCTAGATTACTAGTCCAGTGACAATACCACTGCCTCCCCCAGTGGGTGAGAGGAGATCTCACACAGCAGCCAGGCCCATATTGAATGAGCTGTCAGAACAGTAACTTTGTGTCCCATTCAATTCAGGAATAAATTTCATGATCTCAAATGTAAGTATGTTCGCAACAATCTGCCATGCATCTCTGCTTTACCCATTACAGACTAATATTATCCCTGATACTGCAGTTTCAAACGTCGAGGTATAAACCTGTAGACAACATAAACCTGTAGCCAACATGAACTATGCACAGTTTCAGTCTCCTTCCCAAGGAAGGATATAGTTGCCTTGGAGTGGGTGCAACAAGTGTTCACCAGATTGATTCACCTGATGAGGGATTTGACTTACGAGGAGAGATGGAGTTAAATGAGCGTATACTCTCTGGAAAGCAAAAAGTGATCTCATTGAAATGTATAAAATTCATAAAGAGTGTGATTGGGTAGATGCCAACAGACTGTTTCCCTGACTACAGAGTCTGGAACTAGGGTTCATAGTCTCAGGTTAAATCGTTGGCTATTTAGGACTGAAATGAGGAGAAAAGGAGAAATGTTTTCACTCAGAGGCTTGTAAATCTTTGGAATTGTCTACTCTGGGATGTTCAGCCATTTTTCCAAGGGTGGAAGTGTCAATTACAAGGGGGCACAGGTTCAAGGTGAGGGGAGGAAAGTTTAAGGGAGATATGCGGAGGAGGTTTTTCACACAGTGACTGGTGGGTGCCTGGAATGCGCTGCCAGAGGAGCTGATGGAGGCAGGCACATTAGTAACATTTAAGAGACATCTGGATGGGTACATGAATAGGGAGGGAATTGAGGGATATGGACTGAGTAAGGGCAGAAGGTTTTTTTTTTAGTTTAGTTAGGGCACCATGATTGGCACAGGTTTGGAGGGCTGAAGGGCCTGTTCCTGTGCCGTACTTTTCTCTGTTCTTTGAGATCATTTTTTTGAGTACTGAGGGATATTAGGATCAAACTTACGAGGAGAGATGGAGTTAAATGAGTTAGAAAAGTGCAGTTAACATAGAAGATCAGCAATAATCTTGTTGAATGGTGAAACAGACACAAGTTGCCTGTTTTTTTTATTCATTAATGGGACATGGGCGTCGCTGGCTGGCCAGCATTTATTGCCCATCCCTCGTCACCCAAGATCAGTTGACAGTCAATCACATTGCTGTGGCTCTGGAGTCACAAGTAGGCCCGACCAGGTAAGGACTGCAGATTTCCTTCCCTGAAGGACATGAGTGAACCAGATGGGTTTTTTTCCGACAGTGGGCAATGGTTTCATGATCATGATTCTTAATTCCAGATCTTTAAAAATTGAATTCAAATTCCACCATCTGCCGTGGCGAGATTTGAACCTGGGTTTCTGGAATTAATAGGCTTGCGATAATACCACTAGGCCATCACCTCCCCCAAATACATTCTGGTACTCCACAATTATATGTTTATCCTTGGTGAATCCTGCTCTTTGAAAAATAATTTTCTTGAGGAACTCAAGAGTATAATGTGACAAATACTACTTTATTTGCCAAATAAATCAGTCTGGGAGTGAAAGCAATAACAATAATAATGGGCGGAATCAGTTTCAGTGAGAAAACCGGCAAGTAGCTCCCCAGCTGCACAAGTGAGGTTTCTCTACAGATTCTGTGCACTCTGTGCATAGAGAATCTGGGGCCTAGTTTCCACCATCACACTAGTGAGGCAGGGCTTGATGGACCTGGCATTGCCAGCTCCACAGAAATCAGGGGGGATGTGCCCGTGCCCGCGCCCGCCCAAGTATATGATTAAAAATAAACTACCCCCCCCCCCGACAGCACCAGGGACCTGGGTTCAATTCGAGCCTTGGGTGACTGTCTATGCGGATTCTGCACGTTCTCCCCATGTCTGCGTGGGTTTCCTTCGGGTGCTCCGGTTTCCTTTGGGTGCTCCAGTTTCCTCTCACACTTCAAAGGTGTTCAGGTTAGGTTGATTGGCCATACTAAATTGCCCGATAATTAGGGGAGAGGGCAATGGTGGGATTGTAGTCGGTGCAGACTCGATGGGCCAAATGGCCTCCTTCTGCGCTATAGGGATTCTATGACACAAGTGACCCATTCACCAGCATTAGGACAAAGCAACCCCCCTATTATCACCACACAGGTATCGGGACATATCAACCACACAAACATTGGAGTGTGCCCCATCCCCAGAAGTAATTGGGGTGCACCCCCAATGGAGCTCCACAGAGGGCCCGCCACTGACAACAGCCAAGATACTAGGGGGCAGTGCCAGGGCATTACCTGGGCATGTTCCATGAGGGCTATACTTACCTTTGCACCGCTGGTGCTTCAAGTTTTTATAAACCTGTTGTGAACTTCGCCAACATGACTTGATGTTGGCAAAGTATTAATATTCAGTGAGGGGAAAACATATCGCAAAGAAACCCTTTAATTATATTTAAATTTATTGGAATTTATTGAAATGAGGATCCCACCCTTTTATGGGGGTGGTGGGGGGGGGAACTCATTATGTCATGGGCAAGGGGCTTGGAAAATTGCTTCGACCAGAAGACAACCAGTTGGCAATTGCCCATTAACCTAGCGGATGGAGAGGATGTGAGATGGTGGGCAGTTGGGGTACCGGGTCCTCACACAAAAGGGAAAGGAATGTGGAATGTCCTGCATTGGTTGATTTGTGTGAAACAAGTACGGATTAAAGATCCTGAAACAAAGGCTTCTGGCACTTATATTTTCAGGACATCCTTACATGAGCACAGCAGTGAAGAAACAATGACCAACAGAAAGATCATTGCATGTTGCTGTCTGATTTTACAGTGCTCAGAGCTGGCAGCAGGAGAGAAGTAGCAGTGAGAGTGAACGAGAGCAAGTGACTCAATGATAGGACAGTCAAAGGCAGGCCGGAAATATTAACCCATGCATCACTGCCAACTCATTCAGTAACTCAGGTAGTCACCAACGTCACCAGTGTGGAAAGTGAATATCGAATTGTAGATTGACAGTGTGCACTGGCCCACTGCACAACTCATAAACTAGGAAGAGGAGGTGGTGGAAGTGGAGAAGGATGTTTCAAAAGAGATGTTAAGGAAACTAAAAGAGAAAATGCTGGAAAATCTCAGCAGATCTGGCGACATCTGTAAGAAGAGAAAAGAGCCCAGATGTTAAGGAGATGTTAGGTCTGAGCCGAAGAACATCTGCATGATGAGTTCAGGGGTCCTGCCGTGAAAAAGGGATAGAAACACAGCATCTCCAAAAATGTGCCTTTAAACGTAAGGCTGGTAGCCAGGACCAGTCTCGCAATATCAGAGAGGCTTCACAACAACGCAGAACAGTCTGGAATCAATTGCAGAGCAGGAATCTCTGCCTATATACCAGAGAACAAGAATGTTTAAAGGCAGGTCATCGATGCCCAGTGTCTTTTCTGAATTTGGCAGTGGAACGGAGTGCGGAGTGTAAAAGATTCCTAATTCACAAGATAACATTGGAAACATACTGGATGAAGCCCTCCAGACTCTCTCTTTACCTGAATCTTCTCTTGAACATCCCAAAGGTCTGTCTCATTCAAATTGAAGTGGCTGAGAGCCTTATCATATAGTGTTCTTCCAATGCAAAGCTGGACCTTCTCAATAGCCTGAGCTGAATAACTTATATCTCCAAGAAGTCTGTCATTGACTTGTCCTTGATTTTGGAAAAGGTGCATAAACAATCTACAAACAGCTCCCCCCCCACCCCCCTCCCTTCCTCCCCACCCCCCAACCAAAGGATAACAACAAAAACAACTTATACTTATAAAGAGCCTTTAATCTAATAAAAAGTCTGAATACACTTCATAGGAGTAACTACCTCAGAGGGTTGTGGGGCCAGAGAAAATTACAGAGATAGACCATGAAAGGGTTAATAATCACACAAGTTTGTGGCACAGTGTCTAGCACTGGTGCCTCACAGTGTTAGGGGCCCGGGTTCAATTCCCAGCTGGGTCACTGTCTGTGCAGAGTACGCAGGTTCTCCCCATGTCTACATGGGTTTCTTCTGGGTGCTCCGGTTTCCTTCCCACAGTCTGGATAGAGTGCTGGTTAGGTGCATTAGCCATGCTAAATTCTCCCTCAGTGTATCTGAGCAGGCACTGGAGTGTGGCGACTAGAGGATTTTCGCAGTAACTTCATTGCAGTGTTAACGTAAGCCTACTTGTGACACTAATAAATAAATAACAATAACATTTTTAAAAATTAAAAATCACTTAAGCTGCAAGCTGTATCTCAGTAACAGAGGAAAAGCTCTGTGAAAACCACAGGTCATGATTTAAACAGACCCAGATAAGAGTCAAGGATCATTTAATTGAATGATGTGCAGCTGCCGCTCATGTTTGCCCTTTAGAACAAGAAACAATGTAAAGGGAGGTCGATGTATACCATTGGTCAGAGATATCGTTATCATTGCTTGCTGATATAATTAGGAAAACATGCACAAGTTATAACTGGACACCAAACCCTTATGTATGCATGATGTAACCTTAATCAATAACTATGAATGGATAGAGATAACTCCTGTACTTTGATAGCTATATGCTTATTGCTTGTAATCGAATTTGAAACTATAATTGCATGTCTCTTTCTGAATTCGGCACTCCGGCTGGTCTTAAAGATTTGATATGGAGATGCCGGCGTTGGACTGGAGTAAGCACAGTAAGAAGTCTCACAACACCAGGTTAAAGTCCAACAGGTTTATTTGGTAGCACAAGCTTTCGGAGTGTCGCTCCTTCTTCAGGTGAGTGGGAGTTCTGTTCACAAACAAGGCATACATAGACACAAACTCAATTTACAAGATAATGGTTGGAATGCGAGTCTTTACAGGTAATCAAGTCTCAAAGGTACAGACAATGTGAGTGGAGAGAGGGTTAAGCACAGGTTAAAGAGATGTGTATTGTCTCCAGCCAGGACAGTTAGTGAGATTTTGCAAGCTCAGGCAAGTCGTGGGGGTTACAGATAGTGTGACATGAACCCAAGATCACAGTTGAGGCCATCCTCATGTGTGCGAAACTTGGCTATCAGAGGCTGATCTTCGGGTAAGCGTTCTCCAAGGCGGCCTTTATGACACACGACAACGCAGAATCACTGAGCAGAAACTGATAGCCAAGTTTCACACACATGAGGACGGCCTCAACCGGGATCTTGGGTTCATGTCACACTATCTGTATCCCGTACGACTTGCCTGGGCTTGCAAAATCTCACTAACTGTCCTGGCTGGGGGCAATAGACACCTCTTTAACCTGTGCTTAACCCTTTCTCCACTCACATTAATACTTGAATACCTGTAAAGACTCGCATTCCAACCATTACCTTGTAAATTGAGTTTGTGTCTGTGCCCTGTTTGTGAACACAACTCCTCACTCACCTGAAGAACGAGTGACACTCCGAAAGCTCGTGCTACCAAATAAACCTGTTGGACTTTAACCTAGTGTTGTGAGACTACTTAAAGATTTGGTCAGGGTCCTGTCACTGTCATAATAAATCATCTTAAACCACTCCATGACTTTGTTTGGCACTTGAGGAGAACGATAGTTTTAACTACAACAAGAAAAACATCATGACAACCCCATAACAGACCATGAAGGGATTTGAAAAAAGGACAACCATTTGAAGATCAAGATTCTGTTTGACTGGGAGTCAATGCAAGTCAGGAAGTTAAGGGGTGATAGGGGAATAGGTCTTGGTGCAAGTTAGGACACAGGCAGCAGAGTTTTGGAGGGCCTCAGTTTACAGAGGGTAGAACATGGGAGAACAGCCAGAAGTGCATTGAAATAATCAAGCTCTAAAGGTAGAAAAGGCATGAATGAGGGTTTCAGAGCAGATGAGTTGTGGCAAGGCAAAGTCAGGCAATGGCAAGGAGGTGAAAATCGATAGTTTTACTGATGGCACAAATATGTGGTTGGAAGCTCATCTCAGAATAACATATGGCACTAAGTTTGTGAACAGATTGTTTTAGCCTCAGGTTGTTGCCAGGGAGAGGGATGGAATCAGTAGCTCGAGAATAGAGTTTGGATCAGGGACCAAAATCCTCAGTCTCCCCAATATTTAATTGGAGGGAATTTCTGCTCCTACAGATCTGAAGATTGGCGAGGTCGAGAGAGCTGTGGTGAGGTATAGCTGGGTGTCGTCATTGTCGACATTGTGCCTCCAGATTTCAGAAGATGTCGGCGAGGGGCAGATGAGAAATAGGATGAGCCCAAGCATAGTCTCTGAGGGGACACTCGAGGTAAGGGTGAGGGAGAAGCAAGTGAAGACATTGCAAGTGATCCTCTTACAAATGGAACTAGGTGAGTGCAGTCCCATCAAACTATACAGCTGTGAACAGGCTTAGAAGGAGGATCATGTATCAAAGAACAAACAAAGAACAAAGAACAATACAGCACAGGAACAGGCCCTTCGACCCTCCAAGCCTGCGCCGCTCATGTGCCCAACTAGACCATTTGTTTGTATCCCTCTATTCCCAGTCTGTTCATGTGGCTATCTAGATAAGTCTTAAACAATCCCAGCATGTCCGCTTCAAATCACCTTGCTTGGCAGTGCATTCCAGGCCCCCACCACCCTCTGTGTAAAATACGTCCCCCTGACATCTGTGTTGAACCTTGCCCCCCTCACCTTGAACCCGTGACCCCTTGTGTTCGTCACCTCCGACCTGGGAAAAAGCTTCCCACTGTTCACCCTATCTATGCCCTTCATAATTTTATACACATCTATTAGGTCGCCCCTCATCCTCCATCTTTCCAGGGAGAACAACCCCAGTTTACCCAATCTCTCCTCAGAGCTAAGACCCTCCATACCAGGCAACATCCTGATAAACCTTTTCTGTACTCTCTCCAAAGCCTCCACGTCCTTCTGGTAATGTGGCGACCAGAACTGGACGTAGTATTCCAAATCTGGCCTAACCAACATTCTATACAGCTGCAACATCATATGCCAACTTTTATATTCTATGCCCCGTCCAATAAAGGCAAGCATGCCATATGCCTTCTTGACCACCCTCTCCACCTGTGCTGCCACTTTTAAGGATCTGTGGACTTATACACCCGGTTCCCTCTGTGTGTCTATACTCCTGATGGTTCTGCCATTTATTGTATAGCTCCCCCTTACATTAGATCTACCGAAATGCATCACTTCACATTTATCTGGATTAAATTCCATCTGCCATTTCTCCGCTCAATGTTCCAGCCTATCTATATCCTGCTGTATTCTCTGACAATGTTCATCATTATCCGCAACTCCAGCAATCTTCGTGTCGTCCACAAACTTACTGATCACACCAGCTACATCTTCCTCCAAATCATTTATATATATCACAAACAGCAGAGGTCCCAGTACAGAGCCCTGCGGAACACCACTAGTCATGATGTGGAGATGCCGGCGTTGGACTGGGGTAAACACAGTAAGAAGTTTAACAACACCAGGTTAAAGTCCAACAGGTTTATTTGGTAGCAAAAGCCTGTGTGTGGCTTTTGCTACCAAATAAACCTGTTGGACTTTAACCTGGTGTTGTTAAACTTCTTACTGTGAACACCACTAGTCACAGACCTCCAACCAGAAAAAGACCCCTCCACTGTTACCCTCTGTCTTCTATGGCTAAGCCAGTTCTCCACCCATCTAGCTAGCTCACCTTTCATCCCGTGAGATTTAACATTTTGCACCAGCCTGCCATGAGGGACCTTGTCAAACGCTTTACTAAAATCCATATAGACGAAATCCACGGCCCTTCCCTCGTCAATCGTTTTTGTCACCTAAGACCATAAGACATAGGAGCGGAAGTAAGGCCATTCGGCCCATCGAGTCCACTCCACCATTCAATCATGGTTGATTTCAACTCCATTTACCCGCTCTCTCCCCATAGCCCTTAATTCCTCGAGAAATCAAGAATTTATCAATTTCTGTCTTGAAGACGCTCAATGTCTCGGCCTCCACAGCCCTCTGTGGCAATGAATTCCACAGACCTACCACTCTCTGGCTGAAGAAATTTCTCCTCATCTCTGTTCTAAAGTGACTCCCTTTTATTCTAAGGCTGTGCCCCCGCGTCCTAGTCTCCCCTGCTAATGGAAACAACTTCCCTACGTCCATCCTATCTAAACCTCCTCAAAAAACTCAACCAAGTTTGTGAGGCATGATCTTCCTCGTACAAAACCATGCTGTCTATCGCTAATGAGATTATTCAGTTCTAAATTCGCATATATCCTATCTCTAAGAATCTTCTCCAACAATTTCCCTACCACGGACGTCAAGCTCACCGGCCTATAATTACCCAGGTTATCCTTGCTACCCTTCTTAAATAACGGGACCACATTTGCTATCCTCCAATCCTCTGGGACCTCACCTGTGTCCAGTGAAGAGACAATGATTTCTGTTAGAGGCCCAGCAATTTCATCTCTTGCCTCCCTGAGGAGTCTAGGATAGATGCCATCTGGCCCTGGGGATTTGTCTGTCTTAACATTTCCTAAAAAACCTAACACTTCCTCCCTTGTAATTGAGATTTTTTCTAACGGGTCAACACTCTGGGACACTACCAGTCAACATGTCCCTCTCCTTTGTGAATACTGATGCAAAGTATTCGTTTAGGATCTCTCCTACTTCCTTTGGTTCTAAGCATAATTCCCCTCCTTTGTCCCTGAGAGGTCCGATTCGTTCCCTCACAACCCTCTTGTTCCTAACGTATGTATAAAATGCCTTAGGATTCTCCTTAATCCTGTCTGTCAAAGACATTTCGTGACCCCTTTTTGCCCTTCTAACTCCCTGTTTGAGTTATTTTCTACTTTCTCTGTATTCCTCCAGTGCTCCATCTGTTTTTAGCTGCCTGGACCTCATGTATGCCTCTTTTTTCTTTTTGATTAGACCCACAATTTCACTGGTTATCCACGACTCCCAAATCCTACCTTTCCTATCCTTCCTCTTTACAGGCACATGCCTGTCCTGCAGTCCTATCAACTGCTCCTTAAAAGACTCCCACGTCCCAGATGTGGATTTACCCTCGAACAGCCTCTCCCAATCAACAGCCACCAGATCCTGCCTAATCCGGCTGTAGTTCGCCTTCCCCCAATTCAGCACCTTCCCCCAATTCAGCACCATACCCATAGGACAACACTTATCTTTTTCCATTACTATCCTAAAGTTTACAGAATTGTGGTCACGATTTGCCATATGTTCCCCTACTGAAACTTTGATGACCTGACCCGGCTCATTCCCCAGTACTAGATCCAGTATAGCCCCCTCTCTAGTTGGACTGTCAACATATTGTTCCAAAGAATCTTCCTGTACGCATTTTATAAATTCTTCCCTGTCCAGGCCCCAACCAAGTGGAAGGCTGCAAAGTGACCAAGAAAGATTATGAGGAATAGCTTACCTTTGACACCGTCACATAGCATGTCACTTGTGACTTTGATAACAGCCATTTCTGGACAGTGGTAGGGATGGAAAGCGGATTGGAGGTTCTATGAATCGTGGTATCTCCCTGCACACTGAGTATTGATATACATGGATAACTGTCTATTTATATATTAGAGTCATAGAGGTATACAGCACAGAAAAAGGCCTTTCAGCCCATCGCATTTGAGCCAGTCAAAGACAAACCACCCAACTATTCTCATCTATTGAGAGGGTATAGGGCCTGTTAGTCCACATTGACTCTAGGGGCTCTTACAGGCAATAACTCAATCTGTTGCACCAAGCACTTGTGGAAACCCAGTGATCTAATAAAAATGATTGGCCACATTATCTTACTCATCTCTCAAACCTAATCAGCTGGCCAGCCAACATTTCTTCTATTATCTGGTGATTCAATGTCCGTGAGACATTGTGCCTTAGAGGTTGACCTCCTACCTTTCCCCCCATTCCTCTTGCTGCTCCAACAGAGCCTCAACAAATCTTGTCAAACAACAAAACACAGCACTGCAAGGCAGGCTCAAATGGAGCTGGGAGCCTCCAAAATCAAGAGCAACAAAAGATGGCCAAAGTCCAATCTAAGATAATGAGGCTCTAACAGCACAATGGAACACAGCAATTCATCATTAAGATTCCAGCATCAATCTTCCTCAGCTGTTGCTTTGTTTCACTGCTGCAGTCAGATCAATGGACTCTTGAGCGGAAATAATGGAATTTAGGATGGATAATGACATCCTGGCTTCAACTCATCATTTCCATGGTTGTGCCTTGGAGCGGATATCTCTAAAACCTTACCTCGCTCCCCACACAATTTGAGATGAACAAAATGAGCAGAAAGCCAGCAGATCCTCTCCTCTCCCCAAATCCTAGCCCTCTATCTTCGTTCAGTGGAAGGGGAGGGTCACGGGTGAGCCCCAACTCACCCCGGGTAGGTAATCAGTGGAAGGAGGGCTGGGGGAGAATAAGGAGCAGCTTGCTGAATCTGTCCTTTTCGCAATCAAGTGAATTGGGAAGAGTCCAATAAATAATGAATTTTAAACGGCCTGTGCAAGGAGTGAACACACTGGATTGAATTATAGTTTCTCATTCCGAGCTTTATATGTCCCTTAAGCAAGCCCAGCAGCCCGCCTGCACAGCATCCACTTCAGTGATATATTGATACCAGCATTTGCTTTGCTCCATAGAATGTGCGTAGAGAAGTCACTGACTTGTTGGCAACAACAGCACTCCAAACTGTTTGACCACTGCTTATACCAAGACCGGTTCGTTGTTCATTATTGTCTCATGCTCGTTCTTTGAACCCAACCTTCCATTCTGCTGGAACAAGCTCGCAATTGTCACTGGAATGTTCACCCGAATAGAACCGAAGTGAAATCAAATCTAATGTTGTGCAACATCCCAGTAAAATTCTATTTGGCAAATGAAGTTCTCCAGTTACATGAGGGTGGATTTCTGACCCGCTGTGACTGGTAACATGCGAGAAACCAGGAATTTGGTGTTTCTCTGTGTGCTGTACAGTTCTAATTCCACAGCACGAATGTGACAGCACTGACAGGTTTCCCATCCATGGGCTCAGCCTGACTGACATGCTTGACATCCAGTCAAGTCGGGAATACTTGAGGAGGAGGCTATTGGACCAAGTAGGCCCAAGGCCTAAGCAAGGAGATGGAGGGGAGTGGTGTGCAGATGGGCATGAAGATAGTTAGTAGAGAGGGAAGAATCCTGAGGATGAAGCTAGAAGTTTTGGGGGAGGGTAGAAATTGGTCTTAGTGGCGATAGCCGGTGGGGTGGGTAGCGGGGGGGGGGGGGGGGCAGTGAGAGGAGATCGGAGGCTTCAGAGGGGAAATAGATGCAGCAGTGGGGGTAATTACGGGCCTAGACGGTGGAAGGATTGTTTGATTACACTGGTCTGGTGAGGCAGATGTGCTGGATTTAGCAAGTACCTGAGAATATGCCTTTAACATTGTCAGCCTTGGAGGACTGAGATAATTTCCAATTGGGCAGCTTCACCCAATAAGGAAATAGCCTTTTCAAAGTCTAGGAATTTTAAACAAGGCAAAGGTTGGCTTGTGCATTCCAAGAGTCCTTGTCGCTCGGTATTTGCTGGCTTTTCTAAGATTTTTAACACTATAACTTCTCACGTGACCCTAACCCATCTGTTTTTTGGGGGTTAAAATTCTACCCATAATTATAATAATGACACCAGTGAAGCATTGCAGACTTTACATATTTACTTTGCTATGAACTGTGCACATTAAGTTCAGGGATAAAAAGGCTGTGAAGACAAAGAGACAGCTCACAGACTAAACACAGCCCTGGAATTTTGATGATTCCTCTCATAAGGCCCCAGGCAATTCCTTGTGCTGTTTAAAATTCACAGATTTGGAAAGGCTCCTCCCTCAGTGGTTGAAGTTGTCCAATTGGGAAATATCTTTTTTTCCCCAGTCCTGATAAAATCCCAGTCTCTGTCCTCCTGTCCTCCTGTCTCCTTCCTCCCTATTCCAGATCACTGTGATCCTGGAAAGATTCCATTAAATATTCATGAATTTGATCCCTCCTTTAATCCTTTCCCCAGTGAACACAGATGTGAAGAGATGAAAGAGGAGAGATGACCAGAAATAAAGTTGTTGGAACACGAAGAGATTATGAGAGGGAGCAAAACAATCCCACTTTGAGGAAGAAGAGGGATGTGAGGCCTCGCATGGTGTGTTCCTGTGTACTAAGCAGGGTCTCACTTTTAATGCGTGGGACTCGGATTATTGAATCATCTTTTGCAATCTGCAACTAATGTTGATATCTATATCTAGCACCTAGCTCCAAAGGTTTGGAAATCCTTGTCCCAGTGAATGGAAATGCTATTAACCTGCTATCCTGTGTCAGCATTAATCTCTCAAGTAGGCACTACAAGGGTCAAAGTTAGAGAACCCTCCCATTCTTCCCCAACAGGGCAGCACGGTGGCACAGTAGTTAGCACTGCTGCCTCACAGCACCAGGGACCCGGGTTCAATTCCCAGCTTGGGTCACTGTCTGTGTGGAGTCTACATGTTTTCCCTGTGTCTACGTGGGTTTAGTCCGGGTGCTCCGGTTCCCTCCCACAGTCCAAAGATGTGCGGGTTAGGTTGATTGGCCATGATAAATTGCCCCTTAGTGTCAGGGAGCTAGCTAGGGTAAATAGATGGGGTTATGGGAATAGGGCCTCGGTGGGATTGTGGTCGATGCAGACTCGATGGGCTGAATGGCCTCCTTCTGCACTGTAGGGACTCTATGATTAAACTACAATGTACAGTTGCTAAAAGAGTAGACAAGCATTTAAGGCAGTCGTATAGTAGTTCTCTGTCATTATTGTAAAAGAGACATTAGTCTATATAAAATACACTAATGACTCTATTATTGCCCAGGGAAGAATGTCATACAAACACGATAAGCTTTCACTCACTATTGGCATAGACAGTTGCTAGTATACTGAGATATTTTATTTGCCACAGGATCTGAAGAGGGTCCTTTTCTGCCATACTGTGAATTTTTCCAGTTCCTGCACCAATCATTCTTACACTCGCTGAGTGATATTACCAGGTTCACAGAATCGTTACGGTGCAGAGGGAGGCCATTTGGCCCATCTTGTCTACACCGGCTCTCCAAATGAGCATTATGGCATAATGCCATTCCTCTGCCTTATCCCTGTGCCTCTGCGTATTGTTTCTATTCAAGTAATCATCTAATGCCCTCTTGAATGTCGTACTTGAACCTCACATCCAGGCAGCTCATTCCAGATCCGAACAAGTTTTTCCTCACATCACATTCGCTTCTTTTGCAAATCATTTTAAATCTGTGCTCTCTATTTCTTGATCCTTTAACAAATGGGAACAGTTGCATAAAAGGATCAAGAATGAGAGAGCACTGATTTAAAGTGATTTATAAAATAACTAAAACCTGTGATGAAGTCGAAGCATTTTTCTGCCATCCAGACAAACATAAGGAACTGGACTGACAGCCCCAAACTGGTTAATATAGAGGTTATTCAGGCAGGAGCTTTCATCACATCAATGTGACTGGGGCTCAAACAAGACTGGGCGACACGGTGGCACAGTGGTTAGCACTGCTGCCTCACAACTCCAGTGACCCGGGTTCAATTCTGGCCTTGGGTGACTGTCTATGTTGAGTTTCATGATGTGGAGATGTCTGCGTTGGACTGGGGTAAACACAGTAAGGAGTCTAAGAACACCAGGTTAAAGTCCAACAGGTTTATTTGGTAGCAAACCTGTTGGACTTTAACCTGGTGTTGTTAGACTCCTTACTATGTTGAGTTTGCACATTCTCCCCGCATCTGCATGGGTTTCCTCCGTGTGCTCCAGTTTCCATCCACACTCCAAAAAAGGTGTGCGGATTTGGTTGATTGGCCATGCTAAATTGACCCTTAATGGCAGGGGGATTAGTAGGGTAAATACACAGGGTTATGGGGATAGAGCCTGGGTGGAAGTGCTGTCGGTGCAGGCTCAGTGGGCTGAATGGCCTCCTTCTGCTCTGTAGGGATTCTATGATTCTAAGAGGTAAAACATTATTCTGCTAACCTACTGTGACATCATACTTGGCGTGTCCTGATAAAAAGCCATCAAGCTGAAAGCTAAAATCAGTTGAACTAACATTAAACTAAACCCCTGAAAAGTGTCATTCACAATATCTTTCAAACCTGCTGAGTATTTCCAACATTTTCTGTTTTATTTCAGATGTTCAGCATCTGCAGTGATTTTTTCTTTATACATTCGTAGACAATATTAATATCTCAACATCTCAACTGCTTTGTTAATCTCTCCAAAATATTCAATGTATGAGATTAAAGAAATATTTTATGTAGCGTAGAAATGGGTCATTTATTGTAACCTGAAATATGGAATAAGCATTCTATATCATAACACATCATACAATGAATATCATGTTTATCATGGGGCTTGACAGGGTAGATGCTGAAAGGATGTTTCCCCTTGTGGGAGAGACTCGAACTAGGAGACACAGTTTAAAAATAAGGGGCCTCCCATTTATGATGGAGAATTATTTTTCTCTCACAGGGTCATGGGTCTTTGGAATTCTCTTCCCTGGAGACACACTGAAGACAAAACATTGAATATTTTTAAGGCAGAGGTAGATAGATTCTTGACTAACAAGGGAGTCAAAGGGGGTAGATGGATTGTGGAGTTTAGAACACAATCTAATTAGCCATAATCTTATTGAATGGTGGAACAGGCTGTGGTGAACCATTGTTGGTTCCCACCAGGTAGTGCTGAGCCATGGTCTGGCCAGTACTATGAGTCTGTATATATGTTACTGTTGGGGTTAGGGTTGGGCTGTTCTACCTGTTAATATAGTCCTTATGGTACACCCCAGTCGGCTCCGCCTCCTGGGAGAGGTATAAAGGTCACTGCTCTGCCTGGTGACCCTTTAGTCTGGGATCGTGTACTGTATATAGTAGCTCTGTTATTGTTGGCAATAAAAGCCCTTATTTCCCGAGTACATCCAGCCTCTCGTGTGTTATATCGCGCATCACAGGCTTGAAGGGCCAAGTGGCCGACTCCTGCTCCTAGTTCATAAAGTTTAAATGTTTATTTATTAGTGTCACAAGTAGGCTTACATTAACACTGCAATGAAGTTGCTGTGAAAATCCCTTAGTTGCCACACTCTGGCACCTGTTCGGGTACACGGAGGGAGAATTTAGCATGGCCAATGCACCCAACCAGCATGTCTTTGGAGTGTGGGAGGAAACCAGAGCACCCGGAGGAAACCCACACAGTCACAAGGAGAATGTGCGATCTCCACACAGACAGTGACCCAAGCCGGGAATCGAACCCAGGTCCCTGGCATTGTAAGGCAGCAGTGCTAACCACTGTGCCACTATATGTTTAAGTGCACGGTAGTGTATTGATGACATCACAGCGCTTGGAGAACCGGCAGAAAATGAGTCAAAATAGGACAAGACAGTTTGAGAAGTTGAATTCAGTTTAAATAAATAAATCTGGAAATTAAGACCCAAACAATTTTAAACCTCAGGCCTCATTTAAATAGACTAGGCCAGCCAAGCCAGACCAACCATAATGTCAAGCCAGCAGGTAAATGCAGCATGATTCATAACCAATAACGGTCCCAGTAAAGGTAAAGAAAGGGGGGAGATCCCAGGCAATCCCAGAACACCCTGTGCAATAAAGGCAAGGCACTAAAAATATGATTAGCTTCTTGACTCCTTTTTCTGAGGATGCTCAGAAACTAGTGACCAAGAAACCTAAAGAGCAGGTTTTTGTCTCTCTTCCCCACTCTATTGCTCCTGACCCCCACCCCCACACACCCCTTGCTCACCATCTCCACCCTGCCTGGGTTTACCCAATGGAGCACTCCTAGTGTGCACAGGCCTGCCCTTGAAGAGCCTTGTGGATAGAGAATCAAAATAGATATCCAATCACTCCTGCGAGGATTGCAACTACATTCATGTCACCACATTAAAAATCTCCACCCCTAAACCGAGGAAAATGAGCACTTCTCTTTTTTTACATTCTGCACGACCTTGCTACCCACCTCCTCTTCTCCAATCTGAGGAGGCAGAGACTGAGCACAAGGCCTAAGGCCTACTTCTTTTGTCTACCCTTCCACGGGCACTGGGGGTGGAAAACGAGCCAGCAGCGGTGCAGGCAGTAGCTGCTAAAAGAAGAATACTTCGCTGAGTTCTGTTCCCCAGCTTGTGTCATTTTTTTCTTCGTTTTGAAGTTGCACATTTAAACTATGACCTTCCTCTCTCTTTAGAAGTGAGCCAACCTACCTCTGGTGGCATCTGGATAAAGTAATGCTGAATCCAATCATAACGGTCCCACTCCCAATTTCTTCCATTTGGGAAAAGTCATCATCAAACAGAACCCTGATCCAAGCATAACATTTCCAGAAAATCAGTCCTGCATTGATCAGGGTTCAATTGTACTGAAAACAGTGCAGTTGCACTGAATATTTTCACTGTGTTGTATTATTCCCACGCAAATGCATAATGTAATCCTCCCAAGCTTAATTCTAAACAAAGTCCCTCCTGTTTCCACTTACCATTTAAAGCATTTCATGTTTTTAATTTATATTCAGTGCTAAGTGACAAAAGAATTCCAAAAACATTTACATTCTTTGGCTTCGATAAATAATATTTTGTTTATCAAATATAAAGCTCAGGAAGCTCCCAGCTACCCTTCATAGGGAACATATTTTCGTTCTAATCAGTCAAATCATCTGTTCTGTTTCATAACTTCTTATAAGAGTAGTTACGCCACTCAAATGTCCTCATTCTTTGTAACATAGGTGACAAGTTTGAACTATAATAAATGAAATAATCAGACGTCTTACTTCTTCTTGGTATAAGCTCATTTCAATTTTAAGGAGAAAAGTTTAAAAGTTTATTTATTAGTGTCACAAGTAAGCTTACATTAACACTGCAATGAAGTTACTGTGAAAATCCCCTAGTTGCCACACTCTGGCGCGCCTGTTCAGGTACACTGAGGGAGAATTTAGCATGGCCAATGCACCTAACTAGCACGTCTCTGGAGGAAACCAGAGCACCCGAGGGAAACCCACGCAGACACGGGGAGAGCGTGCAGAGTCCGCACAGACACCCGGGTCCCTAGCGTTGTGAGGCAGCAGTGCTAACCACTGTGCCATCACGCTGCCAGTAATATAACAATCACCTTAACTAGATAGAATATAAAAGGCTTGTGTAAAATGCCAGTGCTGTATAAGTGCTGTAAACTGTAGTACTTGATTTTGAGATGGTTCCAGACCATGGTCACTTTGGAGACAGTTCTGAGGAATATGCTTTCTTCAAGTTGTACATTGAGGTTGCCCACTAGGGGGCTACAAACAACTCCGTAAACCCCTGCAAGTATGGTGCCCTTTGCAATTGTGCTTCTATCTCGCAAGGCACACATTCAAAGCACACCCGACCCCAGCTAAAATTGAACTAAACCCCTGAAGAGTGTAATTCAGCAATCTACAGTCAATGGATGGATGATGGACTTATTTTGATTTCTTTATCATATCAGCCCATTGAAAACAAATAGAACGATTTTAGTGAAAGGACGACCACCAAAAGAATGAGCCTGCTCCCCCATCATGTTGTAAACTCGGCAAACGTTCTGCACAATGCTTTTCAGCCATTGGATCAGGATTTGGTATTAGAAATAGGAAAGTTTCTGCTGAGGATCAGAGGCTATTCAATTTGCCCAAACTGTTCTCGCTTTAACAAATCCGGATTGTAAAATCTCTCCCCTACAAAAACCAAACCATGTGGCCAAGTGTGTGAGGAAAAAGATTTTAAAATCTTCCATCCAACACGACATGCATGTTATTACTTCAAGAACATACATTGCTGATTAATAACATTTAAAGCTGCAAGAATACCAATTGTCAGGTTTGGTTCAAAGCTAACATTTTTCAAAAACTCATTTATAAACGAAACACATTTCTCATCCTGCAGTTGTCCGTTTCTGAAAGAAAATTTGTTTCGTGTAAGGGAGAAAGCATTAACTTTTAAATCAAATCCTGTCAGTCCACTCCTGCCCACAACATTTCAGTCTTTGAATTCTATTTCCAACCAGGTCTGTGAGTTTTGACTTCTTTTAATCTTTGCTCATTAATGCTTCATTGGAAATGGAGCAAAAGCATAAGAGGAACATTATGTTTGATGTGGATTTTATTTGGCAAGTCTGCTCTGCAATGACGTGATCTGTAATCTATTTCCCCATGGCTATATATCACAGTGGAATAAGTTAATCAAGCAATTCATTTAAGGGCTTTTGGTTGGTGGAGAAGAATAGAAAACAGATTTTGGATCTTTTGTATAAGCTTTTCCCCCAGGAGCATACCAACATGCAGATGGTCTTTAAGTAATTTAAGGCGTTCTTTTACGGTGAGGAAGCACTTGAGTATTAAGAAGTGCATGTGTTACTTTTAACAGCATCAGTGCTCAGTGAACCAAGTGATGGAAGTTTCCTCACAGAAACAACTTCATAAATGTACATGTTATGCATTTAATCGGCTTTTCAAGCTGTGGAATGAAGATCCACATTAAAGATATGGCAAAAGCTACGTTCAAGTCTCTTTGAAAAATATCAAACAATGAAGCACACTTTCAGATTCAGGGTTGCATTAAGGCCTCAATTCTTAAGATGCATGCAACATGATTCACTGTGTTATTAACATTACGTAGTTGTAGATGAAAAAGTGAACCCGACCGGCAAACTACATTGTTATAAGTAACATCGGAATGTGTTTCTGAGGACCAATTTGTCTGTTTATTCTTGCTGTTGATACCTCATATATCACATTTAAAAATTCGACATATTCTTCACAATGACAATAGTAACAGTGGCACCAAAAACATTATAATCCCTTCAAGTGCTATTTAGAAGAGTTTGCCTTAAGTTGCTATATCAAGTGTAAATTCCAAAGTCAGAATATCAATGAATGCAAAAATAAATCAAGTGAGCCCACCAGTCCATAACTGTGCAGTTCAATTATATAACTCTCTCTTAACAGTTCCCTGTAAGGGGAAAATATCTAGCATGTGCACAGTGAGGTACTTAAATGCCAGACTTTTTTCACCAGTCAGTAATGGGTGACATAGCACTGGAATTGGCAAGATCTAATGTAAGGGTCTGGACTGGATCAGATGCTGTCAGTGTAACATAAAGCAAAAGCTAATGCATATGATCATTTATACAACGTGGCAAACAAGCCATCTGGCTCTTAATCAGCCCCATTGCAACTTGGAGGCTGTCTTTACATTATCAGAGACAGAAAAAAAACAGTGAAATGCTGAGGGCTCCGCCTTGGGGTGCTGAACTTCAGATGCTCACGAGCGTAAAGATTTGATAAACTTTTGTTAAAAGCAAACACTTGGATTTTAACCAAACACCGTTCCTGCTATTCCACAATTGTCATTTCCTTATGATCTCAATTTTATTTTGCCAGGGTGAGGCTTCTCGTGGATCTAACTGGAATCTCACTATCATGCGTGAAGACGTTTTGTTAATTCTGATCTGTTTTAGTGCCACTTATTTTTTTCTCACGGGATAATATGCATTCTAACTGGGTCGATTTTCAGCCGTGTGAAACTTTCAATTAACTAGCTCCTTGACAGAACGGTGCACAGCTGCTACACAAAACATTGTTTCCTGACATTGTGCAACGCACATCAAAGAACATACTGTGATTTAAAAAAGGCTGTTGTAAGGAATGTGACCAAAAAAGTAGTTGTGAAACATATAACTTACCGGTGTCTGTCTCAGCCTCTTGATTTTTGACCAGTCTTAATTGTGCCAGTGCTATTGCAAAAAGCAGCAAAGTTCCCATATGCACCAGGTTTCCCATGTCTAAATATCAGACATGAGAGTCTGTGCGAGCAGTGGTAGAGTATCAATTCACTAACATCAAGTCAGTGTGTTCCTGTTCCTTTTCAGCACCAGGCCCGGCTGAAACTCTGCAATGTTCCTTCTGCTGGGAAAGCTTTTAAATGGGATAACTCTTGGCAACTCTCCCTTTTCCTGCCTCTTCCCTGAAACCAGAGCCTCAGATTGGCCCTCTAATGTTCAGACTTGTATTTGATTGATACCAGTTTACTGAACAACACACCCACATTGTTAAATAGGGAAACACACATTGGTTATGTTTAAAACACTGGGGTGAGAATCTAACAAATAGATTCATCAGTGGGATAGCTTTTTAGAAACATTTACAAATTATACATTCTTGATTTCAAGTTAGATTTCAAAAGACAAATCACCAAGAAGGAATTAGGTGAAAAGATTTGAAGATCATTTGGTGCGCTCTTGCTCAGTCGAATTTTCCCCATCCCGTCCGCGGCAGGCTTCATGGTGGGCAGAGGCAGAAAATCTAGCAGCAGACAAAAAGTCAGAAATCCACCAACATAAAAGTGTCTGTAATTCTCCCAATGGCGAATTAATGGCGGGTCAGTTATCCTGCTGCCTTGTGTCATGAGTGCCATTTGCATCCATTTACACCTCATGAATCCTCATTAAAACAGCTGCTCACCCAAATCCCATCGCGTCTTCCCCACCTCATGTCACGCCAGCAGAAAATGATGTCGGCCTCAAACTAGATTGAAAATGTGTGTTGTACACAGGTTGGATGGTGTGCACTTGTCGGACCTCAGTTCACGCTTGACTTTGAGGCGAGTGCAACATACATGACCTACTTGTCGTAGTGCTATGTCACTTCTATTGTGTTTGATGCCGCACTGCTGGGGCTGTAGGCTTGGCAGCCTCGTGCTCTTTGCCTACTTGGATACACCACTGTGATGTGGGAGTCATGATGTGGAGATGCCGGCATTGGACTGGGGTAAACACAGTAACAGTTTTAACAACACCAGGTTAAAGTCCAACAGGTTTATTTGGTAGCAAATACCATTAGCTTTCGGAGGGGAGCACTTCAGCGGTCACGGGCATTCAGCCTCTGATCTTCGGGTAAGTCTCCAAGGTGGCCTTCACGACACACGACAGCGCAGAGTCGCTGAACAGAAACTGATAGCCAAGTTCCGCACACATGAGGACAGCCTAAACCGGGATGTTGGCTTTATGTCACACTATCAGTAACCCCCACAGCTTGCCTCCTGGACTTGCTGGCTGTCCTGTCTGGAGACAATACACATCTCTTTAACCTGTGCTTCATGCTCCCTCCACTCACATTGTCTGTATCTTTAAGAACTAGTTGGTTGTAGAGATTTGCATTCTAATCAGTAATTTGTAACTTGATTTTGTGTCTCTGTGCCCTGTTTGAGAGCAGATTTCCACTCCATCTGATGAAGGAGCAGTGCTCCGAAAGCTAATGGCATTTGCTACCAAATAAACCTGTTGGACTTTAACCTGGTGTTGTTAAAACTGTTACTATGTGGGAGTCATGCAGCCTCCACTTTCAGGCACTGATCAGTACTGCGTCCAGGCTTGGGGAGTGCAGGGGTCATCTGCTCTCAGTACAAGATACTGTAGTTCATAAGGATGCCACTGTGCTGTGAGACTTATGCAGCCTCTACCCGGTGACACAGTGGTTAACACTGCTGCCTCACAGTACCAGGGACCGGGTTCAATTCCCGGACTGGCTCACTGTCTGTGTGGAATCTGCACGCTCTCTCCGCATCTGAGTGGATTTCCTCCGGGTGCTCCGGTTTCCTCCCACAGTCGGAAAGAGTGTCGGTTAGGTGCACTGGCCATGCTAACTTCTTCCTCAGTGTACCTGAACAGGCACCGAAGGGGTGGTGACGAGGGGATTTCCATAGTAACTTCATTACAGTGTTAATATAAGCCTACTTGTGACACTAATAAATAACCTTTAAACTTTATAGACTGGAATTTCAATTGGGGCTTGGGATGACAAAGGGAGTGGAAAGAAGGCAAAGGGAAAGGAAAGCTGTGCAAGGACAGTTGGGGGGGTAAAGGCAAGGGGCACAGTAGAAGGCAGAGGGGCAAGGAGGTGGAGGAGGATGGCAAGCAGTGGAAGATATAGGGAAGGCCAAGGGGTTGGTGCTGGAGCCCAACAAGTGTGTATGAAACACTAACAATGTGGTCAAAGGGATATAACATATTTCACTGGAGGAGGATGCACAGTCTCTGGAACAGGAGTGAGGGGTGGGGGGACTAAGGTTGGGGGTGTGTGGTTTGGGAAGACCAGTGTTTTTCTTAGTCCACACGGCAGTGGGTACTCTGGGAAGCTTAAAGGCTTTGGCCGGGCACATGTTCAGCGTAAATACCATTCTTAACCTTCCAAAAGCTTCCATCCATTGGCCAGGATTTTGTGCCTGTGGCAAACATGGGTACCAATGGCAATGTTAAAGTTAAAGTTTATTTATTAGTCAAAGTAAGGCTTACATTAACACTGCAATGAAGTTACTGTGAAATTCCCCTAGTCGCCACACTCCGGCACCTCTTCAGGTCAATGCACCTAACCAGTAGGTGCAAAATCTCATGAGAAACCAAGAACAAGAATCTCAGAGCACGATCGTCCCCAAGCCCCGCCAGCAACATAACACAATTCACCCTCAGGAAGGTCAGGAACCTCGTTTAAGTATATTACCATGTCATTAGTGGGCTTCTCCACTGTATCATCCCTCCCCCCACATTTGGATTTCCCCCTCGCCCACATGACAACATGTCGACAAGGTTTATAACAAGTCAGGAGCAATGTGAACCAAACGTAGAGACACACAGATAAGTACAGCTCCCAGGGAAGAGATGCACATGCCCGTCACTGCCCCTGGGACAGGGTACTGCAGGGGGTGGTGTTCCTCTGCAGAGGTCCATGGGGGGAGGTTCCCCATTTACATGGGGAGGGGTCTCTGAGTCAATCGGGGGGGGAGGCTTTTTAAAATTTTTATATGAAATACTGGGGGTGGCACCTTGATCTCTGGAAAGCTGACATGGTCGGCGGGGTAGGCCCTGGGGCATTTTTTATCAAAGTGCTGGAAAATATGCTGCTTTTCTCACTGGGCCAGCACTTTGGAAAGAAATGGAAAATTGTGTCCATTGACTCTGACCCAATGTAGGTCATTAGTATGCCACTTCCGAGTGTGGAACAGAGATATTTTGGGTAAATTATCTCACTTACACCTTCTCACTCCACAGAGACCTCCAGATGTCACATTTCTGGAATGCCATCTTGATCACCTCAATATGTGTGCTAGTGTCTCGGGGACAAGGCTGCATCAGCCACAAAACTGAGGTGTGAGTCTCTCCGCTGGTGAAGGGTGTGGGTGAGCACTGTGACACATGTGGTCTGGGGGCTCCCACTGCTGTTCGGCTGCCTCTTGAGCCTTGAAAATAGAGATTAGCACCTCAGTTCATGGGCGTAAGCGACATAAGACTGCATGTGACTGTGATTGTCAGGATGTGATGAAGTGATGGAGCTGTGGTCCATAATGGCCTGTTGAGGAAAGGCTGATCTCCTTTTCCCCACCGGAGTTATCCCTGTCCTCCCCAGTAAACTCAGCTGTAGCCTCCTTAAATTCAGTGAGCGCAATAATCTCAGCCGTTCCTTCCCAGTCTCTTACACTTGTTTTGCGCCAGCATGAAGACAAAAAAAAGGCATGTGATCAGAGGGGATGGAGCAGAGGTTGAGTTAAATGAAGGTCCCCTGTGTGTAGTGAGTCCTCCGGGAAGGACAGAGGATGGAGTGGGAGTAATATGACAGATGGGATGCTGGTGATGTGAAAATTTTCCGTGAGAGAATGAGTGTTGGTATGTGAGAGTCTCCATTTGGGTGGGGGGGGGTGGGGGGGCTGCCCTGTTACCTGATGAGAGTTTGGTATTGGAGAGAGTTGAGAGATGACTTACCCTGGTGAAGCAGATGAGATCATTCATTCTCTTTCTGCACTGGATGGTGCCATGGGCACAGATACCCGCTACGCTGACCTCCTGAGCAATGCCTCTCAGACCAGAGACATGAAGTTGCTGTGCTTCCTCAAGCCATCCCTGGAGTAGAAGACATATCTTTGTTCCTGGACTCCTCAGATCAAGACATTTGTCCAGTGATAAAATAAAAAGCAGCCTTTCAATTTCACTGCAAGGGTTGCACCAATCAGTCTGAACTATTCATTGACTCCGTCTACACTTCCCACTGCCCCGGAAAAGCAGCAACATAATCAAAGACCCCACGCACTCTGGACGTATTCTCTTACATCTTCTTCCATTGGGAAAAATATACAAAAGTCTGAGATCATGTACCAACCGACTCAAGAACAGCTTCTTCCCCGCTGCCATCAGACTTTTGAATGGACTTACCTCGCATTAAGTTGATCTTTCTCTGTACCCTAACTATGACTGTAACACTACATTCTGCATCATCTCCTTTCCTTCTCCCCTATATGCTCTATGAACGGTGTGCTTTTCTGTATAGCATGCAAGAAACAATACTTTTCACTGTATCCCAATACATGTGACAATAATAATTCAAATCAAATATTCATTCTTAATAGAATAATGTAGGATGTTCTGGAAAATCTTTGACAGCATCTTTACCTTCAGTTTAACACAGCATTTGTATTGATTGATTATCATATAAATGTTGCAAACATTCCTGATAGTGATTCTGTGTGAATTATGTAATATTCATTCGCAATAAACATTGGTCCTTTAGAGGATGGGAAGGGGGATGTAATAACTGGAAACAAGAAAATGGTTGAGGCATTGAACGGGTATTTTGTGTCGGTCTTCACAGTGGAAGACACAAATAACATGCCAAAAATTGATGATAGGAAGGATATGGTAGATGAGAACCTAGAAACTATCATTATCACGAAAGAGGTAGTGTTGGGCAAGTTAATGGGGCTAAAGGTAGACAAGTCTCCTGGTCCTGATGGAATGCATCCCAGGGTACTAAAAGAGATGGCGGGAGAAATAGCAAATGCACTAGTGGTAATTTACCAAAATTCACTGGACTCTGGGGTGGTTCCCGCAGATTGGAAAACAGCAAATGTGACGCCACTGTTTAAAAAAGGAGGTAGATTAAAGGCAGGTAACTATAGGCCGGTTAGCTTAACTTCTGTAGTAGAGAAAATGCTTGAATCTATCATCAAGGAAGAAATAGCGAGACATAGAAACATAGAAACATAGAAAATTACAGCACAAAACAGGCCCTTCGGCCCCACAAGTTGTGCCGAACATATCCCTACCTTTTAGGCCTACCTATAACCCTCCATCCTATTAAGTCCCATGTACTCATCCAGGAGTCTCTTAAAAGACAAAACCTCCTTCCAGTTTAGAAATCTTAGAAACCCTACAGCACAGAAAAAGGCCATTCGGCCCATCGAGTCTGCACTGACCACAATCCCACCCAGGCCCTAACCCCATATCCCTACATATTTTACCCACTAATCCCTCTAACCTACGCATCCCAGGACACTAAGGGCAATTTTAGCATGGCCAATCAACCTAACCCGCACATCTTTGGACTGTGGGAGGAAACCGGAGCACCCGGAGGAAACCCACGCAGACACGAGGAGAATGTGCAAACTCCACACAGACAGTGACCCAAGCCGGGAATCGAACCCAGGTCCCTGGAGCTGTGAAGCAGCAGTGCTAACCACTGTGCTACCATGCCGCCCCAGGCGGATATAAATTGTCTGGATATAAATTGTCCCATTGGTAATACGCAGCATGGGTTCATGAAGGGCAGGTCATGTTTGACTAATTTGGTGAAATTCTTTGAGAACATTACATGTGCAGTGGACAATGGGGAACCTGTGGATGTGGTGTATCTGGATTTCCAGAAGGCATTTGACAAGGTGCCGCACCAAAGACTGCTGCATAAGATAAATGTGCACAGTGTTATGGGTAATGTATTAGCATGGATAAAGGATTGGTTAACTAACAGTAGGCAAAGAGTGGGGGTAAATGGGTATTTTTCTGGTTTGCGATCAGTGACTAGTGGTGTGCCTCAAGGATCAGTGTTGGGACCGCAATTGTTTATGATTTACATAGATGATTTGGAGTTGGGGACCAAGTGCAGTGTGTCAAAATTTGCAGATGACACTAAGATGGGTGGAAGAGCAAAGTGTGCAGAGGACGCTGAAAGTCTACAAAGGGATATAGATAATCTAAGTGAGTGGGCGAGGGTCTGGCAGATGGAGTACAATGTTGGTAAATGTGAGGTCATCTATTTTGGTAGGAATAACAGCAAAATGGACTATTATTTAAATGGTAAAAAATTGCAACATGCTGCTGTGCAGAGGGACCTGGGTGTCCTTGTGCAGGAATCTCAAGGAGTTGGTTTGCAGGTGCAGAAGTAATTAAGAAGGCAAATGGAATTTTGTCCTTCATTGCTAGACGGATGGAGTTTAAAAACAGCGAGATTGTGTTGCAGCTGTATAAGGTGCTGGTGAGGTCACACCTGGAGTACTGTGTACAGTTTTGGTCTCCTTACTTGAGAAAGGATATACTGGCACTGGAGGGGGTGCAGAAGAGATTCACTAGGTTGATTCCGGAGTTGAGAGGGTTGGCTTATGAGGAGAGACTGAGTAGACTGGGGCTATATTCATTGGAATTCAGAAGAATGAAGGGAGATCTTATAGAAACATATAAGAATATGAAGGGAATAGATAAGATAGAAGCAGGGAAGTTGTTTCCACTAGCCATTATCACATCGTTGTAATCAAGTAGGTGATCGATCGTTAACACATCGTTATAGACAAATACAGACAGATACAGACATAAGAATGTTAACATCGCATTGTTCTATGAATGGATACATTTCCTTCGTCAGTGACCATCAATGGTTTTAGTTTTGGTCTATTCATATAGTAATTTACAGTAATTGGTTTTCCTGCAGCTATATATTCCCGATCCCACCTGTAGCTAATCTCGTTATCTACCCCTATTGTCCTTATCCTAAAGAGTGCCTCAAGCCCTGGCTGGCTTCCTGTAGGATTTGATTGCTGCATGTTTAACTTTGAATAGCTATCTGTCCTTTATGTTTTAATCTCAGATGGCTGACTGTACTGAAAGTCAGTGCCTGTTTAATGTCTCTTTCCCAGGTGACTGTTTATGTGCCAGGCAACCATTTTATGTGTACCCATCTATATTTTTCCCACTTCACTCTAAAAAAATCTTGGTGTGACTTCCGGATCTAGAGTGGCATGGTGGTTAACACTGCTGCCTCACAGCGCCAGGGACCCGGGTTCAATTCCACTTTGTCTATGTAGAGTTTACATTTTCTCCCCGTGTCTGCGTGGGTCTCCTCCAGGTGCTCCGGTTTCCTCCCACAGTTCAAAAATGTGCTGGTTAGGTTGATTGGCCTTGCTAAATTGACCCTAATGTCAGGGGGATTAGCAGGGTAAATGAGGGTTATGGGAATAGGGCCTGGGTGGGATTGTGGTCGGTATAGACTCGATGGGCCCAATGACCTCCTTCTGCACTGTAAGGATTCTATGATTCTATCTACATGGATCCTAGCTTGCAATCCTTTCCAAATTCCCCTCCAAATACTTCTTGGTACTTCCTAAAGACCTTGTTTAGGTTCCCTTCTTTTATCATAAAGATCTCCAGCCAGTTCAGCTTAATCTCCTGGAGCCAATCACACCCAATTAAACTCAGTCCTTGGCCCAAAACCACCATCAGCAGTAGCTGTGCTGATTGCTGTGTGTAACTCACAGGGGTTGTATATGTTCCAACTATCTTTATGACTTTTCTACTATACATTGCTCGTCTTGCTGCAGTGTTCATCAATTTCAGGGTTTGAACTTCTTCTTTAAGATACTGGTAGGCCCGTTCACTCAACAGTAGCTGACACCGTCATCTATCTTTAGTGACTGTCCGTTTACTAACAACACCACTGCAACGGGGGCTATTTTGCCCACACCCACATTCATAGAAATCATAGAAACCCTACAGTACAGAAAGAGGCCATTCGGCCCATCATGTCTGCACCGACCACAATCCCACCCAGGCTCTACCCCCATATCCCGACATATTTTACCCACTAATCCCTCTAATCTACGCATCTCAGGACACTGAGGGACAATTTTAGCATGGCCAATCAACCTAACCCGCACATCTTTGGACTGTGGGAGGAAACCGGAGCACCCGGAGGAAACCCACGCAGACACGAGGAGAATGTGCAAACTCCACACAGACGGTGACCCAAGCCGGGAATTGAACCCAGGTCCCTGGAGCTGTGAAGCAGCAGTGCTAACCACTGTGCTACCGTGCCGCCCTTAAACATTGTTTAATGACATAACATTTTGTTCTCCGGCTGGACAATCCTCCACACAATGCACCGGGGCTGGATTATTTACTCTGCTTGTACTGAGCTGGCTCTGCTTGATTTTACATCTGTGCCTTAAATGACCTCTTTTCTGCACCTGAAGCACTCTGCTCCTCTAAATCTACACACATCTGTAGAGTGGCTTCCCCCGCATCAAAAGCACTCTGTGTTACTCCTTGGCTGCTTAAATCTTCAGTATTTAGGGATTCTTCCCACTTCTATATTCAACTTGAGTTTGATTCACACCCTTGTTTTTGGCACAATTACTAATCATGGTTTCTCGCCCTAACTGGTGGACCTCAATGCTTTTCTCATTTTGTAACTTCAGGGTGCCCTTCTCAGTTTCTCGGTGCTCTCTATCACTTTCAGCATTTCCAGCGCTTTCTTAAAAGTTAACTCAGATTCAGCCAACAATTTCCTTTGCATAGTGATACTATTCACACCGCATACTAATCTATCTCTTAACATATTGTTTAAAGTCAATCCAAAGTCGCAATGGTCTGCATTCTGCTTCAGCCTTGTTACAAAGGCTGACGTGGTCTCCCCATGGGGCCCTCCCCATTAAGTTAAACCTATATCTTTGCGGTGTTGCTGAGGCTTTAGGGTGGTAATGCTCCTTTCCTAACTCAACAAACTCTGCAAATGTCTTCATCTCAGGAACATCCAGGGATTTTGGATCAAGTTAGATGTCTGGGTCCCACATGCAGTAAGTAAAACGACTTTCTTCTTATCCTCCCCCTCTATTCCATTAGCCCTGAAAATATACTTGAACCATTCCACGTACTATACCCAGTTCTCAATGGTCAAATCAAAAGCTTCTAACCTCCCAAAGAAAGGCAAACCTGTTCCCTCTTTTTCAGGTTTGAATAAATCTGATTCACTCAGCAGTTTTGCAATAATGATCTCTTTGAATTCCTTGCTGTAAACAGAGTCACTCTGATTTACCTCATCACCAATGTATTGGAAGGATTGGCAATCACCAGTTAGTATTATGAACTATAGCGGTTTGTTTACAAGCAGATGAATACTAAGTACTTTCACGATGTTGACACTTCCAACTCTAGGATCCACTCTGGTTGCAAAAGTCAGCACTCTGCACCAAGACTGCGGCACTGGTTCCCCATTGGTCAGGTCACATGACCCTACCAATTTACACCCCTTAAAGGGGCCTGTCACTACACTCTGCAAAGTCCTTGAACATGTTGTCACTGTCCAAATCCATGTCCTTCTTGCATGCAACTTCCTGCTTGAGCCTGTCCAATAATGTTCCTGTCCTTGCCACTGAACGCAAACTCTGCCACAAATGGGGACTGTGATCATGGAACATGATCTTTTCTCGCCCATCTCAAACCTGTGGCCTTTGACATGTTTGAGGAGAAGATCCAATGCATCCCTCAGATACCCAGCTGAGTGGACTGCACGCACTTGGTTCAATTCCTACTGATACAATCATAGCCAGAGAATCTCTTAAAATGGCTTCTCTTCCTGCCATCTTTCAATTACTGCTAGAATACACAACAGATCTATCCTTGGTCTTCTTCTGTTGTTCACCTACATGCTACCAATGAAAATACATGAGCTTCTATTGATACATGTTGACAACACCCAGCTCTACCCCCCCATTAACTTTGCCAGACCCTCCACTGCCTCTGTGTTCTCAGACAGCTTGTCCGATATGTAATCCTGGATGAGCTGAAATTTCCTCCAGTTGAATGGCCCACCTGTGGTGTGGTTTCCAGTAGTGAAGGTGGCTCACCATCGGCAGGATCCTCCAGTCCCACTGGGTGCCTACGGCAGTTTGCATATCTTGCCCTTCGGATCACCTTCAGCGGAAACAGAAGATCCTGCCAGCGGGAAGGGGCAGAAAATGCCACCCATTGTCTTTAGCCTCTGCACAAACTTCATTCTGTCGTCACCAATTCCAACCCTTCATTGTCTCTGGCTGAATCAGATTGTTCACAACCTCAGCGTCATATTTTAACCCTGGGTTACACTTTTAACCTCATATTTCTCCATGACAAAGATCACCTCACGCCTCCGTCCTGTCATAGCCCATCCACTGCTGAAAATCTCATCCTTGATTTCATTATTGTTAGACTTGGCTAATCTCATGCTCTGCTGGCTGGTATCTCATCTTCCACTCTTCATAAATTTAAACTTATCCAAAACTCTACTCCTCCTTATCCTAACTCACTTCAAATCCCATTCCCCATTCACCTCTGTATTCCTTATCTATTTGGATCCAGTTCCATCAATGCCTCCTATTTGAAGTTCTCAATTTCATGTTCAAAATTCTGCCCATTTTTGAAAACTCCTCCAGTCCTACGAACCACCAAGAACTCTGCTACAATTCTAGTGTCCTGCGCTCCATCCAATTCCTCTTTCTTCCCAGTAGAATACTAACATACCAATTAAGAGTAGAAGTAGGTCACTCAGCCCTCAAGCCTGATCTGATTTTAACCTCAACTCTACATTCCTGCGAATCATAAGACCTAGGAGCAGAATTAGGCCACTCAGCCCATCGAGTCTGCTCCACCATTAAATCATGGCTGATATTTTTCTCATCCCCATTCTCCTGCCTTTTCCCCATAACCCCTGATCCCCTTATTAATCAAGAACCTATCTATCACTACTTAAAGACAGTCAATGACCTGGCCTCCACAGCTTTCTGCGGCAAAGAGTTCCACAGATTCACCACTCTCTGGCTGAAGAAATTCCCCCTCATCTCTGTTTTATAGGATTGTCCCTCTAGCCTGAGGTTGTTCCCTCTGGTTTTAGTTTTTCCTACTCGTGAAAACACCCTCTCCATATCCGCTCTATCCAGGCCTCGCAGTAGCCTGTAAGTTTCAATAAGATCCCCCCTCATCCTTCTAAACTCCAACGAGTCACAGACCCAGAGTCCTCAACCATTCCTCATACAACAATCTCTTAATTTCAGGGATCATTCTTGTGAACCTTCTCTGAACTCTTTGCGAGGCCAGCACATCCTACCTTAGAAACGGGGCCCAAATGGGATCTGACCCCAGCCGTATACAGCCTCAGAAGTACATCCCTGCTCTTGTATTCTAGTCCTCTCGACATGAATGCTAACATTGCATTTGCCTTCTTAACTGCCGACTGAACCTGCACGTTAACCTTAAGAAAATCTTGAACAAGGACTCCCAAGTCCCTTTGTGTTTCTGATTTCCTAAGCATTTCCCCATTTAGAAAATAGTCTATACCTCCATTCCTCCTTCCAAAGTGCATAACCTCACACTTTTCCAAATTGCATTCCATCTGCCACTTCTTTGCCCACCCTCCTAACCTGTCCTTCTGCAGCCTCCCTGCTTCCTCAATACAACCTATCCCTCTACATATCTTTGTATCATCTGCAAACTTAGCAACAGTGCCTTCAGTTCCTTCCTCCAAATCGTGAATGTATATTGTGAAAAGTTGTGGTCCCAGCACCGACCGAGGCACACCACTAGTCACCGGCTGCCATCCTGAAAAAGACCCCTTTATCCACACTCTCTGCTTTCTGCCAGTCAGCCAATCCTCTATCTATGCCAAGATCTTACCCTTAACACCGTGGGCTCTTAACTTATTTAACAGTTCCCTATGTGGCACCTTGTCAAAGGCCTTTTGGAAATCTAAATAAATCACATCATAAATGTATGAATAAATATACCCCCTGTACCCTTTCATCCCCGCGCTTTTCAAGAATCTATTTACCTCTGCCTTAAAGATATTCAAAGTCTCTGCTTCTATCGCCTTTTGAGGAAGAGAGTTCCAAAGACTCATGTCCCTCAGAAAAAAAAAATCCTCATCTCTGTCTTAAAAGGGTGACGCCAGTTCCCGTTCACTAGCTCTGCTTCCATGCCCTCATATTTGGCCTTATTTAAGTTTAAAATACTAATCTTGTGCCCACACTTCTTTCCCTCAATCCAAATTCAAGTGCATTACAATTGTTGCAACCAAAGGACAGCTTCACGATGAGGTTATTAATTAATCCGATCTCATTGCATAACACAAGGTATCGTATAGCCTGCTCTCAAGTTGGCTCCAGAACGCGTTGTTCTAAGAAACTAACCTGAAAGCATTCCAGGAACATCCCACCTTGGTTACTTTTACCCATCAGACTTTTCCTGTCTATATGTCAATTAAAATCCACCATGATTATCATTGTACCTTTCTGACAAGCTCCCACTGACAAGTTTCCATGATCTCTTCCTTTATACTCTAATGCACCATGTGGTTACTGTTAGGAGTCCTGTACACGGATGTCAGAACCACCCCCCACCCATCAGTGGCATGTTTCCCCACTGCCTCTCCCTGACACAGATCACCAGCATCGGCCCTCTGACATGCCCCCCCTTATGACTAACCAACATGCTCCCCTTCATGCTCCAATCCTACATGACGCCTCCTGCACCACCCCCCCCCCACAAGACCCCCCTTGCATAGCTCCCTGCATAGCCCCCCATCATACAGGTTATCTGCAGGCAGGAGGCAGGCAGGGGGACCTGTAAGTTAAAGTGCTGTGCCATCAGTGGCATGCCCACCACAAGTACACCCATCCCCACCCCCATTGCGATTTTCCAGGTGGCCGGAGAGGTGTTGGATGGATCACCTGCCTGTCGTCCAATTGAAGACATTAAGTGGTGAATCAACAGCCAATTAAGGACATCATCCTGCCATTACTCCAATGCAACTGGCGCCAGAGGCCTGCACCCAATATGCAGTCTGGCAGTTTAACCCCCCAAGTCAATAGTTAGTAAAATGAGGAGAGTGCTTCCACCCTGGGCCTCCTGTGTGAGTCAGAGCCCCCAACCCCCTTCCTGGCACTTCCTGGGGCCTGTCAGCCTGCCAACTGTAAAATCTCTGACTTAACTGAATATCCGGGTCCATTGATGAATGCCACATCCTTAACCTACCTACATTACCAGCAGTGGCCACCACCTTTGCTTGATGCTGCTGTGCTGCCAATCTTCAATTGGCCCTTAATTAAAAGGCCACTGCCTGAAAAATTAAAGTGGAGTGAAGTAGACTCGCCCCAAAATTTAAGCTGGAGTGCATAAAACCCAGCCGCTGTTGTTTCTGAACTAAAGAGGTTACAGTGTATCATTTTGAATATGGCCTACATCCATACAACAAGATTATAAACATGGTAAAGAGTCCAACAGATACAAACATTTCAAAAAGCCTTGGTTGTTAAGAAAGATTGTTTTTTCTTAACAACCAAACCAACAATGACTCATAGATTCGTAGAATCACAGAATCCCTACAGTGCAGAAGGTAGCCATTCGGCCCATCAAGCCTGCACTGACAACAATCCCATCCAGGCCCTATCCCTGTGACCCCATGTATTCATCCTACTAGTTCCCCTGACACTAAGGGTCAATTTTGCATGGCCAATCAACCCTAACCCGCACATCTCTGGACTATGGGAGGAAACCGGAGCACCCGGAAGAAACTCACGCAGACATGGGGAGAATGTGCAAACTCCAGACACAGACAGTGACCTGAGGCCGGAATTGAACCCTGGTCCCTGGTGCTGTGAGGCAGCAGTGCGAACCACTGTGCCACCAATCCGTGATTGAATCATTAGCAACCACCACACAAGCAACCGAACAAATACTTGAAGACACGTCTGTTGAGTGGATCTGTTAGCTTTCCACTCACCTTACAAATGTCCTAAAGGTTAAATTTCTAACATAATGAGCACAACTACATTGCAACATGTCCCAGAAACAAATTATAAAATGATTGATGAACTCCCCTCCACTCCTTCTGAATATCAGAGACCTTGAAGCTAAATTACTCATGTCTAGAGCCTGTGCCTCAGGCCCACATATGTTTTGTGCCTCTATATATGGGCATTTTCTTGGTCCTTAGTTTGTTCTTACAGGTTTCTTTTTAACCTCCGGGCAGTCTAAAGGGTCAGCTTTATTTTTATAAACATTCTTTCAGAAGCAAATCTTATGGTTCTCTTCAGTTTTGCCTACTCCTTCTCCAGTTTCAGTTGGTCAGTTTTCCGTTCATGTACAGATCTATAACACTACATTCTGTACTCTCTCCTTTCCTTCTCTATGAACGGTATGCTTTGTCTGTATTGTGCGCAAGAAACAATACTTTTCACTGTATACTAATACATGTGACAATAATAAATCAAATCAAATCACACAGAAGCAATGTTGTGAACAAACAATGTCATGCCCTTCCTCTTGGCAGTCTCCACATTCAGAGTGCTTCAAAATGCAAAGTTACGATCCAGTTTCACTTTACTCTGCTGTGAGGCAACCACCGCTCAACGCCGCTGTGTCTGACTTGAAATGCTTAACTGCAGGAACTCCTTCTGGTGCAGCTCCCTAAACTATAAGAAGTCAAAACCAAAAATAGGGTGGGATTCTCCCAAAATAATTCTAAGTGCCGAATTCACATAAAACCTGGAGTAAATCCCACTGTTTTTTTTTTAGTGGGATTTTCAAAATGAATCTCCCACACTTTGTTCATTACAGAGTGCCCTGGCGTGAATCTCGCAAATAAATCAGTGGGTGGGGCCTATTCCCGCGGGAGAGGCCGGCAGCAGAGCACTGAGTGGGCCACTGAATCATAGAAACCCTACAGTGCAGAAGGAGGCCATTCGGCCCATCGAGTCTGCACCGACCACAATCCCACCCAGGCCCTACCCCCACATATTTTACCCACTAATCCCTCTAACCTACGCATCCCAGGACTCTAAGGAGCAATTTTTTTAACCTGGCCAATTAACCTCACCCGCACATCTTTGGACTGTGGGAGGAAACCGGAGCACCCGGAGGAAACCCACGCAGACACGAGGAGAATGTGCAAACTCTACACAGACAGTGACCCGAGCCGGGAATCGAACCCAGGACCCTGGAGCTGTGAAGCAGCAGTGCTAACCACTGTGCTACCGTGCCGCCCAGAGTCTGTATTGTGCGCAATACTGCGCCAGCAGTGATCGCTGCAGTAGCCCCGCACTGCTGGCCTCCCTACCGCTGGCCAGCCCCGTGACCTCGCATTGCTGCCCCTCCGATCCACCTCACCCCCGCAACTGCTGGCCTCCCAGACGTCTCCGGGCCAGCCCCAACCCCCCAGCCGCCTTGATCCCCCCGGCAGTCCCTATCTCCCGATCCCCCCCCACTGCCACCGGCAGCCCCAACCACCCACCCCCCACACCCCACCCCACAGCTCCAACCTCCCCCCACAGTCCCGACCACTCCAGCAGGCTGATTCCACCACCCCCACCCCCATACCCCGATGGCCTCCCTCCCTCTGTCACTGATCCCAGTTCAGAATGGCAGCGGGACCTCCCCAACCCCATCAATCTCCCCCCCACATAGGCCCCGCTGCATTAGGGCCCGCCTCCTCTGCCCCCGGCCCCTTGGCACTGCCCAATGCCTGGTGGGCAGTGCCAAGGTGCCCACGGGCATTGCCACTTTACTCCTTGGGCAATGCCAGAGGGCCGGGCTGGCACTGCCAGCCTGGCAATGCCCAGGGGGCACCACTAGTGGGGAGCTGTTGTGAACCCCGCTGGAGTGAAACACTCCTGACGGTGGGGGGAGACACTAGTGGGCCCAGAGTCTTCAGTCCCAGACCTGCTAATGAAATGTAAATGAGGATTAACATAATTTATACAGCTCCGTGCCTTAAATCCAGCAGCCTAAGATGCGCGGAGGCCGTGGTGCCCTGGGGGAAGCCCGTTACATGGCCTCAGCTGATGTCTCCTGGCCTGCTGGGCTGGCTGGGAGATTTGTCCCCATAATCCCTTTTCCTTGACGATCAAATGCTAGTTTTGCAAGGCCAGCTGATGAAGCATACCAAACCACCATTTGGTTATGAAGTATCAAGAGACTCGAGTCAATACATATTTACATATAGTTCCGCTGTGTTTTTCACATAATCACCAAAAGTGAAATTAAAATCATATAGCAACAAAAGAACTAGGAGCAGGAGTAGACAATTCAGTCCCTCGAGCCTGCTCTGCCATTCAATAAGATCATGTCTGATCACATCTCGGCCTCATCTCCACCTTCATGCCTGTTCCTCATAACTCTTCACCCTGCTACTAATTAAAAACTTATCTATCTCCTCTTTAAATTTGCTTAGTGTTCCGGCGTCCACTGCACTCCAGGGTAGAGAATTCCATAGATTCACGACCGTTTTAGTGATGTAATTCCTCCTCATTTCAGTTTTAAATCTGCCAACCCTCAGCCCAAAACTATGGTCTCTCATTCCAGAATTTCCAACAAGAGGAAACATCTACTCTGTCAATCCCCTTTACAATCTCACATACCTCAATTAGATCTCCTCTCATTCTTCTAAACCCCCACATGTATGGGCCAAAATTGCTCAAACTCTCTTCGTAAAATAAGTCCTTAATTCCTGGAATCAATCCGCAGAACCTTCTCTGATCTGCCTCTAACATGTTTACATCTTTCCTCTAGTAAGGGGACCAAAATTGTGTGCAGTACTCGAGATGCGGTCTCACCAATGTCCGATACAGTAACCAACAGCACTACTATACTTTTGTTCTCTATTCCATTAGCAATGAATGCCAAAATTCCATTCGTCTTCCTTGTTACCTGCTGTACCTGCCTGCTAACTTCCTGCAATTCGTGCACAAGGACATCCAGATCCTTCTGTACCAAAGCATTTTGAAGTTTCTCTCCATTTAGATAATCACCGGAATTCTACCGTCTCGCCCGCCACGGAATCGGAGCGGGCGAGTGACGGACAACAGAAATGTCCGTTGGCCTTGGGCAGGAATTTCCTGTCTCGCTTGAGCGAGGCCATAAAATCCCCCCCACAAAGTTGTCTTTTTATTCCTCTGACCAAAATGGATAACCTCAGATTGATCCATTGCTGAGAGGGGGTGTGCACAGAGAAAGGAGGACTCTTTACAGACGGCCCTACCTGCTTTTATTAAATTCCATCTGCCACATTGTGGCCCATTCATCCAACCCATCCATATCCATTTGTTATTTTTTTATTTCCTCATTGCAACTTGCCTTCCCACCTATTTTAGCGTCATCTGGCGAGTGAATAATAAAATGTACATCAAATTTGCACCAAGTATGAAGTAATTCTGGACTGCTACCAATACAATTGCCAAACTACCGACATTATTCCCACGTTGCAACATTAGATATACCACACAAATATAATTCTAGCAGTGCGCATCAAGAGAAGGCCGGTCCATGGTTGGAACCTTCCGGCTGTTCATGCCAGCGGGATCTTCCGGCCCTGCCAATGACACACCCTCACCACGGGTTTCATGGCGGAAAGGGGAACAGTAAATAGGAAATCCCGTCGACAATAGCAAGACCAGAAGATCAAGCACCGACCAATGGCCACTTCCCACCACCATAAAACACAGGGCAGGTTGGGTGGTAAATTCCACCAGATGTGTTGCAATGAGGCACTGCAGGCAGGCAATGCATATAACTATATAGCAAGGGTGTGAAATGATTTGAAAAATTCTGACTAATCTCAATTTTTAAAAATGAGATACATACAATTCAACTGCACAGTGCCTCTGGAGCTGGCAGTACAGAAACCAGGGGCCCTCCAAATGGCACACACAGCAGTTTGGTTGCTTTGGCATGGCCCATGCAGCTTCCAAGCTCAAACAGGTGTTAGCCTGGCTATGCAGTGTATGTCAGACAATTTGACTGCAGGCAGCTTGTGAAGTCAAGCCTCTTTGGGTGATTTGTTCATGTTCTACAAGCTTGGACAGCGTAGGTCCCGTGGATGCCCCATGCAAACCAGTCCCAGTTTACATAAGGGACCCACTCCATTCATGGCATTGCTTAAAGGAGCAGTCTCTATTTCACAGGTGAGTCACTTTCCTTTCCATACTTTTGCTCTGTCAAAGTTAGTGAGTGTTGTGTGATGCGTTTTGGAGGGGCCCTGGTGACTTGATGGGTTTGGAAGGGAGTGTTGCTGCATTCTGACAGGGAAGGCAGAGGAGATTTAGGACTAGTGCACAGAATGGCTGAATGGACAAGTAGTTTCTGTTCATCTGAGTCTGCAACTCAGCAATGGAATTGGGCTGCTGAGAGAGGGTTTGCACAGAGGAAGGAGGAGATCTCCCTACCTGTTTGATACCTTAGGGATATGTCGAGATGCTACACTCCAGTTTATACATCTTCCATGCTTTAAAATGTCTGCTCCCATGCTTCCAGCTGCTCACCTCAGTTTAGTTTCTCTTCCTCAGTAACCATCCCAAGCTTAACTAATCGCACACAGAGAACACAGAACAGGTACCAGACACAAATAATTAAATACCAAACAATTGAACACTGTGCTACCCATTAAAGCTTTCAGGGCACAATTCTTCTACCCACACCTCAGCCTGGCATTTGTCAAGGGAATGATCATAGAGTTCATAGATTTCCTACAGTGCAGAAGGAGGCCATTCGATTCATCGGTTCTGTACCCACCCACCCTTGTTATCTAAACCAGGCTCTATTCCCATAACCCCATGCATTTACCCCTCTAGCCTACACATCTTTGGACACTAAGGGGCAATTTACCATGGCCAATCCACCTTACCTGCACATCTTTTGGACTGTGGGAGGAAACCGGAACACCCGAAGGAAACCTACGCAGAAACGGGGAGAACGTGCAAACTTCACACAGACAGTGACCTGAGGCTGGAATTGAACCTGGGTCCCTGACGCTGTGAGGTAGCAGTGCTAACCACCTTGCACTGGATATGCTCCCAGTCCAAGCATATCCCTCATTAAGTAAAGAGACCAAATCTGTACACAGTACTCCAGCCGCAGTCTCACAAATGACCTGCCTTGCTGTAGCAGAACGTTACTAATTTTATACCCCAACCCCGTTGCAATAAACACCTACATTTCACCTACCTTCCTACTCACTTGCTGTATCTGCATACCCACTTTTTTGTGCTTGATGTACAAAAACAGCCAGAGATTAGGGGCCAGCCTGTCTTGTAAGAGAGCAAGAAATATGTCTGTGATTCTGTTGCACTGTGTTTGAGCGATTTGCCTGCCACAGTTGAATAGCTGGAGATACTATGGAGGCAGTGAGAGGAGGGTCTAAGGCTAGCAGCAATGTTAAGTGAATGAGGATGGAGTGGAGTGTCAGGATGTTGGACACATGCCCTGAGTCCCAGGGATTGCTGACAGCTGAGTGATGAGGGTGAGGTGCATTGAGCTATGTGAGAGGTTGGTGTTTTGGTGAGAAAGGCATGATGTGGAGATGCCAGCGTTGGATTGGGGTGGGCACAATAAGAAGCCTCACAACACCAAGTTAAAGTCCAACAGGTTTATTTGGAATCACCTGATGAAGGAGCACTGCTCCGAAAGCTCATGATTCTAAATAAACCTGTTGAACTTTAACCTGGTATTGTGAGACTGCTTACTGGTGAGAAAGAGGTTCCATGTGAAAATGTACCACTGACCTTGACCATCTATGTGATCGTGTACATTAAACTTCTACTGGCCCTGCTACAAGGCTATTGGAAGAAGTCTTTGGGAATTGACTTTACGGGCCACTTGCTCTTGCTTCCCCTCTGAAGGTGATCCATGAAGGCTCACTGGCTACCCCACAAAACATGGCTTCTCTCCTCCAGTTTTCTTGGACTAAAGATTCTACATTTCATCTGAGGAGCTGACAGCCATCTTTCTTTCCTTTGCTCCATTTGAGATGTCTCGCTCTACATCCAATTCTTGCAGAGACTGTCACCACAAGCTTCCTTTCCATCAGTGTCACTCCTTGTTGGAGGGGCCAGCTCCCTTCACAGTGTAAAGTAATGTTGCCTTAGTCCCAGATGACTATAAGCTGCCCTCCCCTTCGAGGGGGAGAACTGGATTGTAGTGATTTAATCTGAGGATCACCACACCTCAGGAAAGGAGCAAGGCTGAAAGGGCGGGGCCTTCATGAACAACCTCAGCCGGTGCAGGAATTGAACCCACACTGTTGCTGTTGTTCTGCATCAGTGAGCAGCAGCCAGCCAACTGAGCTAACCAGCTCCCTTCATGAGATGTAAGCTTATTGGAACACATGATTCTCATGCCTGATTCTGGGCCTGCATTGAGAGTTCAGCCAGTCAGCAGCACAAACTGTAGGCAACTCCAATCATTGAGAAAGCCAAATGAGACGTACATGCTGCCTTCCTCAGCATAGACTAGATGCAAGTCAATCACAAATGGTAAACCTCCACACCTGAACATGGGAGCAAACCAATTTCTTGCTCTTAATTTTGGTCAATCTTTATTTTAGCTGTTTATTTACAAACACATATCCATCTCTTTCAAATAAATGCAAATTACTGCGGATGCTGGAATCTGAACAAAAACAAAGGGAAAGGCTAAGAGGTGCTCAAGGCAGTCCACAGAGAGAATAGAAGGTGTGAATGGCCAAAAGGCAGAGAAGCTGAAATCAGACAGTAAGGTATGACAGATGAAGATGTGTGGGCGGGGGAGGAGGGGGGGGGGGGGGAAGAGATGGGTGGGAGAGAGTTAAAATCGAGAAAAATGGGAAAAGGAGAAGAAAAGGTAAGAAAAGGGGAACAAAGTAGGGGGAAGAGTGGGGGGAAAGAAAAATAAAGAAAGACAAAGAGAAATAAAAGGTAGAGAGAAGTTAAAAATTAAATTCATTTTCCCTTTTCCCTTATCTTTGTGGCTATGACTCATCTTTCATTCCCTCACCCTGCAGTATAAATATCTCGCACTTTCTATGCCTTTCAGCTTTGACAAAGGGTCATCCAGACTAGAATGTCAGCTCTTTTCTCTCCTTACAGATGCTGCCAGACCTGCTGAGATTTTCCAGCATTTTGTTTTTTGGTTCCATCTCTTTCAAGTTTGCTTTCCGGATGATGCTATTATTAACAATCCAGCATAAAGTCCCTGTTTTCATACTTCTGGATTCACACAAATTGTCTGTACTTAGCATGAATAAGCGCATGGTACCCGGAAGCTGGGTATCCCATGTTCAGTTGCTAATTCTGGCAAAGAGTTTAGTATTGTTAATGGACTGTCAGTTTCATTTGCTGCTAGAGGCACAATAAGCTTTGAACAAGCAGCCGGGTTGATGAAGAAGAAACATAGCTGCCATTTCATGTTGATAACCTCAAGTGCAGCAATTTCACAATTCTCAAGGCTAAATGCCTTTCTATTTTTTTTTCTGGAATTCCTAGACAATGATGAATAAGGCGGAAGACAAATTGAGTGGTTTATAACAAATGTTCAGTTCATGGAAAAAATTAGTTAACTACAAAGTTCATCCACATATGTTGGGACAACTGTAAAATAAGATGAATATCACTGAAAATGATTAAAAGGAAAAATGTAAAGAGGTAGAGGAATAGTTGATGGAAACATAAGCAAAGTGCTAGTCAACATTCCTCAGAGATCAGTCATGAATGGAGAACTTAGCAACTGAACATTTTCTTTAGTAATTCTGAGACCAAGGAAGAACCGAATTACTGACTTGGGTACTCGCTCCAGCTGTTTAACAGCTTTCTGCAAAGGTATGTCTTTATCCAAGGATTCTGGACATTGTGACATAAAGCAGAATGCATTCCACCATGTTTAACTAAAATGCTAATTTTGTAACAATGCTGATAATTAATTTGCCCTGTTAAACCTAAAGCTTTTAATCATAACTCAAGTCCTGGATAAATCGTTGGTTCACAATTATCTCTCAAACTTAGATAATGAAATAAAAACCATGCAGTTATTGAAGAACAGCACTCCATACAATAGCTCAGATTTTCAAGGTTTTGAGACCCATGTTCTATAATATTCTGACTTTCTGGGTGAGATTTTCCAGCCGCGCTCGCTCCAATGCTGGAAAATCATGCCGAGGTCAACAGACCTTCCCATGGCTCTGCCCCTCCCCGGCTTCGATTCCCGTGGCAGGTGGGGCGGTAAAATTCCGGCCTTTGAGCGGGATTTTACTGCCTCGCTTGACCAAGACCAGAAATTCCCACCCGAGGTCAACGGATATTTCCATTGTCCGCCCCTCATCCACTCCGATTCCATGGCGGGCAGGGCGGTAGAATTCTGGCGTATATGTCTGTGCAAAAGGGTCCTTAAAGAAGAATATTGAAGGTTTGGTTAAATGATCCTTTTCGCAGCACAGGTAAAGGTGAACAGAGAGCAAATACTGTCTGTCTCTTGATACATCTTTATTGCTGATCTCTTGCTCTTTTGAAGGAAAACAGAACCCCTTTAGGCCTTTTCGTAAGTCTTGATTCAGTACATACATTTGTCTACTAAAACACGTCACAGAAACATGCCCAGGTTGTTTATGAAGAAAAGAATTAAAGAATTAAATTCCAGCGCTCTACATAATTTTGAAATTCCTTATATCCTTCTTTGTGTCCAATTTTAAAACACAAAATTAGTTGGTTGAAGCCCAGAATCTGACATACTGCACTGGGCATGACAATTCTGTATCTAACATATGATAGAGATAGATATTATAACTGCATGTCAATGGTTTTTATAAGCATATCAGGCATTCACATTCAAATATTTTTTGGTGCATTTTTGGGGTGAAGTAGCCACACCGGTGCCCTGATGCCCATGGAGGAGGAGGCAGCCCTGGCATAAACAAGGACCCCATGCATCCCGGACATTCTCTCTTCCACCTTCCTCTACCAGGAAAAATATATAAAAGTCTGAGGTCACGTATCAACCAACTCAAGAACAACTTCTTCCCTGCTGCCATCAGACTTTTGAATGGGTCTACCATATATTAAGCTGACCTTTCACTACACCCTAGCTATGACTGTAACGCTATATTCTGCACCCTCCCCTTTCCTTCACCCCTATGTACTCAATGAACAGTATGTTTTGTCTATTGTGCGCAAGAAACAAAACTTTTTTCACTGTATCTCAATACATGTGACAATAATAAATCAAATCAAATCAAATCAAAAAGGCTCTAAACAGAACTTCCCATCACCATGGCCAAGGTAGGGATGGAGAGATCGTGAATGTCTAATACATGAAAAATAGCATTCATATGGACCCAAAACTGCTTTTTGATCTTTAATGCAGACTTTGAGAATTGTTACTAATAAAAAACTGCAATAGAAGAAATGCAGAGACAGTGCATGCGCTTTCCTAAAAGTCATGATGTGGAGATGCCGGCGTTGGACTGGGGTAAGCACAGTAAGAAGTCTCACAACACCAGGTTAAAGTCCAACAGGTTTATTTGGTAGCAAATACCATAAGCTTTCGGAGCGCAGCTCCTTATCCACTCCATCTGACGAAGGAGCTGTGCTCCGAAAGCTTATGGTATTTGCTACCAAATAAACCTGTTGGACTTTAACCTGGTGTTGTGAGACTTCTTACTGTGCTTTCCTAAAAGCACAGGGCCAATGCCGGAGGAACAGCAAGAGGCAGCAGGCAATCCAATAAAGGCAGTTTCACATGACTGCAAGATGGAGGACAGTCGCAATCATGCTCAGAGATACTGAGCCTCCGGGGTCACTAACAAAGGGAGTGCTCATGAAGCAATAAAGGGAAAGGTATGGACATTTGGCAGAGCTCCCTTTGATTGTGCGCACCCTCAGAGAGAGGTTGCGGGCTCTTGCCATATCTCAGTAGGCTGCCTGCATAAAGGAGTGGCCATCCTCATAGAGACTTAAACAAGCCAGGCCAATGACTAAATGCAGGCTCAGTGAGATGGCCAATGAGGCTGCAACACTCTAGATCATTCCATTGCAAGGATGGCACGCAGATGCACATAGGTGCTGTCAGGTGCCAGGCCGCACCTGCATAGCACCAAAGTGCAGTTGTATCCTGAAAAAAGGCTAAACCAGTCAGGCCTACTGGTGATGGGACCCCCTCCTTGAAACATTCAACTGCATTTACAGGATATGGGCATCGCTGGCTAGACCCCAGCATTTATTGACCATCCCTAATTGACCTTGAGAAGGTGGTGGTGAGCTTCCTTCTTGAACTGCTGCAGTGCCTGAGATGTAGGTACATCCATAGTGCCAAACCCTCCTGCTCCAACCATAGTTTTACAAGTGGCAGGGAAGGCATTGGAAGGCCAGCCTACCCAAGGGTCAAACCTCCTACCAATGGACATGACCCATGGGGGAAAAGGCCCATACCCAGTGTGCAGCCTGGCAGCTTTCACTGCTCAAGCTGATGGTCAGGCAAGGTCAGGGTGGAGGGGGGGAATCCTTATCTCTGATCTTGCTCCTGGTCCTACCTTCAAACCTGCTTCAGTATGACTAGAAAGATTCCACCCAGAGACTAGCCTGAAGGGAGAACATGTTAAGAATTTAAGCAAACCCACCCAAAACTTTAATTTTGATCAGCAAAAAATTCATGGGCTGCATTTTGTGTGTCCCCAATGGGCCTCTTTTTGGTGGAGAGCCATATTCAATAGGTTAGGTGTGCCCACCCACCAACTTCCCACCCACCCCTGAATTCACTCCCATAATCATAGAATCATAGAAACCCTACAGTGCAGAAAGAGGCCATTGGGCCCATCGAGTCTGCACCGACCACAATCCCACCCAGGCCCTACCCCCATATTTACCCACTAATCCCTCTAACCTACGCATTTCAGGACACTAAGGGGCAATTTAGCATGGCCAATCAACCTAACCCACACATCTTTGGACTGTGGGAGGAAACCGGAACACCCGGAGGAAACCCACGCAGACACGAGGAGAATGTGCAAACTCCACACAGACAGTGACCCAAGCCGGGAATCGAACCCAGGTCCCTGGAGCTGTGAAACAGCAATGCTAACCACTGTGCTACCGTGCTGCCTCATAATCATAGAAATCATAGAAACCCTACAGTGCAGAAAGAGGCCATTCGGCCCATCGAGTCTGCACCGACCACAATCCCACCCAGGCCCTATCCCCACATATTTACCCGCTAATCCCTCTAACCTACGCATCCCGGGACACTAAGGGGCAATTTAGCATGGCCAATTAACCTAACCCGCACATCTTTGGACTGTGGGAGGAAACCGGAGCACCCGGAGGAAACCCACGCAGACACAGGAAGAATGTGCAAACTCCACACAGACAGTGACCCAAGCCAGGAATCGAACCCAGGGCCCTGGAGCTGTGAAGCAGCAGTGCTAACCACTGTGCTACCGTGCCGCCCTAATAATATGAGGAGTGGGTGGGTTCTGAGTTTGGCAACTTCCTCGCCGCCCCCCCACACCATCGTCATGTTCAGATAAATAATCAATTGTCAACTGATCTTGTTACCAAGCCAATTGACTCTAATAATACATTGTCCATGATTGTTGTGGGCAGTCAGGCAGTAGTGGGCAGTCCAGTTTTTAAAATAATTTTCCAAAAGGCAGGTAAGAAGGTTGGATTCTATCTTCAGGGGCTGCCCCCCTAAGATAGAACCCTCCTGTTCTTCCTGCCTGCCTGCTGCATTAAACACATCACCCCCAATCCCGCTGCCCCCCTGCCCCCACCCTTACCAGCCCAACCCCCCCTCTGCCCAAGACAGTGGACTTTTCTGTCTCCTGGGTCCACTGGGCATTCTTCTTTTTCCTCGTTGGAGTCCTGGCAGCACCCGCCAATGAACTCTAGGCATTGTCAGGGCTGATGGAATTTTCGGCCAATCCGATTGGCTGGTGACTCCCGAGGGCGGGACCTCCTACCTATTCCCAAGTGAGGGGCGGAAGTCCCACACTGCCCCTATTTAACCCACCTGCAGCAGATCAGCTCAACGCCATCTGGGGATCAGGGTGAGCCATCTGCAACCCCTCCCCTCCCCACCACCCCCAGTTATATTCTGACCCATGGACAGTTGTGTCAAAATCCTTATATGTGCTTAACTTAAATGTAATCATAGGCCGGAATCTTATCACCGTTCACGCTGGCGGGCTTTTGCCATCCCGCTGTAGTGAACGAAGATTTGGCTAGCCGCCAAATTCTCTGACCTTGCTGCAGCGGGAGTGTGGCATTAATAGCAGGTAAGATCACATCCGTGATCTTGTAAAATAATCTTGGTGTAAAGCGGTGTAACATTACGTATTTGAATAAAATCCTATAATTTAATGTTGAGTGCAATAAAAGGCTTAATTTTTGACAGTTTTGTCCGATAAGTTTACTGATAAATGCTATGAAGCACTACATTGGAAGAAATCCACTCTGACCCAGCACAGTTCATTCGGTTCTGTTTGGCATTGCCCTTTACTCTAAGATTTCTATGCAATGGAAATTCCAATATCTCGGGTAAAGATTACGGATCAGCAATGTTAAAATCTTTAAAATCTAAAGAATCATGATGGAGACCAGTCGCATAAGAAGCACTCTCCTGAGACCTTCATAATGGATGTTACCCAGAAGAATATTTTTTATTGGCTAGTCCTCTTTATCTCTGTCAAAATGTGGAAAAATTGCCAACTGTAACTTCAATTCTCTTAATTTTATCGTGAGCGAATTAAGATTTGAAAAGTTCCTCAAAGGAAGCCCCAAGTCATGCAGCAAAATAGGGCGGCATGGTAGCACAGTGGTTAGCACTGCTGCTTCACAGCTCCAGGGTCCCAGGTTCGATTCCCGGCTTGGGTCACTGTCTGTGTGGAGTTTGCACATTCTCCTCGTGTCTGCGTGGGTTTCCTCCGGGTGCTCCGGTTTCCTCCCACAGTCCAAAGATGTGCGGGTTAGGTTGATTGGCCATGCTAAAATTGCCCTTAGTGTCCTGGGATGCGTAGGTTAGAGGGATTAGTGGGTAAATATGTAGGGATATGGGGGTAGAGCCTGGGTGGGATTGTGGTCGGTGCAGACTCGATGGGCCGAATGGTCTCTTTCTGTGCTGTAGGGTTTCTAAGATTTCTAAGAAAATGACATTACATGGGTATTTTCAATATGCCAACATTACCCTTGCAATTGGCGACATAACCTTAAACTAACAGAAAGTTAATGTCGACTCTCATCAGCAAAGTGAATAGTTAATGGTATTATGACTGGCGTAAGACATTGCACCACAACAGCATTCGCATTATTATTACTTTTTGGCCCAGAAAACTGAAGTGCAATACTGAAACCTGAGCTGCCTTGTGAAAAAGGCCAAAGTCAGAGTCTGGGGGAAACCACTTGTTTAGCCAACTATTTTGGTTAGGAGTGGATATGAAGTGTGCTGTGGAGGTATCAGTCTGCCAAAGTGCAATGCTTCAATCCAGCTCCTCTTAGGGCAAGAGTTGACAATTTCCCAACCATCAACAGTCCTTGGCTCAGTCTTTGGATTACTGAGCGATGTTCAGTGCAGGTTCTCATGTAAGTGCTCTGATTGATTAATGTTACATTGTTACAAATATTATTTTGTATTGTGTCATAAGTAGACATGTTCATTTCTCCAAATGTCAATATTTATTACTAATACTTCCAAAACTGGCTTAGAATAAATCTTATTTAGCATTGGGTATTTTTTTTTAAACAGTTATCTTGCTAACTTGACTAATTTCATTATCATTTAACTCCCTGATTTGTTTTGGTAATTTTCTTATCTTTTCTCCCTTTGCTCCATTTTAGTTTGTAAACACTATGCTCCATATGGTCTGGGGAATTGGGGACTTTGATCTGTTTTCTACTGTGTTGGAAGTTACTTCTGATTTGTTCATTTTGACCATCAACAGTTGTTAGTGTGTCCAAATGAATGCAATCCCTTAGTTTATTTTAATTGACATGCAGTTAAACACAAAACATGGATTTCCTTCGCACACATGCCCAGGCATATCCATAAACTCAGTGCAAACTGGTAACTGTGCAGGGTTACAGGGATAGGGCGGGCAGGGGGAAGGTGGTCCCAAGTAAGATGCTCTTTCAGAGAGTCGGTACAGACTCATTGGCGCAAATGAGTCCTTCTATGGTAAAAGGTCACAGGATCTTGGGCATAAATGCATAACTACACGAGATCTAAGTCTCCTCACTTTTTTACATCAAACCTCTCTTCAAATGCCAATAACAACGATAGCCTGAAAATTAGTTCATAGAGTGTATGTGGGACAATTTCTTAAAGTAGAATATTCTCGAGCTAAACAGGGAGCCGGCTATTCTAGACCTGGTAACAAGCAATGAGACAGGATTAATAAATGACCTCTTGGTGAAGGAACCTTTAGGTAACAGTGATCATAACAGAATATAATTTCATGTTCAGTTTGATTCACTACATCCCTAATAAAAATTATTTTCAACAGTAGTACAAGTAAAATTCTCTCTCTTTTATGATTATTTTAAGTGATGGAGAACATGCAGAACCTGCATGTTCTCCCTTGACCTGCTAACATATGCAGTGGATGTTACAAGCAATGGCCAGGGGCACTTAATTATTGTAGTGATTCTCCCAAAGTAAAACTAATTGCTATGGGGAGAGCAGCTAAAATAGTGGGAGGGTGGGTGGGAGGGGGGATAAAATGGGTGGGTGACAATCCCGCCCCAGAGCTCACCCTTCCTAATATGGGGGGAAGGGCACTGAAATCAATGGCCCTCCTGCCATATTTAAATGAACAATTGAGAGTCAACTCTGCTTATTGTTCAGCTAATTGATCCTGATAATACACTGCTCGTGCCATTAAATGTTTGGTGTGGGCAGCAGGATGAGAGCGGGAAGATTGGTTATTTACGGCAAATGATTAAAGGGCACAAAGAAAGGGTGGGGTCACACTTTGGGGGCTGCCATTCAGCCCCGCCTGTATTACTCAGCTTAGATTTTTGCAGCACTAAGGTAAGTGAGTGTAAGAAAAGAATTTGGATTGATAAAAAACCTTTCTTAACCTTAGGACATCGCCGCCAATAAGTCAAGTTCTGAAACAGTAAAAATTAGGTAACAAAGGAGCAATTTAAATAGTAAGCTAAAAGAGATCCAATACTGATCGCAGAATTTAACATGTTAATAAATCTTCCTTTAAAGATAAACATAAAGAGTCCATAGGGCGGCATGGTGGCACAATGATTAGCACTGCTGCCTCAGAGCGCCAGGGACCCGAGTTCCTGCTTGGGTCGCTGTCTGTGTGGAGTTTGCACGTTCTCCCCGCGTCTGCGTGGATATCCTCCGGGTGCTCCGGTTTCCTCCCACTGACTGAAAGACGTGCTTGTTGGCTGCATTGACCCGAACAGGCACCGGAGTGTGGTGACTAGGGGAATTTCACAGTAACTTCATTGCAGTGTTAATGTAAGCCTTACTTGTGACTAATAAATAAACTTTCATATTAAAATTATTCTGTATGCATCCAATAAAGAGAAAATAATTACAAAAGAGAAATAAATAATTACAAAAGGAAGTAAGAATTAAGGTATAGGGTGTGCAAAGCTAATTTAAACATTAGTGCCGAAAACCTTCACGGCTGGGATTCTCCACTCTTAATGTAAATGGAGTTTTGGCTGGAACACTAAATTCTCCATTCTCATTTGTGGGGCAGGCGCAGAAGAGATCGGAGAATCCCGCCTTAATGCTGTAGGAAAGAAAAACATTGATTAAGTACAGTTAAAAGAAGGAAAACAAAGAAATGCGAATTAATTAAATTGCTCTGAAAATCCTGTCAAGTTGTGTTTTAGTGTTAATGTAAACAGCAATTAAATAATATGGGGCTTGCAATCAGTCAATGTGGAAGTTCAGACACGTAGAAGAAAAGGTACTAAGAAGATTTAAGTGAAATCTCCCAGTTTATACCAACCACATTCACTGGGAACAGGACTAGTACTGCTTTATTTACATTAAGTTCTTCAGGATAAATTCAATTACTTCACCATGTAAATCATTTGCCTATATGGTTTGTGTTATATATTGTTCTCCTTGTCATCATTAAGATTATAACTTGTTTAAAATAAAAAAGATGTTGCTGAGGATAATCATGTTGGAACCAGTGATGGTTCTTCACCAATCGATGAGTTGCTCTTTCCATCGCAAACGAGTTTTCCATGGTTTACAGTCAACATTCCAACTCCTAGTTCATAGAATCTTGGAATCCCTACAGTGCAGAAAGAGGCCATTCGGCCCATCGAGTCTGCACCAACAGCAATCCCACCCAGGCCCTAGCTCCATAACCCCACATATTTGCCCTGCTCATCCCTTTAACCTACGCATCCCAGGACATTAAGGGGCAATTTACCATGGCCAATGCACCTAACCCACATATCTTTGGACTGTGAGAGGAAACCGGAGCACCCAGAGGAAACCCACGCAGACACAGGGAGAGCTTACAAACTCCACACGTACAGTGACCCAAACTGGGAATCAAACCCAGGTCTCCAGAGGGGTGAGGCAGCAGTGCTAACCACTCTGCCACCGTGCTGGGTGGTGTTATAAAGCACAGGTTCCTGAAGACATGTTGCATACTAACACCACCCCACTATCCTCATGTGGCCTTACCAATCTCTGCATTCAACATGCGCAACAAACATTGTAAAACATGGTGCTTCACTCAAATCCATCAAAATCTGTGAGGAAGCAAAGTCTAAAGGGAATAAGTTTTACATTATAAGCATCATCCCCTGCCTCAGAGCATCTGCGCATCAGACATCAGAGAGCTAATGCTTTCAATCCCACTGCCAACACCAGATTGATTAAAGATTTCATTAGTACAGGATCTAGCCTAATCATCTGATTTTGCAGTTTATCAAATTAAATATTTTTGGTTTACATAATAGTTGCGAATCTTTAACATCTGAAAATCAGTAGAAGTCTCAGGCATGTAATAATAAAGTTTCAGGAATTTGAGATTGTAACTGTCTGACATGTACAAATAACACAATTTCATTCCTAATCTCCAGTAAGAATTATAAGGTGCGAACATATCTTCATTATCAGCACTGTTGTACTACAGCCAGAAGATTGTGGGTTGAAGTCCATTCCAAGGCTTACGTGGTAACCTAGGCTGACACTTAGGCTGGAATTGTCTGATCCTACCAGCTGCGAGACCAGGAATTCCCACCCGAAGTCAGCTAGTCTGTCAAATTTTCCATCCCATATGCGATGACTCCTGCCATGAATGGGAACAGAAGTTCCCGCCCCTCATGTAATACTGTGAGAATTCCACATTTTGTAGTTGCCGTCATTGAATGAGACATTAAACTACGATCCTATCTGCCAGCTGAATGCTAAAGATACAAAGACATTTGAATATTCAGGGGGAGTTCTCCTTGTGGTCTGACCAACATTCCTCCTTTAACCAACACCACCAAAGACAGATTATCTAATTATTCCTGTTTGTGGAACTTGGTTCACAATAATTGCTGCGTGCAAGTTATTTTATGCAGAATGTTTTAGGACAGTTTTGAGATCTGGTGAATCATTGAGCAGGGGAGTTCTCACAGTATTAGACCTAACAAGTGCACAGTCTTTTGAAGAGACAACACAAACACCCCTGTTTACCTACCCCCTGGGCTATTTGCAGGGCCTGTGGAAACCTGAGTGCAGGCCTTTCCCCCTGGCTACACAGTATGCTGAAACATCCTGAGAAAAACCAGCTGCAGAGATCTGCAGCTATGCTCCTACTGCCATGCTTGTAGACCCTCTTGTCTGTAGTGTCCTGGGGTGAGCCATAGGCACCAGTGTTCCAGAGGAGGCCTTATATTGGTAAGACTAAAGTGTTCAGAGGAGTGCATGAGCCAAGGCAGAGGATGAATGTCTCTCCCTAGAAGTTCATTTTATTTCCTTATAAATAAAGTTAGTTTAAGTTTATTTATTAGTGTCACAAGTAGGCTTAACACTGCAATAAAGTTACTGTAAAAATCTCCTCGTTGCCACACTCTGGCGCCTGTTCAGGTACACTGAGGGAGAATTTAGCATGGCCAATGCACCCAACCAGCATGTCTTTCGGGAGGAAAGCAGAACATCTGGAGGAAACCCATGCAGACATGGGGAGAATGTGCAGACACTGCACAGATGCTTACCCAAGGCTGGAATCGAACCCAGGTCCCTGGCGCTGTGAGGCAGCTGTGCTAACCACTGTGCCACTGTGCCACAGCAATGACCCCTGTCTATGTACAATCTTGAGGTAGTGAATCATTCACACTTCATATTTATTCCGTTTATCATTGTGCAGGTTCACTTGTGCACCTTTAATAAGCCTTTCTTCTTCTCTCAATTCACCTCCTGTGTTAGTAAACTTGCTGCAGGGAGCCACTATCCATGTTCCCATTAATTCAGTAAGAAGTTTAACAACACCAGGTTAAAGTCCAACAGGTTTATTTGGTAGCAAAAGCCACACAAGCTTTCGGAGCTGCAAGCCCCTTCTTCAGGTGAGTGGGAATTCTGTTCACAAACAGAGCATATAAAGACACAAACTCAATTTACATGAATAATGGTTGGAATGCGAATACTTACAACTAATCAAGTCTTTAAGAAACAAAACAATGTGAGTGGAGAGAGCATCAAGACAGGCTAAAAAGATGTGTATTGTCTCCAGACAAGACAGCCAGTGAAACTCTGTGGGGGTTACAAATAGTGTGCCATGAACCCAATATCCCGGTTGAGGCCGTCCTCATGTGTGCGGAACTTGGCTATCAGTTTCTGCTCAGCGACTCTGCGCCGTCGTGTGTCGCGAAGGCCGCCTTGGAGAACGCTTACCCGAATATCAGAGGCCGAATGCCCGTGACCGCTGAAGTGCTCCCCAACAGGAAGAGAACAGTCTTGCCTGGTGATTGTCGAGCGGTGTTCATTCATCCGTTGTCGCAGCGTCTGCATAGTTTCCCCAATGTACCATGCCTCGGGACATCCTTTCTTGCAGCGTATCAGGTAGACAACGTTGGCCGAGTTGCAAGAGTATGTACCGTGTACCTGGTGGATGCTGTTCTCACGTGAGATGATGGCATCTGTGTCGATGATCCGGCACGTCTTGCAGAGGTTGCTGTGGCAGGGTTGTGTGGTGTCATGGTCACTGTTCTCCTGAAGGCTGGGTAGTTTGCTGCGGACAATGGTCTGTTTGAGGTTGTGCGGTTGTTTGGACTCACCATAGACTACTCTCCGGAATCGGTTGCATTCTTGGACACACGCATCTCCATTAAGGACGGTCACCTCAGCACCTCACTGTACCGCAAGCCCACGGATAACCTCACGATGCTCCACTTCTCCAGCTTCCACCCTAAACACGTTAAAGAAGCCATCCCCTACGGACAAGCCCTCCGTATACACAAGATCTGCTCGGATGAGGAGGATCGCAACAGACACCTCCAGACGCTGAAAGATGCCCTCATAAGAACAGGATATGGCGCTCGACACATTGATCAACAGTTCCAACGCGCCACAGCGAAAAACCGCACCAACCTCCTCAGAAGACAAACACGGGACACAGTGGACAGAGTACCCTTCGTTGTCCAGTACTTCCCCGGAGCGGAGAAGCTATGGCATCTCCTCCGGAGCCTTCAACATGTCATTGATGAAGACGAACATCTCGCCAAGGCCATCCCCACACCCCCACTTCTTGCCTTCAAACAACCGCACAACCTCAAACAGACCATTGTCCGCAGCAAACGACCCAGCCTTCAGGAGAACAGTGACCATGACACCACACAACCCTGCCACAGCAACCTCTGCAAGAAGTGCCGGATCATCGACACAGATGCCATCATCTCACGTGAGAACACCATCCACCAGGTACACGGTACATACTCTTGCAACTCGGCCAACATTGTCTACCTGATACGCTGCAAGAAAGGATGTCCCGAGGCATGGTACATTGGGGAAACTATGCAGACGCTGCGACAACGGATGAATGAACACCGCTCGACAATCACCAGGCAAGACTGTTCTCTTCCTGTTGGGGAGCACTTCAGCGGTCACGGGCATTCGGCCTCTGATATTCGGGTAAGCGTTCTCCAAGGCGGCCTTCGCGACACACGACGGCGCAGAGTCGCTGAGCAGAAACTGATAGCCAAGTTCCGCACACACGAGGACGGCCTAAACCGGGATATTGGGTTCATGGCACACTATTTGTAACCCCCACAGAGTTTCACTGGCTGTCTTGTCTGGAGACAATACACATCTTTTTAGCCTGTCTTGATGCTCTCTCCACTCACATTGTTTTGTATCTTAAAGACTTGATTAGTTGTAAGTATTCGCATTCCAACCATTATTCATGTAAATTGAGTTTGTGTCTTTATATGCTCTGTTTGTGAACAGAATTCCCACTCACCTGAAGAAGGGGCTTGCAGCTCCGAAAGCTTGTGTGGCTTTTGCTACCAAATAAACCTGTTGGACTTTAACCTGGTGTTGTTAAACTTCTTACTGTGTTTACCCCAGTCCGACGCCGGCATCTCCACCCCATTAATTCATACAGGCAATTTGTAGAAATTATCCTCATCACCTCAATGTCCATTGATAATGCTTCATTCAAAAGTAACAAATAAATATCACAGGTTATTTGTTAAAGTAAAAAAATGTAAATTTGGTTTATAATTGTAGTACAAATCATCAGAGATGTTTGTGGAATCTGCTGCCAGATTATTTCATCAGATTGTGGAGAAAAGTCTGGTATGGAATGCACAAGCAACCTACAAAATATGCACATTTTCAGGGTGGATTTTCCTGACCCTTCCCATCGGCAGGATCTTCGGCTCCTGCCAAAGGCGACTCCCACCCCCCCCACACGGCAGGTCCCCAGTGGCAGGATGGATGAACCGCACAAAACGTCATAGTTATTGGCGGAACTGGAAGATCTCCCAGCGGCCAATGGCGAACTACCTCCTCTACCGGAAAACTTGCCGCGGGGAGCCAGAAAATCCCACCCTCAGGATGTTTTTATTGTGAATTTTATTTGATGTTACCCCCTCAACTTCATTCTTCCAAATGTTTCATATAAAGGATATTCTTTTTATTGTATACTTACGATCAGCAAAGTGGGAAAATGATAAACAGATGCAAAAAGTAAATCAGTTTAGTCCTGGGAGGGAACATCTTTTCACATTCCTGGAAAAAAAACAAGGACAACCACTTGTATATTTGGGCACAGAATGGTCAGTACTTTCACAGAACTTTCACCGAACCCCCCAGAAGTTCCATGCCAGAGCTTGGCCAAAATTGAGCCTTGGACCTCAGCAAGATAATTCCAGCAAACAGCTTTATTCCGATTCCTAATTTTGGGCCTGGGCCTCATTGGCAGTGATCCATCTGCTCACAGCTGCAGTATGCAGCATACATGGAAGAAAAACAGTGTTGGGCAAATCAGCTGCAAACCATAGTTGGGCTGTGTTAATGTGAGGAACTCACTTTTTAGTTGTCTACCTCCAGTTGTCAGTTTAAGGGCTGGTGGTTAGAAGACGAAAGCTCTAATAACTGAATGGGGCATGTCTGCTCACTGTTATCCAACTTCTGCATTGGGTCCTGAAAGAAATTCGGCCCCTCATTATGATAACAGCCATCTTAAGTGGTGGCTAAGAATGTCTGAATATCACTTGTTCCCTGGGTTTATTTCAGGGATGTGGGAGGCAGTACTGTGAAAATGGCTTTTTTGCCTGACACTTTGAAAAAGTATGGGAAAATTCCACCCTACATGTCTGCAATGGGTGCGCTGGATGTATCACGTAACTGATGGATAATGGGAAATTTCAAAAAATAGTCAGTCACAACCAAGAAATTATCTTTACAGATGCTGAAGGGATTCATTGCTGACCCATGGAGTGTGGTAATGATGGCTATTTGTGATGACCGCATGCCTCATATTCCCTCACTGCTGTTTCAATGTCTTTATTCATCCCTGGCCAGTATATTGTTTCCCTAGTCAGTCTCCTGGTTGTCTATCCCCATATGTGCTTGATAGAATTGTTATATGGTGTCAGGTATAAATGATTCTGGAATAAGGACTTGCTTGCCTTTGAAGATAACACCTTGGATATCCCAAGTTCATCCCTATAAAGCCAAAATGGACTTAGAGATTCTTGAACATCCTGGCCAATCACTATTGGGTGGCATGGTAGCACAGTGGTTAGCACTGCTGCTTCACAGCTCCAGGGACCTGGGTTCAATTCCCAGCTTGGGTCACTGTCTGTGTGGAGTTTGCACATTCTCCTCGTGTCTGCGTGGGTTTCCTCCGGGTCCTCCGGTTTCCTCCCACAGTCCAAAAGATGTGTGGGTTAGGTTGACTGACCATGCTAAAAATTGCCCCTTAGAGTCCTGAGATGCGTAGGTTAGAGGGATTAGCGGGTAAAATATGTAGGGATATGGGGTCAGTGCAGACTCGATGGGCCGAATGGCCTCCTTCTGCACTGTAGGGATTCTATGATCATTGTAACTGGGGATCATTAAACTTTTCTTGGTGCTCTTCCTGGCCTCTATATTGCCCGAGATTCAAGATATTGATATATAAGATGCCTTCTATTTTGATATCGGTGCGATCTACTTTCAGATCTAAGGAAATATCTGCAGTTTTTGACAGGTTGGTGGTGTATGTGGTGTCAGTTTATTTAAGATCGTACAGCAGAAGTGAGTCACCTGACTTGAGAGACCAATGGGAACTGAGAGCGAGTGATCATACCAGAGAGAGAGCCTTCTTTCAGGCATTTGACATCTGGCACCATGTTGTAAGTGTGTAAACTAGGCTCTGCCCCAGGGCAGCCTTCATGCTGCATAACCCTCCTGTACCTACGTATCTCTCATCAATAAATATCTTTTGTTCCTAACAAAGCCTCAAATCTCTTGACGATGCCATAACAGGCACAACATAATATTTGGGTCAACAGTTTATATTATCTGATGGAAACATTGAACTAGTTGGCTGGTAGTGTATGTTGCAGCCGTAGCCTTGTATTTTGACGAGTAGTTGACTGGGCTAGACTATTGAAGCAAAAGTGATAGACATCCCTTTCTGTAGGATTGTGCTCCATGGCCTTTCGTTGACATATCAACATCCGGTGTAGTTTCCTCTGCTCAGTTATAGAAGTGAAGTGTCGATGGTCCTTTAGTCAATGACTTCTTGAGATCAAACTTGTGCTGATAATCCTGTGCTTCTTTTTTCAGAAGTTCTCAAAGTGATGTGGTCTTCTATGCAAAATTTGGTACGTATGGCAAAAGAAAACCTAAGCAACATTGAAGATTTGTTTTCGATTTTTGGATTGGGCATTGCGCTAATGTTCTCCAGGTTGCTCGTTACAGGACTGATGCCAGTGTCTGAATATGTTGACCCAAAAAAGTTGATCTGTTGAGCATTAATGTTGTATTTTTGGCTATTGAACACAAGTTTCTCTCGACGTGCTGTCTCCATTAGGAGGTGAACATTTCAATCATGGGCTCTTGTTTGCTTTGGCCAACAGCAGTATTATCATCTGCTCTGCAGATGCAACCTGGAATTTCACAAGTGATATGGTCCATGTGTTGTTAAAAAAGATCTTGGCTTAAAGCTCGAATGGCAAATTGTCTCTCCTCGATGGAGTGCAGAATGTCGTGAGCTCCTGTGAGGATTTTCCCAAATGTACCGACATGTGCCCATTTTAATGGCAAGTTTGGTGAAATATTCGAACAAAGAACAAAGAAAATTACAGCACAGGAAGAGGCCCTTCGACCCTCCAAGGCTGCACCGACCATGCTACCCGACTAAACTAAAACCCCTACCCTTCCGGGATCATATCCCTCCATTCCCATCCTATTCATGTATTTGTCAAGATACCCCTTAAAAGCCACTATCGTATCTGCTTCCATTACCTCCCCCAGCAGTGAGTTCCAGGCACCCACCACGCTCTGTCAAAAATTTGCCTCATACATCTCCTTTAAACCTTGCCCCTCGCACCTTAAACCTGTGCCCCAATAATTGACTCTTCCACCCTGGGAAAAAGCTTCTGACTATCCACTCTGTCCATGTCCCTCATAATCGTGTAGGCTTCTATCAGGTCGCCCCTCAATCTCCATCATTCCAGTGAGAACAAACCAGGTTTCTCCAACGTCTCCTCATAGCTAATGCCCTCCATGCCAGGCAACATCCTGGTAATTTTTTTCTGTACCCTCTCCAAAGCCTCCACATCCTTCTGGTAGCGACCAGAATTGAACACTATATTTCAAGTGCGGCCTAAGGTTCTATAAAGATGCAACATGCCTTGCCAATTTTTAAACTCAGTGCCCCGGCCGATGAAGGCAAGCATGCTGTATGTCTTCTTGAATACCTTCTCCATCTGCGTTGCCACTTTCAGTAACCTGTGTACCTGTACACCCAGATCCCTCTGCCTATCAATACTCTTAAGGGTTCTGCCATTTACTGTATATTTCCTTTCTTTATTAGATCTTCCAAAATGCATTACCTCACATTTGTCTGGATTAAACTCCATCTGCCATCTCTCTGCCCAAGTCTCCAACCGATCTATATCCTGCTGTATCCTCTGATGGTCCTCATCGCTATCCGCAAATCCACCAATCTTTGTGTCATCCGCAAACTTACTAATCAAACCAGTTATATTATTTATATATATTACAAACAACAAAGGTCCCAGCACTGATTCCTGAGGAACGCCACTTGTCACAGCCCTCCATACATAAACACACCCTTCCACTGCTACCCTCTGTCTTCTATGACCAAGCCAGTACTGCATCCACCCTGCCAGCTCACCTCTGATCCCATGCGACTTCACCTTCTGCACCAGTCTGCCATGAGAGACCTTGTCAATGGTCTTACTGAAGTCCATGTAGGTAACATCTACTACCCTACCCTCGTCAATCATCTTCGTCACTTCCACAAATGAAGAGGCGACAAGTGCAACACTTTCTGTATCAAAGCACAGGATTCACACGATACTGCTTACTCCTCAATTTGTGCATCAACATTCGGCCACCAAAAATAGCTTCTTGCTATTTCTTTCATTTGCACCACCCCCGGATGCCCTTGGTGCACCTGTCCCAGCACTTTTCCTCTTAATTATGGGGGAAATGCCCCATAATGCCCCATATTAAATATCCATCCAATACGGACAACTCCCATCTTTGGGACACATACGGCCGCAACTCCAGGCGGTTCTATTACTTGACCTCCTTCTCAGGACTCGATCCACTACTTGGCTCATGATCAGATCATTCCGGGTGGCAGTCCGCACCTAGTTAGTGATTACTGGAAGTTTATCTTCCTGTGAAGTACATTATCTTCAGTTTCCATCCAAGAGTGTCTTTATCTCCAGGCAAAGGCAGCCTTGACAGAGCATCCGCGTTACCACGTTCTTCTGACTGACTGTACCAGATCTCATTTGAGCAGGCTGACAGCACCAATGCCCATCTTTGCAATCGCATTGCTGCCATGGATGATATCCCAGTGCATGGTCCTAAGACAGAGGTCAACGGACTATGGTCTGTTAGAAGCACAAAATGCCTAGCATAAAGGAAATGTTAAAATTTCTTGCACCCAAGACAATGTCCAAGCCTTCTTATTCCACCTCAGCATACTTCTCTTCAGCTTTCATCAATGATCTAGAAGCGAATGCGATGGGCCTTTCCTCCCCATTTGGCACAATATGGGACAGGACAGCCCCAACCTCACAGGTGTTGCATGCAAGCTGCAGCGGTAACTTTGAGTTGTAGTGAACTAGCACTTATGATCTCTTCAAAACCTCCTTACATTCCTTTGTCCACTTCCACAGCTGTCCTTTCCCCAGTAACTGGTGCATCGGTTTCAATACAGTCGCCAGATCTGAAACAAACTTGCAGTAATTGATAAATCCCAAAAACGTTAATTGTCTGGTCTTGGGACCTTCATGATGACCTACATCTTCTTGGACACCTTGTGTAACCCATCGCCATCAATTACATGATCCAGGTCTTCAATGGAGTCCTTGAAGAACTCACATTTCTCTCTCTTGACTTGCAGGCCCTGCTCCTGCAACCTCTTTAAGGAATTTTCCAAGTTCTTCAAATGCTCCTCCTTTGTTGAACCTGTGACCAAGATGTCATTCAGGTAACACTGGACTCCTGTCAATCCACTCAAAATTTGGTCCATGGCTCTCTGGAACAGAGTCAGAGCTGACGTGATGCCAAAAGAAAACCACTTATAGCGGAACAGGTCCCCATCTGCGACCATCGTTATCGGTGGTTGTGAATCCTTCACTACTCCCAACAGCAGACAAGCCTGTGATAGGTCCATCTTGGAGAACTTCCTCCCCCCCCTCCCCCCCTTCCCCCCCCCCTCCCCCCCCCCCCCTCCCCCCCCCCCCCCCCCCCCCCCCCCCCCCTCAACCAGGCCACTACAGTGGTCCTCTGTGAGAGGAACCATGTACAGGTCCGCACACAGGACTGGGTTTACTGTCACTTTAAAATCCCCACAGATTCTCACCAATCCGTCTGACTTTATGACTGGAACAATTAGGGTGGCCCATTCACTAGTAGCCATTGGTTCCAACGTCCCCAAATCCATCAGCCATTCCAATTCAGCTTAGGCATAATGGCATACAGTACTGGACATGCCTTCAAACTCCTTGGACAAGCCTCCAACTTCAACTGTAATTTAACCTTGAAACCCTTCATCTCTCCAAGACTTCCTTGGAAGACATCCTTATATTTTTTACCAATATGTCTTGTAATGTCGTGTTCGAGTCCACCAGCCTATTTACCCCGCCCCAGTTCAGTTTCAACTTCTGTAACCAGGAGTGTCTGAATAATGCAAGGTAGTCACTTTTCACTCCATACAGTGGCAATTCTGCACATTGGTCCATAAACTGTGCCTTCACCAATACATAACCTTTGAGGGGAAACATTTGCTTGATATTTATTCATACCATGATCTTGCAGAACTTTTAATATCTCCCAGTAAACTGCTTCAGGAATCAAAGACACAGCCGTCCCCATGTCCACTTCCACTTTCACAGTTTTCCCTTCCAGTTTAGGGAGAGCCCAGAACCACTCGGCTTCACCTTGTACCGATTGAATATTCAGCCTGAGCTCTTGTTGCTCTGGACTATCTACTCCTCCTGCAGATCCAGCGGACTCCCTACCCTCTCCATGGCTGGTAACACGGGCTGTACTTTTCCTCTCTCTGGACTTAGCTGCACCCGGCAATTCTGGGCAATGTGACCCACTCAATTGCACTTTCGTGTCCAGCAATTCGATTCCTTGTGGCCTGTCTTGCCACATCGGCGACATTCTACTTGCAGCGCCGAAACCCACAGGGCTTCCACTGCCGGTGTACCTGGGCGCTGACACTAAACTGCGCTGCTTCCCTGGCGGCTAATTCCATGGAAGTTGCAATCTCTAACGCAGACTTAAACTGTAAATTATTTTCAGCCAGTAATCTCCGCTGAATAGCTTCATGCCGGAGGCCACAAACCAGCCAGTCCCGTAAAGCATCGAGAGTATGTTTCCGAATTTGCAGAGCTCAGCCAGTCTTTTCAGGTTTACCACGAATTGCGCAATGGACACCCCTTCGAAGTGATCTCGTTTGTAAGATCGAAAACACTCAGCGATCATTAATGGCTTTGGAGTGAAATGAACCTTTAATACCTCATACAATTCTTTGTAAGTCTTCTCAGCCAATTACTCCAGTTATACCAGACTCCTCAAAACAGCAAAGCTCTTGCTCCCAATGGTGCTCAGGAAAACCACTACTAGGTTCTCAGCCACGTTATTTGCTGCCAGATAAGTGCTGAAGTGCTCTGTATATGGTATCCAGCTCTCTGCCTCTTCATCTAAGGGCCTAGGGCACTGAAACTGGCCGCCATTTTGTTTTTCTGCCAGCAGAAAGTTTTCCTGCCAAAAGAGCGTAGGTCTAAAGTCTTCTCCTGCCAGAAGCCATCCACAGCCTAAGTCCCCTCGGCGCCCGCTTCCCGAGTCCCCTCAATGTTCAGTTCAACACGAGTCTAGGCCCAAAAACTTCCTTCTGCCGTCACCAATTGCTGTCCACAGCCTGATTCCCCTTGGTGCCCGCTTCCTGTGACATAATCGACCAGCTCCCAGGCAAATCCTACCTTCCCCCTGAACAGACTGTTCAGACTAAAGTAACAGCTGTCGGATCACTCCTACCTGTTCTTCACGGGGTCACCATGCTATGGTTCTTTATCCAGCACCATTCTTTGATGTCCCAGGGCAATGATCAATCTCCTCCTCCTTCGCCAGAACAAAACACCAGTGGAATACGTAAGCTGCGACACCGCCTCGTCGCCAGTTATTATGTATGCCCCTGTGGACTAAGGGGCCTAACGAATCACAATGTCAGTTTGAATACTGCAGCACTGGGAGCTGTTTACTGAAGTGGGCACTCATGGAGCAGTTGAACCAGGAACACTCCTCGTCACAATGGATGTCTCGGCACTCTACACCAGCATCCCCCATGACGGCATTGCTGCAACTACCTCAGTACTCAATGCCGACAACTGCCAATCTCTAGATGTAATTCTACAACTCATCCACTTCATCCTGGACCACAATGTATTCACCTTCAACAACCAGTTCTTCATCCAGACACACGGAACAGCCATGGGGACCAAATTTGCACCTCAATGTGCCAACATCTTCATGCACAGGTTCGAACAAGACCTCTTCACTGCACAGGACATTCAACCGACGCTACGGCACGGTAGCACAGTGGTTAGCACTGCTGCTTCACAGCTCCAGGGTTCTGGGTTCGATTCCCGGCTCGGGTCACTGTCTGTGTGGAGTTTGCACATTCTCCTCGTGTCTGCGTGGGTTTCCTCCGGGTGCTCCGGTTTCCTCCCACAGTCCAAAGATGTGCGGGTTAGGTTGATTGGCCAGGTTAGAAATTGCCCCTTAGTGTCCTGGGATGTGTAGGTTAGAGGGATTAGTGGGTAAATATGTGGGGGTATGGCCTGGGTGGGATTGTGGTCGGTGCAGACTCGATGGGCCGAATGGCCTCCTTCTGCACTGTAGGGTTTCTATGATTCTATGATTCTATACACTAGATACATCGTTGACATTTTCTTCCTTTGGACTCACGGCGAACTATGACATGATGACATCCCATCATCAGACTCACCATGGACTACTCTCCAAATCAGTTGCATTCTTGGATACACACATCTCCATCAAGCACTTCACTGTACCACAAGCCCACGGATAACCTCACGATGCTCCACTTTTCCAGCTTCCACCCTAAACACGTTAAAGAAGTCATCTCCTATGGACAAGCCCTCCGTATACACAGGATCTGTTCAGATGAGGAGGATCACAACAGACGCTAAAAGACGGCCTCATAAGAACAGGATATGGCACTCAACTCATTGATCGACTGTTCCGACATGCCACAGTGAAAAACCGCACCGACCTCCTCAGAAGACAAACATGGAACACGGTGGACAGAGTACCCTTCGTCGTCCAGTATTTTCCTCGAGCGGAGAAGCTACAATATCTTCTTCAGAGCCTTCAACATGTCATCGATGAAGACGAACATCTCGCCAAGGCCATCCCCACACCCCCACTACTTGCCTTCAAACAACCACAGAACCTCAAGCAGACCATTGTACGCAGCAAACTACCCAGCCTTCAGGAGAACAGTGACCACGACACCACACAATCCTGCCATAGCAACCTCTGCAAAACATGCCAGATCATCGACACGGGTGCCATCATCTCACCAGGTACACGGTACATACTCTTGCATCTCGGCCAACGTTGTCTACCTGATACGCTGCAGAAAAGGATGTCCCGAGGAATGGTACATCGGCAAGACCATTAAGACGCTACAACAGATGAATGGACACCGCTCGACAATCACGTGGAGGCTTTAGAGAGAGTGCAGAGGAGGTTTGCCAGGATGTTGCCTGGTATGGAAGGGCTTAGTTATGAGGAGAGATTGTGTAAACTGGGGTTGTTCTCACTGGAAAGACAGAGGATGAGGGGTGACCTAATAGAGGTGTATAAAATTATGAAAGGCATGGATAGGGTGAACGGTGGGAAGCTTTTCCCCAGGTCGGTGGTGACGTTCACGAGGGGTCATAGGTTCAAGGTGAGGGGGGGAGGTTTAACACGGATATCAGAAGGACGTATTTTACACAGAGGGTGGTGGGGGCCTGGAATGCGCTGCCGGGCAAGATGGTGGAGGCAGACACACTGGGAACGTTTAAGACTTATCTAGATAGCCACATGAACGGAGTGGGAATGGCGGGATACAAAAGAATGGTCTAGTTGGGACCAGGGAGCGGCGCGGGCTTGGAGGGCCAAAGGGCCTGTTCCTGTGCTGTATTGTTCTTTGTTCTTTGTTATCACCAGGCAGGAGTGTTCCCTCCCTGTCGGGGAACACTTCAGCAGTCAGCCTCTGATCTTCGGGTAAGCGTTCTCCAAGGCGAGCCTTCAAGACACACGACAACGCAAAATCACTGAGCAGAAACTGATAGCCAAGTTCCACATACATAAGGACAGTCTCAACCGGGATCTTGGGCTCATGTCACACTACCTATAACCTGCACAATTTGCCTGGTCTTGAGACAATTCACACCTCTTTAACCTGTGCTTCACCCTCTCTCCACTTGCATTGTCTGTATCTGTAAAGACTTGATTACCCGTTAAGACTCGCATTTCAACCATTATCTTGCAATTGAGTCTGTGTCTATATATGCCCTGCTTGAGAACCCAACTCTTCACTCATCTGATAAAGGGACAGTGCTCCGAAAGCTCGTGCTACCAAATAAACCTGTTGGACTTTAACCTGGTGTTGTGAGACTTCTTACTGTGTTTACCCCAGTCCAACGCCAGCATCTCTACATCATTGTGTGTGGTAATCCTCTGGTCATTCAAACCATCCACCCTTGTAGCCTGGCTGGTCATTTTGTAGATTTACTGTTTGTGATATTTGGTATGTTCCCTTTACTGTAATGTTGTACCTATCTTGCAACTGACTGTGTCTTGTCATGCTGTAGAACTAGCTGTTCTGGGTTTGGTTTCTTGCATTGGCACTTCCAGTGCCCTCTAGTGCCACATGCCTTGCATATGTTATGGAAAACTGGGCAATTTCTGGGTATATGTATGAGTCCACTCTGCCTGTGTAACTTATTAGGTTTGTTTGAACTGGCTGTCGTATCAATCGTGGATGTAATGCTTCGAGCTTGTAAACTCTGTCCACTCATAAGTATTGTGTTCACTTTTTGGAAATGCTTCTAAGTTGTAATTTTTGGGTTGGTCCAAAAGATGTTTTTGATATGCTTTGATAGAGGTAGAAGCTATCACAGGTGTGATGATTTTATCAGCCAGTTCTTCCTCTGAATAGTCACATTCACGTCCCTTATTTCCACAATGGTCTATCCAATCTCTCCTTGTAGCTGCAATTTTCAAGCCCTGGCAACATTCTTGTAAATCTCCTCGACACTCTCCAAAGCAATTATGTCCTCCCATTCAGTATCTTCCCAAAATAACCTTTCTTAGAATCATAGAATCCCTACAGTGCAGAAAGAGGCCATTCAGCCCATCGAGTTTGCACTGACAACAATCTCACCCAAGCCCTATCCCTGTAACCTCTTGTATTTCCCCTGCTAATCTCCTTGATACTAAGGGGCAATTGAGCATGGCCAATCAACCTAACCCACACATCTTTGAACTGTGGGAGGAAACCGGAGCATCTGGAGAAAACACATGAAGACACAGAGAGAACATCCAAACTCCACACAGGGTTACCCAAGGCCAGAATTGAACCAAGGCCCACAGTGCTGTGAGGCAGCAGTGCTAACCACTGTGTCACCGCGCTTTCCAAACAATTAATTTCTTAAACAATTGAATGTACTTTCTATAAATCTGTGGTGTATTGCCCGATAATTCATTTTGTACACTGGGTCACCTCCACCACAAGAGGTATGCATTTTGGATGGCAAGCACACTTTATTAATATATGAATATTGCACTTTAACAGCCCACACCACAATTAATTACTCAGCTGTCTTTTTCCACCATGTACCAGGAGAGTTTACAGAAGGAAAAAATGTGTTATGTGAACAATGAGCATGACTAGACAGTCCCAAATTGAATCATACAATCTTTGTGCAGAGACAGGAAACCCAAACATTCTTTTTCTATGAATGCATTCGGCAGTCTGGGGAATGTTACAAGATGAAATAATTCTGCATGGAAATAATGCAACTGGCATGAACGTTCATTAAAAATAGGCACAAAACATTTTCAAAATGGGGATTAAGTAAGTGCTGGATTAATAGTAGGCTACATGTCTGCTGTTTGGAAGCGATTGATTGGGATTATCGGATTTTCATAAAATGGAGAGAACAAAAAAAAAGAGTATGTTTGGAGGCATTAAATGTTAACATGTCATAACTTTGAACACAACTACTTTCTTCAGCAGGACAATCTGGTATCAATCATTGAGTTACTTTTTTATGGCCTTAGATTGAAATGAATATGAGAGTATTTTTTACTACTTCCAGGATAGCCATGAATTTCTAATATTAAAGAAAGAGAAAGTTCCCTTGACAGATGGACTTTGATAAAGTATCCAGCTGCAACAGTGACATTTAAAGTTTCAAAGTACAGCCAGACAGTTAAACCTCACACAGACCACATTGTGATTCATTTCCCAGGCCTTGTTTATGAGTAGGATAGAGGATTCTGAACTATTGGAAAATAAGTTGGTCTATCCTCATCGGATTGCATGTGAGGCTTTGTTAAACTATCATGAGCAAGATAAACAATTTTTGAGACTGGTGGGAAGATTGAAGTAAAATGGAACTGAACGTTTTGATGAGTAATCCTGATAAGATTAAGGCCAGAATTCTCCGGCCTGCGGGTTTCCCGCCAGTGTGGGGTGAAACTAATAGGAATTCCCTTTGACAGCGGCAGAACCGGAGAATTCCGCCGCTAACAAACAATGCAATGCTTCCTGCTAGTGGGAAATGCGCGGCTGGGAGGCCGGAGATTCTCACCTTAAACATTTCTAGAATTGGGTGACAGAGATATTGCCATCATGGATGGCAATATAATATATATAATATATATCCCAGTACCAAAGAAAAGCCAAGCAGCGTGCCTTAATGACTACCGTCTGGTGGCTCTGACATCCATCATTATGAAGTGCTTCGAAAGGTTAGTCATGGCACGAATCAATTCCAGCCTCCTGGACTGCCTGGATCCACTACAGTTCACCTACCCCCACAACAGGTCCACAGCAGATGCCATCTCCCTGGCCCTGCACTCAACCCTTGAACACCTAGGTAACAAAGACACCTATGTCAGACTCCTATTTACTGACTACAGCTCAGCCTTCAACACCATTATCCCTACGAAACTCATCTCCAAACACCATGGCCTGGGCCTCGGCTCCTCCCTCCGTGACTGGATCCTGAACTTCCTAACTCACAGACCACAATCAGTAAGGATAGGCAACAACACTTCCTCCACGATCATCCTCAACACCAGTGCTCCACAAGGCTGTGTTCTCAGCCCCCTACTGTACTCCTTATACACCTATGACTGCGTGGCCAAATTCCCCTCCAATTCAATTTTCAAGTTTGCTGACGACACCACTGTAATGGGTCAGATCTCAAATAATGACAAGACAGAGTACAGGAATGCGATTAGGGAATCTGGTGAACTGGTGCAGCGACAATAATCTCTCCCTCAATATCAACAAAACGAAGGAAATCGTCATCGACTCCAGGAAGTATAGAAGAGAACATGACCCTGTCTACATGAAGTAGATGAAGTAGAAAGGGTCGAGAGCTTCAAGTTTTTAGGTGTCCAGATCACCAACAACCTGTCCTGGTCCCCCCACGCTGACACTATAGTTAAGAAAGTCCATCAGCCCCTCTACGTTCTCAGAAGACTAAGGGAATTTGGCATGTCAGCTATGACTCTCATCAACTTTTACAGATGCACCATAGAAAGCATTATTTCTGATTATATCACAGCTTGGTATGGCTCCTGCTCTGCCCAAGACCGCAAGAAACTACAAAAGGTCGTGAATGTAGCCCAAACCAGCCTCCCAATCATTGACTCTGTCTACACTTCCCACTGCCTCAGCAAAGCAGCTAGCATAATTAAGGACCCCACGCACCCCAGACATTCTTTCTTCCACCTTCTTCCATCGGGAGAAAGATACAAAAGTCTGAGGTCACGTACCAGCTGACACAAGAACAGTTTCTTCCCTGCTGCCACAGAGTTTTGAATGGAGTTACCTTGCATTAAGTTGATCTTTCTCTACACCCGAGCTTTAGCTGTAACACTACATTCTGCACTCTCTCGTTTCCTTCTCTATGAACATTATGCTTTGTCTGTATAGCACGCAAGAAACAATACTTTTCACTGTATACTAATACATGTGACAATAGTAAATCAAATCAAACCAGAGATTAAAGCAATTTTGTTTTAAGTCAGACATTGCATTGGGCTGGATTTTACTAAAGAAATAATCGTAACGCTAATAATGCATGCAAGTATTTATGCACGAACTGGACATTAAATTTCAGCACGGGCACATGCAATTAGTTGTGGAAATGGAGAACAAAGAACAATACAGCACAGGAACAGGCCCTTCGGCCCTCCAAGCCCGCGCCGCTCCCCGGTCCAGGATTGAATCCTGAATCCAGCCTATCTACATCCTAATATCCTATCCACCGAGCTGTCCCTCACAGCTACGATGCTTTGTTCATCACAACCTATTAACTCACCCCCACCCCCCCATTCCAGACCATGTGATCTCCAGGGAGAGGCGAAAACCCAGAGTGAAAACCCCAGGCCAATATGGGGAAAAGAAAATCTGGGAAATTCCTCTCCGACCCCCTGTGGCGATCGAAACGAGTCCAGGAGATCACACTGGCCCTGATCAGAAAATGCTTCCCAACCCTATTCATTTCCACTTCTGCTTTACGAACACCATCTGAATTCCCTGCCCCCGAGACAGGTTCCCAACTATCCGCAGTCTCGCTCTGTACTGGCACCAGCAAGACGGGCATTCGGCCTCTGATATTCGGGTAAGCGTTCTCCAAGGCAGCCTTCGCGACACACGACAGCGCAGAGTCGCTGAGCAGAAACTGATAGCCAAGTTCCGCACACATGAGGACGGCCTCAACCGGGATATTGGGTTCATGTCACACTATTTGTAACTCCCACAGTTGCGTGGACCTGCAGAGTTTCACTGGCTGTCTTGTCTGGAGACAATACACATCTTTTTAGCCTGTCTTGATGCTCTCTCCATTCACATTGTTTTGTTTCTTAAAGACTTGATTAGTTGTAAGTATTCGCATTCCAACCATTATTCATGTAAATTGTGTCTGTGTCTTTATAAGCTCTGTTTGTGAACAGAATTCCCACTCACCTGAAGAAGGGGCTTAGAGCTCCGAAAGCTTGTGTGGCTTTTGCTACCAAATAAACCTGTTGGACTTTAACCTGGTGTTGTTAAACTTCTTACCAGCAAGATGATCATAGAATGAAGCCTTGAAACGAGAAACAAAGAACAATTAGCCCGCGCCGCTCCCTGGTCCAAACTAGACCACTCTTTTGTATCCCTCCATTCCCACTCCGTTCATATAGCTGTCTAGATGAGTCTTAAACATTCCCAGTGTGTCCGCCTCCACCACCTTGCCCGGCAACACATTCCAGGCCCCCACGACCCTCTGTGTAAAATATGTCCTTCTGATATCTGTGTTAAACCTCCCCCCCTTCACCTTGAACCTATGACCCCTCGTGAACGTCACCACCGACCCGGGGAAAAGCTTCCCACCGTTCACCCTATCTATGCCTTTCATAATTTTATACACCTCTATTAAGTCTCCCCTCATCCTCTGTCTTTCCAAGGAGAACAACCCCAGTTTCCCCAATCTCTCCTCATAACCAAGCCCCTCCATACCAGGCAACATCCTGGTAAACCTCCTCTGTACTCTCTGCAAAGCCTCCACGTCCTTCTGGTAGTGTGGCGACCAGAACTGGACGCAGTATTCCAAATGCGGCCGAACCAACGTTCTATACATCTGCAACATCAGACCCCAACTTTTATACTCTATGCCCCGTCCTATAAAGGCAAGCATGCCATATGCCTTCTTCACCACCTTCTCCACCTGTGACGTCACCTTCAAAGATCTGTGGACTTGCACTCCCAGGTCCCTCTGCATCTCTACACCCTTTATGGTTCTTCCATTTATCGTGTAGCTCCTCCCTACATTATTCCCACCAAAATGCATCACTTCGCATTTATCAGGATTGAACTCCATCTGCCATTTCTTTGCCCAAATTTCCAGCCTATCTATATCCTTCTGTAGCCTCTGACAATGTTCCTCACTATCTGCAAGTCCTGCCAGTTTTGTGTCGTCCGCAAACTTACTGATCACCCCAGTTACTCCTTCTTCCAGATCATTTATATAAATCACAAACAGCAGAGGTCCCAATACAGAGCCCTGCGGAACACCACTAGTCACAGGCCTCCAGCCGGAAAAAGACCCTTCCACTACCACCCTCTGTCTTCTATGACCAAGATGTGGAGATGCCGGCGTTGGACTGGGGTAAACACAATAAGAATTTTAACAACACCAGGTTAAAGTCCAACAGGTCTATTTGGTAGCAAAAGCCACGCAAGCTTTCGGAGCTGCAAGCCCCTTCTTCAGGTGAGTGGGAATTCTGTTCACAAACAGAGTTTATAAAGACACAGACTCAATTTACATGAATAATGGTTGGAATGCGAATACTTACAACTAATCAAGTCTTTAAGAAACAAAACAATGGGAGTGGAGAGAGCATCAAGACAGGCTAAAAAGATGTGTATTGTCTCCAGACAAGACAGCCAGTGAAACTCTGCAGGTCCACGCAACTGTGGGCGTTACAAATAGTGTGACATGAACCCAATATCCCGGTTGAGGCCGTCCGCGTGTGTGCGGAACTTGGCTATCAGTTTCTGCTCAGCGACTCTGCGCTGTCGTGTGTCGCGAAGGCTGCCTTGGAGAACGCTTACCCGAATATCAGAGGCCGCTACACTATACACTATATACACTAGATACATCGATGACATTTTCTTCCTTTGGACTCATGGTGAACAATCACTGAAACAACTCTATGATGACATCAACAAGTTCCATCCCACCATCAGGCTCACCATAGACTACTCTCCGGAATCGGTTGCATTCTTGGACACGCGCATCTCCATTAAGGACGGTCACCTCAGCACCTCACTGTACCGCAAGCCCACGGATAACCTCACGATGCTCCACTTCTCCAGCTTCCACCCTAAACACGTTAATGAAGCCATCCCCTACGGACAAGCCCTCCGTATACACAGGATCTGCTCGGATGAGGAGGATCGCAACAGACACCTCCAGACGCTGAAAGGTGCCCTCATAAGAACAGGATATGGTGCTAGACTCATTGATCAACAGTTCCAACGCGCCACAGCGAAAAACAGCACCGACCTCCTCAGAAGACAAACACGGGACACAGTGGACAGAGTACCCTTCGTTGTCCAGTACTTCCCCGGAGCGGAGAAGCTACGGCATCTCCTCCGGAGCCTTCAACATGTCATTGATGAAGACGAACATCTCGCCAAGGCCATCCCCACACCCCCACTTCTTGCCTTCAAACAACCGCACAACCTCAAACAGACCATTGTCCGCAGCAAACTACCCAGCCTTCAGGAGAACAGTGACCAAGACACCACACAACCCTGCCACAGCAACCTCTGCAAGACGTGCCGGATCATCGACACAGATGCCATCATCTCACGTGAGAACACCATCCACCAGGTACACGGTACATACTCTTGCAACTCGGCCAACGTTGTCTACCTGATACGCTGCAAGAAAGGATGTCCCGAGGCATGGTACATTGGGGAAACTATGCAGACGCTGCGACAACGGATGAATGAACACCGCTCGACAATCACCAGGCAAGACTGTTCTCTTCCTGTTGGGGAGCACTTCAGCGGTCACGGGCATTCGGCCTCTGATATTCGGGTAAGCGTTCTCCAAGGCGGCCTTCGCGACACACGACAGCGCAGAGTCGCTGAGCAGAAACTGATAGCCAAGTTCCGCACACACGCGGACAGCCTCAACCGGGATATTGGGTTCATGTCACACTATTTGTAACGCCCACAGTTGCGTGGACCTGCAGAGTTTCACTGGCTGTCTTGTCTGGAGACAATACACATCTTTTTAGCCTGTCTTGATGCTCTCTCCACTCCCATTGTTTTGTTTCTTAAAGACTTGATTAGTTGTAAGTATTCGCATTCCAACCATTATTCATGTAAATTGAGTCTGTGTCTTTATAAACTCTGTTTGTGAACAGAATTCCCACTCACCTGAAGAAGGGGCTTGCAGCTCCGAAAGCTTGTGTGGCTTTTGCTACCAAATAAACCTGTTGGACTTTAACCTGGTGTTGTTAAAATTCTTTCTATGACCAAGCCAGTTCTCCACCCATCTAGCCACCTCCCCCTTTATCCCTTTATCCCATGAGATCCAAAGTTGCTGGTGGAGATGACCTCCAAAAGTTGTGTGAAAAACATGCTCAATTTTCAAATGGACTGAGTGGCATAAAGTTGTTGTGGGCATAGGCACAGACAAAACTTGTCTGAAATAACCATTACTGCCTTTTTAAAAAAATCATTCATGAGACATGGGTTTCGATATCTGGTCAACATTTATTGCCCATCCCTAGTTGTCCATGTTCAGAGGCCAGTTGGAAGTCAACCACATTGGTGTGGCTCTGGAGTCACGTGTAGGCCAGACCAGGTAAGGACAGCAGATTTTATTCCCGATAGGGCATTAGTGAATCAGATGGGTTTTCCCAACATTCGACAATGATCATCAGTAGATTCTTATTATCTTGAATATTAATCAAGAAACTCAGCTGATGTTCTGGAGACCCGGGTTCGAATCCTGCCACAGCAGATGGTGGAATTTGAATTCAATAAAAATATCTGGAATCAAGAATCGACTGATGACCATGAAACCATTGTCGATTGTCAGAAAAACCCATCTGGTTCACTAATGTCCTTTAGGGAAGGGAATCTGCCATCCTTACCTGGTCTGGCCTACGTGTGACTCCAGAGCCACAGCAATGTGGTTGATTCTCAACTGCCCTCGGGCGACAACGAATGGGCAGTAAATGCTGGCCCGGCCAGCAATGTCCATGTCCCATAAATGAATTTTTAAAAACTCCAGATATTTTTTATTGAATTCAAATTCCACTATCTGCCATGGCAGTATTCAAACCTGAGTCCCCAGAACATTAGCTGAGTTTCTAGAATAAGAGTTTAGCAATAATGCCACTAGGCCATCGCCCCTCCCCTCCCCCCCCCCCCCCCCACACACACACACCCCCCCCCACCCCCCCAGTTGTCTATTGTGGTCTACATATGCTTTGATTTATAATTGATCCAACTCCAGGATTTGAGTATAAAATTCATAACTGACCCTAGTATAGCAGGGGTACTGCACTGCCAGAGGTGCCATCTTTTAGATAAGTCATTAAGCTGAGGCTCTGTTTGTCCTCTTGGGTGGACATAAAAGATCCCACACCATTAACTGAGAAGAAGAGTAGAAGAATCCCTAGTATCCAGGCCAATCTTTACATCTCTATCAATATCACATCATCTGATGATCTGATCATTATCTAATTGCTGATTGTGGGAGCTTTCTGGGCACAAATTGATTGCTGCATTTGCTACATTATAGCAATACTACACTGCAAACGTGTGTCATTGAATGTAAAGCACTTTGGGATATCCTTTGGCCATGAAAGTTGCTACATAGATGCAAGGTTTTTTTTAGTTGCATGGTAAACCCTAATTATTGCCAAGTAACCTCTCTGGCATAGAAAATTAACTTTAGCTAATGTGGAGTCTCATTCCTTCAGCTTTTAATTATTGTTGGAGAATCTTAAAATATTAAATTGAAAAATGTACCTTACTTTTTCCTTCTCTTTTTTCTCACTGTGTGGCTGGATTTGAATTTTACAGCCAGGGTGCCATTATGTAGGGTGGCAGCGAGGTCTTCGATGTGGCCTCCACTGTCATTGGGGCCACAATTTGCAGCAGGGGAAGCAATTCGTATGATCTACAAGCAGGGACAGAGTGTAACATAGCAAAATTTGCTGACGACATGAAAATAGGTAGGAAAGCAGGTTGTGATGAGATAAAAAGTTTACAAATGGATATTTACAGGCGAGGGGACTGGGCCAAAATCTGGAATTTAACGTGGATAAATGTGAGGTTATCTATTTTGGCTGGAAAAATAAAAGGGCATATTACTATTTAAATAGGAAACAGATTCAAAAGGTGTCTGTGCAGAGGGATCTGAGTGTCCTTGTTCATGAATCTCAGAAAGTGGGTATGCAGGTGCAGAACGTTATAAGGAAGGTAAATGAAATCTTGGCATTTATTGCAAAGGGTCTAGAATATGAAAGTAGAGAAGCGTTGTTACAATTGTATAAGGCATTGCTGAGACCTCAGTTGGAGTATTACGTTCAGTTTTGGGCACCTTCTTCGAGGAAGGATGTGATGGCACTAGAGGCGGTTCAGAAGAGGTTCATTAGATTGATTTCAGGTTTGAAGGGGCTGTTATATGAAGAGCGGTTGAGTAGCTTGGGCTTGTACTCGCTGGAGTACAGAAGAAAGGGGGATTTGATTGAGATATATAAAATACTCAATGGAATTGATAATTAAATGTTAACCAAGTGTTCGCCCTTGTAGAACAGACTAGGACAAGAGGTCATAGTTGTAGAGTAATAAGGGGGAGGTTCAAGACAGAGATAAGGAGAATCTACTTCTCACAGAGGGTTGTAAATTTATGGAACTCATTGGCCCAGAATGCAGTGGATGCAGATTCAATCAATGGATTCAGGAAAGAGATAGATAAATACTTGACCATAAGTGGGATAAAGGGCTATGGGGAAAAGGCAGGGAAGTGGAGTTAGGGTGAGATGGAGATCAGCCATGATCATATAGAAATGGCGGAGCAGGCTCAAAGGGCTGAACTGCCTACTCTCGCTCCTAATTCCTATGTTCCTTTGGGACAGTGCACACATTTTCAAAATGGGCAACGGAGGAGCAGGCACACAGATCAGAATCAAGGGCAAGATCCTGCTCATCTGCAGGGGCAACCTCACGATGGGGAAGTGGCAGAAGGCTGCAAATGAGATGGCACAGTGGCACAGTGGTTAGCACTGCTGCCTCATAGTTCCAGGGACCGAGGTTTCATTCTGGCCTTCAGTGACTGTCTGCATGGAGTTTGCACACACCCCCTGTGTTTGCGTGGGTTTCCTCTGGGTGCTCCAGTTTCCTCACACACTCCAGAGATGTGCGGGTTAGGTTGAGTGGCCATGCTAAATTGAACATAGAACATATTCCCCTTATTGTCAGGGGATTAGCAGGGTAAATATGTGGCATTACAGGGATAGGGCCTGGGTCGGATTGTTGTTGATGCAGGCTCGATGGGCTGAATGGCCTCCTCCTGCATGGATTCTGTGATTCTATGAAATTGCGAGCAGACGGCTGTTGTAGAGAAGAATATCCAGGGTTTGTGGACAGAGCAGTGCAGCTGAGCTCTGGTTGAATTGGTGGCCAGTGGCCAACAAGACCTTAAATTTCTAAGCATCCGGATACTTCCAGGGGCCACTGGAGACATGGAACATCTCTCAATAAGCCACATAGCAATACAGCAAAGTCATGACAGGTTCCCTGTTCAGGAGGCTCAATCAGTACATATTTTACTGAAGTGATGTGGGCTGTCAGGACAAGACAGCCTGAGGGTTCAGAGTTATATTGGATTCCCCCAGGTGTAAGGTGTGATAGATTGACTGCCTGCTTGGGACAATCAAGACTCCCACAAGCCAACTAGCAGCCTTCATTACCAGGAAGGGATTCTATACCGCCGGCATGTAACTGGGCTGTGATCATTGCCAGCAATCATACCAGTGTTTGCACATTACCCTGGGAGCAATCATGACACGTATGTACTCAAGCACTCCAAACTGCCCGAGTTGCTCATCTCCTACTTTCCCCACCCCTCAAACACTTGCAAGGCTGGATTCTTGGCAATAAGGACTACCCATTAAAGAGATGTCTATAAATATCAGTGATAAACCTTTGGGCTAAGACAGAGGAACACTACAACGTGAGCCACTCACCAACCTGAGCCACCATCATTAGTCTCCTGCCATTGATATGCAGAAGCCTGGCTCATTCTGGAGGGGCACATTAATATGCCCTATCAAGGGTTTCCTAGACTGTGGTGGTCTGCCGCCCATTGCATAACCTGGCACCATAGAATAGGGAGTCTCTGGTTGCTGAAGACGCACAGTGGAATACTAAGCTTCCTCCCATTAGGAGGAAGATGATAAAAGTAAAATACCGTGGATGCTGGAAATCTGAAATAAAGACAGAAAATGTTGGATAAACTCAACAGGTCAGGCAGCATCTGTGGAGAGAGAGCCAGAGTTAACGTTTCGAGTCCTTAGGACTGTCCTTCAGAGCTGGAAGTCAATGACCAGCCTCATTATCCTGATCAATATGAGGTGCCCCATGAAGTGTGCCATGATATTGGTGCTAGGGAGGCTCAGGGAATATGTATATACATTTGATTTAGATATTCCTTCCCATTGCTGCCATCCACACTTTTGGCATTCGCCTTTGCTACAATCTCAAACCCTCTCGCCCACTGTCATCTGGTGCTTCAGCAATGGACAAATGATGGTTACACATGATAAACAGACTTGGAGGGTGAGCCATGGTACTTCCAAAGAGCCACCCAGAATAGGTGAGAACCTTCTGGAAACAAATAAGACTGTTATTACATACATTATCAAACATAATCAGTAACACCATGAGTAACCCATGAGGCTCAAGTTTATCTAGTGCTTTTTTAAACCTTATTTTACACTTGTTGGCTCAAAGAACAAAGAACAATACAGCACAGGAACAGGCCCTTCGGCCCTCCAAGCGCGCGCCGCTCCCTGGTCCAAACTAGACCATTCTTTTGTATCCCTCCATTCCCACTCCGTTCATGTGGCTATCTAGATAAGTCTTAAACGTTCCAGTGTGTCCGCCTCCACCACCTTGCCTGGCAGCGCATTCCAGGCCCCCACCACCCTCTGTGTAAAATACGTCCTTCTGATATCTGTGTTAAATCTCCCCCCCCCCTCCCCCCCCCCCTTCACCTTGAAGCTATGACCCCTCGTGAACGTCACCACCGACCCGGGGAAAAGCTTCCCACCGTTCACCCTATCTATGCCTTTCATAATTTTATACACCTCTATTAAGTCTCCCCTCATCCTCCGTCTTTCCAGGGAGAACAACCCCAGTTTACCCAATCTCTCCTCATAACCAAGCCCCTCCATACCAGGCAACATCGTGGTAAACCTCCTCTGTACTCTCTCCAAAGCCTCCACGTCCTTCTGGTAGTGTGGCGTCCAGAACTGGACGCAGTATTCCAAATGCGGCCGAACCAACGTTCTATACATCTGCAACATCAGACCCCAACTTTTATACTCTATGCCCTGTCCTATAAAGGCAAGCATGCCATATGCCTTCTTCACCACCACCTCCACCTGTGACGTCACCTTCAAAGATCTGTGGACTTGCACACCCAGGTCCCTCTGCGTCTCTACACCCTTTATGGTTCTTCCATTTATCGTGTAGCTCCTCCCTACATTATTCCCACCAAAATGCATCACTTCGCATTTATCTGGATTGAACTCCATCTGCCATTTCTTTGCCCAAATTTCCAGCCTATCTATATCCTTCTGTAGCCTCTGACAATGTTCCTCACTATCTGCAAGTCCTGCCAGTTTTGTGTCGTCCGCAAACTTACTGATCACCCCAGTTACTCCTTCTTCCAGATCATTTATATAAATCACAAACAGCAGAGGTCCCAATACAGAGCCCTGCGGAACACCACTAGTCACAGGCCTCCAGCCGGAAAAAGACCCTTCCACTACCACCCTCTGTCTTCTATGACCAAGCCAGTTCTCCACCCATCTAGCCACCTCCCCCTTTATCCCATGGGATCCAACCTTTTTCACTAGCCTACTAAAGTCCATATAGACAACATCCACGGCCCTTCCTTCGTCAACCATTTTGGTCACTTCTTCAAAAAACACCACCAGGTTAGTGAGGCATGACCTCCCTCTCACAAAACCATGCTGACTATTGTTAATGAGTTTATTCCTTTCTAAATGCGCATACATCCTATCTTTAAGAATCTTCTCCAACAACTTCCCTGCACGGTGTCAGTTGTGCAGGAAGCAGGCTGCTGAACTTGCTTCCCCCACGGCCTGGGATAACTTTGCTGGCCATCCTCAGGCTGCTTGAGGCATTTCCGACCCCGCCATGGTGAGGGACTCCTGCACAGATGCTGAATCCCTCTCCATCAGCAAGGCTAATGGAGCTGGGGTGCCTGGTCAAGGGGCTGAGGATACGCTATCCAAACTCGGAGCACCCTCAGAGGAGCCCACTGATGCAGAAGGCAACTGTCCCTCCTCCCTTCCACCTTCTTGCTGATCACAGAGGAGTTGGTAGAGAATCCAAACATCTAGTCCGCCTCTCGCCATTGAACTCAAGGACAAGGGGATGGCCGGCAGGTCTGCACATATCTCCAGCCAGTCACTGACTGATTGGGCTCTCCAGGATTATCACCAATCTCTCAATGGAGGAGGCCATTTTGTGCAGGTGAGGGAAATGGCAGCACTTAATTCTTCAATGATTTCTTCACTGTCCAAGCTAGGATGAGAGTATCTTCTGGAAGCTCTGCCAGGTCTTCACACACCTCACACTCTCTTTTCCTATGCTTTAGATGCATGAGAGGCGGCACGGTAGCACAGTGGGGTGGCACGGTAGCACAGTGGGGTGGCACGGTAGCACAGTGGGGTGGCACGGTAGCACAGTGGGGCGGCACGGTAGCACAGTGGGGTGGCACGGTAGCACAGTGGGGTGGCACGGTAGCACAGTGGGGTGGCACGGTAGCACAGTGGGGCGGCACGGTAGCACAGTGGGGCGGCACGGTAGCACAGTGGGGCGGCACGGTAGCACAGTGGGGCGGCACGGTAGCACAGTGGGGCGGCACGGTAGCACAGTGGGGCGGCACGGTAGCACAGTGGGGCGGCACGGTAGCACAGTGGGGCGGCACGGTAGCACAGTGGTTAGCTCTGCTGCTTCACAGCTCCAGGGTCCCGGGTTCGATTCCCGGCTCGGGTCACTGTCTGTGTGGAGTTTGCACATTCTCCTCGTGTCTGCGTGGGTTTCCTCCGGGTGCTCCAGTTTCCTCCCACAGTCCAAAGATGTGCGGGTTAGGTTGATTGGCCAGGTTAAAAATTGCCCCTTAGAGTCCCGGGATGCGTAGGTTAGAGGGATTAGTGGGTAAATATGTGGGGGTAGAGCCTGGGTGGGATTGTGGTCGGTGCAGACTCGATGGGCTGAATGGCCTCCTTCTGCACTGTAGGGTTTCTATGATTTCTATGAGAGAACAATATTTTTGTTCTTCCAGACATTTACCTACAAATCTACTGCTGCTCAGGTCACTGTACACATAATGTGCTGTAAAAACCATCCCTCATGCTCACCTGAGGCTCCCTTATGAGGTTACTCATTTTCTTGCAACAGAACCCTAGCTTCACTGTCAATGATGGAGACACTGCCCTTCCAGCTCTAGAGCTTCCTCTACCTTGGATGTCAGGATTGCAAGGATTAGGTCTCCATTGCCAATCTGAACTCTTGCTTGACATTTTGGGTCCTCTTCTCCTGTGGGAACATGGAAGAGCAATGCTATTAACTGCACTGGAGCAGGCACAACATCTCGTGGCTTACAGACTAGCTTCTGCCCTGCAGTGGCATGCAGGTGGCATGAGGCCATTTTTGTACTATTTTGCAAGGGTCAGTAGTGTTTGACATTGCACACCTCGCTATAGCTGCAGCCATTCCTTCCCATGGAAGGGCTGCAATCTCAACTCGTTATCAACTTCACACTGGGCTCTCCCTGCCCAGCACCACATCCTTACATTTCTCCAGTTGCTAAACTCCTCAAGTGACCCAAGATATGGGGAACATGCCCTTGAAGATCAGAGACAGTCGATGATTCATTTGTGGCACTGAAGCCAGATTCTCCAGATGACCCCACGGCTTCTGACCTCATCTGCGACCTCTGTCCAGGCTTGCTTGAATAAGTAGGGAAGTCTCCTCCTTCTGTCCCTGGGGAAGATGATCCCACAAGTCTTGCCTGAGTATCACACAGGGAGCTATCACTGAACCATGGGGCTGCAGGGGACCGTTTGTCTGCCATGTCAACAAGTGCATCCATTCTCATGACTTCTTTCAAGACTGATGGGCTGAAGTGTAACAGGCTGATGAGCTGAAGGTTCACAGCCTACAGAAAAGATTGTCTTAGACAGCCCTTTAAACATGGTATCAGCACATCCAACTGTGTCAACTGACAACATAGCCAATGCCTACGTCCCCACCTTCAACCGGCCAGCCCGTCTAAGACCATTCCTTGGCCAGCCAACCGGATATGGCTCGGGAAACAGGAATCAGAGCAAGAGGGCCATCGCTGCTCACTTCCAGTCTCACCTGCCCCTACCAGCTGGGTCCATAAAATCCTGACCTCCGAATCCAGTTTTTCACACACTCACTTTATTTCACTATCTGTACCTGATTTGACATTGAATGAACAATTCTAAATGATTATTACTGATTCAGACTTTAGGCTGCTCATTAAAGATTCTTTAATCTGATGTGTTACGGAGATAAGCAGCTGCTTGGCCGGTTCACACAGGCTCCAGATTCCCCATAAACAGTGCTGCACTTTTCTGACTGGTTGCTTGACAGGAATCTCCCGTGAAAGCACTAATAGAAAGTCTGTGCTCACGTACAAGTATCATGGACAATTTCACTCAGAGCTAAATCTAGGCAGGGTTATCCTCATTTGCCAAGAGTCAACCTGATTGCATTAATTAGTTAACTATAGGAGAGGCAGTGGTGCCGTGATATTGTCACTGGACTAGTAATCCAGAGGCCCCAGGATAATGCTCTGGAGACCTGGGTTTGAATCCTGCCACGGCAGGTTGTGAAATTTGGATTCAATATTTTTTAAAAACCTGGAATTAAAAATCTAATGATTGTCGATTGTCGGAAAAACTCATCTGGTTCACTAATGTCCTTTGGGGAAGGAAATCTGCCGTCCTTACCCAGTCTGGTCTACACATGACTCCAGACCCACAGCAAATTGGTTGACTCTCAAATGCCCTCTGAAATGGAGGACAGTTAGGGACAGGCAATAAATGCTGGCTCTGCCAGCAATGTCCACATCCCCTGAATTCATTAAAAAAAAGTCGTCATGCTTCAAAGACATTTTAGAGCATTGACTGTTAGGCAATGACTGCAAAAGGTTGATTCTGATATTGATTATTCTTTCACAAGATCATTGGCTAGGCCAGCATTTGTCACCCATTCCTAATTGCCTTCAAAGAGGTGGTGCTGAGCTGTCTTCTTGAATCACTGCCGTCCATGTTGTGTAGGCACATCCACAGTGCTGTCAGGGATAACTCTTGCTCTTTTGCGAACATGGTTTTCAGATATTAATGCGGGCGCACAAGATTATTCATGACCTTTCTGTCAGTCGGACAGTCGCTTTATTCATGGCAAATTAAACATTTGGAACATAAAAAAGTACAAAACTGGACCTCAAACAAGTGAAAAATGTTCGGTAGGAATGATCAGTCAAATGTGATTCACTGCTTTATCTGCATCAGTGGGCCTACAGATGGCCACAGTCTCAGATGACAGGACCCTTGGCAGGTTCGATACAGCCAGAGTTGTAGTGGATCGCTATTTCCTTCCCATGAATTGAAGTAAAACTGCTAGTCATGATGTTAACTACAGACGTGTTTGTGTTGGCTGACTGCCTCACCATTTACTTTTAGTGGCACCATTTCAACATCATAAATACTTTTCCACCCACTGAATTAGTGTCTCCATGGAGCGGGCTGGCAAGTAAATCACCTGGTGTTTCAGAAAGAGCAAATAACACAGCTGTTTCCTTTTGCATTAATACACGGTATATATGTTCACATATATCCTTCTGTTACTTGCCGCATTTGACTCAGCAAATGTTACAAAGACTTTAAGTTATCAATTAAGGTGTTTCACAGCTATTAAAATACTAATCGCACATTTTTCAGGTGGAGGTACAATTGTACAAATGTGGGGAGCAATATGGTATCCATTTGATGCATTGTCCTTGGAAGCTTTGTAACCGCAGTTCAAATGTTTTTGTGCCTATCACATGACAGGAAAAGGGAATTGTAGGCTGTTATATTTACTGTACTCCTGATAATAGGATTATATGGCAAGACTAGACCTTATTGAAAAATAATAACCTCTTTTTCTTCAGAAAGGGAAATAAAATTGGCCCTGGAATTCCCGGGTTCTGGATGGACAGAGCAAAGTGAAATGAGGCAGGACATCTATCTGATATCCGTGAATATTGACTCTGTTGGAAATCTAGGGGGTAAACTATAGGGTTGTCAATCCTGGCTGGACACATCCCGAGAGGAGTTGGCAGAAGTGATATCATGGAAAACGGGTGGCGTGGCATGAAAGCTATTTAAAAAACAAACTGTATCAGGTTTCAAAGCAGCCTCCTTGAAATCTTTCTGATATTTCACTAAAAGAAATGGTGGCGGAATTTCCACCTGGAGAAGTGTACAAGTATCCAGGAGGTCACATATGGACAAAATCAATATGCTATTTTTTGGGGGAGAAAAAAATTCCTCTCACACCTGTGAGTTCCTCTTATGTTTCACTCGAGAGCAAAGTTCTGCCACCCTCTCTTGAACCGGTGGCATTTTCCCAGAATGAATCAGTGCGTTGTAAGGTGGAACACAAACTCTGAGCAGTAAAGGGCGATGGGTTAGTTACAGCAGAGTGGCTGCTCGCTAACCCGATTCCCTCTCTCTGTGTATGCGAGAGACCATGATGTGGAGATGCCGGCGTTAGACTGGGGTAAACACAGTAAGAAGTCTCACAACACCAGGTTAAAGTCCAACAGGTTTATTTGGTAGCAAAAGCCACCAGCTTTCAGAGCGCTGCCCCTTCATCAGGTGAGCGGGATTTCAGTTCACAAACAGGGCATATAAAGACACAAACTCAATTTACAAAATAATGGTTGGAATGCGAGTCTTTACAGGTAATCAAGTCTTAAAGGTACAGACAATGTGAGTAGAGAGAGGCTTAAGCACAGGTTAAAGAGATGTGTATTTTCTCCAGCCAGGACAGTTAGTGAGATTTTGCAAGCCCAGGCAAGTTGTGGGGGTTACAGATAGTGTGACATGAACCCAAGGTCCCGATTGAGGCCGTCCTCATGTGTGTGGAACTTGGCTATCAGTCTCTGTTCAGCAACTCTGCATTGTTGTGTGTCGAGAAGGCTGCCTTGGAGAACGCTTACCCGAAGATCAGAGGCCGAATGCCTGTGACCGCTGAAGTGTTCCCCAACAGGAAGAGAACACTCTTGCCTGGTAATTGTCGAGCGGTGTTCATTCATCCGTTGTCATAGCGTCTGCATGGTCTCCCCAATGTACCATGCCTCGGGACATCCTTTCCTGCAGCATATCAGGTCGACAACGTTGACCGAGTTGCAAGTGTATGTACCGTGTACCTGGTGGATGGTGTTCTCATGTGAGATGATGGCATCCATGTGGTGTATATGGATTTCAGCAAAGCGTTTGATAAGGTTCCCCATGGTAAGCTTTTGCAGAAAATGCGGACACATAGGATTGAGGGTGATTTAGTGGTTTGGATCAGGAATTGGCTAGTTGTAAGAAAACAGAGGGTGGTGGTTGATGGGAAATATTCATCCTGGAGTTCAGTTCCTAGTGGTGTACCGCAAGGATCTGCTTTGGGGCTACTGCTGTTTGTCATTTTTATTAATGACCTGGATGAGGGCGTGGAAGGATGGATTAGTAAATTTGCGGATGACACTAAAGTCGGTGGAGTTGTAGACAGTGCGGAGGGAAGTGACAGGTTACAGAGGGACGTAGATAAGCTGCAGAGCTGGGCTGAGGGGTGGCAAATGGAGTTTAATGCAGAAAAGTGTGAGGTGATTCACTTTGGAAGGAGTAACAGGAATACAGAGTACTGGGCTAATGGTAAGATACTTGGTAGTGTGGATGAACAGAGGGATCTGGGTGTCCATGTGCATAGATCCCTGAAAGTTGGCACCCAGGTTGATAGGGTTGTTAAGAAGGCATACGGTGTGTTAGCTTTTATTGGTAGAGGGATTGAGTTTCGGAGCCAGGAGGTCATGCTGCAACTGTACAAAACTCTGGTGTGGCCGCATTTGGAGTATTGCGTACAGTTCTGGTCGCCGTATTATAGGAAAGATGTGGAAGTGTTGGAAAGGGTGCAGAGGAGATTTACCAGGATGTTGCCTGGTATGGTGGGAAAATCAATTGAGGAAAGGCTGAGGAGCTTGAGGTTGTTTTCGTTAGAGAGAAGGTTAAGAGGTGACTTAATAGAGGCATACAAGATGATCAGAGGATTAAATAGGGTGAATAGTGAGAGTCTTTTTCCTTGGATGGTGATGGCTAGCACGAGGGGACATAGCTTTAAATTGAGGGGTGAGAGATATAGGACAGATGTTAGAGGTAGGTTCTTTACTCAGAGAGTAGTAAGGGCATGGAATGCCCTGCCTGCAGCAGTAGTGGACTCGTCAACATTAAGAGCATTCAAATGGTTATTGGATAAACATATGGATGATATTGGAATAGTGTAGATTAGAGGGGCTTTAGATTGGGTCCACTGGTCGGCGCAACATCGAGGGCCGAAGGGCCTGGACTGCGCTGTAATGTTCTATGTTATATGCCGATGATCCGGCACGTCTTGCAGAGGTTGCTGTGGCAGGGTTGTGTGGTGTCGTGGTCACTGTTCTCCTGAAGGCTGGGTAGTTTGCTGTGGACAATGGTCTGTTTGAGGTTGTGCGGTTGTTTGAAGGCAAGAAGTGGGGGTGTGGGGATGGCCTTGGTGAGATGTTCATCTTCATCAATAACATGTTGAAGGCTCCGGAGCAGATGTCGTAGCTTCTCCGCTCCGAGGAAGTACTGGATGACGAAGGGTACTCTGTCCACCATGTCCTGTGTTTGTCTTCTGAGGAGGTGTGGTGAACCATCGTTGGTTCCCACAGGATAGTACTGAGCCAGGGTCTGGCCAGTACTACAAGTATGTACATATGTTGCTGTTGGGTTAGGGATGGGTTGTTCTACTTGTTGCTGTTGGGGTTAGGGTGGGGTTGTTACACCTTTGTATTGTAGTGTTGTGGTACATCCCAGTCGGGCTCCGCCTCCTGGGAGAGGTATAAAGGTCCCTGCTCTGGCTGGGACCCCTCAGTCTGGGATCGTGTATATAATTGGCAGCTGCCTTGTTACAGCAAATAAAAGCCTTTATTTCCTGAGCATCAAGCCTCGTGTATGATAACGCGCATCAATTTTATTTGCTGTAAATAAACTTTCGTCGAAGAAAAAAAAAGAGAGTATGGAGCAGATACTGAAGCCTGAACGCCTTACACTAGATCCACGTGCGGTGGGCGCCTCTAACACCTTCGACCACTGGCTGAAGTGTTTCGAGGACTACCTGGCAGCCTCCGCAGCGGTCACCACAGATGATGACAGATTCCAGGTCCTCCATGCGAGGGTAAGCGACACTGTCTACCTCGCAATCCGTGCGGCCACCGATTACACAAAGGCCCTCGAGCTTCTGAAGAAGCGTTATATCAAACCGCCCAACGAAATACACGCTCGTTACCTCTTAGCCACTTGACGACGGCAGTCTGGCGAAACGATGGAGGAATACGCGAACGAGCTCCTACAGCTAGCCAGGGGCTGTAACTGCAAAGCTGTGTCGGCTGAGCAGAGTATGACCGGCCTCGCCCGAGATGCGTTTGTGGCAGGAGTCGGATCGTCGTACATTCGACTCAAACTACTGGAGAAAGGTAACCTTGACCTTACCCAGGCAATAGAGCTAGCGGAGATGCTGGAGACTGCCTCCAAAAGCTTAGTATTGTATCCTGAAGACCACGTGGAGACAACGTGGCAGGAGCAGTCGCCAATCCCTCCTCGTCCCTCGGGTTCGAAAGGCTGCGTAATGGCGTCCTCACACTTGGGCCAGACGACGGCAGCAGCTCCGGGCGGCCCGCGGTGTTACTTCTGTGGGGGAGCGAAGCATACTCGGCAACGGTGTCCCGCTAAAGCTGTGTTGTGCTCCGCCTGCGGTAAAAAGGGGCACTATTCGAAAGTGTGCCGATCTAAATCTAGGAACAGCAGTGCGGCCTGCGATTCCTCAGAGCCCGGTTCTTCGTCGTCGAAATCGTCGAGGGTTTCGTCCATGTGCGAGGCCAGGATGACGCCATTACGGTAGACGGAGTCGGAGATGTGTGACCACTAGGGGCCGCTGAGTTTGGCGCCATCACCCACGTGCGACCTATGGGAGCGGCCATGTTGGTCAGCACCGACCGCGAACGACCAGCAGGGGTCATCCTCGTCAATTTCAGCTGCCTGCCGTGGCGCTCATGAACCAACGGTGGCGTCGATCATCCTGGACCAGGCCAAGCCTCATAGACTTGACAAATCTATGATAGAAATTCAGGTAAATGATCACTTGATTTATTGTCTGTTTGACAGCGGGAGCACTGAGAGCTTTATCCACCCAGACGCTGTGAAGCGGTGTGGACTCCGGATTCAACCTGTCAAACATACAATTTCTATGGCATCGAGGTCTCGGTCTGTCACCGTGCGAGGGAGTTGCGTGGTAACTTTAACGGTGCAAGGCACAGTTTACGAGCGTTTCAAGCTCCTCGTGTTGCCGCACCTTTGCGCGCCAATACTTCTCGGACTAAACTTCATGGTCCACTTGAGGAGTGTAACCCTACAGTACGGTGGGCCACTCCCTTCGCTTTCAGTGGGAGAACAGCAGCATCCAAATTGCCCAACGCCTGTAGCCTCTCGACGCTGAAGATCACCACACCCTCCCTGTTCCAGAATCTTGTGCCAGGCTGCAAGCCCATCGCAACTAAGAGTAGGCATTACAGCGCTGAGGATCGGATCTTCATTCGATCTGAGGTTCAGCGGCTCCTCAAAGAAAGGATCATACAACCCAGCGCTAGTCCGTGGAGAGCACAGGTCGTGGTGGTCAAGAGCGGGAACAAACCCCGGATGGTCATTGACTATAGTCAGACCATTAATCGATACACGCAGTTGGATGCGTATCCCCTCCCGCGCATATCTGACATGGTCAATCAGATTGCGCAGTACCGGGTGTTCTCCACCATAGACCTCAAGTCTGCCTACCACCAACTCCCCATTCGCCCAGAGGACCGACAATACACGGCTTTTGAGGCGGATGGTCGCTTGTATCACTTTCTCAGGGTTCCCTTTGGTGTCACCAATGGGGTCTCGGTCTTCCAGCGTGCTATGGACCGAATGGTGGACCAGAACGGGCTGCGGGCTACCTTCCGTACCTGGATAATGTCACCATCTGCGGCCATGACCAGCAGGACCACGACACGAATCTCCTGAATTTCCTACGCACTGCATCTCGCCTGAACCTGACCTACAACAGGGAGAAGTGTGTGTTTCGTACGCGCCGTTTAGCCATCCTAGGATACGTGGTGGAAAACGGGGTCATTGGCCCTGATCCAGACCGTATGCGCCCCCTTTCTGAACTTCCCCTGCCCACTAGTGCAAAAGCACTGAGAAGATGCTTAGGCTTCTTCTCTTATTATGCGCAGTGGGTTCCCAATTACGCGGACAAAGGCCATCTGCTCATTAAGTCCACTACTTTTCCCCTAACGCCAGAGGCCCGATTGGCCTTTGATAAATTGAAAGCCGACATCGCGAAAGCTACAATGCATGCAGTTGATGAGTCCATCGCCTTTCAGGTGGAGAGCGATGCATCTGATTTCGCCCTGGCCGCCACACTTAACCAGGCGGGCAGGCCCGTCGCCTTTTTTTCCCGCACCCTCCAAGGCCCCGAAATTCGGCATTCAGCGGTGGAAAAGGAGGCCCAGGCCATTGTGGAGGCCGTCAGGCACTGGCGCCATTACTTGGCGGGAAAACAGTTCACCCTGATCACGGACCAGCGGTCCGTGGCGTTCATGTTTAATAACACGCAGAGGGGCAAGATCAAGAATGACAAGATCTTGCGGTGGAGAATTGAACTCTCCACCTATAACTATGACATCATGTATCGTCCAGGGAAACTCAATGAGCCCTCGGATGCCCTCTCGCGTGGAACAAGCGCCAGTATACAGGAGGACCGTTTGCAGGCTCTCCATAATGACCTATGCCATCCTGGGGTCACTTGGCTCTACCACTTTATAAAAGCCCGCAATCTGCCCTACTCGGTGGAGGACGTCAGGTCCATAACAAGAAGCTGTCGGGTATGCACGGAATGCAAACCGCACTTTTACCGACCTGACCGGGCACATTTAGTCAAGGCCACTCGTCCTTTCGAGAGACTGAGTGTCGATTTTAAGGGCCCCCTTCCCTCAACAGATCGGAATGTGTACTTCCTCAATATCATTGACGAGGACTCTAGATTCCCTTTTGTTGTTCCCTGCTCTGATACATCCACTGCCACGGTTATCAAGGCATTCCGTGATCTTTTTACTCTGTTCGGGTACCCCGGCTACATTCACAGCGACAGGGGCTCGTCGTTCATAAGCGATGACTTGAGGAAATACCTGCTCTCATACGGGATTGCCTCTAGTAGGACCACGAGCTACAACCCTAGGGGTAACGGACAGGTGGAACGTGAGAATGCTACAGTCTGGAAGGCTGTCTTACTGGCGTTGAAGTCAAAAAGCCTTCCAGTCTCCCGTTGGCAAGAGGTGCTCCCTGATGCGCTCCATTCTATTCGCTCACTCCTGTGTACGGCAACCAAGCTACTCCCCATGAGAGGATGTTTTCATTCCCTCAGAAGTCTTCCTCGGGGACCTCTTGGTTGACGTACTCAGGACCTGTCCTCCTGCGGCGACATGTAAGGGCCCGCAAGTCCAACCCGTTGGTCGAACAGGTCCATCTCCTCCACGCCAACCCTCAGTATGCCTATGTGGCATACCCTGACGGGCGAGAGGACAAGGTCTCGATCCGAGACCTGGCGCCAGCAGGGGACGTAGAAACCCCTGTCGCTCCCATAGCCCCTGTTACAAACCCCATAACTCTTGTTTCCCCCCCGGACATGGCGCGGGCAGCATCGGGACCATTGCTTCACCCTTTTACTCCCGTGCACAGCTTGCCTGAGTCCAGAGGATGGTCGCCACTTCAGGGCGTGTCGGGACTCCATGGATTACCATCACCTCAGGGTCAACCAGCCCGTGAGTCTGTGGAGGAACAGCTGGACATCGCCTTGGGGAGAACGCCACCGCAAGTGCCTACTCCGGTGTCACCGCCGGTATTGAGGAGGTCGCAACGACGGTGCGGTCCCCCTGACCGTCTGAACTTATAGACTGATGACAAATTATTCTGTTTTTGTACCCCGCCGGCCTTTGTTTTCAAAGGAGGGGTGAATGTGGTGAACCATCGTTGGTTCCCACAGGATAGTACTGAGCCAGGGTCTGGCCAGTACTACAAGTATGTACATATGTTGCTGTTGGGTTAGGGATGGGTTGTTCTACTTGTTGCCGTTGGGGTTAGGGTGGGGTTGTTTCACCTTTGTATTGTAGCATTGTGGTACATCCCAGTCGGGCTCCGCCTCCTGGGAGAGGTATAAAGGTCCCTGCTCTGGCTGGGACCCCTCAGTCTGGGATTGTGTATATAATTGGCAGCTGCCTTGTTACAGCAAATAAAAGCCTTTATTTCCTGAGCATCAAGCCTCGTGTATGATAACGCGCATCAGGTGGTCGGTGCGGTTTTTCGCTGTGGCGCGTTGGAACTATCGATCGATGAGTCAAGCGCCATATCCTGTTCTTATGAGGGCACCTTTCAGCGTTTGGAGGTGTCTGTTGCGATCCTCCTCATCCGAGCAGATCCTGTGTATACGGAGGGCTTGTCCGTAGGGGATGGCTTCTTTAACGTGTTTCGGGTGGAAGCTGGAGAAGTGGAGCATCGTGAGGTTATCCGTGGGCTTGCGGTACAGTGAAGTACTGAGGTGACCGTCCTTGATGGAGATGCATGTGTCCAAGAATGTAACCGATGTGAGAGACCAAACAGCCCAAGAGCACTGAGGCCAGAATCTCTCCCAGAGCACGAGCCCAGGGCTGGAACATTCCGACCACAATGAACTGCCCAAGGAACATTCCATTCCACGGGAGGAAGTCACTGCCATTCAAAACACGATGCACCATTTTGGAAATATACCCATATTCCATTTGGAAAATGGGGAATAAGCCCATTCATTGGGCTGCATAAAGCAGTCAGTCGCAGTGGGCAGGACTTGCACTCAGAAACGGGCAGCCTTCTGTCACCCATCTGCCCCCCATTTAAGAACACCATATAAAACAGTAAGAAGTCTCACAACACCAGTCCAACAGGACTATTTGGAATCACAAGCTTTCGGAGTGCTGCTCTTTCATCAGTTGAGTGAAAAGGTAAGTTTCACAAACATAGCATATATAGACAAAGGTTAGACCCCCACCATTTGGCCTGGGCTTGCAAAATCTTACTAACTGTCCTGGGGCTTGAGACAATTCACACCTCTTTAACCTGTGATTCTCCCTCTTTCCACTCGCACTATCTGTACCTGTAAAGACCTGAGTACCTGAAAAGACTCGCATTCCAACCATTATCTTGCAATTGTGTCTTTGTCTATATGTGCCCTGTTTGTGAAACCTACCTCTCCACTCACCTGATGAAGGAGCAGTGGTCCGAAAGCTCATCATTCCAAATAAACCTGTTGGACCTTAACCTGGTGTTGTGAGACATCTTACTGCGCCCACCCCAGTCCAACGCCGGCATCTCCACAGCATGACCATATAAAACAACAATTATACAAATTCAGGTTGGAAAACAGGTCTCCCAGCCTCAAGGCCTAAAGCGAGTGAGTATTCTGCCCAATCAGTGCTGGAGGGCAGGATGTCCAGTGTCCGAGGTCATTGGCCATGACCCGGAAGGAAATCAAGCACATTCATTTAAAGGGCATGAAGCAGTGTCAGCTGATCCAGCAAATGCAGCCTCATACACAAGTCTGCAGAATTCATTGAGAGGATGTAGTATTAGACTTGGTTTCAGGCGAATTAGAAAGCACAAAACATTTGGAGAATCATACCAACAGCCAGAAGAAATCAGCCAGTATATAAGAAATAAGTTCTTATGTTCTTATATACGGGCTGATTTCTTCTGGCTGTTGCTATGATTCTCCAAATGTTTTGTGCTTTCTATGGCTGCTTCATGTTGCGTAAGTCGACAGGCAGTGGTGTGGCAGTTGCTGAATGACTTTTTTTTGCAAAAAGAAAAGAGGCGTACTTTAGGTCCAGGCAACTGAAAACAGATAGAGCTCTGGAGGAATACAGAGAGAGGAGGAAAGAACTCAAACGGGGAGTTAGAAGGGCAAAAAGAGGTCACGAAATGTTCTTGGCAGACAGGATTAAGGAGAATCCTAAGGCATTTCATTCATATGTTAGGAACAAAAGAGTTGTCAGGGAAAAGGTCGGACCTCTCAGGGACAAAGGAGGGGAATTATTCTTCGAACCCAAGGGAATAGGGGAGGTCCTAAATGAATACTTTACATCAGTATTCACAAAGGAGAGGGACTTGTTGACTGGGAGTGTCTCAGAGGGAGGTGTTGACCCGTTAGAGAGAATCTCCATTACAAGGGAGGAAGTGTTAGGTTTTTTAGCTAACATTAAAACTGACAAATCCCCAGGGTCTGATGGCATCTATCCGAGACTGCTCAGGGAGACAAGAAATGTAATTGCTGGGCCTCTGACGGAAATCTTTGTCTCTTCATTGGACACAGGTGAGGTCCCTGAGGATTGGAGGAAAGCGAATGCGGTACCGTTATTTAAGAAGGGTAGCAAGGATAACCGGGGTAATTATAGGCCAGTGAGCTTGACGTCCATGGTAGAGAAGTTGTTGGAGAGGATTCTTAGAGACAGGATGTATGCGCATTTAGAACGGAACAATCTCAGTAGTGACAGACAGCATGGTTTTGTAAGAGGGAGGTCGTGCCTTACAAATTTGGTGGAGTTTTTTGAGGAAGCGACAAAAACGGTTGACGAAGGAAGGGCCGTGGATGTCGTCTATATGAATTTCAGTAAGGCATTTGACAAAGTCCCTCATGGCAGGTTGGTTAAGAAGGTTAAGGCTCATAGGATACAAGGAGAGGTGGCTAGATGGGTAGAAAACTGGCTTGGCCACAGGAGACAGAGGGTAGCAGTCGAAGGGTCTTTTTCCAGCTGGAGGTCTGTGATCAGTGGTGTCCCGCAGGGCTCTGTACGGGGACCTCTGCTATTTGTGATATATATAAATGATTTGGAAGAAGGTGTAACTGGTGTTATCAGCAAGTTTGCGGATGACATGAAGATGGCTGGACTTGCAGATAGCGATAGTCATTGTCGGACAATACAGCAGGATATAGATAGGCTGGAAAATTGGGCGGAGAAATGGCAGATGGAATTTAATCCAGATAAATGCGAAGTGATGCATTTTGGAAGAACTAATGTGGGGGGAGTTATACAATAAATGGCAGAGCCATCAAGAGTATAGAAACACAGAGGGACCTAGGTGTGCAAGTCCACAAATCCTTGAAGGTGGCAGCACAGGTGGAGAAGGTGGTGAAGAAGGCATATGGTATGCTTGCCTTTATAGGATGGGGTATACAGTATAAAAGCTGGAGCCAGATGTTGCAGCTGTATAGAACGCTGGTTAGGCCACTGCATCCAGTTCTGGTCACCGCACTACCAGAAGGATGTGGAGGCTTTAGAGAGAGTGCAGAGAAGGTTTACCAGGATATTGCCTGGTATGGAGGGTCTTAGCTATGAGGAGAGATTGGGTAAACTGGGCTTGTTCTCCCTGGAAAGACGGAGAATGAGGGGAGACCTAATAGAGGTGTACAAAATTATGAAGGGTATAGATAGGGTGAACAGCGGGAAGCTTTTTCCCAGGTCGGAGGTGACGATCACGAGGGGTCACGGGCTCAAGGTGAGAGGGGCGAGGTATAACTCAGATATCAGAGGGATGTTTTTTACACAGAGTGGTGGGGGCCTGGAATGTGCTGCCAAGTAAGGTGGTGGAGGCGGACATGCTGGCATCGTTTAAGACTTATCTGGATAGTCATATGAGCAGTCTGGGAATGGAGGGATACAAACGAATGGTCTAGTTGGACCAGGCTTGGAGGGCCGAAGGGCCTATTTCCTGTGCTGTACTGTTCTTTGTTCTTTTGTTCTTTGCTGATTCTGGTTGGCAATCAGTGACTAGTGGTGTGCCTCAGGGATCAGTGTTGGAGCCGCAATTGTTTACGATTTACTGAAACGATTTGGAATTGGGGACCAAGCGTAGTGTGTCAAAATTCATGGATGACACTAAGATGAGTGGCAGAGCAAAGTGTGCAGAGGATGCTGAAAATCTGCAAAGGGATATAGATAGTCTCAGTGAGTGGGCAAGGGAGTACAATGTTGGTAAATGTGAGGTTATCCATTGGAACAACAGCAAAATGGACTATTATTTAAATGGTAAAAAATTGCAGCATGCTGCTGTGCAGAGGGACCTGGGTGTCCTTGTGCAGGGATCACAAGGAGTTGGTTTGCAGGTGCAGCAGGTAATTAAGAAAGCAAATGGAACTTAGTCCTTCATTGCGAGAGCGATGGAGTTTAAAAACAACGAGGTTATGTTGCAGCTGTATAAGGTGCTGGCGAGGCCACACCTGGAGTACTGTGTACAATTTTGGTCTCCTTGCTTGGGAAAGGATATACTGGCACTGGTGCAGAGGAGATTCACTAAGTTGGTTCTGGAGTTGAGAGGGTTGGCTTATGAGGAGATACTGAGTAGACTGGGGCTATACTCATTGGAATTCAGAAGAATGAGGGGAGATTTTATAGAAACATATAAGATTATGAAGGGAATAGATAAGATAGAAGCAGGGAAGTTGTTTCCACTGGCGGGTGAAACTAGAACTAGGGGACATAGCCTCAAAATAAGGGGAAGCAGATTTAGGACTGAGTTGAGGAGGAACTTCTTCACACAAAGGGCTGTGAATCTGTGGAATCCCCTGCCCAGTGAAGCAGTTGAGGCTACCTCATTGAATGTTTTTAAGGCAAGGATAGATACATTTTTGAACAGTAAAGGAATTAAGGGTTATGGTGAGTGGGCAGGTAAGTGGAGCGGAGTCCACGAAAAGATCAGCCATGATCTTATTGAATGGCGGAGCAGGCTCAAGGGGCCAGATGACCTACTCCCACTCCTAGTTCTTATGTTCTTATGAATGTGAACGTTTTTAAAGATTTCTCTGAAATGTCCATAGTCCAAGTTGTTTCTTATCACTGACCACAAGTGACATTTAATTTGAACATGAATCTGTTTACAAGTTCTTAACATAGAGGAACCATCTAGTTCTGAGATCTTTTCCTCCATACACGGCTGAGGCAAAGTTGAAATGGGAAGAAAGCAGCCAGACTACTTGGTAGAATTATTTTATTTTCCTCTGTTCTTCAAAATAGACAATTGCTGGGCTGGCAAGATGGCTTTGCTGATTACATGCTAGCTTCTGGAAGTTTCTGAGCAGTTTGAGAGCTTACAAAAGTCTTGGAATATAATCCTCCTCGCATTGTATACACATTCCAACCAAGCCAACACAATGGCTTAGCAGAAATGTGAAATCCTCCCCAGCTAGCTATAAGCAAAGACAGCGGTTTACAACTCCTAGTCTCCATTCTGGTGCTAACGGACTAAGCGTTACCTGTTCCAACACATAACAGTTTTCAATCAGAGGACCTTGTTTAACAACCTGAAACCAGGATCACATGGCCAAGACTTGAACTGTCTGAACTCCTTTAATTTTGCAGCTTATAGTCAGTTGCTGTTTGACCTCCTAATGAAACAGTTGCTTCAAGAAAGCAGCCTGCACTGTCCACAAAGTTACCATCAATCCAGTGGCAGCAGAAAGAACTCAGACCCCTCATCGAAACTGTGAACAATGGAACATTGGAATTTGTGCCTTCAAGACTAACTCAACTGTACATGCCTTCTCCAATCGTGGAAGTCTCACTTCTGGAAAAAGAAATCACCCTGCAACAGTCAACCAACCACCCCTTTGAAGAAACTTTCATTAGAATTCTTATTCTTGACTCCTGTAAAACCCTAACTTGAATTTTATTGTGATCAGGCCCTGAACCTGCTTCCTTTGCTTTATTCCTCAGGAGGTAGAGATTCATAGTCCGAAAGACATGCAGGTTAGTTGCATTGGCAATGCTAATTTCTCCCTCAGTGTGCCTGAACAGGTGCCAGAGTGTGGCAACTAGAGGATTTTCACAGTAATTTCATTGCAGTGTTAATGTTAGCCTACTTGTGACACTAATAAATAAACTTTAACTTTGTTTTGTATTAGTGCAAAAGGGGTGGGCATTGCAAAACCCCTCTCCTGCATGTGTGCCTGTGTATCAAAAAAATGTCTTTGTTTTATCTTACCTCAAATTTGCTTTTTGCAGCTTATTCATAGACATTCCAAGTTTAAGATTTGGGAAAATTACAGTACAATTTATAAAATATTTTAAAATACCTTTCTGTTTACGGACAGATAGTGAGAGGAGAAACTACTTTCTGTCTGAAACAATTATGATCTGGCAAACAGAGTGACTTCCATCATGTGTGAATCTACAGTTAATTGGTTGATCTAACAGAAACCTCCTGTGGTTCCCTAATGTAAGCCTGGAAGGGAAAAGTTGGGAGTGGTGGTCACTTTCCCTGCCACAGCCAGAGTGTGTACTGCAGACGTTCAATTGTAGATTTGCCTGCAGCAATAAGCAGAGCTCCTCCAACGCTATAGAAGATGCAGGGGAGATTTATCAAGATAGTGCCAGGAATGAAGAATTTTAACATTAAGGAACAATTGGACAAGCTGAGGCTGTTTTCCTTGGAACGGAGGATCGTCGGGGGAGATTTGAATGAAGTGTATAAAAGGCTTGGATAGAGTGGATAGGAAAGATTATTTTCCCAAGCAGAGAGGTCAATAACCAGGAGGTACAGATTTATAATAATTGCAATGATGCGAAGATAATTGAGGGGCGATTTTTGGCGGTATGGAATTCATAGGCTGAAAGGGTGATGGTGATGGAAACCCTCATTGCATTTAAAAACACATATGTCGTGGAACTTGACGTCCACATTGCAGTGGGAGTGGGGCTGTAAATTGTGGAGAGCCGTTCTAAACTCTGTTGAATTCGGTGGGAACAGAAAATCCGCCCCCCCCCACATCGCAGTGGGATGGGCCATAAAATCCAACTCGGGGACATGCACTTGTGGTGCCAGAACCTACAGAGCCATGGACCAAGAGCTGGAAAGTAGGATTAGGCTGAATAATTCTTATTTGACTGACACAGCCAAATGGCCTCCTTCTATGTCATAAATCTTTCTATGTATTTATGAAGCATAGCCTCATGTAAAACAGCCCCTCAGAAAGATGTTGGAAAGATCCCCATGTTAATACTTCCTGTGAGATGTGTATTACTCAAAGATGTGACTGTCCTCTCGAGGAGGCGATGGCTTTGTGGTATTATCGCTAAGACTATTGATCCTGAAACTCAGCTAATGCTCTGGGGACCCAGGTTCGAATCCTGCCACGGCAGATGGTGGAATTTGAATTCATTAAAAACATATCTGGAATTAAGAATCTACCGATGACCATGAAACTATTGTTGATTGTCGGGAAAGTCCCTCTGGTTCACTAATGTCCTTTAGGGAAGGAAATCTGCCATCCTTAACTGGCCTACATGTGACTCCAGAGCCACAGCAATGTGGTTAACTTTCAACTGCCCTTGGGCATCTAGGGATGGACAATAAATGGGATGGCCAGCCAGTGACGCCCATGTCCCATGTATGAATCAAAAAAATAATGCTACTTGATTCATCTTTGTTTTTCCTTACAACCTCTTGCTGCTGATATTTCTCCTCTTTCTCCAGTATTCTGGGATGATACCCATTCTGGGCGGCACGGTAGCACAGTGGTTAGCACTGCTGCTTCACAGCTCCAGGGTCCCGGGTTCGATTCCCGGCTCGGGTCACTGTCTGTGTGGAGTTTGCACATTCTCCTCGTGTCTGCGTGGGTTTCCTCCGGGTGCTCCGGTTTCCTCCCACAGTCCAAAGATGTGCGGGTTAGGTTGATTGGCCAGGTTAAAAAAAATTGCCCCTTAGAGTCCTGGGATGCGTAGGTTAGAGGGATTAGCGGGTAAAATATGTGGGGGTAGGGCCTGGGCGGGATTGTGGTCTGTGCAGACTCGATGGGCCGAATGGCCTCCTTCTGCACTGTAGGGTTTCTATGATTTCTATGATTTCTATTCTCAATGGAAATCCCACCTTGCAGCCTTCAGATACAAAACCCTTCATTTCTCTTCAGGGCAAGTGTTTCCACAGGTAATGGTGTATGTAACTAAATGCTTGTCGATTAACACAGTGCATGCCTTTCTCAGATACCTGCAGGCCATCTGGACGAGCAATCCAACCCTCAACAAATCCCCTTTCAGAAAACAGAAAACTCTGGAAAATCTCAGCGGGTCTGATAACATCTGTGGAGAGAGAACGGAACTAAGGTTGGGGGGAATCTTACCAAAAAATGGCAGAGTGTTGTTTCCAGTGACAAAATCAACTTGTTTCTCTGGAGAGAAACGTACTCTTCTCTCCTGATCTTGAAATGTTCTGCCTGAAAATATCAAGAGGGCATGTTTCAGGTCTCAGAGGCTCCGCTCCCCACCCCGATCAGAGTGGACACTTGTCTCCCCCACCTCCACACTTCCTCCCTGATCATTGGTCTCTCCCCCCATCATTGGCCCCCTGCCCCCGATCATCGCACCCTTTGCCCCCTTCCCCCACTCATCGGCCCCTCACCCTCAGCCACATTCACACTCCCCTCCCCTCACCAATGGTCATCGTCGGCATTCCCTGTTCCTCCATCCGCTCCCAGCCTACAACCAAATCTGAATGAATTCCTCCACCTCCCCCATGAGACTGCCACTAGGGCCTGCCTCTTGGCACACGCTGGTATTGCCAGGTTGGCATGGGCATGGTGCCAATCTGGCAGCGCCAGGGGGCATTGCCAGGACTGCCTAGCCTCGTCCCTCTCCCCTGGGGGAGAGGGGGCTATAATCACCTTTATGCCCCCGGATAGACCCTCATGACAGAGCCATTTCCCAGGAAATTTATTTTGGGGGAGGTTGTTTTCTGTCAATCACCCACCAGAATATAAATGCTTTTTGTAATTAATTCGTTGGACATGGGTATCACTGGCTGGCCAGCATTTATTGCCCACCCCTTAGTGCCCTTGAACTGAGTGGCTTGCTAGGCCATTTCAGAGGGCAGTTGAGAGCCAACCACATTGCTGTGGCTCTGGAGTCACATGTAGGCCAGACCAGGTAAGTACAGCAGATTTCGTTCCTTCAAGGGACATTAGTGAACCAAGATAGGTTTTTCCAACAATTGACAATGGTTTCATGGTCATCAGTAGATTCTTAATTTCAGAATCTGCCATGGCAGAATTTGAACCCGGGTCCCTAGAACATTAGCTGAGTTTCTGGGTTAATAGTCCAGCAATAATACCACTCGGCCATCGTGTGAATGCTTGAACAGGAAGAGAAAAACTGACCTGTTTTCCTCAGTCCCATGGTTTACCTTCTGCCAACATTACTGTGATCAATCAGAAAAAACTCTAAAGAAACTCCTGACAATTATAAGTATATTATATAAAATAAATTGTTGACAATGATAAGAATGTAACTCACACCTTGAGGATGTCTAATGGAATTAAAATCAAGCAAAATCTTCAGAGTTTTTGCAAATAAGCAAAACCCCATCAAATAAAATAAAACTTAAAAATCTGATTATAATGTGTCACAGCCACGCGTGTACAGTTGTAAAGTTTGCTTCTACTTATATCATTGCTCAAAAAGTCAACCTCCCTCTGTACTGAAGGAGTTCAATGTCAAAGTTTATTTTTTTATTATTGTCACAAGTAAGCTTACATTAACACTGAGGTGGAGATGCCGGCATTGGACTGGGGTGGGCACAGTAAGAAGTCTCACAACACTAGGTTAAAGTCAACAGGTTTTTTGGAATCACAAGCTGTTGGAGCGCTGCTCCTTCATCACGCGAGTCTGATGAAGGAGCAGCGCTCCAAATGCTTGTGATTCCAAATAAACCTGGTATTGTGAGACTTCTTACTGTACATTAACTTTGCAATGAAGTTACTGTGAAAATCCCCGAGTAGCCACACTCCGGCGCTGATTCAGATACACTGAGGGAGAATTTAGCATGGCCAATGTACCTAACCAGCACGTCTCTCGGACTGTGGGAGGAAACCGGAGCACTCGGAGGAAACCCATGCAGACACGAGGAGAATGTGCAGACTCCACACAGATCCAAGCCAGGAATCAAACCCAGGTCCCTGGCGCTGTGATGCAGCAGTGCTAACCATTGTGCCTCCGTGGCCCTGTGCCTTCAAATGTATTTGAAGCCAATCAGTTTCACTGGAAAATAAATTAATCGGATAAATTATTTCAACTCATTTACGAAACAGCATGTTCCTTTTGCTGGAGCAATCAAACACGGATTTGTTCCAATGGAGCAAGCTGAGAGGGAGTGATTGGAGGCAGCAGTGCTGGTGAGAGATTAATTAAATTGTTTATTTATTTAATTAGTCAGCTAGTGTGTGTTTTTTTTGGCCTTTACTTTTGCAGTTGTATTTTAAGTTTAAAGTGAAAACTGGAAGTGGGCTGCTAAGGAGTCTGGGAAGGGTTTTTATTTTAACTTTAAAAGTCAGTTACCTGGGAGGTTCCCCCTCATTGTTCCACTGGAGCAAGCTGAGAGGGAGTGATTGGAGGCTGCAGTGCTGGTGAGAGATTAATTAAATTGTTTATTTATTTAATTAGTCAGCTAGTGTGTGGTTTTTTTTGGCCTTTACTTTTGCAGTTGTATTTTAAGTTTAAAGTGAAAACTGGAAGTGGGCTGCTAAGGAGTCTGGGAAGGGTGTTTTAAGCATGTGAAGTATAAAAGGTAGGCTGCAATATACAGCGGGCAGCGTCGGGAGTGGGCAGTGGAGTGAGTGGGAAGCAGAGTGTGAGCTATAAGGCTTTGGCTCACAGGGCTTGAGTGAGTGGGAAGCAGAGTGTGAGCTATAAGGCTTTGGCTCACAGGGCTTAGGCAGAAAGGGCGAGGCAGGGGTGAGTTTAATTCATTCTTGCTGTTTCTAGCTGGTACTGGCAAGGTATCTAGAGGGGATGGGTGTGCAGGCAGTGCTATGTTCCTCTTGCACTATGTTTGAGGTGAGGGACGACGACAGTGTCTCTGCTGATTACACCTGTGGGAAGTGCACCCATCTGCAGCTCCTCCAAAACCATGTTAGGGAACTGGAGCTGGAGTTGGATGAACTTAGGATCATTAGGGATGCAGAGGTGGCCATAGACAGAAGCTTTAGGGATACAGTTACTCCGAGGAATGAAAACAGATGGGTGACGGTGAGAGGGGCTGGGAGGAAGCAGTCCGTGCAGGGATCCCCGGTGGTCGTTCCCCTTAGCAACAAGTATTCCGCTTTGGATACGGTTGAGGAGGATGACATACCAGTGATGAGCCACAGTGAGAGGATCTCCAGCACTGTGTCCGTCTCTGTGGCTCGGGAGGGTAAGGGGCAGAGCGGGAGGGCAATAGTTATTGGGGACTCGTTTGTTAGAGGGATAGATAGGAGGTTCTGTGGCAGCAAAAGAGACTCACGGATGGTATGTTGCCGACCGGATGCCAAGGTCCGTGACGTCTCAGACCGTGTTTTCCGGATTCTGAAGGGGGAGGGGAAACAGTCACAAGTCGTGGTACACATTGGTACCAATGACATAGGTAAGAGAAGGGACGGGGATTTAAAGCAGGAATTTCTGGAGCTGGGCTGGAAGCTGAGAGCCAAGACGAAACATGTGGTCATCTCTGGTACGTTGCCGGTGCCACGTGATAGCGAGTTGAGGAACAGGGAGAGAGTGCAGTTAAACATGTGGTTGCAGGGATGGTGTAGGAGGGAGGGTTTCAGATACGTGGATAATTGGAACACATTCTGGGGAAGGCGGGACCTGTACAAACAGGACGGGGTGCACCTGAACCAGAGGGGCACCAATATCCTGGGAGGGAAATTTGTTACAGCTCTTCAGGGAGGTTTAAACTAATTTGTCAGGGGAGTGGGAAAAGGAGTTGTAGTCCAGAAGTCAGTGAGGGTGGTGAGGTATTGGGGAAGGTATCAGGGTCAAGGGTGGATACCGGTAGACAGGAAGGTGGGTTGAAGTGTGTCTACTTCAATGCAAGGAGCATCCGGAACAAGGTAGATGAACTTGGGGCGTGGATTGGTACTTGGGACTACGATGTTGTGGCCATTACGGAGACGTGGGTAGAACAAGGACAGGAATGGTTGTTGGACGTTCCGGGGTATAGATGTTTCACTAAGTGTAGGGAAGCTGGTAAAAGAGGTGGAGGAGTGGCATTGTTAATCAAGGATAGTTTAACGGCTGCGGAAAGGCACTTCGAGGGGGATCTGCACACTGAGGTAATATGGGCTGAAGTTAGAAATAGGAAAGGAGCGGTCACGTTGTTAGGAGTTTACTATAGGCCCCCAAATAGTAATAGAGATGTGGAGGAAGAAATTGCTAAGCAGATTATGGATATGTGTAGGGGTCACAGGGTAGTTGTCATGGGGGACTTTAACTTTCCAAATATTGATTGGAACCTTTGTAGGTCAAATAGTTCGGATGGGGCAGTTTTTGTGCAGTGTGTGCAGGAGGGTTTCCTGACACAATATGTGGATAGGCCGACAAGAGGTGAGGCCACATTGGATTTGGTACTGGGAAATGAACTGGGCCAAGTGTTAGATTTGGTTGTGGGAGAGCACTTTGGAGATAGTAACCACAATTTGGTGTCTTTTGTTATCGCAATGGAGAGGGATAGGGCCGTACGGCAGGGCAAGGTTTACAATTGGGGGAGAGGTAATTATGATGCGATTAGGCAAGAATTAGGGGGCATAAGTTGGGAACAGAAACTGTCAGGGAAAGGAACTAATGAAAAGTGGAACTTTTTCAAGGAACAAATACTGGATGTCCTTGATAGGTATGTCCCTGTCAGGCAGGGAGGAAATGGCCGAGTGAGGGAACCATGGTTCACGAAAGAGGTGGAATGTCTTGTGGAAAGGAAGAGGGAAGCTTATGTAGGGATGAGGAAACAAGGTTCAGATGGCTCGATTGAGGGTTACAAGTTAGCAAGGAATGAGCTGAAAAAGGGGCTTAGGAGAGCTAGGAGGGGACACGAGAAGTCCTTGGCGGGTCGGATCAAGGAAAACCCCAAGGCTTTTTACTCTTATGTGAGGAATAAAAGAATGACCAGGGTGAGGTTAGGGCCGGTCAAGGACAGTAGTGGGAACTTGTGTATGGAGTCAGTAGAGATAGGCGAGGTGATGAATGAATACTTTTCTTCAGTGTTCACCAAGGAGAGGGGCCATGTTTTTGAGGAAGAGAAGGTGTTACAGGCTAATAAGCTGGAGGAAATAGATGTTCGGAGGGAGGATGTCCTGGCAGTTTTGGATAAACTGAAGGTCGATAAGTCCCCTGGGCCTGATGAAATGTATCCTAGGATTCTTTGGGAGGCAAGGGATGAGATTGCAGAGCCTTTGGCTTTGATCTTTGGGTCCTCGCTGTCTACGGGGCTGGTGCCAGAGGACTGAAGAATGGCGAATGTTGTTCCTCTGTTTAAGAAGGGGAATAGAAATGACCCTGGTAATTATAGACCGGTTAGTCTTACTTCGGTGGTTGGTAAGTTGATGGAAAAGGTCCTTAGAGATGGGATTTACGACCATTTAGAAAGATGCGGATTAATCCGGGATAGTCAGCACGGATTTGTGAAGGGCAAGTCGTGCCTCACAAATTTGATAGAATTTTTTGAGGAGGTAACTAAGTGTGTTGATGAAGGTAGGGCAGTTGATGTCATATACATGGATTTTAGTAAGGCGTTTGATAAGGTCCCCCATGGTCGGCTTATGATGAAAGTGAGGAGGTGTTCGATAGAGGGAAAGTTGGCCGATTGGATAGGTAACTGGCTGTCTGATCGAAGACAGAGGGTGGTGGTCGATGGAAAATTTTCAGATTGGAGGCAGGTTGCTAGCGGAGTGCCGCAGGGATCAGTGCTTGGTCCTCTGCTCTTTGTGATTTTTATTAATGACTTAGAGGAGGGGGCTGAAGGGTGGATCAGTAAATTTGCTGATGACACCAAGATTGGTGGAGTAGTGGATGAGGTGGAGGGCTGTTGTAGGCTGCAAAGAGACATAGATAGGATGCAAAGCTGGGCTGAAAAATGGCAAATGGAGTTTAACCCTGATAAATGTGAGGTGATTCATTTTGGTAGGACTAATTTAAATGTGGATTACAGGGTTAAAGGTAGGGTTCTGAAGACTGTGGAGGAACAGAGAGATCTTGGGGTTCATATCCACAGATCTCTAAAGGTTGCCACTCAAGTGGATAGAGCTGTGAAGAAGGCCTATAGTGTGTTAGCTTTTATTAACAGGGGGTTGGAGTTTAAGAGCCGTGGGGTTATGCTGCAACTGTACAGGAACCTGGTGAGACCACATTTGGAGTAATGTGTGCAGTTCTGGTCACCTCACTATAGGAAGGATGTGGAAGCGCTGGAAAGAGTGCAGAGGAGATTTACCAGGATGCTGCCTGGTTTGGAAGGTAGGTCTTATGAGGAAAGGTTGCGGGAGCTCGGGCTGTTCTCTCTGGAGCGGAGGAGGCTGAGGGGAGACTTAATAGAGGTTTATAAAATGATGAAGGGGATAGATAGAGTGAACGTTCAAAGACTATTTCCTCGGGTGGATGGAGCTATTACAAGGGGGCATAATTATAGGGTTCGTGGTGGGAGATACAGGAAGGATATCAGAGGTAGGTTCTTTACGCAGACAGTGGTTGGGGTGTGGAATGGACTGCCTGCAGTGATAGTGGAGTCAGACACTTTAGGAACATTTAAGCGGTTATTGGATAGGCACATGGAGCACACCAGGATGATAGGGAGTGGGATAGCTTGATCTTGGTTTCAGATAAAGCTCGGCACAACATCATGGGCCGAAGGCCCTGTTCTGTGCTGTACTGTTCTATGTTCTATGTTCTATATTAGCTATCAACAATTTTTTTTTTAAAGTCACATGAAAAATTGTGGGAAAGAAATTATGATTTCTCCTGAATGGAATGTTTGAAATTTGAATCGTTTTACCCTTCAGATTTGTGCCCCGTTTTCAACCCGACGTTCATCAGTTAGCCAACTATAGCAAATATGAAACTTGGCCAATTTCCACAGTTCAACTCATCACATAAATCAGATTTAAATTAATCAATATGGATGCTTCAATCTTTCAGTGGTGTCCAATCCAGGGTAAGGCAAAATATAGTGCAGCGTTAACTGAAGAAAGAACAATACAGCACCTTAGGGTGATAGCAGGTTGCTAGGCACGGGTTGTTTATCCTTAACAGAAGCCCCTTCATGCACTCAATCTTTCATCACTGAAGCTGAAGTAAATCAAAAGGTTCATCCATCATCAAATGTTATTGGGTAAAAGAACTGTTTGATATCCATGCTCATGTCGTTAGTAACTCAGAGGTGCTGTGCTGAATTACAGTAGGCTGGTGAAAATATATCAAAGAGCATGTTAGTGCAATAAGAGAGCGTTTTCCTGTTGGAACAAGAACAGTTTTGTTCAAGTAGAAACTGGTGCGGTCACACCCATTCTTTTCTCTCATGTAAGTCAGATAGCAGAGAAGAAGAGCTCAGCTGAAGTTATAGCGTTCATGATGCTGCTTGTTAGCTTTGCAGATGTTTTTGGGTATTAATTAATAGGTGGAAATCCAATGGTAATTGCTTTTCACAATTTGTTTTCTAAAAAAAACTACAATTGGGGGCTGTTTTAATTCATTTCTCTTTTATCCTTCTTTCTCAGTAAAACTGGGATCTCATGCTGGTGAGGCCAGTGGTGGTGGGGGGTGTGGGGGGAGGAGTTGGGACAGTTCCACAGGCACTTTGCCCAGGCTACGGTTTGTCATGTAGTGCTGGCGGGCTATTTGACAATGGAAGTCATCGTAACCAAGCCTAATCCTATCCAGGAAGATGGATTTGTGGCAGGGATCAAGGATTGTGTGAACAGGACAAGAAAAACTGATCTGTTTTCCTCAGTCCTTTGAAATCTGATAATAAATATAATGGTCCCACAACAGCCCTGGCTGCAACCCGCACCCTCCACATGGACTAGGGATCTTTCCTGTGGTGCACATTATATAAGATTTAGAGATAGTCATCATGTCACTGACAGATTTACTCACACTGATTTGCTGGGTGGGATTTTCCTCCCCCTACACATTCACGGTGGCAGGAGACAATGTGCCGCTCACGGGCAACAGGATCTCATGGTCCCACTGACAGTGCACCTCCACCATGAGTTTTCCGGCACCGAGGAGTACGTTCAATGGGAAATCCTGTTGACAACAGCAAGACCATAAGACCCCGCCACCGGCAAGCGGTGTGCCACCTCCTGCCGCCACCAACCCACGCTGTGGTTGGTCCACTTCCCACCCTCTATTGACAATGGCGGGACCAGAAGATCCCATCTCCTGCCACCTTGAAAGAAATGGTAGGTTTCTTGAGAGAAGAGGGAGCGAGGGAAAGACATTCATCTCCACAAGCAGAATTCGACAGAAGTTTGCAAGAAAAATGTTAAGAAACTGAAATAAATAATTTTTATTGTTTCCTGGAAAGAAGATTGTGCTTTCTCCACCCATTGGCTGGATATATGATAAAAATAATTAATAGGGCTCACACACTATAGTTACATAAATAAATATTTGCAAATCTCCTGCAGTGTTACTCATGCTGAGACTGGGATTCAGTTTTATAACAATAATGATGTTACTAGTGTTGTAGGGGGTAAAGTCAAGGCCACTGATTCATGAGGCTGAACAATTAAAAATACAATTTTTACTGGTGCTTGAAGACACGATGCTGCCCATTGTTCTGTGAAAGCCATAAATGAGTGACCCTTAGGCAAAAGAAAACATGGCTTTAGCTATGTATTTAATTGTTTTTATCCCTTAGCAGTTTTATTTATTTTCAATACAGTTTAGTGGAGAAAGCAAGATGGAAGCCAAAAACATTTCAAGAAATAGTTGGAGAAATGTTATATTTTTCCAAGCTGCTGCTTGCTATTGGCAGCTTATTGTGTGGTTTTGTTTAAAACGTCCGGAGTAGACTATGCAACTCCCTGAGCCTGTTCTGACATACAGCAGAGATGTACCCATTTACCTTCATTTGATCTATAGTCCTTGATACTCTTACCTCACAAACATCGACTGAGCTGAATCTTGAACATTCATTTCACCCAGGGTCCATAGGTTTTTCAGGAAGAGTTCCAAATTTCCATTCCTCTTTGTGTGAAAAAATAATTCTTGACATCACAACTTATCTCTAATCTTAAGATTATGCCCTCTGGTCTGGTGTCCTCCCCATTTCAAGATTTTCACTTGTCATTTAACAAACCCTCAATAAGATCATCTCACAATCTACAAAACTCAAGATAATAATGTGCAAAGATGTCCAAACATTCTGTAGGTTATGTAGATTAGCCATGCTAAATTGCCCATTCGGAAAGTTCCTGATGGATGGGGAGTCTAGAACTAGGGACCATAATTTGATAAGGGGTTTTGCTTTAGGACTGAGGTGAGGAGAAATTTCTTCACCCAAAGAGTGGTGAACCTGTGAAATTCACTACCACAGAAAGTAGTTGAGGCTAAAAAGTTGCGTGATTTCAAGGAGGAATTAGATATCACTCTTGGGGCTAAAGGGATCAAGGGATATGGGGGAAAGGCGGGATCAGCATATTGATTTTGATAATCAACCCTGATCATAATAAATGGCAGAGCAGGCTTGAAGGGTTGAATGGCCTACTCCTTCTTCCATTTTCTATGCTTCTATGTTTCTATTAGTGTCCAAGATGTGTAGGTTAGATGGGATTAGCCATGGTAAATGTGTGAGGTTATGGGTATAGGGCGGGGGAGAGGACCTGAGTAAGATACTCTGTCAGAGAGTCAGTGTGGACTCAATGCGCCAAATGGCCTCCTTCCGCACTGTAGGGATTCTATGATTCTATGATAATATGCATGTCAAATTCATACAATCTTTCCACAGAAGATAACGCATCAAACACCAGTAATTACTCAGGTGAACCTGTTCCAAATAAGGCCAATATCTCCTCCATGATGTGCGGTATCCAGAGGTAAATGCAATACACCAGATAGGGTATGACCAGAGCTTTATCTAACTGTCTTGTAAGCTCCACCACTTTGTATTCTGGCACCACTGAAATACTGTTAATTAGGGCCCATTCTTTTCCCGAAGTCAGGTGGGAATCTTAAGAGAATTAAGCAGCTCTCATTCATTTTTCTTTTACTTGTGACATGCTGGTGCACAAATTTATTAGACTAAATTTCATAACTTGCCAGCGAGGGATTTGAACTCCCAAATTCTAGCTCCTTGGTGCAGTTTTGTGATCATTATTACTTTGCTACTACTGTGTTTGGAAGTATTTTGGAAATGTTATTTGGCAGTTTGCTTTCCTGTTTGCGCTGTTCTTATTTGCACAACACAGGCCGGCTCAGATACGAATCATCACTTTCTTATGAATACAATCTTCTTTGCCAATCAGCGGAAATGTGACTTACAAATTTTCAGAAGTCACATCGGGTAACACTAACTCTGTCACTAGCACTGTGATAGACTTAATATCATTGAAATTTGAACATTGTGAGACTGAACATATTTTCGTAGCAGAGCACAACAGCGTGGGAGGTGATCAGCCGGGTTTATGCAGCTGACAAAAAAAGTTCCAGGCACCCACCACTCTGTGTAAAAGATATGCCTCGTACATCTCCTTTAAACCTTGCCCCTCGCACCTTAAACCTATTCCCCCTAATAATTGACTCTACCACCCTGGGAAAAAGCTTCTGACTATCCACTCTGTCCATGCCCCTCATAATCTTATAGGCTTCTATCAGGTCGCCCCTCAACCTCCGTCATTCCAGTGAGAACAAACCAAGTTTCTCCAACCTCTCCTCATAGCTAATGCCCTCCATGCCAGGCAACATCCTGGTAAATCTTTTCTGTACCCTCTCCAAAGCTTCCACATCCTTCTGGTAGTGTGGTGACCAGAATTGAACACAATATTCCAAGTGTAGCATAACTAAGATTCTATAAAGCTGCAACATGACTTGCCAATTTTTAAACTCAATGCCCCGGCCGATGAAGGCAAGCATGCCACATGCCTTCTTGACTACCTTCTTCACCTGAGTTGCCACTTTCAGTGACCTGTGTATCTGTACACCCAGATCCCTCTGCCTATCAATACTCTTAAGGGTTCTGCCATTTACTGTATATTTCCTATCTGTATTAGATCTTCTGAAATGCATTACCTCACATTTGTCCGGATTAAACTCCATCTGTCATCTCGTCGCCCAAGTCTTCAACTGATCTATATCCTACTGTGTCCTCTGATGGTCCTCATCACCATCCGCAAATCCACCAACCTTTGTGTCATCTGCAAACGTACTAATCAAACCAGTTACATTTTCCTCCAAATCATTTATATATATTACAAATAGCAAAGGTCCCAGCACTGATCCCTGAGGAATGCCACTTGTCACAGCCCTCCATTCAGAAACATACCCTTCCACTGCTACTCTCTGTCTTCTATGACCGACATGATGTGGAGATGCCGGCGTTGGACTGGGGTGAACACAGTAAGTGTTTTAACAACACCAGATTAAAGTCCAACAGGTTTATTTGGTAGCAAATACCATTAGCTTTCGGAGCGCTGCTCCTTCATCAGATGGAGTGGAAATGTGCTCTCAAACAGGGCACGGAGACACAAAAATCAAGTTACAGAATACTGATGACCCACACACCCCCACTTCTTGCCTTCAAACAACCGCGCAACCTCAAACAGACCATTGTCCACAGCAAACTACCCAGCCTTCAGGAGAACAGTGACCACGACACCACACAACCCTGCCACAGCAACCTCTGCAAGTTGCTACCAAAATCAATTTACAGAATACTGATTAGAATGCGAATCCCTACAGCCAGCCAGATCTTAAAGATACAGACAATGTGGGTGGAGGGAGCATTAAGCACAGGTTAAAGAGATGTGTATTGTCTCCAGACCGGACAGCCTGCAAGTCCAGGAGGCAAACTGTGGGAGTTACTGATAATGTGACATAAATCCAACATCCCGGTTTAGGCCGTCCTCATGTGTGCGGAACTTGGCTATCAGTTTCTGCTCAGCGACTCTGCGCTGTCGTGTGTCGTGAAGGCCGCCTTGGAGAACGCTTACCTGAAGATCAGAGGCTGAATGCCCGTGACTGCTGAAGTGCTCCCCCACAGGAAGAGAACAGTCTTGCCTGGTGTCGTAGCGTCTGCATGGTTTCCCCAATGTACCATGCCTCGGGACATCCTTTCCTGCAGCGTATCAGGTAGACAACGTTGGCCGAGTTGCAAGAGTAGGTACCGTGTACCTGGTAGATGGTGTTCTCGCGTGAGATGATGGCATCCGTGTCGATGATCCGGCACGTCTTGCAGAGGTTGCTGTGGCAGGGTTGTGTGGTGTCATGGTCACTGTTCTCCTGAAGGCTGGGTAGTTTGCTGCGGACAATGGTCTGTTTGAGTTTGCGCGGTTGTTTGAAGGCAAGAAGTGGGGGTGTGTGGGTCATCAGTATTCTGTAACTTGATTTTTGTGTCTCTGTGCCCTGTTTGAGAGCACATTTCCACTCCATCTGACGAAGGAGCAGCGCTCCGAAAGCTAATGGTATTTGCTACCAAATAAACCTGTTGGACTTTAACCTGGTGTTGTTAAAACTCTTTCTATGACCGAGCCAGTTCTGTATCCACCTTGCCAGCTCACCTCTGATCCCATGCGACTTCACCTTTTGCACCAGTCTGCCATGAGGGACCTTGTCAAAGGCCTTACTGAAGTCCATGTAGAGAACATCCACTGCCCTACCCTCATCACTCATCTTCGCCACTTCCTCGAATAACTCGATCAAGTTAGTGAGACAGGACTTCCCTTTCACAAAACCATGTTGCCTCTCGCTAATCCATCCACTTATTTCCAAGTGGGAGTAAATCCTGTCTCAAAGAATCCTCTCCAATAATTTCCCTACCACTGACGTATGGCTCACTGGCCTGTAAATAGCTGGATTATTCTTGCTACCCTTCTTAAACAAAGGTACAACATTGGCTATTCTCCAATCCTCTGGGACCTCTTGTGTAGTCATGATGTGGAGATGCTGCCATTGGACTGGGGTAAACACAGTAAGAAGTCTAACAACACCAGCTTAAAGTCCAACAGGTTTATTTGGTAGCAGAAGCAACTAGCTTTCAGAACAGGCTGTTCCTTCGTCAGGTGGGTGGGAGTTCTGATCACAAACAGGGCACAAAGACACAAACTCAATTTACATGAATAATGATTGGAATGTGAGTCTTTACAGCTAATCAAGTCTTAATGGTACAGACAATGTGAGTGGAGGGAGCATTAAGCACAGGTTAAAGAGATGTGTATTGTCTCCAGACAGGACAGCTAGTGAGATTTTGCACATCCAGGCAAGTTCTGGGGGCTACAGATAGTGTGACATGAACCCAATATCCAGGTTGAGGCCGTCCTCATGTGTGCGGAACTTGGCTATCAGTCTCTGCTCAGTGACTCTGCGCTGTCGTGTGTCATGAAAGCCGCCTTGGAGAACGTTTACCTGGAGATCAGAGGCTGAATGCCCGTGACCGCTGAAGTGCTCCCCAACAGGAAGGGAACAGTCTTTCCTGGTGATTGTCGAGCGGTATTCATTCATCCATTGTCGTAGCGTCTGCATGGTTTCCCCAATGTACCATGCCTCGAGACATCCTTTCCTGCAGCGTAACAGGGAGACAACGTTGGCCGAGTTGCAAGATTATGTACCGTGTACCTGGTGGATGGTGTTCTCGCGTGAGATGATGGCATCCGTGTCGATGATCCGGCACGTCTTGCAGAGGTTGCTGTGGCAGGGTTGTGTGGTGTCGTGGTCACTGTTCTCCTGTAGGCTGGGTAGTTTGCTGCGGACAATGGTCTGTTTGAGGTTGTGCGGTTGTTTGAAGGTAAGAAGTGGGGGTGTGGGGATGGCCTTGGCGAGATGTTCGTCTTCATCAATGACATGTTGAAGGCTCCGGAGGAGATGCCGTAGCTTCTCTGCTCCGGGGAAGTACTGGACGACGAAGGGTACTCTGTCCACCGTGTCCCGTGTTTGTCTTCTGAGGAGGTCGGTGCGGTTTTTCACTGTGGCGCGTCGGAACTGTCGATCGATGAGACGAGCGCCATATCCTGTTCTTATGAGTGCATCTTTCAGCGTCTGGAGGTGTCTGTGGCAATCCTCCTCATCCGAGCAGATCATGTGTATACGGAGAGTTGGTCCGTAGGGGATGGCTTCTTTAACGTGTTTAGGGTGGAAGCTGGAGAAGTGGAGCATCGTGAGGTTATCCATGGGCTTGCGGTACAGTGAGGTGCTGAGGTGACCGTCCTTAATGGAGATGCGTGTGTCCAAGAATGCAACCGATTCTGGAGAGTAGTCCATGGTGAGTCTGATGGTGGGATGGAACTTGGTGATCTCATCATAGAGTTGTTTCAGTGATTGTTCACCATGAGTCCAAAGGAAGAAAATGTCATCGATGTATCTAGTGTATAGCATCGGTTGAAGGTCCTGTGCGGTGAAGAAGTCTTGTTCGAACCTGTGCACGAAGATGTTGGTCAGTGAGGATACAAAGGTTTCTCTCAAGGCCCCAGCAATTTCCTCCCTTGCCTCTCTCAGTATTCTGGGGTATATCCCATCAGGCCCTGGGGACTTATCTACCTTAATGTTTCCCAAGAACCCCAATACCTCCTCCTTTTTGATCTCAACATGACTCAAACTATCACACCCTTTTCCAGACTCATCAGCCACCAAGTCCTTCTCTTTGGTGAATACTGATGCAAAGAACTCATTTAATACCTCGCCCATTTCCTCTGGCTCCATGCATAGATTCCCTCCCCTGTCCTTGAGTGGGCCAACCCTCTCTCTGGCTATCCTCTTGCTCTTTATATATGTATAAAAAGCCTTGGGATTTTCTTTAATGACTAGTATGTACAAGGCTAGCACAAGTTAAAGTTAACCTGCACCTTGGAAAGGGGAGGTGTATTTTGACTGGAACAAGAACTGGAAGTCATTCTAAAAATGAGTGTGTCATGGGAGTCACAAGACTGGCACAACATGACAGAAAATGGGTGTCGAGATTTTCTGATGCCACACTCGAGGCCTTGCTGCAAGATGTGGAGAGGAGGAATTGTGTCATCTATTTATCCTGGGCCAGGATCCCTCCAGACAAATGCTGCAAAGGCAATGGAACCAGATAGATGTGGTGGTTAATGCCAGGACCTGGATACAGTGCCTATTGTAACTCCAGGAATCGCCTGTAAAGGAAGAGTGTTTTTATTGCACAAAATAAAATAAACAAAAACCACAAGCCTGTGGTGAATACAACAGATCCTAACTGGGACTAAAAGATAATAGACCCACTCAGGGTCCTGCTTTATACAGGGCTCGATATACGAGCTCCACCTGGTTAGTTAATTACCAATCACCAGGGAGCTTATATTCAGCAAATCTTACTGGGAGATTAATTAGTGATTTCCCCATGCAAGCCATTCGGGTTATCACAGTGCCACAAGAAGTTCAGTCACCCTCACATGAACAGTCAAGGGAAGTCAATTATCTTCCAATGTTATATCCCACCAACTGCATCATTAGCTTCATGCAACGTTCAATGCACTGCACCAACATCAAACATTTATTAACAATTTCTATTAGTTGGGACACATACCTAACATTCATCGGTTTACCACACCCTCATGTACTTAACACTGCTGCAGGCCTCACACCTACATCTCACAGTTTGCACACACTGTTACCTATTCAATGATCACAGCCTTTAAGCCAAGACAATATCCTACAACATATGTCACATCATTCCTCATGTGCTTGACAATTTTAATAAGTCTGATAAACCACTTCTACAATCTCAGCAAGAACCTGGAAGTCATTGCTAATTCCATGATGTTGGTTGGATGTTGGTAGGTGGCCCTTCCTGTTGCTGAAATGTTCAGCTCTGCGTGTTTCGGAGAGGCCATTAGCAGACTGCATAGTTCAAGCAGATGCTCCCTGTGTGAACTAATATCATTAGCTATCCCTCGCTAGCGAGGATGATTGCTTCCATGAATCCGAAGATGGCTGATGAGGAATATTTGGGATCTGCAGATCTTATTCCACACAGAGCACTTGTTGTCATGTGCATTGTCTGGTCGTCTGTTATCAGTTCAGGTCACGACGTGTTCTTTTTGCCGCTCTCACTTTTCCTCTTCATTTTGTCATAATTGGGTCTCAAAATGCTGGAATCTTTCCCATGGACACTTCAGCCATCTGATTCAATCCAAATTATTAGTCTCCTAGGAGTTGATGTCAATATTGCACTTCATGTTGCTTTCAGCACATCCTTGAAGTGCTCCTTCTGCCCTCCTCTAGCACGTCTGCCCTGACTGAGCTGGGGAAGATTTGATTTGATTTATTATTGTCACATGTATTAGTGTACAGTGAAAAATATTGTTTCTTGCATGCTATACAATCCTTGGCCAGGATCCCTCCAGACAAATGCTGCGAAGGCAATGGAACCAGATAGATGTGGTGGTTAATGCTCACCCCATCTGCTGCAATTTGACACAGTATTTACACAGACTGTGGGCCAGATTTTCTGGTCCTGCCCACCATGGGAATTGTAACAGTCGGGTCAGAAAATTTGATGGGCCACTTAAAGGTCCATCGACCTTGGGTGGGAATTTCCGGTCTTGGAGGTGCATTAGCCAGAACATCCCGCTGTGTAGTGCAGTAGTGAATGATGTGGTAGTCTGGAGACTCATGTATACATACACATTGCTGACATATTAGACCACATTTTCCAGGTTCTGCTCATTAACCTTAATAAATGCATGGGCCGGATGGGAAGAGGGGCATTGCTGTTTTTCTGTGGGAGTTGGAAAATAACCTGAGTTTTCCAGGTGTTTAGTGGAAAGCCCATTTTCCCATTTGCTTTGGAGAGTGGCCTGGAGCTTGATCTCTGGCCACAAAGCACCAACTGCAGTCCAAAGGTCTATGTTTGGTTTTGGTTTTGGATTGAAGGCCGCCTCGGTTGAACAGTTTCTCACCTGCCCTGTAGATTATCTCTGTGCCTGTAGATAATTTGCAGGATGTGAGCTGCAGTGTTGCAGTGAGGAAAAAGAAGAGAGTCGCTGCAATGATATGGTCTTCTTTGACCCCAGTCTTCAGAGAGATAGGGATCACGGTGGTTCTATGGGCAAGGAGCCACAGAATGGAATTGAGGACATTCAAGTCAAAGACAGTCTCTGTTCAGTTCTTCTAAATGATCTCTCCAGTGAAAGCTGATTGTCTCCCTGTCCTTAATGCGCTCCCTTTCAAACTTGGCTCTCAGTGGGGTCAGCCCTTGAGCCATAGATTGTCTTGATAGCGCTGAAGAAGCTGCATACATGATTGGTGTCCATGAGTTGTTGGATGTCTTGTGCTCTTTGTACCCACCATTATGTCAGAGGTTTTATGCTGTTCTATAGCCTTCATCGACCTCTAAGAATGCTGCTTATCTCATGAGGTGTGTTGAAGTTTCCAGTCTACAATTTGGGAACCTCCTCTCGACAAAGGCAGACATCAAAATTCACCTTTGGCTCCAAAGTACCAGCTCATCCTTTGGCTGACTGACAAAAAGAGTATTTGAGGACCAGGGTCGCAAACCTGCGACTACAATCATGGCAGCAGTGATCCCCCTGTTCCCATATGTTTTGGAAACTTGGACAACCTCAGCAGGCACCTCAAAGAATTGGAGAAGTACCATTAACAGTGCCTTCTCAAGATCCTCCAAATGCAGTGGCAAGAAAGGCATTCCAACAGCAGTGCCCACTGCCCAGACAATATGCCCAACATCAAGGTGTTAAACACTCAAAACCAGCTCCACTGGATGGAACATGCCATTCGTTTGTCTAACACCAGACTCCCAGAGCAATTATTCTACTTAGAGCTCAGTCATGGCAGGAGACTCTAAGGAGGATGACAGAAAGACTTTAGGAATGAACTCAAAGCATCCCTGAAGAGATCAAATATCCCTGCCGATTCATGGGAGCTCCTGGCTCGTGCCCAACCAAAATTGAGAAGACTTATTCAGGAAGCACTGGACACATCCAGAGACTTCAGTAGGAGCACACAGAAGTGAAGTCCAGGAGTCAGAGAGGGTGCATAAAACCTCCAAACACCTCATCTGCCTGACCCTTCAAAACATCACATGCCCCATATGTGGCAGAGCCTGCAGATTGTGCACTGGATTTGTCAAACCGGAGACGAAGCAAGACATCCTCAATCCCAGGGGCTATCTAAGAAGAGAAATCAGGTTGGAATAATATAACAACATAACATCTCTCTTTCTTTCAAAAATAATGCTTCTACATATCAAAATGATTGTTCCAATCATTGATGTTCTTTATATATTATATCTGAATCAAAGAAAATTAACAATTGCATTTTATACTTTAACTGTACACTTTAAAACTCTCATAGCTTCATTTCTAATCTCAAAAGCCATTATTTACAGCATAGTTTAGGTGGTGACATTTTGTGCCTTTTCCAGGCTATTTAACACACTGCAGTCGGTCTTTGGCCTCCTTGTCATTTTCTATGTTATGATTCTGCTTCCCTTCCAACCACCCTCTGTGCCTGTTTTCAACCAGTTTTCAGCTTCCTGCAGTGCCTACCCTGCTTGAATTCCTGCATTTCATATTTCCTCTTTCACACTCTCCGGCGTTTCTCACAGTTTGTGAGTGCTGCCGAGTACATCAATCATTCTCCGACTGATAAAAGCTGCATCTGGAGTTCACTAATCTCTGTCTGAACTCAGCACTGTCATTCTCTGCTTTTTCCGGATCTTCTATTTGAAGCACGTGCTGTTGAAGTTTTAAAGCTGAGATTCAGATCTCTCTCTTGGATGTCTCCTCTGCTAACTGTACAGCTTGCAGTTTCTCTTCTTCAGCTTGCTAGCTTATGTCCGGCTCAGCCTTCAGTCCGCCCAGGACAGCGACTTTATTCCCTGGTTCTGACACTTCGAGGGATCATACCAAGAAACCGCTAAGTGTCGAATGGGAGTGAAAATGGGAGAGTTTCAGAACTATTTTTCCAGTGAGGTCATAAATTATATCTTATGCCACCTTGTGCAAAAAATGACACACAATCTGTTTCCCGCCATTAGGGGGAGGAGGCAGGGCCTAAGCTCACCTGAAAGCCAGCTGCTCACAGTAGAGGGTACAAGCACACATGTGCAGCTCCCTCTGATCTTTTGCACAGAACAGAGAGATCTACCAGTCATCTCCCCCCTCCAGATTAAGTTCTCACCACCCCCCCTACCCACCCCATGATTGCTGTCTCCCTCCCCTGCCGATTGGGCGCCCCCCCCCGCCCCATCTCCTGGATATCACTCCGCAGCCCAACTGATCACCCACCACCGCCCTTTCCGGCCTGGTCAATTGCTGACCCCCCGGCTCGGTCAATCGCCGGTTGCAGCCAATCCCCATTGCAGAGTGTGTAATGCCCCATGCCTGGCTCCACTTAGGCCATGTTCCCTCCCCTTAGGCCCTGCCCCTCAGGCCCCTTTCCATTAGCACTGCCTGGTGCCCGGTGGGCAGTGCCAGGTTGTCAAGGTGGCACTGCCAGGGTCCCAGGAAGGGGCACTGTTCCCCGTCCCCAACCTCCCAGGGGACTTCAATGGCTTCTTGAAAGTGTGGGTATATTTTCCAAGTGGACCAGTCATAAACAATTTTTTGTACCATTGTTGTTTTTCCAATTCCCGGCACTCCGCTCACTGCTGCTGAATTCCCAGATTTGAATTTTCTCTGGGAAAAGCTGCTCTGAAACAATTGATCAGTTCGGATTTTTTCCAGTTCTTGATGAGGCCATCAGGACAGGTCCCCATTGCTGGGAACCAAACGTAATCTTTGCCAGTGAGGACCTTCATCGGCGAGGCCGCTAAGGCAAGTGTGCCCGAAAATTGCGTCCCGGGCTCACTAATAATATTTAAATCCACATTTCAATTGATTTAAATATTATAATTAACCTCGCCCCCTTCCTGGGAGCAAGGCTGATCCAGCTGGAGAGGTGAGAAATTGGGCATGAACCCGCTTTTTCGCTTCTTGTGCAATCGAGAAGGTAAGATCGCTCCCATGATCTTGGAATGAGGAAAGTTTCTGGAAATCTTCTTTAGCTGCTCGAACTTTCGCAATCAACTCTTCTTCTTGTCAAGAACTCTTCATGTGACATTGACAATTTCAATATCTGACTGCAACCCATTCATTTGGCTTTGCACGTAATCTCTCAGAACGCTGGAATTTATTTAATCTGTAGGCTCTGTGACTCTGACAGTCATTTTCTTCCTCCTGATCAGAGGATGCTCTTCAATGGACGTACAACATTCAACACTCAGCCACACCTCCTTCATATGGGTGGCGCGGTGGCACAGTTAGCACTGCTGCCTCACAGCGCCTGGGATCCGGATTCAATTCCAACCTCGGGTAACTGTCTGTCTGTGTGGAGTTTGCACGCTCTCTCCATGTCTACGTGGATTTCCTCCGGGTGCTCTGGCTTCCTCCCACACTCCAAAGATGCGTGGGTTAGGTTGATAGCCATGATAAATTGCCCCTTAGTGTCAGGGGGACTAGGAGGGTAAATATGTGGGGTTATGGGATGGGACCTGGGTGGGATTGTTGTCAATGCAGACTTGATGGGCCAACTGGCCTCCTTCTGCATTGTAGGGTTTTATGATTCTATCTAATGCTTTACTAAGATCAGCTCCGGGTCATCACAGCTGTTCGACCCAGGATAACAGTACCATCTGTTTCAGTGATATACAATAAATGTCTTTCCCTCTGTGTGTCCCTCTGATTTGGGTCAACCTTAGCTTTCGAAGCTCAGTTCTGTGGGAAGCCATCAGCTTGCTCGCTTTCAGGATATCTTTCTTTAGATAATCATTGTCTTTCAGTTGTTTCAGGATAGATTATCTGGTATAGTCTGAACAGGATGGCATTACTCTGCGCTCTGACATGAAACTTAAGATTTAAGGTTCTGAACTAACTTCTCACCTTCTGCTTAAACTGAATGGTTGTATAAATTTATTTTCCCTGAGAACTGTCAGTCCATACTTTTCTTGTAGTAATAAGGTTCCTATGTCCATTCTATCGTCAAATGAATCACCATCTTCCAGGGTACGGATGTTCTGCTTTCTTTTCATTCCCGTTTCCCGTGCTGCTCTGCTTCTGGTAATTCCTTAACCATCTTCTTTCTTTGTTCTGCACATCTTTTCCCAATGATTGGGAAATTAGAGTCTTTTGTCATGGCAGATGGTGGAATTTGAATTCAATAAAAAATATCTGGAATTAGGAATCTACTGATGATCATGAAACCATTGTCGATTGTCGGAAAAACCCATCTGGTTCACTAATGTCCATTTACCTGGTCTGGCCTACATGTGACTCCAGATCCACAGCAATGTGGTTGACTCCCAATTGCCCTCCAAGGGTAACTAGGGATGGGCAATAAATGCTGGACAGCCATCGACATCCATGTCCCACAAATTAATTAAAAAAGTGTTCAGAGCCCCAGATAAACTGTTCTACCAGCTTTCCATTCATTTCTCTGAATTTACATTTGCTGGCTACATTCCTCAATCTCATGAAGAAATTGTCAATGGGCTCACCTGGTTCCAGCCTCTGGCTTTGAAATTCATATCAGTAAATCTGGTGATTTGACTTTGACCAGAATTTGTCTGGATTTCTCAAAAATGTTGTTTTTGTTTTTACTGTCACCCTTCACTCATTTCCTCGCTTTAAACAAATCTAAACCTTGCTCTCATGTCCACATGTAGCTGACCCATTCCTCTTCATTAGCATCTTTTAGAAAGCTGTCAAATGTTTTGCTTCAACTGTGCAAATGCCTCTATGACAGCATCATCCTCCCAGTTCATCCTGAGCTAGAGCTATAAACACAAGAGCAGAAGAAATAGGAGCAGCAGTAGACTATATGGCCTATCAAGCCTGCTCCAACATTTAATACAATCATGGCTGATCTTGGGCTACAACTCCATGTTCCCGCCCATTCTCCATATCCCTTAATTCCCTCAGAGACCAAGCATGGGATTTTATGGCCTTGCTCAAGCGAAACCGGAAAAACCCGCCAGAGGTCAACGGACATTTCCATTTTCCGCCCCTCGGACGCTCCGATTCTGTGGTAGGCGGAGCAGTAGTATTTCAGCACAAATATCTACCCATCCCAGCCCTAAACGTGTGTTCATTGCTGCGGCGGTTGCTATTTTGATTATGCACCAGTCATTCAATTCTTTTCTCTCCCTCTGACACTATTTTGGGTTGATTTTCTCAATCTAGGTCAGAGCTTATTTTGTTTATAAGTTACAGACACCTGCCTCCACCAGATTAAATCTTGTGGCTCCCAGAAGCTGGAAATAGTCAGCCAAACCTGCACTCAGAGCAGCGGGACTGGAGAATCCCAGCCGCAGACGAAGTTGGAGAATCCCGGCCATAATAGCTCAGTAAACATGTTTATTGGTGGGAGGGCTTGCAACATTGCAGGTTCCTTTGTGGGCCAGATTCAATTCACTCCAAAGGCACGTGCCAGGTTTGAAGGGTTCATTTTATTAAAAATACATTTTTAAACTAAAATCCTGGAACTTCATCAGAAGCATTTGCCTGATCACTCCATATGTTGTGGGCTGATATAAGGTTAGTTCAATGCACAGTGCAGTGCAATAGTGAGTGAAGAGGCTCTTGGCTATTCAGGCATACATAGGCATGTACTTTTAGTTCCTAAATGATTTTGAAATAACATAACAGTACAACAGTTCAATTCCTCTGAGAATTGTAATTGATAAAGTTTGCACACAGGCAAACCCAATTTCTCTCAAGTCCAAGCACAGATTAGATTTGTACATTGTTTGGTTTCTCATGCAATTGTGACAATCTTTCCACTTCATGCTTTCCTCTGTATGTAAAGTTCAACGACTTTGAAACTAAGGGCAGAATTTTACCATCCCGCCCACCATGGGAATTGTAGCGGGCGGGACACGGACCATGCAAAGGTCCTTTGACCCCAGGCGGGATTTTCCGACCTTGGGGCAAGCCCGTCCAGTAAAATCCCGCCCTGAGTGTCAGAATCAATTACTGCTGGAAACACGGACCGGGATTCTCCGATCTCGTCTGCGGCTAGGATTCTCCAGTCCCGCTGCTCTGAGTGGAGATTTGGCTGAGCGCCAAATGCTCCATCCTCGCTGGCAGTGGCAGTGGGGCACACAACATCAGAGAATTCTGGCCGTGATATTAGAAAGCTGTTTTAATATTAAATAAAAGATGGAGTCCAGAGTCCCTTTAATATCAGAGCATTCTAGTTACTAGTGACCTACATTCACCTTGTACTTCTATAGCTTGCTGAACTTTCACATCCATTTATCCCCTTTGCACCAATGTTTCTCTTGTGTCAGGAGTCTGCTGGCAACTCGAAGCATTTTTCAAATATTTATGACCTGGTTCAAGATAACAGAAGATGTTCTTTCCTTGCAGCAAAATGGATCTCTGCTTGAAAGTCAGCTTTAAACCCAGACAGTATTCTGAATTCTTAACCAGTAAGGCGTCACTCCCTTACACACTTCATGCATTTTTCATTCCCAGTTACATATAAGATGCAATCGTTTCTTAGCTTCAATATCCGCCGAGTTGCTGGAGTGTTATCTTGGTTTAGAATTGCAAACAAAAAGCTAGATTCTTATACATTCCCCCCCTCCCCCCCCCCCCCCCCCCCCACCCCCCACTCTCAACCCCCCCAATTCCAACGGCTATTGAAAAACAAACAGACCACACCGGAATCCAGAGCAGCCTGGAAACTAATTTTAAAAGTAATGTGTTTTTTTTAATGCACCTCGTGAATGTATTTGAAATAAGTTTCTTCAGCCAGTCCCCTGGCACCAGCCAAAATTAGACTCTGGTTATGCTGGAGTTACACCGGAATGAATCAGTCTTGGGGGAATTCTGCTCTGGCGTGGATGTTGCGATCAGATTAGTGTGCTTGGACAAATGCACAGAACCCTCTGCAGAAGGGAAAAAACAGTGAAACAGTCTGAAGCGGTCTTGTATTCTTTAATATGGAACATCAGTAAAATGGGGAAATAAGAATACTAGTCCGAATTGTTTTTTCCTTAACAATAGAGGGGACTTGGAGATTTTGCTTTCTCCTAACATTAGGAACATTAAAATTCAAACTCATAAGTCCCCTGAAGTTCCAGTAGTCAACCAGTCATGATTGGAGTACATTTAGGTTCCAACAAGCAAAATCCGCCTTTCATTGCTTGATTCCTGCCGAGCTCGTAACTTAACCCAAAACAGAAAATGCTGGAAAATCTCAGCACGTTTGACAGCATTTATGGAGAGAGAATAGGGCCAAAGTTTTGAGTCTGGATGACCCTGCGAGGAGGCGACAGTGGGGCCTGCGACGAGGTGAGAGGGGGGCCTGCGAGGAGGCGAGAGTGGTGCCTGCGAGGAGGTGAGAGTGGGGCCTGTGAGGAGGTGAGAGTGGGGCCTGCGAGGAGGCGAGAGTGGGGCCTGCGAGGAGGTGGGAGCGAGGCCTGTGACGAGGTGAGAGTGGGGCCTGCGAGAAGGTGAGAGTGGGGTCTGCGAGGAGGTCGGAATGGGGCCTGCGAGGAGGTGATAGTGGGACCTGTGAGGAGGCGAGAGTGGGAACTGTGAGGAGGTGAGAGTGGGGCCTGTGAGGAGGTGAGAGTGGTGCCTGCGAGGAGGTGAGAGTGGTGCCTGCGAGGAGGTGAGAGTGGGGCCTGTGAGGAGGTGAGAGTGGTGCCTGCGAGGAGGTGAGAGTGGTGCCTGCGAGGAGGTGAGAGTGGGACCTGTGAGGAGGTGAGAGTGGGACCTGTGAGGAGGTGAGAGTGGAGCCTGTGAGGAGGTGAGAGTGGGGCATGTGAGGAGGTGAGAGTGGGGCCTGCGTGGAGGTGGGAGCGAGGCCTGTGAGGAGGTGAGAGTGGGGCCTGTGAGGAGGTGAGAGTGGGACCTGTGAGGAGGTGAGAGTGGAGCCTGTGAGGAGGTGAGAGTGGGACCTGTGAGGAGGTGAGAGTGGAGCCTGTGAGGAGGTGAGAGTGGGGCCTGTGAGGAGGTGAGAGTGGGACCTGTGAGGAGGTGAGAGTGGAGCCTGTGAGGAGGTGAGAGTGGGGCCTGTGAGGAGGTGAGAGTGGGGCCTGCGTGGAGGTGGGAGCGAGGCCTGTGAGGAGGTGAGAGTGGGGCCTGTGAGGAGGTGAGAGTGGGGCCTGCAAGGAGGTGAGAGTGGGGCCTGCGAGGAGGTGGGAGCGAGGCCTATGAGAGTTGATGGGGTGGATTCAGGCCTCAGGAAAGGAGAGCTGGGTTTGTGAGGGATTGGAGACGGGGGCCTGCCGGAAGGTTTTGAGCCTCTGGAATGGAGCCGGGGGAATGGGATGGACGGTATTTGGGCTTCAGGAAAGGAGCAGAGATGGGTTCAGGTCTTGGAGAGAGGTGAACGTCTAAGAAAGGAGTCAATGGGCCCAATTTTACCATTTGGAGTCGAAGGGCCGGATCCGGGCGTAATAGAGATCCGAGCCCGGAATCCTCTTTGCAGCGCGCCCATGCGCTTTTTGACGGCTCCAGTCCGATCCGCGCAGTGAGCGGGGCTTAGCGCTGCCAGAACGATCGGAGCTCTGAACTGCGCATGCGCAGTTCGAAAGAAAATCCGAAGCAGCGTGCCCGGGTGTGAAAGAAAAAAACAGCAGAGAGAGCAGAGAGGGGGGAGGATGGGGGGGGGAGGATGGACTTGGGAGAATCTTGCAAACTGAAAATAATGTAGCATCTTCTTTGTGCTGCCTAATTATCTATGGGAAAGGTAATTAAACTACAGTGTCCTAGTGAGCAATTAGTGACCTGTATAATACATTTGTGATCTGTAACTGGACTGTTGGTGTCCCTGTAGCCATGAGCCAGGTGCCCAAATGTTCAGAGTCATGTGGTGAACTTGGAAGAATTGTCCCCGTGGTGGAACTTGGTTGGAAATAAGATTCAAGGGGATTACTAAATCTGGGAAATCAACCATAGTGAAAAGAAGTTTGTATTGGCAACTCTTCTCTCACATTCCATGGCAGTTGTGCCCCTACTTATGAATATGATTTGCATGGGCAACGTTGGGTGCAGCTAATCTGCCTCTGGAGCAGCCTTGGATCCTTTCTTTCATCTTGTTTTCATCTGAACATTGCACAGAATTAGAGGAATTCCCTTTGGAAGATAATGTCAAAGTTATAATCGCAGGAACTAAAAACCTGACAGTCAAAAACTTGGGAAAATATTTCACAATATATATCCCCCCATCCATAGTTCGAAACCCCCTGGGGGGGGGTGGGGTCTGCCGGGGGGCCTGCCTCCCAGGGGGTTCCGATCCCGGGGGGGGGGGGGGGGGGGGCGTGGTCTGCCGGGGTGGTTAGCGGGGGGGTCTGCGAAGGATGGTCGAGGAGGATGGTGACTTCACAAGGGCAGAGAGGGCTTCGGAGGTTCCCCTGCAGAATAGAAATCCGCTTCGGACTTTTATTCTGCAGGTCACTAAAAGCGTGGATCCGGAACGGACCAGAAGACGGTAAAGTGGGATTTGGTGGTAGGGTTGGGTGCGCGGTTCATTAAGTCGATTTAAATGCATGCTAATGCATTTAAATCATCGGGCCGCCCGATTCAGGCGCGGGCCGGACCCGCGCCCGAATCGGGTGTCGGTAAAGCCGCGATCTGCTCGGAATCGGGTGCAGATCACGGTATAGGCCCGACACCCAACTTTACCGCGATTTCGTGCCCGAAAACGGGCGCAAAGTTTTGGTAAAATCGGGCCCAATGTGTGCATGTGTGAGGCATGAGTTTGTGTGTGAGTGAGCATGAGTGTGTATGTGTGAGTGAGAATGGGTGTGTGTGAGGATTTTTGTGTGTGTGTTTGTGTGTGTGTGTACGAGAGGGATGTGTGTGTGTGTGAGTATGAGTGTGTGTGAGTGAGGGTTTGTGTGTGTAGTAGTAAATGTGTGTGTGGGTGTGAGTGTGGGTGTGGGGTGAGTGTGAGTGTCCAGAAAGGTTGTTTGCATATTAATGACTTCATCCAGTCTTGTCCAGATATGCAGAGTAATTCAGGGTTTTGGCAGTCCAATGTGTATTAGCAGGAAAGCTAAGGCCACCTGACATCTCAATTCCATTCCATTGACAGAAAAGTGTCCATTTGAGTTTATACATCAAAATTTCAGATTTAGATCATATGGTTCTTAAGGCATAAGTGTGACAATAAGGATTACAGGAGAAACCTCTTTATCCAGAGAGTGGCGAGAATGTGGAACTGGCTATCGCAGGATATGATTGAAATGGACGGTGAAGAGAGATGACATAAACATATGAAGGAGAATGGAATTGAGAGTTATGAGGAATGAGGATGTTTGAGAGGTGGTTCAAATGGTGCATAAATGGCAGGGACTGGTTGGACTGAGTGGTATGTTTTTGAGTTGTATATTCTATACATGTAATGGTTATAATTTTTTGCAGCTTTGAACCAATGTTTGGCTCTTATGGTGGTCATGTCAGCCCTCTTGCTGTTAGGATAGTGAAAGAATAGGCTACAACCTCCTCAGAGGGTCAACCAGCCATAGCTTGCCACTCTGTACCGGCTTAACCGTATTAACATTCTTTAGTGCCTGTCTTGTCCGACCTTCCTGACTCAGATTGGGCGGGATTCAAGCAGTGAGGAATGTCCCTGGCTCCAGCATCAAAGTGCAAAAGAAGAGGAGTGAAGGGGGACACACCCCTTTTTTACAGCACTAGTTGCGTAAAGCAGGTGAGATTAAATGTCACACTGTAAATAACAGGCCAGAGAGAAGGGAAGTATCTATCCAGACATCGTTCAGGCATCGTGGGAAATGGGGGGGAGGTGGTCAGACATCAGAGTGGTTTGGACATGGTGAGAGGTGGTGGGAATTGGATATTGGGGGAGGGTGGGTTGGGTCAGATCGGGGGGGGGAGGGTGGGGATTGGGTCAGGGGGTGGGGATTGGGTCAGGATCAGGTTGATGGGAGTGGGGGGGCTTTGAGGCCAGGTTGAACGTCAGTTCGAGGGGGTACGGGGAATCCCATGTGGGTGTGTGGGTTCTGGGGTGTGGAATACGTGGGGGTGGTGTGCTTTGTTTGGCGGGGGGGTTGGGGGTGTGTGGGGAAGTCCTCGGGGGGGGTCAGGATTGTGTGCAGCGTGCCCTCCCCGGGGACGAGCCTGGGTCTTTAAAATAGTTACACTGAAGTTAAAAGTGGTTTTCTTTAACTCTGTCAGAGTAATTACTGGTGTAAGACTGGCAGAATCATTCGAAGTGAGTGATTTTATTAGATGGTTCCCAGCCCAGCACAATTGTCCAGGGGAAGTTAGTGCTTCTGGACAATTGCCAGGTAAACCTTGACCTGGGAACCTCCGAGAGGGATTCCCCACCGCATCTTTGGTGTGGTGTGGGAAATTTACCACTTCGGAGTCAGACTTGGAGGTTCAACAAAACAGTTTTATTTCGGACAAAGCTTTGGGAGAAAGCATTGGTACTCCGCAGTACTAGGCAGCTACCTTCTCAACTACACAATGGTCGTTGATCATTTTTATACCTTTTAGACAATGGGCAGTACGGACATTAGCCGTTAACACATCGTTACAAGTTGAGTAGACAGATACGGACATCGATAGTTAACACATCGTTACAAGCCGACAGGTACGGACATGGACAGTTAACATATCATTGTTCATAGAATGGATACATTTATGCAGTTATGTCCTCTATCAATCACTGGTTTCGATCTATACATTCAGTGGCTGATCTTGTTACATTTATGCATTTATGTCCCCATCTGTGGCTGACCTTATTAACAAACTCATTGTTCTGGGTCTGCTCTTATCTAAAGTGCCTCAAGCTCTGACCAGTTTCCTGCAGCAATTCAGATACTGCAGGTTTTAACTTTTTGTGTAACTGTCTGTGCTAAAAGCCAGTGCCTTTTAATGTCCCTTCCCAGGTAACCATTTTGTGTGCCAGGTAACCATTTTGTGTCCATCACTTTAATTCCACCATAACAGGTGCATCACCCAGATCCGATGCTGGGGAGCCAAGAAGTTCAGGACCAAAGTTTTTTATAAGTGTGCTTACAAAAGCTACTCTTTTGAATCTTGTAACATTTTGACCCCTTTGACCGTGCTTTTGACGTGTCTCTGCATTTTCTTAGATTACCCCAATAACTTTTTTTGAGATCTCCTATCACTCCACCCCTCCCCCCCCAGCCCCCCACGGACATCAGGACCACTGATCGCTCCCTGTGCCGGTTCCCCCTCCCCACGTACATGGCCCCCCCTTCCGCCCCTCCAATTGCCCCCCTGCCGTTCACCACCCAGTCCTTTCTGGATGCGAGGCTGATTTCACTGGCAAAACAGGGCCGACGATGATGATGAGAGACGAGAAACCAGACGTGGGAACCTGATTTTTCGCCTCTCGCCCTATCGTACCGGCTCGCGGCGCTAATCGATCAGCATGGTAAGCCGGTAAGATCGCACCCCAGATCCCTTCTCAAAAGTTATCTGTCTCTTCAGAGGCCGTAACACATTTGTTAACGGGCTAGTTGTTTAGCTGTCGACAGTGCCATATAGTGTTATAGACCTGCTCCATCAATTATCTAAATGCAAAGCCAAGTTTCCGAGAAAGATAGTGAGTAATTGATAGCAGAATCTCTCCTCAGAAAGAAAAAAAATGGGAACCTTGTTAAGCCTGGACCGTGGGGTACAGTTTTTGCCTGCCTCTTTCAAGTCTACGCATATAAGAGGGAACAGGATTCTAATGTAGCAATTCTCATGCCCAGGTCCTTCTTGGAGACTGAGATGTTATTCTCCAGCTGATCAGATTATGGTGTGAGGCCCACTGTTGTTTGGAGCCACAGCATCTATTTTAGCCTCCTTCCAGCCAGGATAAGGAAGGGGGTCAGGACAGCGGGCGCTTTGGGCCCAGGAGATTTCTGCCAGAATTTCCAACTATGGGATGGAAGGGTGAAGTAGGGACACTGCAAAGATACCTCTAGCCTGGAAATGGTATGGATCTCATAGGGCATCGCTTTGACCATGCTCATTATGGTGGAGTTGGTTGTGGAGGTGATCAGGAACGGGTTGTATCTGGCACACATACTAAGATGTAGGTCATTCTATGCATCTTAGGGGCATCTTCTGCCTGATCACAAATTGAAAGTTTGCAGCGAGGTTCAGTAAAATACAAACTAAAGATTGTGGCCACATTTATCCTCTGTACTGACTGAAGAGTATTTTGAATATTTTTCTGGAAAATTGAAATTGCTTTGCAGATCTGACACTTTGGTTTAAAAATGAACCATGTTTGATTTTGTCAACTCATAGTCTGGATTATTTAATGAAATCAAAGTATTCATCTACAATTTAGATTCAGCCCTTTGTCATTTACTATTCAAGCAAGACTTCGTCTCGAGATCAAATAGTTGGGCAAGTGCCAATTAATTTCCTCTTTCCTTCCATTTCCTCCAATATAGTAAAATAAAAACCTGGCAAGCATCCATTCAGAATGCTTGGATGTGAAGTAATGTGTCTTTGAACCCAAAACAAAATGCTTTGAGCCCAAATTGCAGTCGTCTTAATGCTTCATTCAATAAAGCTGAGTTAACCTTGATGTTCCCCATATTCGTTTCCAATGTAATTTGAGAATCCAAATCCACTTAACAGTTAGTGCTTTATTTATGAATAATTAATTTGTGTCGGCATAGTTACCGAGTATTCCCTCAAATTATGACGACTAATATTAGGGCTAGCATTTAAGCCAGCCCTGATTAAAATATCAAGCATGGAATTGAAAACAGAATCTAAAAGAAAGTGAAAACTATTTTGTTACTGTGATTGTAGGGGGACAACATTAATCAGGATAAATATTTTAAAGAACCCCACAAAATCTACTTTATCAATACTGATAATTCTGGGGTTTATAAAAGAGCATTGCCTGGAATAGACACTTTTGTGAGATCAATGTATTGATCCTCCAATGCTAATTAGTTGTGGAAGCTTTTAAAGTGATACTGTCTTCATGAGACATAATTGACACCTGATGCAACTTCAGAGGTCCCTTGCTTTGACCTCGCTCAAAAACGATGGGCAATAGGTGGCACGGTGGCACAGTGGTTAGCACTGCTGCCTCACAGCGACAGAGACCCGGGTTGAATTCCGGCCTTGGGTAACTGTCTGTGTGGAGTTTGCACGTTCTCCCTGTGTCTGTGTGGGTTTCCTCCGGGTGCTCTGGTTTCCTCCCACAGTCCAAAGATGGGCAGGTTAGGTGGATTGGCCATGCAAAATTATGCCTCAGTGTCCCAAGACGTGTAAGTTAGGGGGATTAGAGGGATAAATATATGAGGTTACGGGGATTGGACCTGTGTGGGATGCTCTGTTGGAGGGTCAGTGCAGACTCAATGGGCCAAATGGCCTCCTTCTGCACTGTAGGGATTCTATGTTGAATCAAATCTGATGTGGAGACGCCAGCATTGGATTGGGGTAAGCACAGTAAGAAGTTTCACAACACCAGGTTAAAGTCCAACAGGTTTATTTGGTAGCACAAGCCACTAGCTTTCGGAGCGCTGCTCCTTCATCAGGTGGGTGGGAATTCTGTTCACAAACAGAGCATATAAAGACACAAACTCAATTTACAAAATAATGGTTGGAACCATTATTTTACAGGTTTTATATAAATGCAAGCACTTCTTCCACAAAAACGCTGCAGCATATAGCATAATTTCTCTTCAGCTTGGTATCCTTTGTCAAAAGTGACTTCTAAATTAATTTATAAAGAACTCTTGCCACCCGAATGTTTGACACCCTAACCGAGTCCTATCATTGTTGCGGTTTTCGGCTGGTTATGACAATGAAATTTCTCACTACTTTTGTTGAGAAAAGCCCTCACTTTAATACGATAAAATTCATTGAAAGATTTCTCCTGATAAATTGATCATCGTGTTATCTATAATTATGTTAATAAAATTGGTTTAACACTTTTTTTAGTTACTGCTTTTTCTTTTCCTCAGTTCCATTGTTGATATTTTAATTTGAGATATTTTTTGCCAATTGGTGAAACCAGACTGATTACAAATCTAGGCAGAGGTATTTTTTTTAATTTTACGACTCTGTTTCAAATTAGTAAATTGAGGGAGAAGTAGAGTATGCCATCGATGTGTCCTTGCAGTATAAATTAAGACCATATGAGTTGTTTGTTGCTGATTTATTCCCCCCACCATTATATGGATCGTAAATGATTGATGTATGAGTTCCTGGTGTACTGTCATGTAAAACTAGTCCAATTCTTTATAAATGTCTCTATTTTTCATAAATGTCTCCTGCCTCAGGCATGGCTTTGCTTATTGAAGTCAGGCTCAGTTCCGCCAGCAGTGTTTGTAGCCACGAGTTTCAAATGGACAGGCTTGCTGAAGCAATCCACTGAGACCATAAACAACAAAATAAACTTAAGCCCTTAGGAAGTGATAACTGATTGATTACCTAAGGGAAGCCTTGAGGGAATACGCCAAAGACAACTACAATAAATAACTTTGAATCTCTTACCTGTTGATATGCTTCAGAACTGTCCAAATTATATGTTAATTTGCCAAATGTTATAGCAACAGACATATAATCCCGTTCAGGTCAGTGCTCTCAGGTGTATGACTGAATACCCTACATTCAAAAGTAAAGTTTATTTATTCATCACAAGTAGGTTTACATTCACACAACAATTAAGTTCCTGTGAAAATCTGCATTAGTGTTTAGAATATATGGTATCATATTATTTTTAAAAATGTTAATATTATCTTTGATATAAAAGTAGCAGAAAATGTTTAAAGAAAATGAAATACTTTTAATTCCCTCTGAAAGGTTGATTGGCCAACAAAATTAAGCTTAGGGAGGGGGAGAAATGCAAAATAATCGAACACTCTCTTTGAGTTAAATTTAGTTAGGTAACGTTGGACAGTTCTCAATTTTTGCTGGCCCAAAATCAAGTGGGCGTTTAGCTTAAACAAAAACAGAAAAGTTGAAAACACTCGGCAGGTCAGGCAGCATCTGTGAAGTGGGTGTTTCTGGCACATCAAGGTTTTGGGAATGTGGGCATTTCATTGGAACTTAAAGATGTTGCCAATGAAGAGTGCTCAAAACAAACAGGAAGAAGGGGAAGCCAGAGGGAAAGCAGTAGGCAGTAGAATGACTTGTATTTTTTTTCTGATTTACGTGGTTGAAACCATTCATAATTTTGAACACTTCTAACAGGCACATCTTAACTTTTTTTGATTCCAAAGAAAATTAGTAAGGTTTGCCTTGAAAAATACTATAATTCAAAAGCAACAGAACCACAATGATAACCTTAAAATGAAAGAATATTTTGTGAACTTTTATCAGACAACGCCAAAATTATGTGTGATTTTGCTTGCGGTGTAGAAATTATAGATGCTGTTTTTAGTTTCCTACATGGCATTTTGTCAACAATATTCAAGAACCGTCTGAACCATACTTTTCCCCTTTGACACGAGTGCCTTTATACTTAATTTAAAATAAAGATACATTGTTCAGGAGACAGATTGTATCAGCAGAACTAAAATTGGGAAATCTCCCGATAAGATCATTTAGAAAGAAAGTATTGTGTCCTTTTAACATCTGGGGCTTGGGTTCAAATCTAACCCAGACTGATGATTTAAAATTCTACTTTCTTTGATGCCTCATAAATAAAATGGGTTAAAAAATGTCTCGGTTTACTACCCAATGAACATGAGCTCATAACACCAAGCTACCCATAATTCAGCATTACAATTAGCAGTCAATTGCGAGTCTCAGTCAAGGGGGCCCTAAGGACGAGGGGGGTGGGCAGTCACAATTAATCATAGTATAGTATGTGGTTTCAGCTTCCCTTGCATTTTTCTTGTGCACTCTTATTTACAAAGATACCAAATGTAGTAAGGGCAGCTTTACGATATATTACTAAGTGGTAAATAACTTGATCACTGCAAATTAGCAAGTTAATATTGTGCTAGAATTCGTTGGCAGAATAGAACATAGAACATAGAACAGTACAGCACAGAACAGGCCCTTCGGCCCACGATGTTGTGCCGAGCTTTATCTGAAACCAAGATCTAGCTATCCCATTCCCTATCATCCTGCTGTGCTCCATGTGCCTATCCAATAACCGCTTAAATGTTCCTAAAGTGTCTGACTCTACTATCACTGCAGGCAGTCCATTCCACACCGCAACCACTCTCTGCGTAAAGAACCTACTTCTGATATCCTTCCTATATCTCCCACCATGAACCCTATAGTTATGCCCCCTTGTAATAGCTCCATCCACCCGAGGAAATAGTCTTTGAACGTTCACTCTATCTATCCCCTTCATCATTTTATAAACCTCTATTAAGTCTCCCCTCAGCCTCCTCTGCTCCAGAGAGAACAGCCCCAGCTCCCTCAACCTTTCCTCATAAGACCTACCCTCCAAACTAGTGATGTGTTATATTGATCACACTATTATTAACGTGTAAATTGTCCAGCAGCTTGTGGTGAACTGATGTCCTGTCAGTTGTGAATCACCACAAGTTGTTGGATGATTTCTACCACTCTGTTGTTAGCATCAGAAAACAGAACTCACTGCCTGCCTTCCTATGAGTGTCAAATAATTGCTGCATTTGCTCATTAATTATGATCAATTATATCAATGAGGTGAGGATTACCAGGGAAAGAGTCGGGCCCATTAGGGACCAAGAGGGAAATCTGTGGGTGCAGTCAGAGGACATTGGTATAGTGTTGAACGAAGACGATTGGAGAACAGCTAATGTGGTTTTCGCTATTTAAGAAAGGTTGTAAAGAACTACAGACCAGTGAGTCTCACATCAGTGGTAGGGAAACTATTGGAGAAAATTCTGAAGGAGAGCATCTATCTCCACTTGGAGAGGCAAAGCTTGATCTGGGTTTGATGGTGGCACAATGAACATAGAACATAGAACATAGAACATTACAGCACAGAACAGGCCCTTCGGCCCACGATGTTGTGCCGACCTTCATCTGAAACCAAGATCAAGCTATCCCACTCCCTACCATCCAGGTGTGCTCCATGTGCCTATCCAATAACCGCTTAAATGTTCCTAAAGTGTCTGACTCCACTATCACTGCAGGCAGTCCATTCCACACCCCAACCACTCTCTGCGTGAAGAACCTACCTCTGATATCCTTCCTATATCTCCCACCATGAACCCTATAGTTATGCCCCCTTGTAATAGCTCCATCCACCCGAGGAAATAGTCTTTGAACGTTCACTCGATCTATCCCCTTCATCATTTTATAAACCTCTATTAAGTCTCCCCTCAATCTCCTCCGCTCCAGAGAGAATAGCCCCAGCTCCCTCAACCTTTCCTCATAAGACCGACACTCCAAACCAGGCAGCATCCTGGTAAACCTCCTCTGCACTCTTTCCAGCGCTTCCACATCCTTCTTATAGTGAGGTGACCAGAACTGCACGCAATATTCCAAATGCGGTCTCACCAAGGTCCTGTACAGTTGCAGCATAACCCCACGGCTCTTAAACTCCAACCCCCTGTTAATAAAAGCTAACACACTATATGCCTTCTTCACAGCTCTATCCACTTGAGTGGCAACCTTTAGAGATCTGTGGATATGGACCCCAAGATCTCTCTGTTCCTCCACAGTCTTCAGAACCCTACCTTTGACCCTGTAATCCACATTTAAATTAGTCCTACCAAAATGAATCACCTCACATTTATCAGGGTTAAACTCCATTTGCCATTTTTCAGCCCAGCTTTGCATCCTATCTATGTCTCTTTGCAGCCTACAACAGCCCTCCACCTCATCCACTACTCCACCAATCTTGGTGTCATCAGCAAATTTACTGATCCACCCTTCAGCCCCCTCCTCTAAGTCATTAATAAAAATCACAAAGAGCAGAGGACCAAGCACCGATCCCTGCGGCACTCCGCTAGCAACCTGCCTCCAGTCCGAAAATTTTCCATCCACCACCACCCTCTGTCTTCGATCAGATAGCCAGTTACCTATCCAATCGGCCAACTTTCCCTCAATGGTTAGTACTGCTGCCTTACAGCGTCAGGGACCCGTGTTCAATTTCAGCCTCGAGTGATTGTGTGGAGTGACTGGAAGTCAGTGTCCAGTGGTGTACCACAGAGATCTGTGCTGGATCCCCTATTATTTGTCATTTATATAAACGACATTGATGACTATAGGGGTAGGATTAATATGTTTCCAGATGACACAATGATTGGCTGAGTGGTTAACAGTGAGACTGAGTGTCTTGGGCTACAAGACGATATAGATGACATGGTCAAGTTACTGGATAAGTGGCAGATAGAATTTAACCCTGAAAAGTGTGAAGAGATACAGTTTGGAAGGAGTAGTTTTACATGGAAGTGTTCATGAGGGTGGTTGAGGCGGCTTGCCTCACATCCTTTAAAATGTACCTGTATGAACACTTGGCACGTCATAACACTCAAAGCAATGGGCAAGTGTTTCTCGTGTGTTAGTGCAGACTTGATGGGCTGAAGGGCCTCTTCTGCACTGTATGATTCTATGAATTAAACTTCCCATAGACAGTTAAGACCGCAATTGAAAGATAAGGACCCTTTAAAGACAACACTTGTTCTCCTGAAATGCCACTCATTCTCCGACCCATAAAGGGAACAATTAAAACTGTGTAGTCTTACTCCTGCAATTGTGTCTTTGTCGATATATGCCGTGTTTGTGAAACCTACCTCTCCACTCACCTGATGAAGGAGCAGCGCTCCGAAAGCTCGTGATTCCACATAAACCCGTTGGACTTTAACCTGATGTTGTGAGACTTCTTACTTACTCCTGCAGGTAGAGAAATATTCTAGGAAATTTTTAAAATTAAATTTGTTCTCAGGTTTTATTATTAATTTTCCTTTCTATCTCTTTTTCCCCCTCTCTTAATCCAATCTTCCTCTTCCCCCCTTTTTATCTGACCATTTATTTGTCTCCAATACATCTTGTTTGCTTTTCAATCTCTAAATCTCATTGGTTCAGGAGATAGACTGTTGATCCTGCAGTTCGCTAAGATCTCTCACCGCACTATCAGATGGCAATTTGGGGCACAACTTGTTTGAAATGTAATACAGACGCCATCTTACCGTAAGCACTGGATCTGTTGCTGCTTCACATGTTTGACTGTGATCTGTACTTACTACTCTCTGGAGAGTCTGTGACTGGGATTTCCTGGCTCGCACCATATCAGCTTTGCTACGGTGGATGCAGCAAGTCATTCAAATGACCATTGACTTCGGCGGGAGTGGAATGTCCTGGTGGTGGGAGGGACTGGAAAATTTTGGCATGTGGACAGAGAAGTGCTGGACAAGGCAAGAAAAGCAGCCTGTCAATTGTAAATCACCACAAATTGTTGACCTTTCTCACCACGTTGTGCAGCACTTAGGATGCGAGTCCCATGCAGTCTGCACAGATGTGTACAGATGAGATGGGGCCTGAAAGAGCTGCAATGTCGGATTTCCAGAGGTCGGAGCGCCGTTTATAAAGGGCGCCCTAATCTCCCAGGAAGGAAAAAGAGAAACCCCACCCCCCTCCCACTTTCCTTCATGCCCAGCAGCCGTAAAGAGAGGCAGCCGCTATGTTGGAGAGATTGTGAAGGTGGATGAAAACTATTTTTTTCTGTTGCATAAATATTCAAATTTTATGTAACTGTGCAGAATAAGTAAGAATTATAGAAATGTTTTTCTCCTATTTTTTTCCGAATTTCTGCTGTTTATACTTCTGAGAATTGCTTCAATATGTAGCAAGTGGGTTCTTCAAAAATCTCTTCAATTAAGCTTCAGCTAAAGTTATTTAGTGATATATGTGGTTAGAATGCATTTTAATGCAGCATAGTGTATTTTAGTTTTAAGAGTTTCTTTAATGTAATGCTAATCGTTAGAAGCTTCTTAAAAGTTACGCTTGATACATGTGGCAAGGAATTCTGCAGCATTTTATAATTTACTGTTACAAATCTATTTCTGTCATTTAGCAACTGGAATGCTTTAGAAAAGTGTAATGTTTAAAATGACATATGCAAGCCACCTGTAAACTGATGTGAACTATCTCCTTACCAGGTAGCACCGAATCCAGTGCAGAATCCAATCTTGGTCTGAAGACAAGCTCACCCCCGAGCACCTCAAAATCTGCTCTTTGCTTACTGCAATCATGCTACTTACTGCAACCATGAGATGGCATGGTGGCACAGTGGTTAGCACTGTTGCCTCACAGCGCCAGGGATCTGGGTTTGATTCCTGGCTTGGGTCACTGTCTGTGCAGAGTCTGCACGTTCTCCCTGTGTTTGCATAGGTTTCCTCCGGGTGCTCCAGTTTTCTCCCACAGTCCAAAAGACGTGCTGGTTAGGTGCATTGGCCATGCTAAATTCTTCCTCAATGTACCCAAACAGATGCCAGAGTGTAGCGACTAGGGGATTTTCACAGTAACTTCATTGCAGTGTTAATGTAATGTTACTTGTTACTCTGATAAATAAAATGTGGAGGGCTCAATGCAGGCACAGGGACCATCAGAGATGAGTCAGGCAACACGTCCACCTACTGATGAAGAAGATCAATTACCCACCCCAGAGAGTATACAAGCAAAGGATATCATATGAAATGATGTCCGAGGAGTTGTATTTCAGGAGGCTGTGCTTCAGCAAGGATGCCTCTGTGAGAGGTCAAAGGATGACCTGAAGCCAGTCTCAAAATGCCTGAACAGTGGGAGTGAGACTCACCACAACATTGAATTTAATTATATGTGGGTCATTTCAACATGGAACTGATGACATGGGTGATATTTCCCAGAAATGCAGGTCCTTCCATTATCTGGTGAGGACCTGCACTCACCAGATAATGGAAGGAATTTTTCATCAGGCTTCAGAACTCATTTGTTTCGACATGCCCCTGTGAGGATGCAGGAGAGGGCTCTCACATTCTCCAAGATTGCTGGTTCCCTCAAAATGATTCGGGTTGTTGATGGAATGCATGTTGCATTGAAGGCACCAATAGATGAGGCTGTCTGTCCCGTAACCAGGAAGGGATTCCATTCATTGAATGCAATCATAGCATGTGATGCCAAAAGGAAGATCTTCAACATGAATGCAGACATCTGGGTTTGGACAATTCAGGAAGATGTGCAGAACTAAAACCCCTAGGTATACAGATAGAATCTTCACACATGAAGCCATCAATGGAATTGAGAAATCTCAAAAAGAAGAGGAACAAGAAGACCCAGGGTTCATTTACCCTGAGGAACTCAAGGTTACCCCAGACCATGAGGACATCACCAGGGATTAAAAAATGGCTACTGGGTAAAAAAATCACTGATAATGTGGCTTATGATATCACTTCAGAAGACCACCAATGAAACACAGGAACAAAATAAGTGTGCACATATAGCAACCCGACAGGTTGTGGAGAGGACAATAGGAATTGTAAAATCACCTTTGCGTTGCATGGACAGGTCAGGGGGAATTTTACAGTGCTCACTGCAATAATTCCCAAGATTGCGGTAGCATGTTGTGTATTGCACAACATTGCCCTCCAGGCTGGACTGACCTTTCACCCTGAAGATGACTTAATGCTGGAAATGGAGGAGGTGGAGAAGTGCAATGTGGATCCAAATGCAGACAAGTCCCATGGAGCACCTGAGGGGACATAGGCTCCAGCCACCACCAGGGCAGCTTGGGTTCGCCTGCTTGCTACACTTCTGTGACTGCTAGATCATTACTCTTTATTAAATTGAGATCTGCAAATTTCCTACCTTCCCCTTTCCCTCACACCCTTCATTCTGAATTAAGACAGGAACTGCTGTTTTAAGGTTAAATAAATTATTTTATTTTCGTTAAAAATGCTTGAAAAAGATTTGAGGTAGATACAGTTTCAGATTTCAAAGTTCAGCTGTTTCAACTTCTCTTAATTTAGTGAATAGATGTTTTTATAAAACTTTTCAAAGACTATCACAAATGTGTTATTCAACTTCAAAACATTTGATATTTTAATATAAGATAACTATTAATGAATAACAAACAAGAAATCTGAAGTAGAACAGTACATATTCAAACAAAGGCATAAATATACTAATAAATAACAGTCCAAAAAATAAATATAAAGTCAAATATAATAGAATACAGTGTGTTGTCAAATTAGAATTATAGAATCCCCACAATGCAGAAGGAGGCCATTCAGCCCATCAAGTCTGCACCGACCACAATCCCACCCAGGCCCTATTCCCGCAACCCCACTTATTTACCCTAGCTAGTCCCCCTGACACGAAGGAGCAATTTAGCATGGCCAATCAACCTAACCCTCACACCTTTGGACTATTGGATGAAACCAGAGCACCCGAAGGAAACCCACGCAGACACAGGAAGAATGTGCAAACTCCACACAGACAAGTGTGGATATATTAGCGGTCCATATATCAATAAATCTCCTGTGCTGCCATCTTCTACATGTGCAAATAGCTACACTTAAATTCACTTAATAACATTTTGGGTTTAAAATACATAAGACAAACTAAGTGCACTTAGAAAAATTGACTAACAATAATATCAAATGATTAAAATAAATAAAAAAGACATTACACTTAACAATTAGTAAAAACAATAGCATTAAATGTTTAAAATTAATGAGAAAAGTAAAAAAAAAGGCTGTGAAATACTTGGGAAATGGTGGAGATGCTTCAATATCTTAAAATGCCATTGTTATCTGACATCCATCATAATGAGTTCTTCGAAAGGTTAGTGATGCCACAAATCAATTCCTGCCTCCCAGACTGCCTGGATCCACTACAGTTCGCCAACCGCCACAACAAGGTCCACAGCAGATGCCATCTCCCTGGCCCTACTCTCAACGCTGGAACACATAGATAACAGAGACACCTATGTCAGACTCAGACTCCTATCCACCTGACTACAGCTCAGCCTTTAACACCATTATTCCAATGAAACTCATCTCCAAACTTCATGGTCTGGGACTCGGCTCCTCCTTCTGCAACTGGATCCTGAACTCCCTAACCCACGGACCGCAGTCAGTAAGGATAGGCAACAACACCCCATCCAAGATCATCCTCAACACGGTGCCCCACAAGGCTGTGTCCTCAGCCCCTTACTATACTCCTTGTACACCTCTGACTGTATTGCCAAATTCCCCTCTAACGCAATTTTCAAGTTTGCTGATGACACCACCATTGTGGGTCGGATTTCAAACAATGACGGGACACAGTACAGGAAAGAGAGAATCTGGTGAACTGGTGCGAAGACGATAATCTCTCCCTCAATGTCAATAAAATAAGGGAGATAGTCATCGACTTCAGGAAGCGTAGTGAAGGGCATGCCCCTGTCTACATCAATGGGGACAAAATAAAAATGGTCAAGAGGTTCATGTTTCTAGATGTCCAGATCACCAACAACCTGCCCTGAACCCTCCATGCAGACGCTATAGTTAAGAAAGTCCACCAATGCCTGTACTTTCTAAGGAGACTAAGGAAATTTGGCATGTCCACTACAACTCTCACAACTTCTACTGATGCACCATAGAAAGCATTCTTTCTGGATGTATCACAGCTTGATATGACTCCTGCTGTGTCCAAGACTGCAATAAACTACACAGGGTCGTGAATGAACCCAGTTCATAACTCAAACCAGCCTCCCATCCATTGACTCTGTCTGCACTTCCCGCTGCCTCAGAAAAGCAGCCAGCATAATCAAGTATCCCATGCACCCCAGACATGCTCTCTTCCACCTTCTTCCATCGGAAAAAAGATATAAAAGTTTGATTCTGGAACAGCTTCCTCCCTGCTGCCATCAGACTTTTGATTGAACCTACCTCATATTAAGTTGATCTTTCTCTACTCCCTAGCTATGACTATAACACTACATTCTGCACTCTCTCCTTTCCTTCCCTATGTGTGGTATGCTTTGTCTGTATTGTGTGCGACTAATACATGTGACAATAATAAATCAAATCAAATCAAATTGCTTGTAGCTGCCTTTAAGGGGCATTCCCAGGTCCTCTTATTCATGGGGGAGGCATGACCTCGACTATCCTGCCCTACAGTGAGGCCTGCCTAATTTGCTTTGATTGGGGCACCAGGGACAGCCATGAATCAGAAGCTGTGGGTAAATTTGGCTTGCAGGCAAGTAGGCAATTAATTATTTCATTCTCAATGGTCAGCAATGGTTCTGATGCGAGATGGAAATTATGGGCCTATGTGTTCTTTGCAATCAATTGTTGCTCCTCAGTCAAAAAGCCTGTTTTGACGTCACCACAAAAGTTGAGGGAAACTATTATCATGGATCTATTCTGACTTTTAAACATTCTCTCCGAAGCTATTTACTGGTCTGCAAAGGCCTTAGACAGAATTAGCATAACATTGAGGAAAGATGCTGGACCGCTGTGTCTTTTCACACATAGGAAGATACTTCATCCACTGATGAAACAGGTCCAACCGCAACTAAAGGAGATGACCCAGGTAGGAGTTATTTTTCCTGCCACTAAGCCTACAGAGTGGTGCTCCAGAACGGTTCCGATTCCTAAATCATGTGGCTCCCTTTGCATCTGTGTGGACTTGACACAACTTAATAATGTTCTGATGAGGAAAATTCATCAAATGTCCTCAGTGGGCCACAATTTGACTAAGCTGTCCAGGACCGCAATCTTCACAAAGCTCGATGCCAATAGCAGCTTTAGGCGGGTGCTTCGATGGAAAATCTAATTTGACAACAGTCTTTATTAATCCATTCGGCAGATTTTATTTTAATCAGTTACTGTTTGGCATAACCTTGGCACCCAAAATTATTCAATGAACAATGTCTACCATCTTGCAGGGTCTTAACAGTGTAATATGTCACATGGATGACATCCTTGTCCATGAAGCAACCACTAAAGAACTCAATCTGAGGGTTAAAGCGGTTTTGAACTGTTTGCAGGAAGAAGGTCTGACACTTTCTGGTAAGTGTGAATTCTCCAAAACATCCATTCAATTTTTAGGCCATATTGTGGGTAGTATGGGAATCATGGCATACCCCCAGAAAACAAGGGTCATCAGTGAATTTCCAACCCCAGCATCCATCCCGAATCTTCAATGATTCTTTGATGTGGTCAATCAGCTGGCAAAATTCCCGTCAAATGTAAAGCAAGTTACTGAGCCCTTCAGACAGTGACTGAAGAAGGATTAAGCATAGTGTTGGGAAATCAGGAGAAGGAATTCTGTCAGGTTAAGGACATGCTGCTCTCACCACACTTCTTATCTCATTACAACCATCACTGCCCACCACAGTTACATCACCCACAGGACTGGGAACAGTCCTGTTTCAAGAACAATCAAATGGGTGCCATGGACAGGTGTGTTACACATCTTGGGTGTTGTCTGAAGCTGAAATGAGGTATGTTAAGAGAGAGAGAGGCACTTGCAGTCATGATGGCTTATGAGAAATCCGCCGACATATCATCAGACTAAAAGTCATAAATGAGAAGAACCACAAACCATTAGTCTCATTAATGGTTGAAAAGGAACTCACCAGAATGCCTCCGAGAATCCAGAGATTCCTCTTGAGATTAATGTGTTTGGCTTACAAAGCAAAGTTGATGACAAGCTGTTGCTGACAGTGGAGACATTGTCCAGGGTCATTGTGTACCATCCTGTACCACAGGATATCAGCCTATTTGACAAGATCAAGTCCTATACTCAGTTAGTGGCAGCACAATTGCTACAACAAATATACCTGGAGCAGATGCAGGATGAGGACTGCATTGCCATTCGTCAGTGCTGCATTGCAAGGTTGGCCACAGCAGTGTTCCAGTGGAATGATAATGTAAACCTATTTCAATCAAAGGAAGCACTTTAATATAATTGATGATGTGTTGGTGGATGATGAGAGGCCAGTGTTTCCGGTCTTACAGCAGCCAGAGGTTTTAGAAAGAATACAGCAGGGCCACATGAGCATTATAAAATATAGAGCATGAGCCCAGTCTGCTGTGTGGGACTGGGAATATTGAAATCTATAGAAGAAATTATTTCTCAATAGTGTGGGTAGTGGACAGACCAGATCAGAGACCTTACAACCATTCAATTCCCTCATTGACATGGGAATGTCTGGGAATGGATCTGTTTATCTACAATGGGAAATCCTTCCTTATAATGGCTGATGAATTCTCCAAGTGGATTGAGGTGAAACATTTATAAACTGTGACCACTGAATCGGTTATTCTGGCTTTGAAAAAAGTCTTTGCAACACACGGCATTAAGGACCAGGTGGTTTCTGATAATGGCCCGCAATTCGCCAATGACGGATTCACCCATTTTGCCCAGAACGATGGATTTGTACATCTCACTAATTCCCCCAGGTAGCCCCGATCCAACAGCAGGTCAGAAAGTGGCGCCCATACTATTCAAACCCTCTTAGAGAGGAATGAAGATTTTCCAATGGCACTCCGAACATAAAGGTCCACTCCAGGGCAACGTGGATTAGCACCACCTGAACTGTTAATGGGCAGAAAGCTGTGAATGCGGCTTCACACCCTAACTAAAAAAATAATAATTCCAGGGCTGGATGTCCAGGACAACTAGAGTTCAGGAACAAGAGTCGTCCTTTCAGAAACAACACATTTCCAACAACAAGAGGTGACATACCAGGAATCCACCAAGGCTGAAGAAAGGAGGCAGAGTATGGAAAAGGGAACAAGACATGTTATTAAACACGCCAGCCGCACCCCCCCCCCCCCCCCCCCCCCGCCTCCACCAACCCCTGCCAAATATTGACCCGACATCACGTTGGTGCGGTTCATAACAGGTTCACCCAGACATGAACCTGCCAATGGATCCCCCATGGGTGTAAAGGTGAGTAAAATCCCCAGGGAAGAGGAACATAGCCAAGCAGTGGCCTGGCCATGCCCACTGGCACTGTTCCTTGTCACTGCCATGTTGGCACCATGCCCATGCCAATTTGGCAGTACCAACCTATGCCAAGGGGCAGTGCTAGGGGCAGACCTCAATAGGAGCCTCATGGAAAGGGAGGGCCCATTTATTTGTGATGGTGGGGGCGGGGGGTGGGGGAGCGCAGACGTTGTAGCTGGGGATGCCGGTGATGGCCATTTAGAAGGTTGGGGGGGTGGTTGGGGGGGAATGGTGAGTGCCAGCATTGACTGTATGGGTGGGGGCTTGAGGAGCAAGGTGTCTGATGTTCAGGCGGAAGGGTGGGGGCGGTGCCGGCTCAGATTGGGGTTGGGGGTGTTGCCGGCTCCAATCAGGTCGGTGAAGGGGGGAAGGGTCTCCAATCAGGGGGTGGGGGGTGGGGTGCCGGGAGTCCCAAAACTTTCCTTGCTAACCTGGCACATGGAGGTCATTGTTTGCTCTGATCAGGACACCCTTTAAACATGGCACCTTGATCTCAGTGCAGCCAGCTTTGCCAGTGTGTTGAGGCCCCACTCCTCTACTTGACGGCATGAAACTCACCCAGCTGATTTTTTGTGGCAGAGTGTGATAAGATCTGGAGAGAAACACACGATTTTTCTCATCGGAACCAACACTGCCATTTTTTGGTAAGATTTCGCCCAATATGTTTATTGACATCGATTGAGGGATAAATATTGGGCTGTACAACAAGGTGAAGTTCCCTTCCCCTCTGCACAATAGCATGAGGGGATATTAACATCTGCCTGAAAAAACCGATCGAGCCAAAATTTTCTTGTCTCACCCACTGCAGGAATCATAGTGGCCGAGACAGGAAATTTGGCAGACCATTTAAAGCTCAGTTGAGCTCGGGTGGAAATTTCCGGTCTTGGGGCGCGTGTGAATGTTAGGTTACAACAATTGTGAAAATTAAAGTTCCGTAATTGCCAAAAAAACTCTGTCAAGTAATGGAAAATGCTTATCAGCATACGAGGCCTTCAGTGAAGCCACACTTATGTTCTCAGGATAAACGACTAAATCTAAAACCTTGTGTTTGTTCCATAAACACTCCTTCCAGCCTTGGCCACAGGATGGGAAATAAGGCAATTCCATAACAACATACCAAATAGCAAGTTATGGGAACATATTATGCTAATGAAGGATTAGCAGCAGACAGTTTTCTACTGGATAACAAAGAGCAAAAAGCTATGCTATGATTGGTGGATTGTGTTCTCACTTAGGCACAAGTAATTAGAAACTTGAAAGGTTTGAGTACTCACCGTGCATTATTTGGGTTAACCCTCAACACGCGCACAGCCGGAGGATCCCACACAGAGGGCCCAATTTTACCATTTTGATTCTAAGTGCTGGGCTGACTTGCAACTGTGAATGTTTAAAATTCGACTTTTAGACCCGTTCTCAGGTGACACACTTTGCCTGCAAAAATATCAGCGAGTCCAAATCACGCTGCACAAGCCTTAATGCTGCTTAACGCGCCCAAAATCCTGCAGCTCTGATCGGAGTCTCCAACTGCACACGTGCAGAAAAAAAGGATAGAATGCTGCTCCCCTGCCACATCCCTTCCGGGCCGGAGAATACCTCCCCCTGGCCCCCACAGACATTGCCCCACCGCCAGGACATTACTGACCCCCTTACCACACCCCCGCCCCCTCCCCCCCCCCCCCCCCCCCCCACCACCCAGACCGATCACGGGCCCTTCCCCTCTTTCCCCCCTCAACCGATCTCAGGCAGAGTGACAGTGGACCCTCCTTGCCCTCCACTAATCTCAGGCAGAGTGGCAACCAACCTTCCTTCCCCCCCATTGATCTCAAGCAGAATGGCAGCGGACCCCTCCCCCCGCTTCCCCCCACTGATCTCAGGCAGAGTAGCAGCGGACCCACCTTCCCCACTCCCCCCACTGATCTCAAGCAGGGAGCCATCGGACGCTAGGCACCTACCTCCTCACTAACTGGAGCGCCCGAATCGGACTTCTATGGAGCATGTCTGATTCGTGCCGATTCTGGATGGGCGAACGCGGTAGTAAAGGGGGAAGTGCCGGTGAAGTTGGGCGTGCAGCCCATGAAGTCAATTTAAATGCATTCAAATGCACTTAAATGGCCATTGCACCCATTCGGGCATGGACCCGATCGGGGCCATTTTTCGGCCTTGGTAAAGGGGGAACTGGCACGGAGACAGGCGCGGATCATACTACTCACCTCACACCCGACTTTACTAAGTTTTTGCGCCCGCAAATGGGCGCAACTTGATGGTAAACTCGGGCCCAGAGTCTCAGTTTAACATATCATCCTCATACATTGAAGTGTCAAATTCGATTGTTATGTTCAAGTCTCTGCTGTGGGACTGAAAGCCATTACCTTCTGACACAGAAGCCGGAATGCTACCAAACTGAGCCACAGGTAACCATGCTAAAGACTGCCTCACCCGCTCCCAGTGAAACCTTCCATTCAGCATAAAGGATCTTTGCCTTCAGAAGGTTGGCAAACTCCTGTATTCCTGCATTTGGAGTTGGGAATAAAATAGGAATGTACGTGACCACAACAGGTACATTAGATTGAATGAATATCTCTCATTTCACAAATAAAGTTGATTTTATTATTTGTTACCACTGATGACGACACCAATAGTGAAGACTGCTATTCAAAAACAGCTGTGGATCAGCAAAAACATTCTTCCCTTCAATAGTTTCCAGAATGTCAGTGATAAATATTGTCACTTACAAAGTTTGCCATTCCAGAAAAGTCCTTGTCACTGGGAGCTGAACTCAGGAAAAATGAAATCTGTTTAAAAGTATTTTCACATTGTTTTCCCAACAACACCTGGCTGCAATGAAAGAAAACAGAGCTTACAAAACTAAAAGTGAATTCAGCACCCCTGTGCTCCCAGTGGGGATGTTTGTCTCTGGTTAATGTGGGCAGTAGAATCGGGGCATTAATGTCATTCCCTGTGTCTGACCTACATTCAGTTTGAGAATGATTTCTCTGATGGGTGCTTGGAAGTGTGGAAATGAATTTCATCATTACTCACACACTAACAATATAATTTAATATAATTCATTTGGCATCATGAAACCCATTCAATCCAGATGGCCTGTATGATTACTTTTTTCACAGATTCCTCAGCAGCTCCTGTTGAACCTCCGAGGGACGTCTTCTCTATCAAAGAGACGGTACTACTGATTTAACCCTCTCTGATGGATCGGGAATGTTGGGGGCGAACTCTCCCAGCCCATAGTGCTGCTCTAGCAGCTCAGCAGGCCAGGGGAGTCAAACAGGGATCATGTGGTGGGCTTCCCACTGGGCGCCACGGCCTCCACTCACCTCCAGTCGCCGGATTTCCAGCGTCATCAGTTCTGTGCCAGAGATCAACGTGGAGCTGAATAAATTATGCTAATGGAAATTAACATTTCATTAGTGGGCCCAGACTGAAGACTCCAGGCCCACTAGCATCTCTCCCCCCCCCACCCCACCGTCCCCCCGTTCCCCCCCCCCCCCCCTCCCCACCGCCCCCCCGGCCAGGAGTGTTTTGCTCCAGCAGGTTTACAATAGCTCCCCACTAGCAGGGAGCTGGAGCGCCGACCCCACTGGAGTGAAGTGGGGGGCCATGGCGCACCCCCAGACGGTCGGGGGTAAGGGGGTGCCCCCTGGGCATTGCCAGCCTGGCAGTGTCAGCCTGGCCCCCTGGCAATGCCCAGGGGGCACCTTGGCACTGCCCACTAGCCATTAGACAATGCCAAGGGGGTAGGGCCAGAGGGGATGGGGACTATAGGGGAGGAGCCTCTGGGGGAAATAGGTGGGGGTGGGGGAGTCCTGCCGCCATCCTGCACTTTGGGAACAGTGACAAAGGGAGGGTATGCTGCCGGCCTCTCCAGCGGGAATAGGCATCGTTCCCTGATTTCTAATGGGATACATGCTACGGCAGTCTGATGCACAGAGCGTGGGAGATTCATTTTGAAAATCCCACTGAGAAAACCAGCAGGATTTACTCCAGTTTTCACTCGAATTCAATGCTTAGAATTTTTTTGGAAGAATCCCACCCGTTATTTTCCAAATTGTGGACAATTATTTTCTGAGTATTTCTTTTCCAAATGTTAGCAAGCTTTGGCTGCTTTAATTGGGTTATTGCGAGATACTTTTGCAGTTGTGTTTCCTTTAGTAATTGATTTAATCTACCAACTATTCAAATGGTGGACCATGCAATAGGGTCACTGTCTGTGTGTGTGGAGTGTGCACATTCTCCTCGTGTCTGCGCGGGTTTCCTCTGGGTGCTCCGGTTTCCTCCCACAGTCCAAAGATGTACAGGTTAGGTCGATTGGCCATGATAAATTGACCCTGAGTGTCAGGGAGATTAGCAGGGTAAATATGTGGGTTTACAGGTATAGGGTCTGGGTGGGATTGTTGTTGGTGCGGGCGCAATGGGCTGAATGGCCTCTTTCTGCACTGTAGGGATTATATGATTCTATGATTCTTAGATTCTATGATTCTATGAATCGGAAAAACAGCAAAGGACTCGTTCAGAATTTGAACCCAGGACCTCTTGCGAACTATTTAATTGCAGTGCACAAAGCGAGAATCAGACCACCAGACCAACTGTCTCCAAGTGAACAGCTGAGCAAGCGTTAATTACCTTGTCCACATAGTTGTGCTATATGTTTAATGTTGATCGCATGACTGTGAGAGAGCCAGCACCATCATCTGTCCCATCACAGGACCTTGCAAGATTTTCTTCAGATAGATAATACTGTGTCTGCCAATAAATTGGAGTTACATCTGGCCTTCCAGGAAACGGGATATTGCCTGCCTTTGTTCCAAGTTTCAAACATGGCTGATGATTCCAAATAATTTTTATTTCAAACCATATTTTGTAGATAAGCAAAGCGCAATTGTTCCTTATTTCTACAACTTTCCAAATCATATTTCTACTAATCTTATTCCTTTAGGAAGTTGATTCATGATTGGTGAACCCAGAAATGCAGTGTAGCAGTTGGAGGGGTCTGAGTTACTGTTTTCGCTGAACTTCTAAGCAGCAGAAAGTGTTTATTATTCATCGCAATTGCGCTGCACTTCCAGATACTTCATGCATAAAGTTCATAGAACATGAGAGTTTGCTGTGGGAGTACTTTTGGTGCGGCCTTGAAAATAAGTATCTGGATTGTTTCCAAACCACAGAACACTAGACTACATACAAAAAGGTATCAGATTAATTAATATGCTGCATATAACATCAAATTTTGTTTCAAATTTAATCTCAACTGATCCTATCATTTGAAATGATGGATAGCAAAATGTGATTTTTGTTATCATCAAATCAGCAATCCACAATTATTTCAATGCTGTGTTTTACTCTGTAATTATTACGATATATTTTATTTCTTCCAATTTAGACTGAAATTAAATTTTTTACCTCAGCGATGTTTCAGACGATGTTTCCCCATCGTCTAAAAGTTCCAGAAGTGCTAAGCGATCATACTTCCTATCCAAGGCAAATTCTTAAAGCAATCTGTAGTTTGAATCTGTGATAGATACAGGGATATATATTTGGCATTGATTTAAACTACAGTTTGCCTTAAGAATTTGGCTTGGATAGGAAGCTGGGTAAAATATATGCTAATTGGTACGATATATGAAAGTATTTCGACTTGGGGGCTTTTTAAACTACTTCAAATTCCTAAATAAAGCAGTGGTTTTTCAATATGATTACAACAAAGGAAGAATGGCCTTTGATGGTTGTGGAGGTCAGACAAGAAGCACCATACCATCTGTTTGCCAGAAAGCTGGCTTTAGAAGTCAAACTTGCAAACAGACTGAACATTCACGTGACTTTGTTTCATATTTTTTAACCATTTCTGCCTCTGGCTGCAAAGATAAATGCCGCAAAATTTGGATCCATAGCACATCTGGAGCCAGTGCTATAGGAGCCAAAGGCATTCCTAGTGGGGCACGCTGCACCTTCTGTCGTGGCACACGTGGCACCCCATTCTTCAAGTCTCAAGTTTTTAGGTGTCCAGATCACCAACAACCTGTCCTGGTCCCTCCATGCTGACACTATAGTTAAGAAAGCCCACCAACCTTCTACTTTCTCAGAAGACTAAGGAAATTTTGTATGTCAACTACGACTCTCACCAACTTTTACAGGTGCACCATAAAAAGCATTCTTTCTGATTGTACCACAACTTGGTATGGCTCCTGCTCTGCCCAACACTGCAAGAAACTACAAAAGGTCATGAATGTAGCCTAGTCCATCAAACCAGCCTCCCATCCATTGACTCTGTCTATACTTCCCACTGCCTCTGAAAAGCAGCCAGCATAATCAAGGACCCCATGTACCCCGGACATAATCTCTTCCACCTGCTTCTGTTGGGAAAAAGATATAGAAGTCTGAGGTCACGTACCAACCGACTCAAGAACAGCTTCTTCCCTGCTGCCATCAGACTTTTGAATGGACCTACTTCGCACTAAGTTGATGTTTCTCTCCACCCTAGCTATGACTGTAACACTACATTCTGCACTCTCTAGTTTCCTTCTCTATGTACGGTATGCTTTGTCTGCAGAGCATGCAAGAAACAATACTTTTCACTGTATGCTAATACATGTGACAATAATAAATCAAATCAAATCAAATACTGTGTGGGCTAGAAGCTTAGCAACCAGTGTTATCATGAAGTCACTCAACCTCCAGCTAATTTGGTCTTTATTCACAAGTGTGGAGCACTCATGTCCATTCAACATATTCACACATCACTCAGTTTAGAACATATGCCCAGCTGGAAGTAAGGCCGGCACGAGCATTATTTAAAAGGTCAGGCAACCAACTTACTGGTAAATTACTGTAAAGTGTTTTTGGAAGATGTTCTGATGAGTTCCTTGATTTGGCAGTGAGCAATTATATCCCCATGAGCAAAAGCAAAGCACTTGTGACCTACTTTTTAAAATATTCATTCATGGGACATGGGCATCACTGGCTGGCCAGCATTTATTGCCCATCCCTAGTTGCCCGAAGGCAGTTGAGAGTCAACCACATTGCCATGGCTCTGGAATCGCATGTAGGTCAGACTGGGTAAAAACAGCAGATTTCTTTCCCAAAAAGACATTTTGAACCAGATGGGTTTTTCTGACAATCAACAATGGTTTCATAGACATCATGATTTTTAATTCCAGATATTTTTTTATTGAATTTAGATTCCACCATCTGCCATAGTGGGATTCAAACCCCAGATCATTAGCTGAGTTAATAGCCGAGTGATAATACCACTAGACCATCGCATCCCCACACAATAGGCATGGGACTATAGTAAAGGGATGTAGAACAGAGGCTACAGAAAGGGGAAATTTGAACAGACTCCTCCATACTCATTGACAGTGATAGGAAGCTGCCTGACAAGCCAGCAAATGCACCCAACATTTCTGTGTGCGTGCTCATTAGCCTTCCCCTGAAAACTGCCCCAGTGAGGTCCATCTATGTCAATGGTATAGACTACTGCCACTTCCTTCCAGTGTTGGAGGCAATGAATGTTTAAAGTTGTGGAAGAAGTGCCGATCAAGTGGGCTGCCGTGAGCTTTGTGCACGAATAGTGGGAGAGAACACCCATCGGAAGTGAGACACAGACAGAGTGAATGTGGGTATCAGGAATTTGGAGCTGAGTGGGAATTGAATTGAATTGGTAGGTCTATCTCTTTCTTTGTAAGTTCAGTAGTCTAGTTGAAAGGTCAATAAAGAGCTGATCCAGCGAGCTGAGTGGCAGTTAACTGTCAATCACCTGAAGCCTGATTAGGGCCTCAGTCGATGTGAATACTTTCAAAGTTTAAATGGTGTGTGAGTCATCTCAGCTCATCGCAGCTCTATTTAGGAAAGGAGCTTGAAAGAACTGAGTGAGCTTTGCATACAAACAGTGGGAGAGAACACCTATCTGGAGTGAGACACAGCCAGAATGAGTGTGGGTGTCAGGAATTTGGAGCTGAGTGGGAATTAGGTACAGAGGGGAAAGAAGTGCTTTTTGCTTTTTCTCCTCACTTCCTAACTTTTAAATCTTGAGAGAGTAGTTTTACCCTGCTGCAGTAGTGGTGGACACATGGAAGAGGGCTGATTGCTAAGTAATGGGAAAGGTTTGGTCGGTATTTAAAACTTTTATCACCTATAGTTTCAGAGGTGATTTTTGTAGTTTATAATTTTTAAGGCTATATTCGGTAGTAACGAAGACCAAGAAAGAAGGACCCTAGAGAATTGGCTAAATCTGATATCATGCATCTTTCAAAAGTTTATTTTAAAGGGGTAAGTCATAGCAGGAGAGCTCCAAGCCATGGTGTGCTCCTCATGCTCCATGTGGGAAGCCAGGAACATTTCCAGTGCCCAGGGCCAGTATGTGTGCAGGAAGCGTCTCCAGCTGCAGCCCCTGAAAGCCCAGGTTTCAGAGCTGGAATGATGGCTGGAGACACTGTGGAGCATCTGCAAGGCAGAGTGTATCGTGGAAAGCACGTACAAAGATGTGGTCACACCGCAGGCTAAGATTCCCTATACAGGAAAGGAATGGGTGACCACCAGATAGAGTGAGAGGCTGAGGTAGGCAGTGCAGGAATCTCATTCCTCTGAAAAACAGATATACCACTTTGGATACTGTTGAGGGTAATGACCTCTCAGGAGAAAGCAGCAACAGCCAAATTCATTGCACCAAGGTTGGTCCTGCTGCAGAGGGGAGGAGTAAAAAATATGGAATGCAATAGTTATAGGGGATTCAATTGTAAGTGGAACAAATAGGTGTTTCTGTGGCTGCAAATGAGACTCCAGGATGGTATGTCACCTCCCTGGTGCTGGGGCCAAAGATGTCTCGAGCAGTTACAGGACATTCTGGAGAGAGCGGTCGTGGTACACATTGGTACTAATGACAAGGGTAAAAAAGCGATGAGGTCCTAAAAGCAGAACATAGGGTGTTAGGAAGAAAGTTGAGAACTTGGACCTGAAAGGTAATGATCTCAGGATTACTACCAGTGCCATGTGGTAGTCAGAGTATAAATAGTTGGATATATAGGATGAATATGTGGCTGAAGAGATGGTGTGAGTGGGAGGGTTTCAGATTCCTGGGACACTGGGACTGGCTCTGGGGGAAGTGGGACCAGTACAAATTGGCTGGGTTATACCTGGGTAGGACCAGAACTGATGTCTTTGGAGGAGTATTTGCTAGAGTGGTTTGGGCGGGTTTAAACTAATATGGCAGATGGATGGAAACCTGTGCAAGGAGTCAGAGGACGGGGAATCAAGGACAAAAACCAAAGACAGAAATGGGAATAAGAAAAGTGATAGGCAGAGGAACCACTGGCCAGATTCAAACACGGCCTCGGTGAAAAATAGTGGTTATGGGACCAGTAATGTTAAAAAGATGAGCCTAAAGAATTTGTGCCTTAATGCGTAGAGCGTTCACAATAAAGTGGATAAATTAATCATGCAAATAGATGTAATCTGGTATTATCTAGTCAGGATTACAGAGACATAGCTGCAGGGTGACCAGGGATGAGAACTGAACATCCAGGGGTGTTCAGTATTTAGGAAGGACAGATAAGGACAGGTAAAGGTGGTGGAGTCACGTTGCTGGTTAAAGAGGAAATTAACACCATACTGAGAAAGGATATTAGCTCTGGCAATGTGGAATTTATATGGATAGAGCAAAGAAATACGAAGGTGCAAAAAATGCTAGTAGGAATTGTATATGGACGCCCAAACTGTAGTGGTGACGTTGGGAATGGCATTGTAGGAGGGAAAAACGAGAAGTCTTTGAGTCCATGTCAGGCTTCAGTAAAACGGTTTTATTTCCACATGCATCAGGGAGAATCAGCCCAGACCCAGTGAAGTCCAGTCTGTATCTAGGTTGATTCTGAAGATGCAAAGGCTGTACACATTACTTATACCGTTCTCTGGGATCCAGAGTATTGTAATACAAGATATCATTGATACGAATAGCTTGAATTAATTATAGTTGATTACATTCGTCGGGTCTATTGCCCTGGGTACTTTACGTTAATCGGTTGTGTCCGGCTATCCTTGTCTATCTGTTTTGTGATACAAAAACGATGTGTGTGATAAATAGGTTTTGATGGTGTGATAACCGTCCCATCTCCCCAGTTTCTAGGAAAATTGGCTTCCCTAGACCCAGTGGAGCTTTGCTGATCAGTATCAACCCTGCATTGTTCGCTAAGGTCTTGAAATGATCTCACCTGTAAAGTAACTGTGTTGGCAATCTGAGATGTTAATTGGATATGTCTATCCGCAGTTACAGTGGACCCTGTATTTAAACCCTTTCTTAAACATTCCTTTTCCTGCTGTTACATACACATCCTGCATTTGCCCCAATACTGGATTCTGCCCTGCTACAGGCATTAAATAGAAAATTAGAGATGCATGCAATAAAGGAACATCTGTAATTATGGGTGACTTTAATCTGCATATAGATTGGGAAAATCAAATTAGTCACAATACCGTCGAGGAGGAATTCCTGGAGTGAGTACAGGCTAGTTTTCTAGACAAATACGTTGAGGAACCAACTGGAGAGCAGGCATTCTGGACTGAGTATTGTATAGTGAGAAATGAATAATTGGCAATCTAATTGTGCAAGACCCCTTGGGGATGAATGACCATAACATGCTAGAATATATTCATCAAGATGGAGAGTGATGTAATTGATTCTGAGACTAGGGTCCTGAATCTTAATAAAGGAAACTATGATGATATGAGGTCCGAGTTGGCTATGATAGATTGGGGAACCTTAGTTAAAGGGAAGACAGTGGATAGGCAATGGCAAACATTCAAGGAGTGGAGATGCCGGCGTTGGACTGGGGTAAACACAGTAAGAAGTACAACTACAATTGTTTATCCTATCTGGCGCAAAAGTAAAATTGGAAAAGTAGCCAAATCATGAATTACAAGGGAAATTAAAGATAATGGGCCCGATTTTACCATCAAGTTGCGCCCATTTTTGGGCACATTTGCATGCATTTGCATGCATTTAAATTGACTTAATGGACTGCACGCCCAACCTTATCGGCAGTTCCCTCTTTGCCATCGCATTCGCCCATCCAGAATCTGCGCGAAACAGACATGCTCTACAAAAGTCTGATTTGGGCACTCCTATTAGTGTGGAGGTAAGTGCCGAGTGTCTGATGCTCTCTGCTTGAGATTGGAGGGGGGGGGGTGGGAGAGGTAGGGTCCGCTGAAATCTGTCTGAGATCAGTGAGGAGCAAGGGGGGGTCTGCTGCCACTCTGCCTGAGATCAGTGAGGGGGGAAGGAGGGATGGGCCCGCGATCGGTCTGGGTGGCAGAGGGGGTGGGGGGATAAGTGGGTCAGTAATGTTGTGGGGGTGGGGCAATGTCTGTGGGGGCCAGAGGGAGGCATTATCTGGCCCAGGAGTGATGCGGCACGAGAGCCACATTCTATCTTTTCTTTCCGACACGTGCGAAGTTGGAGGCGCCAATCAGAGCTGCAGGATTTTGGGTGCGTTAAGCCCCGCCCACAGGCTTGTGCAACGCGATTTGGAATTGCTGATGTTTTTGCAGGCAGAGTGCGTATGGGGGCGCCTGAAAACGGGTCTAAAAGTCAGATCTGAAAGACTCCCAGTTTCAAGTTTGCCCAGCACTTAGAATCAAAATGGCAAAATAGGGCCCAATATGAGATTCAAGGGAGAGGCTTACAAATTGACCAAGAGAAACAACAGACCTGAGGATTGGGAGCAGTTTAGAATTCAGCAAAGGATTTGATTTGACTTGATTTGAATTGATTTATTATTGTCACATGTATCAGTATACAGTGAAAAGTACAGTTTCTTGCACACACTACAGACAAAGCCAGTCACTTTCAGTGGATTGACCTGCGAGAAAGCTGCTCTGACATCTGCAATGGTGACCTCGGATACTGGTACATCCAAGGCTTCCGAGGTGGAGGGCATGCTCTCGCTGACGTCTTGTTTGAAACGGGGGTAGAATGCATTGAGCTCATCAGGGAGGAGTGTGCTGGTGCCGGCGAATTTACATGCCTTCATCTTGTAGGAGGACCAAGGAGGACTAGGGGATGGATTAAGAAGGGGAAAATAGAGTACGAGAGTAAGTTTACGGGGAACATAAAAACTGATTGCAAAAGTTTCTATAGGTAGGTGAGGAGAAAAAGATTGGTGAAAACAAATATAAGTCCCTTACAGTCAGAAACAGGAGAGGTTATAATGGAGAACAAGGAATAGGCTGACCAGCTGAATACATAATTTGGTTCTGTCTTCGCAAAAGAGGACACAAATAAATTACCAGAAATGCTGTGGAACGCAGGATTTAGTGAGAGGGAGGAACTAAGAAGATTAGTATTAGTAGAGAAATGGCCGGACCCGATAATCTACATCCCAGAGTACTTAAGGTACTGAGAAATAGTGGATGCATTGGTGGACATCTTCCAAAATTCTATAGACTCTGGAACGGTTCCTACAGATTGGAGGGTGGCTAATGTAACCCCACAGAAGCAGGGATGTCTTTGCTGCAAATATACAGGCCTCAGTGAGGCTACAGCTGGAGCATTGTGTACAGCTTTGGTTTCCTTATCTGAGGACCACTCTGGAGGGGGTGCAGAGAAAGTTTACCTGACTGATTCTTGGGATGGCAGGTCTGACGTATGAGGAGAGGTTGAGTTGGTTAGGATTGGAGTTTAATGCGGAGAAGTGTGAGGTAATTCACTTTGGTAGGAATAACAGATGTGTTGAGTATAGGGCTAAACGGGAGGACTTTGAATAGTGTGGAGGAGCAGAGGGATCTAGGTGTATGTGTGCATAGATCCCTGAAAGTTGGGAATCGCGATGAGGAGGAATTTCTTCACCCAGATAGTGGTCAGCCTGTGGAATTTGCTACCACTGAAAGTAGTTGAGACCAAAAGAGGTCAAATTTCTTGAGTGTTGTTGGTGCTGCATTCATCCAGATAAATGGAGAGTATTCCATCACACTCCTGACTTGTGTCTTGAAGATGGTGGGCATGCTTTGGAGAGTCAGGAGGTGAGTTATACACTGCAAAATTCCCAGTCTCTGAGCTGCTCTTGTAACTAAAATATGGCTGTTCCAGTTAAGTTTCTGGTCAATATTAACCCCCCTGGATGTTGATAGTGGGGGATTCAGCAACGATAATGCCATTTAGTGTCAAGGGAGATGGTTAGATCCTCTCTTGTTGGAGATGGTCATTGACTGGCACTTGCGTGGCACAGGGGTTTCTTGCCACTTGTCATCCCAGGCCTAATGATTGTCCAGGGTTTGCATCACATGGGCACCAACTGGTTCTGTATCTGAGGAGATATAAATAGTATTACGCACTCTGCAATCTCCAGCAAACATCTCCACTCTGATCTTATAATGGAAGGAAAGTCATTGATGCAACAGCTGAAGATGGTTGGGTCTAGGGCCATCCCTGTCGCGATGTCCTGGGCCTGAATTGATTGACCTCCAACAATAACAACCATTTTCCATTATACTAGGCATGATTCCACTCAGTGGGGAGATTTCCCCCTGATTCACATTGACTGTAATTTAGCTAGATCTCCCTGATGTCACACTCAGTCAAATGCGGCCTTGATGGCAAGGGTTGTCACTCTCACCTCACCTCTGGAATTCAGATCTTCCATTCATGTCTGGACCAAGGCTGTCATGAGGCCTGAAGCTAAATAGCCCATTGGAAACCAAACTGCACATCATTGCCACTCAATAACACTGTCAACAAATCCTCCCATCACTTTGCTGATGGTCGAGAGTAGTCTGATAGGGTCATATTTGGCCAGATTTGATTTGCCCTGCTTTATGTGGACAGTCATGATGTGGAGATGCCGGCGTTGGACTGGGGTAAACACAGTAAGAAGTTTAACAACACCAGGTTAAAGTCCAACAGGTTTATTTGGTAGCAAAAGCCACACAAGCTTTCGAGGCTCTGAGCCCCTTCTTCAGGTGAGTGGGAATTCTGTTCACAAACAGAACTTATAAGACACAGACTCAATTTACATGAATAATGGTTGGAATGCGAATACTTACAACTAATCCAGTCTTTAAGAAACAAAACAATGGGAGTGGAGAGAGCATCAAGACAGGCTAAAAAGATGTGTATTGTCTCCAGACAAGACAGCCAGTGAAACTCTGCAGGTCCACGCAACTGTGGGAGTTACAAATAGTGTGACATAAATTCTGATTCTAGGATCGCCTGTCTTGATGCTCTCTCCACTCCCATTGTTTTGTTTCTTAAAGACTGGATTAGTTGTAAGTATTCGCATTCCAACCATTATTCATGTAAATTGAGTCTGTGTCTTATAAGTTCTGTTTGTGAACAGAATTCCCACTCACCTGAAGAAGGGGCTCAGAGCCTCGAAAGCTTGTGTGGCTTTTGCTACCAAATAAACCTGTTGGACTTTAACGTGGTGTTGTTAAACTTCTTATTATGTGGACAGGGCATACCTGGCCAATGTTGTGCATTGTTGAGCAGATCCCAGTGTTAAAGCTGTATTGGAACATGAATGAATTTGCAGAATGGGCATTTATTTGGGTAATGAGTTCTAACATCAGTTAAGCATCGTACTTTGGTTAGAAAAATAACGTCACCTACTTCTTGGAAAATAAGAATCTAACTTTTTTTTTAATTCATTGGATGTGGCCGTTGCTGGCTGGGCCAGCATTTATTGCCCATCCATGAGGGCATTTATGAGTCAACCACATTGCTGTGGGTCTGGAGTTGTGTATAGGCCAGACCAGGTAAGAATGACTGATTTCCTTCACTAAAGGACATTAGTGAACCAGATGGGTTTTGTTTTACAACAATCAACAATGATTTAATAGTGTTCATTAGACTTTTAATTCCAGATTTTTATTGAATTCAAATTTCACCATCCTGTCATGGTGGGATTATGAACCCGGGTCCCCAGAGTATTACCCTGGTCTCTGGATTACTAGTCTAGTGACAACACCATTACACCACTGCCCCTCCCTAATGTGGAGAACAAAGGGCTCTGAGAATGTAAATACACAAAACACTAAAAGTGGTGACACAAATAAGTCTTTTCAATAAGTAAATCAAGGTGCTTTTCTGACGAGATCTGTGACCAATGGTGTTCCACAGGGATCAATGCTGGAACCCGATTATCTGTAATATATATAAATGATTTGGAGGAGGATGTAGATAGTCTGATTAGTAAGTTTGCAGATGACACAAAGATTTGGGGAGCTTCGGATAGTGAGGAGGATTGCCAAAGGATACAGCAGAATAGACATAGCCTGAAGAAATGACAGATGGAATTTAATCCGGACAAATGTGAGGTGATTCACCTTGGAAAGTATAAAGCAGGAGGGAAGTATACAGTAAATAGCAGAACCCTTAGAAATGTTAACATTCAGAGAAATCTAGGCACGCAGGTCTACAGTTCCCTGAAAGTGACAACACAAGTGGATTATTTGGTCAAAAAGGCACATGGCACGCTTACCTTCATCAGTCGGGGCATAGAGTATAAAAATTGGCAAGTCATGTTGCAGCTATATCGAACTTTAGTTAGAGCACATTTTAAATATTGCATACAGTTCTGGTTGCCACACTACCAGAAGGACTTTGAAGAGAGTACAGAAAATGTTTACCAGGATGTTGCCTGGTTTGGAGGGTATTAACTATGAGGAGAGATTGGACAAATTTATGCTTCTACAGTGGCAGGGGGCAGTGCCCGGGCATGACCCTCTCCCCCTGAGAAATGCATGAACCTGAACTCCTCTGGTGAGGTCTGCTCACCGGGTGCACGCTGTGAGAGACAGATGGTAATCACTTCAACATACCCTCACACTGACATGAATGGATTATGTAATGTGGCAAAGGGGGGTTATCAGACATAGAGGCCTGATAATTACATGGAAATTTATTGCAATGGGCTTCCTGATGTTGAACATCAGGATTCCCGTTATGTCACTGGAGGGCGAGGGGTGTGGGGTGCAGGGACAATCACACCATGCCTTTATGTCGGCATGAATGGCAATTTGGACCTTCTGCCGATTTTCCGCTCTTGTCATCAAACCCGCCTGACACAAACACAAGCGGAAATTCCTCCCCTGTTTAGGGGCGGCCCAGTGGCACAGTGGTTGGCACTGCTGCTTCACAGAGTCCGCACGTTCTCCCCGAGTCTGTGTGGGGTTCCTCCAGGTGCTCCAGTTTCCTCCCACAGTCCAAAGATGTGTGGGTTAGGTGGATTGGCCATGGTAAATTGCCCCTTAGTGTCGGGAGGACTAGCTAGGGTAAATGCATGGGGTGATGGGGACTTGGTGGGATTGTGGTCGGTGCAGACTCAATGGGCCGAATGGCCTCCTTCTGTACTGTAGGGATTCTATGATTCTATCTTTCAAAATAGGGACAAGGGATTGAAATTCAATATTGATGTGCCCATTGTTGAGTTAATCCAGTGGTTCCCAAAGGGTGCGGCGCGCCACACTGGTGCGGCGAGAGAGGATGGCAAGTGTGGCGGGAAGATTCAAGGGCAATCAAAGAAACATTTAAACATGGATAGATATTTTTCCAAAGTGAGAGCAAGAGCATCAAGTGATGCTGAGGACGATCCAAGTCCACGTTGTGATCCAGAATCGCCGTTCGAATAGAATGCTGAAGAAGAGTCGTTTAATTCTACACCACTAGCAGGCCCAAGCAAACCTCCAAAAAAGAAAGTTTGTCAACAATATATGGATAGCTATCTGAGTTTCGGTTTCACATGGACTGGAGATGAAAACATACCTTGGCCTATGTGTTTGATCTGTGGTGAGAAGCTTTCCAATTCCAATATGGTCCCAAGCAAGATGAAAAGACATCTGTTGTCAAAACATGGAAATCTGGTAAACAAGGATGTTCAATATTTTGAAAGGCTTTTGGAACAGCAGCAATGCCAACGACCATATTTTGAAAAATGAATGACAGTCTCAGATAAGATGCAGATTGTATCTTACCAAGTGGCTGAATTGATTGCTCAACAGACAAAACCACATACAACAGCTGAAACATTGATTCAGCCTGCCTGCAGCTTGATTGTGAAAACTTTGTTTGGTGATGATGCTGAGCGAGAAGTTATGGAAATTCCCTTGTCTGATAATACAATTTGCAGAAGCATAGTTGATATGTCAGCTAATATTGAGAAGCGTGTTTCCGAAAGTATGAAGAATTCTAAATTTGCCATTCAAGTTGATGGATCGACTGACATTAGTGGAAAAGTATAGTTGCTTGCCTAGCTCAGATTCATTCACAATGATGAAATAATCACACAGTTTCTATTTTGCAAGGAACTTGAAAAACATACCAGAGGACAAGATATTTTCCAAACCTTGTCTGAGTATTTGGAAAAAGTTGAGATTTCATGGGATTCTTGTATTGGAATTTGTACGAATGGAGTGCCATGTATGATAGGAAATGTGAGAGGCTTGGCGGCACTCATCAAACAGAAAAATCCAGATGTATTATCAACTCACTGTTTTTTACACAGAGAGGCATTAATCACCAAGACCCTTGTAGCTGATTTGAAGTTGGTTCTAGATCAGACTGTGCACATTGTGAACTTCATCAAAGCAAAACCACTAAAGGCGCAGTTATTTGCTCAACTCTGCAAAGACATGGAATCAAAACATCAATGCCTAATTCTGCACTTGGAAGTTCGCTGGATGTCCCGCGGAAAAGTTTTAAATCGGGTGTTGGAACTGAAGAACGAATTAAGAGAATTTTTGGAACAAGAAGGGAACCCATTGTACCACCAACTGGATGACAATGACTGGTATGCAAAGCTGGCATATTTGGCCGATATCTTTTCCCAGTTGAATGTGCTCAATGCCAGTATGCAAGGCCACGATGACAATATCCTCACAACTACAGACAAACTAACTGCATTCAAAAAAAAGCTTCAGCTCGGAAGAGCGATGCAACATAACCTCGAAATGTTCCCACTGGTAAAAAGTTTTAAAATGAGAAATGAATGGTACGGCCTCATACAGGAACATCTTGCAACACTGGTAGAAAAGATTGATCATTACTTCCCATCGTTGTCTACAGAAAAATTCGACTGGGTTAGAGACCCCTTTGCAAATTCCAGCTGTTCAGGTCTGACATTGGATGAGGAGGAGGAAATGGTCTGCATTTCGAGTGACTGCACCTTGAAAATGAAACACAGGAGCATGCCACTGGACTCTTTGGATATACAACCAGAAACAGTATCCACGCATCTCTTCAAGAGCATTAGCTATTCTTCTACAGTTCTCCACGACATATTGTTGTGAACAGGGATTTTCAGCTCTGACAAATATCAAAGACCAGAAAAGAGAAAGGCTTCTTTGTGTTGATGAGGAGATGAGAGTTTGTTTGTCTCAAATTAGACCTAATATAAATGAGATTACCCGACAAAAACAAGCTCACACCTCTCATTGAGTTTGTATACTTACTTAAGGTTACATATGTAAGAGGCTCGTCTATAAGTATATTTTGGGAATGAATCATGTTTTTATGTAGCTGCATTGTTTTATACTTTCTGGATGTCCCATGATCATATTATAAAGTAGTTGTGTTCTATGTTATGAATCAAGCACTTCTAGCAGTTGTTTTTTTTTTGTTTTTGAATGTATTTCTTATCAATAAAAAATTTGGTGTGGCGCGAGCAAATTTTTATTCCGAAAGTGCGGCCCAGTGAAAAAAGATTGGGAACCACTGAGTTAATCAATAATGCTCCAGATTTAAATTTCCAGAAATTGTTTAAGCAAGATAGCATTAGAGAGAAAATCATGTGATACTTTAAGTATCATGATTCAAATTCCATTTTGGAGAATATCAATATATCAATACTAATCCTTTATGTCGCTGAACTTACAGCATGGGGTATTACTCGCCAAACACTTTGAAATTCATCTCTTGCTATTTCCGTGGGAGGTATGAACTTGGGGTTAATGCCAAACTAACGTTTCATGAAATTCCAGACAAATGAATTCGTATTCATTCTCCAGTAACCCTTGTAGAAATTCCACAGCCTGTGTGTTATTATAACTGTTTGATGTTCTAAAAAAAGGTCCTCAAAAAAAGTTGCAGTTCTAAGTTTGTTCCAGTTCATTAGGTAAAACCAAACTGACTTCAATCAGAGTTGCATTCCAATAACATTTCAGAAAATTTAGGCAGAGTCACTGGGGAATTAGCCATGGTGCGAGATGATACATTGTTTCACCACAGAACATGCAATGTATTATTTTACTGAGATGAAGATGTGACCCTTTATGGCCGGAAAGTCGAATTATTGTTCAACAAATATAAGCTCAGGTCAGAATGAAATTGTTTTTCACAATAATTTGCAGATTGGAATGTGCTGGGCAGTTTCAGATAGCAACTCAGAATAACCCTAGATTATAAAATAGTTTTGCCTCTATTAACAAACGGTGACATATGCACACATGAAATTTACTCATTCTAATATATTAGGAGGTGTAAAAAATGCATTACGAACATCTGCGGGATAGGGTTCATACCATATTGTCAGATGACGTAATGACATGTGAGTGTATGAGATAGTCCACTCTTGTCAGATGTTGAAAATTGAGTTGATAAAGTATTAAATTCCATCTTTAATATTCCACCAAATTTCATTTCTGGTGTAGCTTCACACAACTGGAGACTGAAAATACCAAATTCGGTAATTTGACTCATATGGGATTGGAATGTTTAAACAGTTAATTGAACAGAATGTTCAAATCACAAGGAAAAACAAGCTCTAATGAGTTTGATGCAATTATGTTATTTTAAAATATTGCACAGATATTTCCTTATCACATAATAATATAAAATTGGTTGACAAAATTGAAATATTGTTCAGTAAAATCAGGGTGCTCTGGTGTGATAAGTGTGATCGAATGCTGACTTTTGTGTCAAGTTTGGATGGATTGTGGAAGGACCTTTGTATCTAAAATATGCAGATAAGCTACAACCGAAACATTCAGCTCCATAACACAATCGAATAGAGCATCATAGTTTCCAAAAATGCTGGATGCACTGATGCTGGCTACTGCTAGCATAGCTAACATTCGGTGGCACAGTGGTTAACACTGCTGTCTCACAGTGTCAGGGACCCACGTTCGATTCCCAGCTTGGGTTACTGTCTGTGTGGAGTCTGCATGTTCTGCCCGTGTCTGCGTGGGTTTCCTCCGGGTGCTCCGGTTTCCTCCATCAGTGCGAAAGATGTGCTGGTTAGATGCATTGGCCATGCTAAATTTTCCCTCAGTGTACCCGAACAGGCACTGGAGTGTGGCGACTCGGGGATTTTCACAATAACTTCATTGCAGTGTTAATGTAAGCCTACTTGTCACACTAATAAATAAACTTTAAACATGCCACACCATGCGGTAAAGGAACTCAAGTGGGTATACTGTGCATGCCCGGAAGCTTGGACACTGGGTGGTGTCACGGACAGAGTTTATGGGCGGGGTTTCTGCACCCAATGATATGTTTTTCGCCACAGCAGAGGCGGCCCGCCATTGGCTAACCAGCCTGCAATTTTCTGCTTCTATCTCCCTTCCTTTTCGATTAAAGGTGTTACGTTCACTATTTTAACAAATTATTAGTAATTGAATGACCCCATTCAATATAAATTACCTTTTGAATGCCTTTCAGAAAGGTAATTGGACCGAATTGTCTGTGGAGTGGCAATTATAGTTGGATTGGCACACTTCTCACTTAAGCTTCCGCAGACTTCCAATCTAGGCTGGTGAGAAATATGCAGCACAGCAGCTCCTGGAGTCTTTCCAGTGCAAGGCAGTAGTTCTGGGGTAAGTAATATGGCTTTCGCTGCTATAAATCGGTCAGTTTAAAAGTCGCAGCCACTTTAACAGAAAGTAAGAGTGGAAGGTAAGTGGTTCGGATGGGCCGGGAGTGGAGCTATTTGGGTGGTTGGGAATGGTATCAGGTGGTAACAGGGGGATCAGATGATCAGTTGAAGTATTTGGAGAGTGGTGGGTGTCAGGTAGTTACAAGGTGGGAGGTTAGGTGGTCAAGGGCAGAGTCAATGGGAGGATGTGGAGAGCGGGGCTGAACCTGCAATGGATTCTCGCATGCTTTGACACTCCAGCAGATTTACTTAAAGTTTTGCTGGCTTTTTACCTGCTATGAAAATCTGTTATGTAAATCCCGTTTAAAAATCATGTAAGTACAGCACAAACAGCCCACCTCTCCATGGCCCTGGCCAATCACAGAACAATTGGGACTGTGCAAAACCTTCAACTGGAAACGTCCCATGTAAGAACCGGGCCTGTGCTTACACCAAAATTTCCAATGGGTCCCATGTGCATGTTTCAGGTACTTCCAGTGTCTGACTGGAAATGTCTGGGCCAATGGGCAGGACGGTGACACAGTGGTTAGCACTGCTTCCTCACAGCGCCAGGGACCGGGGTTCAATTTCGGCCTCGGATCACTGTCTGTGTGGAGTTTGCACATTCTCCCTGTGTCTGCATGGGTTTCCTCCGGGAGCTCCGGTTTCCTCCCACAGTCCAAAGATGTGCAGGTTAGGTAGACTGGCCATGCTAAATTGACCCTTATTATGTGTTTGGAGGATTAGCAGGGTTAAATATGTAGGGTTACAGGGATAGGGCCGCGGTAAGATGATCGATCAGAGATCATGAGTGGCTACGATTCTTCATAATGTTTGATGTCACAATCTAATATCCTGCCAAGTACAGGCATGAAGATATTACAAATTCTAAAGCTGTGGCCAGGACTTTCTAGCCCTTCCCACCAGCAGGGTCTTCCAGTCCTGACAAATGTGACACCCCTCCACTGTGGTAGGTTTCCCAGCAATGCAGTTTACCCTTCAAACTTTCAGTGGGGAGGTAGCAGAGGCCCTGTCTACCAGGAAAGAGGAATTTATCACCCTCTCCAACTAGAAAGAGGCACGTTGAGCAGGCATATGGTGTTGCCAGGGTGACAGGATTCCCAATGACGAAGGGAACCATTGACTATGTGCACATGGCCCTGTTGTCCCCATGTGTAATAGGTACAGGATTGTCAAAAGATACCACTCACCAAACACCAGGTTGGTGACTGCCTATCTTGGTAGCTGCAGTGAAGCCTTCACCTGAGGCAGTCAGCCATTCCTGCCATCTTTGTGCCACCATGATGAACCAGAGGCTGGTTGCTTGAAGATATGGGGTACTGCTAAGAAACATGGCAGGGGACCACCCAGTCACAAGAGGACAATGTCCCCTAGAATGAGAAGGTGCTGTCACCAGTTACATCATGGAGCAAACCATCAGTGTCCTCAAGCAATGGTTATGCTGCCTGGCTTGTTCAGGAGGAACCCGCCAGTACTCATCACAGCAGCTGATGGTGTCCTTCTATCTCCACCATAATCTCACTATTGGATGGAGCCATACCATCAGACTTCCTGAAGCCACCTTGAGAAGAGGAGGTGGAAGAGAAGAGACGCCCAGGGCTCCCTTTCTCCAGATGGGTTGTCCATGAGTGGCTACTAAATTTCCGTCTTCTCAAAGGCACATTCCATCCTCACCATCACTCACAATTCACTACCTTTCAAACCATTTGCCACGTCCCATCAACAATGTTCTCTTGGCCTAAACAATGAAATAAAAGCCACTGACACACACGTTTCCATAACAATTTTATTCAACACATCCAGTACTGAACTTTCACCCTGTGCATTGTTGATTGAACAGGTTGGAGGGAAATGTTACCATATTGAGTGGGGGAGGGAAGCTTCAGTCCTTCAACTGTTAGGCAAGAGGGTGTTAGATCTTTACTAGGGAGGGTGGGGAAGTAGGATTTTAGTGTGGGAGTTGATGAAAAAGCAGGGTTTCTCCAAAAAAAGCAAACACTTACAGGCTTTTGTTGTACCACAAGTGGGCCTCATAGCAGAAAAATATGCCATGTCCACCAACAAAAAAAATGCTGGCATTTAAAGGAGTTATTGCTGCCTTGGAGCTCACAACTCCAAAATCTCATCTCACAACCCTGCTGGAAGTTTTGATCCACAGTTTCAGAAACTCTCCCCTTAATGCATGTCTTTGTCCATTCTCCTGCTCCTGTGCAGCGCTACCCCAGTGGCTGGAGCATGGCCAGTGGATGACTGTTAGCTTTCACTCGAAGACAGAAAATGGTCTTGCAGGCTGCCCTCAAGTTGTTCTGGCCCTTGAGGACCTGGCTATGAACCCCACCAACCCAGCATGGGAGGCAACGGCCTACGCTGGCTGACTAGCAAATTGGGAATGGTGAACCTCGAATGTTGTCACCCTGAGAGAGAACAGCAGGTTTGTGTTCCATAACCTGTCCAGGACGGCACCTCAGAGATCCGAATAATCCACTGCTGTGGAGGCTGGCAAGATCCTTAGAACCACAAGATTAGCAACCATGATGGCAGCAGCCTGTGCCTGCACCACAGCAAGCATGACCTCAGTTACTGAGACAGCAGACGGTTTCTGCCTGTGCTGTAGTAGGCACTGAGACATCAGCTAACAAATACTGCAACTGCTGTTCTGGAATTGGCCACCACGTCAATGATGGAAAAGATGGATTCCAAGATCTGCTCAATTCCGTCTGCCATGTTGGAGTTGGACTCCTCCATGTTCTTGGGCAGTGACTGGAGGCTGTTTGGCAGGCCTGCCGATGCACCAAACATCTCAGTGTACATCCTGAGCAGCATTCCCTTGTACAGCCATCCCGTCAAAGGCCTCAACTTAGTCCCCTGCTGCAGAACTCATCTGTCATCTCACCCTGCCATGAGCTGGCACACATACAGCCGAATCCCTGGGTCTGCTTGCAGCCTGCTTGTGCCCAGTGACTAACCATGTACAGATTCTGATTCGATATGAGCCTCTGAGGTACGCACAGTGTCAGTAGCTGTGTTTGTCATACCAAGCGGAGATGCTCCTTCCTCAGAGGCAGCTCTTGCTCTTACACGAGAAGCTGCAAGTGGCTAGCCAGAGAGCAGGCCTTTGGTGTCTGAAAGCAGGAATGCAGAAGGGGAATATTTGGGTGAGGGAGGGGGTGAGGTGGAAAGCAAGAGGTTCATGTTCACAACACGTGCAACTATCTCTTCATGCCAAATAGCAGGATGTACATGGAGTAGGTTATGAGAAGGGGCAGAGAGCAGGGGCATACAACTTGAACGTTCTCCGTGACAATGAGCGACACACAATGTGGAGTACCCTCTTGTCCATAGGGCTCAGAAGGTCCAAGTGCATCTGTCTGCCTCTGTTTCTTGCCTGCTTCTTCCTGTTGTGGGCCACTTCCTCTTGTAAGAGAGATGGAAAACGTCATTGATTGTATTTGGGTGATGCGCCTAGCATGGACGAATAGTTGGAGATATGTGGAAGGAGGGAGAGGTGAGTGTGAGACTGGACATATTGAATAGTGTGTGAGATGGAGTATCTAGATATTAGGCCTGAGGCCTGACTGCGACTAATCAGCAAGATAGGTTAGACGCAGAGTAAATCTCCCTCTCCTCTGATATAAGCGTCGCACCCTCTGAATCACATGCTCCCTTGCAGCAGTGTACCTTCTCATTTCCTACATCATTTATCCTTTGAGCGATATCATACGTTTTTAAGTGTTTAATTAGGATCAGTCTCATGCAGTCAAACCATGACCACCAAGAGGAGATTTAACATTGTCCAAAACACTTCAGAATAGGAACCTTCCAGCCAGACAAGAGCAGCTATCCCACCACTGGGTCAGATTTGAACTCAGTCAGAGAGTTGAAAGTCTACATCACTATCAAAGACATTACCATTTTGCTACACCACTCAGACCACCCAGCAACCTCACTATAGGACTACCTAAAGATTAAATATTGATGTTGGCCAGTGAACTAAACAGTCTCCCCTCAATTGCTAATGGCCCAGAAGCATTCAAGGCCTCCGTGGAGTGCATGCATACATACCACGAGATCAAAGATCAGATTCACTGCCAACAGACAACAATATTGTTTTTAAGTGAAAGCTGTTGACAGATGAATATTTATTTTTAAACAGCAACTACTTTTGCTAAGAATACAGACACTGATCCAGACCAGAGGCGAGTCTTCAGTGCACTTTTAAGAAATTGCATTGCATGCCATATAGAAAGATTCAAGCAGGAAACCATCAAGCTCAATGTACTATATATCTATTTATATCTAGACAGTTCATATCTAACATAGTCTAAGCTGGGCTAAACTTGCATATTTCCAAATGCTTCAGGAACAGACCACTTCAGATGGTTTCAAGTTTAAACCTTATTTTCCGTGCTCGCTGAGTAATTTAGCTACCAAAGCAATGACCCCATGTGGAATTACTGCTTCCTCCTTGATGAAACATTAGAAACCAAAATTCACTCTGTCAGTAACAAACTGGAATATGTGATATTCCTACTCTTTTTCCCTGACGTATTGACACATTTTCTCATGATGTTGGGAAAACGTTCTGCTGCAAGCTCCTGCTGTAATGTTATTTTTCAGATGTTTTATATCCGATAAGTTGGCTTCCTGAAGTTTATCACAGACGGAAAGGAAAAATAGAAATGTAATCCTGAAGCCTCTCTGCTGCTTGTTTCACTCTCCAATTCTGTCTCTCTCCCTCTCCATTTATTCTTTTGTTCCATTCTTCTGGTCCACTCCTTCTCACTCTCTCAAACGTTCTCTTATTCTGTGATTCTGTTGTGCTTTCTCTTTCTGTTTGAAAACAAAAGTAGGCTTTTAAACAAATCTCTACAACCGTGCTGTGATCTGATTAAATTTGCTGTGACAACAGTTTACATCATCGCAGCCAAGCCATTTGTTCAGCAAACATGCGCACATATTCATAAATGTTACTGGGTATAATCTTCAAATAGTTTTCCTGGTAGTCACACCAAATAATTTTTTTTTTCTGCTTTTCTGTAGGAACTAAAGCAGGTTATCTGGTCATTCTCACAATGCTACTGTGGAAGCTTGCCGTGCACAAATTGGCTGCTGCTTTTCCAAAGCAACAAGAGCAAATAGACTTCAAAATGTACTTCAATGAAGCTCCTTAGGATATCCTGAGGTTGTAAAAAGCTCTATAAAATCACAATTTATTTTTGCAGTTTAGATATCCATGGTTATTTGAGCCACCAAACAAGATAGATTGGAGTGGTGCTATCTCCCCCTTCCTCATATCAGTGTGCTGCCTGTTCTGTTGAAGCCAACAACCTTTGATTCTGAGTGCACTTTGTAACATTACGTTACAACCTTTAGTATATTCAACCAAAAATCACAACCTGGTTTCTCACCGGACTGCCTCCCTGCTTGTTACCGTATTGAGCAAAGCACACTTGTTGAAATATGGGCCGGAATTTTACCGTCCCGCCCGCCATGGAATCGGAGCGGGTGAGGGGCGGACAATGGGAAGGTCTGTTGACCTTGGGCAGGATTTTACAGTTTCGGGAAGAGTGAAGCTGTAAAATCCTGCCCATATTGTCCAGCTTCCACATACTGGAAGATGGACAATAGTCAGTAAAAAGTATGACTCTTGGCAAACTATATCCAAAATTACAGGTTTCATAGATTTAGATGCAGATTAGAAACAAGCTTGTTTTTCCAAAGTCTCCCCAAAGCTTGTTTGACGAATATAAAAATGTCTGATGAATATAATAATCCACAGTGCTTTAAATTAATATTTTGAGTAACTTTACAAGGAAGCACTGGCTGAAAACCTCTCAGCCTTGTAGTATAACCACAGTTGGAATTGCCCACTGTTTACCTCAGATTCTTCAAGCCTCCCAAAGACCAATCAATCTATTTAAAGAATCGTAACTGGATTATGGTGAATATTCCAAACTTGAACACTTGGCCAAGGTATTCAGTTTATGTTGCTTTCCTAAAACGTAGCCATACCCTGCTAATTTTAAGTTCTATTCAGAAATTGAATCGAGTTTAGTAGAAGTTGAATCGGGGACATTAACTTGGATTCATTGGAGCTTCCTTTGAGCATAATAGAACATCACAAAATATGGAACACGAGAAGATCATGATAGGATGGGACTTTTTTCCCTGGAGCGTAGGAGACTTAGGGGTGATCTTATAGAGGTGTATAAAATAATGAGGGGCATAGATCAGCTAGATAGTTAACATCTTTTCCCAAAGGTAGGGGAGTCTAAAACTAGAGGGCAAAGGTTTAAGGTGAGAGGGGAGAGATACAAAAGGGTCCAATTTTTTCACACAGAGGGGGTGAGTGTCTGGAACAAGCTGCCAGAGGTAGTAGTAGAGGGGGTACAATTTTGTCTTTTAAAAAGCATTTAGACAGTTACATGGGTAAGATGGGTATAGAGGGATATGGACCAAATGCGGGCAATTGGGAAAAGCTTAGTGGTTAAAAAAAAAAGGGTGGCATGGACAAGTTGGGCTGAAGGGCCTGTTCCATGCTGTAAACCTCGATGACTCTATGGCACTGCTCCTTCTACCAAAGAATTCTCAATTTACCTCTTCCCAATCTCCTGAACGTAATGGCCACAAGTGAAATGAATAGATTAGATCAATGCTTTTTAAATCTGATTATTCTCTTTTTAAGATAAAATTCTCATGGTATAAGTAAGCTCATGAGTTCAAGTCTTGTGGAATCTCATTGCGACTGAGTGTGTTACATTGAAGCTTCTGTGAGAAGAATATACCTGAAAGGTTGTTTTCAATAAGTCAGGTACAGATTGTTGTGATTATTAGCCTTTCATTATAAAGGCCCACATTACCCAGTCTAGGTGTACAAAATCTGAAAAATTCATTCAAACTTACTAAATCATCGAATGAAAGACAATATTTAACTTCACTGCAGTGTTAATGTAAACCTACTTGTAAACTTTAAACTTTAATGTCAAAGGCTTAGCTGGGTCACAAGAATAAAAAAATTAGCAGTTCAGTCAGACTATGACCTTTTAACTGTTTATTAATCTAATGAGGCCTCATTCAACTAGTACATAATTCTCCACAGGATCAATCAACCCTTCCCCCACACATTGTTAAAAATGAATGATGTGGAGTGGGGAGGGCGGGGGGGGGGGGGGGCTGTGAAGGGAGATGTGGACTTTGTACATTTATCCTGACAGGATCATGTCGTGCACCCTTTTGAAATGATGTGTTAAAGGCAGTGACTAAACTGGAGCTGGATCCCAAGATGTTTACATTAGACTTTCAGTAAAATATATTTCCTCTGGCTTTGATATCTAGAATGATTTTAGCACATATACTCAAGTAACAGGAGGCACCCCCCCTCCCCCCTCCCCGCTCCCCTCCACCCCCTGTTCTAAATCGAGATGGAAAGCAGTTTTCCTGGAAAATATTAATCTGGAATATCTGGCGTCTTACAATTCGAGGAGAGATTTTCAAAAGGAATAATGAATGGCAAAGGGAGGAAGAGGGGGGTGGGGTTTCAAGCAATGCTAGGATTAGCACCGGATAACCTTTGCCATTTCCAACCTCTGGAAAAACAGCTTCGTTGAGGGCTGAGAGCTGTATGAAACTCCTGGCATGGATAAAATGAGGAGTTGGTATTGTGAGACTGGGTGCAATTGCTTGGGTACAATTAGGATTCTAATTTTATCCATTTTTCCCCGAGTATTAGAAAAAAATTGGTGTGCAAGTTTTAAGAGCACAAAGTAGGTTATACACAACAGGACATTGTCAAGATAAATGCACAAAGTTCGCATCTCCCTTCACCACACCCTCCCCTCCCTCCAACTCCACATCATTCATTTCTAACAAGCAAACCTACTAGAAAAGTGGTTAGTTTTCCACTCAGCTTTTCTAGTAGGTTTGCTTGTTATTGTACAATTTATTTTCTGGCATTTTATATGGTATTCACTCCCTGGTATATTAAAATGCTACTTATTGTAGACATTAGCGGGCAGCACTACAGCACTGTGGTTAGCACTGCTGCATCACAGCGCCAGGGACCCGGGTTCAATTCCCTGCTTGGGTGACTGTCTGTGTGGAGTTTACACATTCTCCTCGTGCCTGCGTGGGTTTCCTTCAGGTGCTCCGGTTTCCTCCCACACTCCAAAGATGTGCAGGTAGGTTGATTGGCCATGATAAATTGCCCCTTAGCGCCAGGGGGCCTAGCAGGGTAAATAGGTGGGGCTACGGAGATAGGGACTGGGTGGGATTGTGGCCGATGCATGCTTAATGGGCCGAATGGCCTCCTTCTGCACTGTAGGGTTTCTATGAAATGTTTACATCAGGACAAATTAAAATCATAGCCTGGGAGAATAAAGTTAAACTCTGTTGTTATCATTTTCACTAATTTCGAATCCCTCTCCCACATTTCCCACTATACAGATCACTTCAAATTATGACAATAAGATGCCTGTTCAGTGACAAGGGCTGCTCACTCCACACATGGTCCCTAACATCCTTCAGCCTTTCCATCACCAAGGTTAGGAGGCCTTCAAGAACAATGGATCAAACACAATGCCATAGGGTTCTTGAAACAGAATTCTCTGCAGTACACACCCAAGAGGCTCCCATGTTTGTGGTAGTGTACCGTATCCCCTACAACCTCACAAAGATGAGGCTTCAGCCATTACCTCTTGGGATCCAAAGACCACTCAAAGAGAAGGAGAAAGAGGAGGAGGAGGAGGAAGGGAGGCGACCACATGCATCATATGTAACTGAGCAGAGTAAGAGCGTGTGCATCGCAAGACTTCACTTAAGGTGAAATGAATTTCCCCATCCCCACCGCCCCCCCCTTACATGGATCAATATTCCCTAATAGTGCATCCATTTCCAACTCTCCAAGCTCCAAGACAACACCCACTTGGTCAACATTGTCATGTTCAGTTGTTCGGTGCTTGATTATGTATGTCTGTTGAATGCTTACTGTTTAAAGTTTATTTATTAGTGTCACAAGTGGGCTTACATTCACACTGCAATGAAGTTACTGTAAAAATCCCCGAGTCGCCACACTCCGACTCCTGTTCAGAGACACTAAGGAGCAATTTAACATGGACAATGCACCTAACCAGCACGTCTTTTGGACTGTGGGAGGAAACCGGAGCACCCGGAGGAAACCCATGCACATATTGGGAGAATGCACAAACATCACACAGACAATGACCCGAGCCGGGAATCAAACCCGGATCCCTGGAGCTGTGAGGCAGCAGTGCTAACCAGTTAAGCCTGGGGGTGTTCACTTAGAAAAAGAAACTAAACTGTCGGCAAGTAGCTGTCAGCCTGAGAGAGCATTAAATAAAATGTATACATATAGGCCGGGATTCACCCAAAAAATTCCTAAATACCCAACGTACGAGAAAGCGGGAGTAATTCCCGTCAGTTTTTTTAGTGTACTTACCAGAGTGAATCTCTGACACTCTGAGCATTTGCAGGGTGCCTCAGCAAGGTTTGCACAGGAAAGTAGAGGCCGGGGCTTATCCTTGCCCGAGAGGCCAGCAGCATAATGCTGAGTGGGCCATTGCGCATGCATTGATCTGTCAGCACAGAGATCAGTGCATGCGCAGTGGCCCCCCCCATTGCTGGTCTCACGATCGCCGGCATTCCTGGTCACTGGCCTTCGATCGCTGGCCAACTCTGCAAGCCCCCGATCGCTGGCCTTCCGACCACCCCCATCCCTCAGTTACTGGCCTCCCTACCCCCCCGGGCAAGCGCTGCCCCCCGCCCTGCCACAGTCCTGACCCCACCCCCCTATCGGCAGCCCCGACTCCCCAACCCTCCCCACCCATTGGCCAGGCCTGATAGCCCTCACTCACTCATTCACTCACTCCCCCACCGATCATTTTGCAGAGTGGCAGCAGGTCCCTCCCCCCATGATCACCCGCCCCAATAGGACCAACCCCCAATTGGCCCCACCCCCTCTAATCACACCGCCTTGGCACTTCCTGGTGCCCAGTGGGCAGTGCCAATGTGCCCAGCAGGCAGTGCCTGCCTGGCACCCTGGCACTGCCAAAGGGGCACCCCCTCCTTACATCAAACCTCCTGGGGGGCCTCAATGGCCTTTACTCCCTCTGGCGGAGTCAGATGCCTATTCCCTGTTCATGGGAAGCAGTCGTAAACGCAGCTGGAGGGAACCACTCCCGGCGTGGGGGAGATGCCAGCGGGCCCGGAGAATACCATCCCTGGCCTGCTAATCATATGGAAATTCAGATGGAAATCAGCATAGAGCGGATGACTTACCCTGGGAGATGCACAGAGGCTATAGCGCCCAGCAGGAATCCTGCAAAATCCTATAAAATGGCCACCGCTGATGTCTCCCGCCTACTCGAGCAGCACAGCGGGCTGGGAGAATTGCCCTCATAATCTCGAGTGTATCAACTCTGTATATCGGCATTTTAACCCCAAGCAATAAAACATATCAAATACCACACAATATAAATCAACAGCAAAAACACTAATTCAACATCTTTATCCAGCACTACACCATTAGTACCAATGAAGGAAGTAAATTTCTGATTTTCACTGCCCCCTGCTGGTGACGTATTCAGGTACTTGGCCACAAGCAGCACTTTCTGTTTTTATTTCAGATTTCCAGCATGCGCAGCATTTTGCTTTCATTTCAGTAACAGGAGGTTGTCCGTTAAGCCTGACAATGTACCATGCAGCTCAGAGTACATCATAGAACATAGAGCATAGAACAGTACAGCACAGAACAGGCCCTTCGGCCCACGATGTTGTGCCGAGCTTTATCTGAAACCAAGATCAAGCTATCCCACTCCCTATCATCCTGCTGTGCTCCATGTGCCTATCCAATAACCGCTTAAATGTTCCTAAAGTGTCTGACTCCACTATCACTGCAGGCAGTCCATTCCACACCCCAACCACTGTCTGCGTAAAGAACCTACCTCTGATATCCTTCCTGTATCTCCCACCACGAACCCTATAGTTATGCTCCCTTGTAATAGCTCCATCCACCCGAGGAAATAGTCTTTGAACGTTCACTCTATCTATCCCCTTCATCATTTTATAAACCTCTATTAAGTCTCCCCTCAGCCTCCTCCGCTCCAGAGAGAACAGCCCTAGCTCCCTCAACCTTTCCTCATAAGACCCACCCTCCAAACCAGGCAGCATCCTGGTAAATCTCCTCTGCACTCTTTCCAGAGCTTCCACATCCTTCTTATAGTGAGGTGACCAGAACTGCACACAGTATTCCAAATGTGGTCTCACCAAGGTCCTGTACAGTTGCAGCATAACCCCACGGCTCTTAAACTCCAACCCCCTGTTAATAAAAGCTAACACACTATAGGCCTTCTTCACAGCTCTATCCACTTGAGTGGCAACCTTTAGAGATCTGTGGATATGAACCCCAAGATCTCTCTGTTCCTCCACAGTCTTCAGAACCCTACCTTTGACCCTGTAATCCACATTTAAATTAGTCCTACCAAAATGAATCACCTCACATTTATCAGGGTTAAACTCCATTTGCCATTTTTCAGCCCAGCTTTGCATCCTATCTATGTCTCTTTGCAGCCTACAACAGCCCTCCACCTCATCCACTACTCCACCAATCTTGGTGTCATCAGCAAATTTACTGATCCACCCTTCAGCCCCCTCCTCTAAGTCATTAATAAAAATCACAAAGATCAGAGGACCAAGCACTGATCCCTGCGGCACTCCGCTAGCAACCTGCCTCCAATCCGAAAATTTTCCATCCACCACCACCCTCTGTCTTCGATCAGACAGCCAGTTACCTATCCAATCGGCCAACTTTCCCTCTATCCCACACCTCCTCACTTTCATCATAAGCCGACCATGGGGGACCTTATCAAACGCCTTACTAAAATCCATGTATATGATATCAACTGCCCTACCTTCATCAACATACTTAGTTACCTCCTCAAAAAATTCTATCAAATTTGTGAGGCACGACTTGCCCTTCACGAATTCGTGCTGACTATCCCGGATTAATCCGCATCTTTCTAAATGGTCGTAAATCCCATCTCTAAGGACCTTTTCCATCAATTTACCAACCATCGAAGTAAGACTAACCGGTCTATAATTACCAGGGTCATTTCTATTCCCTTTCTTAAACAGAGGAACAACATTCGCCATTCTTCAGTCCTCTGGCACCAGCCCTGTAGACAGCGAGGACCCAAAGATCAAAGCCAAAGGCTCTGCAATCTCATCCCTTGCCTCCCAAAGAATCCTAGGATACATTTCATCAGGCCCAGGGGACTTATCGACCTTCAGTTTATTCAAAACTGCCAGGACATCCTCCCTCCGAACATCTATTTCCTCCAGCCTATTAGCCTGTATCACCTTCTCTTCCTCAAAAACATGGCCCCTCTCCTTGGTGAACACTGAAGAAAAGTATTCATTCATCACCTCGCCTATCTCTACTGACTCCATACACAAGTTCCCACTACTGTCCTTGACCGGCCCTAACCTCACCCTGGTCATTCTTTTATTCCTCACATAAGAGTAAAAAGCCTTGGGGTTTTCCTTGATCCGACCCGCCAAGGACTTCTCGTGTCCCCTCCTAGCTCTCCTAAGCCCCTTTTTCAGCTCATTCCTTGCTAACTTGTAACCCTCAATCGAGCCATCTGAACCTTGTTTCCTCATCCCTACATAAGCTTCCCTCTTCCTTTTCACAAGACATTCCACCTCTTTCGTGAACCATGGTTCCCTCACTCGGCCATTTCCTCCCTGCCTGACAGGGACATACCTATCAAGGACATCCAGTATTTGTTCCTTGAAAAAGTTCCACTTTTCATTAGTTCCTTTCCCTGACAGTTTCTGTTCCCAACTTATGCCCCCTAATTCTTGCCTAATCGCATCATAATTACCTCTCCCCCAATTGTAAACCTTGCCCTGCCGCACGGCCCTATCCCTCTCCATTGCGATAACAAAAGACACCGAATTGTGGTCACTATCTCCAAAGTGCTCTCCCACAACCAAATCTAACACTTGGCCCGGTTCATTGCCCAGTACCAAATCCAATGTGGCCTCACCTCTTGTCGGCCTATCCACATATTGTGTCAGGAAACCCTCCTGCACACACTGCACAAAAACTGCCCCATCCGAACTATTTGACCTACAAAGGTTCCAATCAATATTTGGAAAGTTAAAGTCCCCCATGACAACTACCCTGTGACCCCTACACATATCCATAATCTGCTTAGCAATTTCTTCCTCCACATCTCTATTACTATTTGGGAGCCTATCGTAAACTCCTAACAACATGACCGCTCCTTTCCTATTTCTAACCTCAGCCCATATTACCTCAGTGTGCAGATCCCCCTCGAAGTGCCTTTCCGCAGCCGTTAAACTATCCTTGATTAACAATGCCACTCCTCCACCTCTTTTACTAGCTTCCCTACACTTAGTGAAACATCTATACCCCGGAACGTCCAACAACCATTCCTGTCCTTGTTCTACTCACGTCTCCGTAATGGCCACAACATCGTAGTCCCAAGTACCAATCCACGCCCCAAGTTCATCTACCTTGTTCCGGATGCTCCTTGCATTGAAGTAGACACACTTCAACCCACCTTCCTGTCTACCGGTATCCACCCTTGACCCTGATACCTTCCCCAATACCTCACCACCCTCACTGACTTCTGGACTACAACTCCTTTTCCCACTCCCCTGACAAATTAGTTTAAATCCCCCTGAAGAGCCGTAACAAATTTCCCTCCCAGGATATTGGTGCACCTCTGGTTCAGGTGCATCCCGTCCTGTTTGTACAGGTCCCGCCTTCCCCAGAATGTGTTCCAATTATCCACGTATCTGAAACCCTCCCTCCTACACCATCCCTGCAACCACATGTTTAACTGCACTCTCTCCCTGTTCCTCAACTCGCTATCATCATTAAAGTTTTCATGTAATCCATCCCAATAAGATCTTCATCCAAGTCTCTGCAGCAGAACTTAGCCCTGGTCATACCCTCCACAGTGTTCATATGAAAGGTGACCTATCCCCCTATCCTGGCTGCAGCCCACCCATACCCAGTAACATACCATGCGCAGGTCTGGATCTATGCAAGCTTCGAACATGTGCATGGCGCCAGTATCTGAGCTTGCAGCTGTGAGTGTTAAGTCAAATGATAATGTGTCTTCTTCTGAGTTCTCTTCTTGCTCTCACCTTTTGACGAGAGGCCGTGGTGATTGAAGAATCGGCAGTTCTGGACAATCTGACAGCACAAAAGCAGATGGGAGGGTGGCGGTGAGGGAAGGCAGGTAGTGAGGATATTAGGAAGACCACAGTGTCTCCCTCTGCATTTTCCACTTCATGGCACCTTTCAGGTTGAGGCTGAAGAGTTAGTGGAAGTTGAAGGTGCGCAAAGCAGCAACTCACTCTAACCCAGGATGGTATCAGTCACACCAGCAGCCTGTACCATGATTCTCAGAGAATGGTCCACCTTTGGTCCTGTCACATTCCTGCCTATTGTGGGTGACCTTCTCTTGCAAAGAGAGGGCAGAATGTGGCAGTGTGGTTGGGTGAAATGGCTACCTGATTAGGTGAAGGGTTGCCAAGGCAATAGTGGTGTATGTGTGACTGATATGATGGAAAGGTTCAGTGTGGGGGGAATGTAAGTATAAGGTTGTAGGAATGACTCCTGAGTTTCGGGGTATGCTGTTGTGCGAGATATGGGTGAGGTGGTGGGTCTTAGATGTGCTGTTCAGATGCATCTGCTCACCTTAACCAACCATTGAGGTCATTAAACTATGTTTCAGCACTGCTGTCATGTTTATGGTGCCATGTTGTGGCATTCAGTATCCTTGCCACCTGCTCGCCACCCTTTACAGTGCCAGGCTAAAGAGTTTCCGAACCCCTGAAGAAATACAGCAATCTTCATGGCCTCCATCTCTTGGCAGAATGCATCCAAGATTGTGTTATAAAGCCTGGAACCCTCTCCTGTGCAATAAGATCGCCTTCAATGGTGAAAAACACATGCAGTGCATTATTGCCACTCTCCCTTTTATAAGACTGGTGTCTTTATGAGAGAGGGGCGGGGTTGCATGAGCACATGATTCCCAAAGAACACTACTCAGTCTCGTGGAGTGTGCAGAGGATGCCTGCACTGAACAGACGGACAGGGCAGCTTCAGATCATGCTTCCAGGTCATGGCTACATTAAAATCACGGAAGTTAGATGGTGAGTCAAACTGTCTTGTCCACCTCCATTCCAATGGACATGGGAAGTAATGTTCCTGGGAAGCTGTGTGAACATGCATGTGTGCGTCCATGCTAAAATAATTAAAGGTGCCGTGAGAAGGAAAAAAAACAGGCTGTGCAGAATGACTACATTTTAAAGGGGTAATTGGCAGGGTTGTAGTGGCCATTGCTGTAAGTTGACACTGCTGGGTCCACAGAGCTGTCAGCAGCTCTCTGAGATTGGACTTTCTCACCCAATGGGGATGGAAGTCTTACGCCCAACCAATTAAACACCCAATCAAATGTTAAATAGATGCGGGGCAGCCGGTATCAGTGGAGATGTGTCCCCCGCTGACACTTTGTGTGGCAGGGTGAGCAACCCCAGCACCTGAAGAACGTGTTCAGTGGCAAATCCCCTATTCATTCTAACATATCATCCCTAACAACACGAACTCTTATCCAGTGTGGTAATCTTTAAAATGGCACCATGTTGATTGTACGCCATTATTAAACTGATTTATAAAATATTATTCATTGATACACCAAATCAAAATGCCATTCTTTGGGGGGAATTTTCCCATCTCACCCGCCACAGGAGTCGTAGCAGCCGGAGGGCAGACCATGCAAAGGTCTGTTGACCTCAGGCGGGATTTTCCGGTTTTGGGACCAACGCAGTTGGAAAATCCTGCCCTTTGACTCAAAAATTCAAACATTACGAGAGGTAACATTGAAATCTCTTTATAAATAATACAAAGATTACGTCGTTTCACACATATGTAATGAAGCTGGAGCATGAATGTTTCTGTTGTGATTAATGTAGATAATATTGAATTCTTTCATTCAATGTTCCTTTTGAAATCACTGAAAAGGTCAACCCTTTGCCCCCAGCCTGAGCTTCCCCAAACCCAAGTCCTTTGGGGGACCCCTCACTCTGCAGCCAGGCAGCAGCAGCAGGGCACTTGCACAGAGAACTTACCATGTGCCTCCTTGACCTCCATCGGAGTCCAACGAGCTAGATCAGGGTGCCACTGACAAGGTGTAAATGCTAGGGTGCCAGGGGGCAGTGCAAAGTTTGCATTGCCAAGGGGCAGGATCTGGAGGGGGTCTGGAGGGGGTCCGGAGGGGGTCCCCAGGGGGCTCGGGGCCTGTGGGGAGCCTATATCAGAGTCTTTGCAGGTGGCGGAACTGGGGTCATCCCCATGACTACGTGGCATGGGGGTGGGGGAGGGTGGGGGGCATGACCCATTCTCCTTGTGGTGGAGGGGCGTATGGTCCTCCGCTGTGCTGAGGGGTTGGAGTTCTCCCCTGGTCAGCGGGGGGAGGGACCGGGCAGCCTTTTCTGTTTTTTTGGGAAAAAAGGGGGCCTCTCTTTGAATGCTGAGATCAACCCAGCCGTTTTTAGAAGGCACTTCAATTTTTGAAAAGCTGGGCTGGCCCTTGTATTACTCGCGATGCAAAAATTTGCATCAATCAGGTGGGTGAATCCCAGCTCACAGCAGCTTCCCACTGGCACGGGCACTTGGAGCCAATTCAGGTGAATCATGCCCAGAGGTGGATGAGGTGAGCTGGAAGAGATGTTTTAAATATGATGATTTTTCTGACATTCCCGCTGGCAGGATCTTCCGATCCCACCAACAGTGGCTCCCCTCCCACCCCCCCCCCGCCCCCCCCCCCACCACCCCCCCCCCCCATCCCGATATGGGTTCCCCAGGGACGAAGGGTGTGAACAACGAGAAACCCCATTGACAGTGGCGGGACCAGAAGATCCCACCAACAGCCAACGGCGGGACGCCCCCACCACCGCGAAACACAACACGGGGGCGGTGGGGGGGGGGGGGGGGGGGGGGGAGCAGCAAAAAATCTCTCCCATATTGAGCAAACACATGAAAAATAAAAAGCTCCCCTTATATTTTCTGTAGAAAATGTTTATTTGCCACCTGGCAATAATCCATGGGGATTTGGCATTTTTTTAGTTTGAGCAACACTTCTGAATGAAAACAATTCTGATCCTGCATCTTAAAAACTATGCAAATCGTACAAAAGTTAAAAACAAATAAAACAGGCAACTTGCCTTGTCAGTAAATCTGCATTTTTATGGTTCAGTTTGCATTTTTCAAACGTTGAACTCTGTTCCATGATGTACACAGATTTATTTGGCAAGATTTAAATAACTTTGGTAAACAGAACACTTGTTAAAATATAGTGTACTTCCCAAGAGCTCATAATTTACATTGAATGGCCCCAAAACTCAAGATTGTTCTTTGACAGTTGTCCAACACAATTTTCAATGTTCACCTCATTTGTGTGATCTTTTTCGTTATTCATTCATGGGACATGGGCATGGCTGGTTGGCCAGTATTTATTGCCCATCCCTAGTTGCCAGAGAGCGGTTGAGGTCAACCACATTGCTGTGGCTCTAGATCACATGTAGGCCAGACCAGGTAAGGAGGACAGATTTCATAGAAATCATAGAAGTCATAGAAACCCTACAGTGCAGAAGGAGGCCATTCGGCCCATCGAGTCTGCACCGACCACAATCCCACCCAGGCCCTACCCCCCCCATATTTAACTGCTAATCCCTCTAACCTACACCTCTCAGGACCCTAAGGGGCAATTTTTAACCTGGCCAATCAACCTAACCCGCACATCTTTGGACTGTGGGAGGAAACCGGAGCACCCGGAGGAAACCCACGCAGACACGAGGAGAATGTGCAAACTCCACACAGACAGTGACCCGAGCCGGGAATCGAACCCAGGACCCTGGAGCTGTGAAGCAGCAGTGCTAACCACTGTGCTTCCCTAAAGGACGTTAGTGAACCAGATGGGTTTTTCCGACAATCGACAACAGTTTCATGGACATCAGTAGATTCTTAATTCCAGATATCTTCCATTAAATTCAAATCCCACCATCTGCCATAGCGGGATTTGAACCTGAGTCCCCAGAACATTAGCTGAGTTTCTAGATTAATACTCTAGTGATTATACCACTAGGCCATTGCCTCCCCATTGCCTCCACCATATTGAATGGATGCAAAGAATGGGGTGCATCTTGTAACAATCGTGAGGGCGGCACGGTGGCACAGTGGTTAGCACTTCTGCCTCACAGCGCCAGGGACCCGGGTTCAACTCCAACCTCGGGTCACTGTCTGTGTAGAGTTTGCACATTCTCCCCGGCTCTGCGTGGGTTTCTTCCAGGTGCTCTGGATTCCTCCCACGCTCCATAGATGTGCAGGTTAGGTGGATTGGCTATGCTAAATTGCACCTTCGTGTCCCAAGATGTATAGGTTAGGGGGATTACCGGGTAAATACTTGAGGTTACGAAGAACAGGTCTGGGTGGGATTGCCCCTTCATGTCGGGGGGATTATGTGGGGTTACAAGGATAGGGCCTGGGTAGGAATGTTGCCGGTGCAGACTCAATGGGCTGAATGGCCTCCTTCTGCACTGTAGGGATTCTATGATTCTATGAATCTCCCAGAACTGAACTGGGATTGAAGGGGAGGACTAAAAGTGAGTGATGGTACACTGCACTGTGATAGCAGCTCTGTCAACGAATATTTTTAGCACAGCAACTAATCACTACATAGCACCCAGTTGTGATGCAGCAATTAAACTATTTCAAAATTCTTTCGCTTCCGTCAATAAGGAGCTCTTAGCCACAAACGTTAATAGTGCTAAGGCTACAAGTTTCTTTTAATATTGTTTTCCTGCAGGATTTTCTACATACCTTGATACAACCACCTGTAAGAATCTTAGCAGACAATTTCCCTGCAGCACCTGGATAATAGCCAAATAATCTTTGTTAATGGTGTGAATTAATTGAAATATTGGCGAGAGCTCAAAATGCTGCATGTGCTGGAAATTCAAAATAAAGACAGAAAATGTGAGAAATACCCAGCAGTTCAAGCAGCAACTCCAGAGGGAGAAAAGTAAAGTTGATGCTTCATACGTCATTGACATGTTGGAGATGTAACAGATTTTAAACAAGTATAGAGACTAGGAAAGGAGGAGTGGGGAAGGGCTGTGATTGGGTGAAAACATGACAAAAGGAGTGACTCCACAAGGCAAAATGAAATAATAATTGGACAAGTAAAGGAGCGAAGGATGAGTCTAGAGAAGGTGTAAACCCTCTGGGAAGTCAACCACAAGAGGCTTCACAGCTTATTGAAAATTCTATGCTTGACAAGACGTTCACTTCAATCAAAGCAGATGATATGTGGCCTCACGCCAGCCCATCCCATGTTAATTTGATGCCATTTTACTAAATCAGCAAGAACTGCAGGGTCAATGCTCAAAGATACAATCCCAGTGTAACCATCACGATTACAATCCATGAATTTTCAACCATTCCACAGTGGGTGCTACCTGACATATTGAAGTTACTCGAAACCACCACTTTCTTCCTTCACTTGGTATAAATTGTACACTAGCTTCATTTTATTCTGTCGCTACACTCACTAAGCCCAATTTTACCATCAAGTTGTGCCTGTTTACAGGTGCAAAAACCTGGTAAAGTCGGGCGTGAGGCGGGTAGCGCGATCCACGCCTGCCTCTGCGCCGGTTTCCCCTTTACCAAGGCCCGGAAATGGCCACGATCAGGACTGTGCCCAAAACGGGCATGACGGCCATTTAAGTGCATTTGCATGCATTTAAATTGATTGAATGGGCTGCACGCCCGACTTTACCAGCACTTCCCCCTTTACCACCGTATTCGCCCATCCAGAATCAGTGTAAAACAAACATGCTCCACAAAAGCCTGATTCAGGCACTCCTGTTAGTGAGGATGTGAGTGCCGAGTGTCTGCCAGCTCTCTGCTTGAGATCGGTGGTGGGGGGGGTTGCGGGGGGAAGGTGGGTCCAACAACTCTCTGTGTGAGATCAGTGGGGGGGGGGGGGGGGGGGGGGGGGGGTTCCGCTGCCACTCTGCCTGTGATCAGTGAGGGGGCAGGGGGTCTGCTGCCAGTATGCCTGTGATCAGTGAGGGGGCAGGGGGTCTGCTGCCAGTATGCCAGTGATCAGTGAGGGGGAAGGGGGGTCTGCTGCCACTCTGTCTGAGATCGATGGGGGGGGGGTGAAAGGGGGGACTGCTGCCATTCTGCCTGAGATTGGAGGGGGGAAGGGGGGAGGATCCTGTGATTGGTCTAGGTGGCGGAGGGGATGGGGGATAAGAGGGTCAGTAATGTTGTTGGGGTGGGGCAATGTCTGTGGGGGTCGGGGGGAGGTATTATCCGGCCTGTGATCAATGTGGCAGGGGAGCAGCATTCTATCAATTGTTTTGCGCACGCGCAGTTGGAGGCACCGATCGGAGCTGCAGGGTTTCGGACACATTAAGCCCCACCCACAAGCTTGTACAACGTGATTCAGACTCGCTGATATTTTTGCAGACAGAGTGCGTATAGGGGCGCATCTAAAAGTCGGATCTGAAACACTCTCAATTTCAAATCCGCCCAGCACTTAGAATCAAAATGGTAAAATAGGCCCACTATCTCCAAGATGCAGACATAACATCCATTGACTTCTGCCACAAACATTCTGATGTCGTGCAAGATTGGACTTTGGAGACCAAAGTTACAAATAGTCCAATGAAATGCCGTTGAAACATTGCCAAAAATGCAAATCGTAGAATCAAGTTACAATTCCCACTTTAGTGACGCAGTCTACATGACATATCCAACCCTGACAGGGTTAACAGAGCCAAAGGCAGAAGGACATGTTCCTTTTCGTGGTCATCCAAATCTCCCGTTCTCTCTTGTGATTCAAAATATGGCAGCAATGCGTTTTGTGCACTTTCTTTATCATTTTGTGCGAATGATTCAGAGAAATAATACCTGAACCATAGGAATTATTTGGGAAAATTACATCTGACTCGGGTTTATTGCATGAATGTATTAATGGACTGATGTTCAGTTTTTGAATTTTTTTTTTGCTGGGTAGGATTCCATAGGCAGCAGTAACCCCCCCAGTGGATTAGCCACACGTGCACACCTCAAATATTATTAGCCAATAAACGAGCCATTTGGAGAGCATTCAGAATCCAAATATGACAAATTGCATTTCTGATGAGCAAGTTAAGGGGATTAGGGCCTGAGTGGGATTGTGGTCACTGCAGGCTTGATGGGCCAAATGGCCTCCTTCTGCACTGTAGGGATTCTATGATTCTAATCAAACAGTTGTGGCTGCATGGAAGTAATGAGCAGTTTTGCCCTCCTTAACCTAGGATCCAGAAGTGCAACAACCCAAGTTACATGGAGAATACTATTTTAGGTTGAAACGGTTAAATTAAATGAAACAAAGTCTGTGACAAATCAAGAGGTGGAGATGCCGGCATTGGACTGGGGTAAACACAGTAAGAGTTTTAACAACACCAGGTTAAAGTCCAACAGGTTTATTTGGTAGCAAATGCCATTAGCTTTCGGAGCGCTGCTCCTTGGTCAATGATTTTCCCTCCATAATTCCCTCCATAATTTCGGAGCAGCGCTCCGAAAGCTAATGGTATTTGCTACCAAATAAACCTTTTGGACTTTAACCTGGTGTTGCTAAAACTCTTACTGTACAAATCAAGAGCACAGCCCCTTAAAGGGACACTGCATTAAAACAAAAAACAAATTACCAGAGAAACTTAAAACTGAAATGTGATTAACAGGGTCGATAAAACACCCCTGTCCCTGCGGTGCCCACCAGGAAGGCCTCAATGGTGTCGATAGACACTGCGTGCTCCCTCTCCGGGGACACTAGGCCGCAAATATAGCCTTGGTTGAGGGGCAGACAGTCGGGCTGGACAACTCCCTCAGTTGCCGGCTGACTGGATCTGTTGGTGGCAAGTTTGGCCAGGCTCAGGAACAGGTTTGCATATATGCAGTTTGTTGAGCTCAGTTGTTAACAAGGTATCCTACATGCCTCATTATCTTAAATTGAACTGAACACTGTGTAAACATTTGGGAACATCTCCTTTTTTGACATTATGGAGGGAAAGTCATTGATGAAGCAGCTGAGGATATTTGTGCCCAGGACACAGACTTGTGGAAACCCTGCAATGAGGATCAAAAACAGCTTTTTCCCTGCGGCCATCAGACTTTTTAACGGACCTACCATATATTAAGTTGACCTTTCTCTACATCCTAACTATGACTATAACACTACATTCTACACCCTCTCCTTACCTTCCCTATGTACGGTATGCTGTCTGTATAGCGCACAAGAAACAATACTTTTCACTGTTTACTCATACATGTGACAATAATAAATCAAATCAAATCAAAATGTCCTGCATCTGAGCTGATTGGCCTCCAACAACCACAGACATCTTCCTACGTGCAAGGCATGACTCCAAGCAGTGGAGCTCTTTTCCCCAAATCCCATTGGCTTCAATTTTACAAGGTTCCTTGATGCCACACCAGGTCAAATGTGAGGTGAACAGTTATCGCCTCACCTCCGGCATGCAGTTCTTTTGCCCATATTTAAACCAAGGCTGTAAGAATGTCTGGAGCAAGTGGTCCTGGCAGAACTCAAACCGACCATTAGCGAGCAGATCATTGCTGACTATGTCCCACCCGATGGCAATGTTGACACCACCTGTCATCACTTTGTTGGTGATTGAGAGTAGGTTGATGGGATGGAAATTGGGCAGTCCCTTTGTGGGCAAGATATATAATCTGAGCAATTCTAACATGAGGTAGATAGGAGTCAGTACTATTGCTGAGCTGGTACAGCTTGGCCAGTTCCACAGCACAAGTCTTCAGCAGGGATGTGTCAGGATCCAGAGCCTTTGTTGTATCCAGCACGTGGAGTGAATTGTATCAGCTGGAGGCAGGTGTTTCTGATACTGGGGACCTCAGGGGAAGGCTGAGATAAATCACGCACTCGGCACTTCTGGTTGACAATGGTTGTGAATTGCTTCATTTGCAATCACATGCTGGGCTCACACAGATGCACACATTCAGACATCTTTATGAAAAAAAGATTTCCCCCAAATATTTCTGGGGGGTATTTCCTCAACACAATTTATATAATTACAACATAGACACGCAGATGAAAAAGGGATGTGGCATCTACTTTATTTGTCATCTCCGAGGATCCATTATATGGTTTTCATTACATATCTGCAAACTTTTGAAATGTAAGGTTGTATTCCATGTATATTCTGCTGAAGTGTTTCATTAAAATTATGCTGGTGATTCTGAATCATCCTGAACATTTGTTTTAAGTTTAATGGAGATTTGAGAAATATGTTTGATATTAAATACAACTCTAAATTCAGTACATCAAGCTTAAAGACTTTCACTCTCCCATTTGGCAGTAAGTGGATAGTCTGCAATTTTAACTGGAAGCAGTAGATTTACCCAGATTTTCCACTCTGTCACTGGTTTTACCTGTCGATGGTAGTCATGATGAGGAGATGCTGGCATTGGACTGGGGTAAACACAGTAAGAAGTTTAATTGGTGTTGTTAAACTACTTGCTGGTTTTACCTGACGGGAGCCTTATCGATATGTAGTTAAATGTGAATCCTGGTGCCTGAAGAAAATCCTGAAACCATTCACACAGCCCAGTCGGTGAAGTATAGGCCATGGGAGCTCTGTCCAATAAAACCTGTTGTTGGAGAAACAAAGGACCTAAAAAAGGTGGGTAGAAAAATTATTTTTCTTCATAAAAGTTTAAGAAAGGGAATAGAAATGACCCTGGTAATTATAGACCGGTTAGTCTTACTTCGGTGGTTGGTAAATTGATGGGAAAGGTCCTTAGGGATGGGATTTACGACCATTTAGAAAGATGCGGATTAATCCGGGATAGTCAGCACGGATTCGTGAAGGGCAAGTCGTGCCTCACAAATTTGATTGAATTTTTTGAGGAGGTAACTAAGTGTTTTGATGAAGGTAGGGCAGTTGATGTCATATACATGGATTTTAGTAAGGCGTTTGATAAGGTCCCCCATGGTCGGCTTATGATGCAAGAGAGGAGGTGTGGGATAGAGGGAAAGTTGGCCGATTGGATAGGTAACTGGCTGTCTGATCGAAGACAGAGGGTGGTGGTGGATGGAAAATTTTCGGATTGGAGGCAGGTTGCTAGCGGAGTGCCACAGGGATCAGTGCTTGGTCCTCTGCTCTTTGTGATTTTTATTAATGACTTGGAGGAGGGGACTGAAGGGTGGATCAGTAAATTTGCTGATGACACCAAGATTGGTGGAGTAGTGGATGAGGTGGAGGGCTGTTGTAGGCTGCAAAGAGACATAGATAGGATGCAAAGCTGGGCTGAAAAATGGCAAATGGAGTTTAACCCTGATAAATGTGAGGTGATTCATTTTGGTAGGACTAATTTAAATGTGGATTACAGGGTCAAAGGTAGGGTTCTGAAGACTGTGGAGGAACAGAGAGATCTTGGGGTCCATATCCACAGATCTCTAAAGGTTGCCACTCAAGTGGATAGAGCTGTGAAGAAGGCCTATAGTGTGTTAGCTTTTATTAACAGGGGGTTTGAGTTTAAGAGCCATGGGGTTATGCTGCAACTGTACAGGACCTTGGTGAGACCACATTTGGAATATTGTGTGCAGTTCTGGTCACCTCACTATAAGAAGGATGTGGAAGCGCTGGAAAGAGTGCAGAGGAGATTTACCAGGATGCTGCCTGGTTTGGAGGGTAGGTCTTATGAGGAAAGGTTGAGGGAGCTAGGGCTGTTCTCTCTGGAGCGGAGGAGGCTGAGGGGAGACTTAATAGAGGTTTATAAAATGATGAAGGGCATAGATAGAGTGAACGTTCAAAGACTATTTCCTCGGGTGGTTGCAGCTATTACAAGGGGGCATAACTATAGGGTTCGTGGTGGGAGATATAGGAAGGATATCAGACGTAAGTTCTTTACGCAGAGAGTGGTTGGGGTGTGGAATGGACTGCCTGCAGTGATAGTGGAGTCAAGACACTTTAGGAACATTTAAGCGGTTATTGAATAGGCACATGGAGCACACCAGGATAATAGGGAGTGGGATAGCTTGATCTTGGTTTCAGATAAAGCTCGGCACAACATCGTGGGCCGAAGGGCCTGTTCTGCGCTGTACTGTTCTATGTTCTATGTTCTAAAAATAACCCTGGCTACTGAACCAAAGACTCACTCTGTCCACAATCAATGCCACTCACAAGAGTCAACTTGCTCCGAGCCAGGCAGTCTCTGTCCAATATTACATTGGCCTGAAACCAAAGTGTTCCCTGAGGACACCAGTTTGGAGTGAGCAGCATCCTGGCTCAATTTAAAATATGGCTGGGACATCAGAATGCTCCAAGGCCAATAACGTTTTCCCATCTCACGATCAGTCTTGCTTCATACTTTGACAGATGTTTGGTATGGCTCCTGCTCTGCCCAAGACCACGAGGAACTACAAAAGGTCATGAATGTAGCCAAATCCATCACACAAACCAGCCTCCCATCCATTGACTCTGTCTACATGTCCCACTGCCTCAGCAGAGCAGCCAGCATAATTAAGGACCCCATGCACCCCGGACATTCACTCTTCCACCATCGCCTTGTGATGTTTTCTAGGAGTTAAGGATTAACACGGACAGCTTTCCGAATTCAGATAGTTTGAACATGAAGCTTGAGAATTTGGCACATTACAAGAACAGGAAAATGTCTTCCCTGGATCTGACACATGCAGCCGGCAGACCTCCAGCAGAATCGATGAATACGGGCAAGATCAGACACAAATCTCCCACAAAATCAACAGAGATTGCATATGTATAAGTCATTCCCCTCCCTGACAGACATGCAGGAGAAAAGTCAACTGATGCAACACAGAATACATTTATCAAATGAGAAACAGGCAGCATGAAGGAAAATGTCTTTAAACAGCGAGTAGGTATGATCTGGAATGCATTGTCTGAGAATGTAAGGGATGCTAATTCAATTGTGGCTTTCAAAAGAGAATTGAATATTTATCCAAAGAAAAAAGAATTTGCTGGATTGCCAGTATAAGGCTACAGCGAGTGATCTACTGAGTTTCTCCATCAGAGAGGCTAGGAATACTGCAGCAAGTAATTCACTTCCTGACTCCCAAAGCCTGTCTACCACCTGCAAGGCACAAGTTAGGAGTGTGATGGAATACCCCCCACTTGCCAGGATGGGTGCAACTCCAACAACACTCAAGATGGTTGACACCATCCAGGACGAAGCAGCCCGCTTGATTTGATTTAATTTGATTTGATTTGATTTATTATTGTCACATGTATAAACATACAGTGAAAAGTATTGTTTCTTGCGCGCTGTACAGACAAAACATACTGTTCATAGAGAAGGACAAACCAAAGTAGAATGTACAGGGTAAATGGTAGGACTCTGAAGAGTGCAGTTGAACAGAGAGATCTGGGAATAAAGGTACAGAATTCCCTACAAGTGACGTCACAGGTGGATAGGGTCATGAAGAGTGCCTTTGGTACATTGGCCTTTATAAATCGGAGTATCGAGTATAAAAGTTGGAGTGTTATGGTAAGGTTATATAAGGCATTGGTGAGGCCGAATTTAGAGTATTGTGTACAGTTTTGGTCACCTAGTTACAGGAAGGATGTAAATAAGGTTGAAAGAGTGCAGAGAAGGTTCACAAGGATGTTGCCGGGACTTGAGAAGCTGAGTCACAGAGAGAGATTGAATAGGTTGGGACTTTATTCCCTGGAGTGTAGAAGAATGAGGGGAGATTTGATAGAGGTGTATAAGATTTTGATGGGTATAGATAGAGTGAATGCAAGCAGGCTTTTTCCACTGAGGCTAGGGGAGAAGAAAACCAGAGGGCATGGGTTAAGGGTGAAAGGAGAAAAGTTTAAAGGGAATATTAGGGGGGCTTCTTCACGCAGAGAGTGGTGGGAGTGTGGAATGAGCTGCCGGATAAAGTGGTAAATATGGGGCCACTTTCAACATTTAAGAAAAACTTGGATGGGTTCATGGATGAGAGGGGTGTGGAGGGATATGGTCCAAGTGCAGGTCAGTGGGACGAGGCAAAAAATAGTTTGGCACAGACAAGAAGGGCCAAAAGGCCTGTTTCTGAGCTGTAATTTTCTATGGTTCTATGGTTCTAAGAAAACGAGAGAATGCAGAATGTAATGTTACAGTCATAGCTAGGATGTAGAGAAAGATCAACTTAATGCAAGGTGGGTCCATTCAAAAGTCTGACAGCAGCAGTGAAGAAGCTGTTCTTGAGTCGTTTGGTAGGTGACCTCAGACTTTTATATCTTTTTCCCAACGGAAGAAGGTGGAAGAGTGAATGTCCGGGGTGCGTGAGGTCCTTAATTATGCTGGCTGCTTTGCTGAGGCAGTGGGACGTGTAGACAGAGTCAATGGATGGGAGGCTGGTTTGCGTGATGGATTGGGCTACATTCATGACCTTTTGTAGTTCCTTGTGGTCTTGGGCAGAGCAAGAGCCATACCAAGCTGTGATGCAATCAGAAAGAATGCTTTCTATGGTGCATCTGTAAAAGTTGGTGAGAGTCGTAGCTGACATGCCAAATTTCCTTCGTCTTCTGAGAAAGTAGAGGCATTGGTGGGCTTTCTTAACTATAGTGTTGGCATGGGGGGACCAGGACAGGTTATTGGTTATCTGGACACCTAAAAACTTGAAGCTCTCGACCCTGTCTACTTCATTCCCATTGATATAGACAGGGGCATGTTCTCCTTTACGCTTCCTGAAGTCGATGACAATCTCCTTCATTTTGTTGACATTGAGGGAGAGATTATTGTTGCCGCACCAGTTCACCAGATTCTCTATCTCATTCCTGTACTCTGTCTCATCATTGTTTGAGATCCGACCCACTACGGTGGTGTCGTCAGCAAACTTGAAAATCAAATTGAAGGGGAACTTGGCCACACAGTCATATGTGTATAAGGAGTATAGTAGGGGGCTGAGAACACAGCCTTGTGGGGCACCGGTGTTGAGGATGATTGTGGAGGAGATGTTGTTGCCTATCCTTACTGATTGTGGTCTGTGAGTTAGGAAGTTCAGGATCCAGTTGCAGAAGGAGGTGCTGAGGCCCAGACCACAGAGTTTGGAGATGAGTTTCGTGGGAATAATAGTGTTGAAGGCTGAGCTGCAGTCAATAAATAAGAGTCTGACATAGGTGTCCTTGTTATCTAGGTGTTCCAAGGTTGAGTACAGGGCCAGGGAGATTGGCACCACATCCACAAACACCCACTCCCTCCACCACCGATGCTCAGTAGCAGCAGTGTCTACTATCTACAAAATACACTGCAGAAATTCACCAAAGATCTTTAGACAGCACCTTCCAAACCCACAACCACTTCCATCCCAAAGAGCAAGGGCAGCAGACACATGGGAACACCACCACTTGCAAGTTCCCCTCCAAGCCACGCACCATCCAGGAATTGTGGGAGCAACTGTGATGTGGGATTGAGATTTTGGATGAATGGAGTTTTAGTCAGCCATCCTGACAGAGTGAGGGGATCCCAGATGCTTCCTCCTTTCCTCCTCTTCCTCACCCCATCCAGCACCCCCAGCCCAAGATCCTCATCAAAGACCTGGTGGTATTGGTTGGAAGGGCTGTTTCTTCAGGAGAGCCAGGTTAGTGGAGAATGCGGCAGACCCCCATGCCCTTGGAGACACATTCCAGTGAGAATTGCGAGTGGAGCAGACAGCAGAACCATTGGGGCGAATTTTCCTGTTCCACCCTCTACGAGAAGCAGAGCGGGCGATGGGCGGATCATGGAAAGTTCCATTGACCTCGGGCAGGATTTTCCAGTTTTGGGATGAGCACGACCGCAAAGTTCCACCCGTTGTTTCAGAACATGATAATTTGCACCATAATGTTCCTGGGGGCTCTTGTGGTTTGGTGACAGAGGGCAGTCACGAACCAGCTATGGAGCAGGTAACCTTTGTCACCAAGCGCCAGTCTCTGGTTTGTCATGGTGGGTTGAGTACACCACGAACAGAATGAAAATGTTGTGACTATTACTGGAATAATGGGCATTCACCAGTGAGACGCTTTGTGTATGGTCACATGTCAGCTACATGTCCATGGAATGAGAGGCTTTGTGGAGGAGGCACATCTCTCCATTAATATTTGAGGCCAACAGAACCATGTATGTGCCGTTGATTATTCGCTGCATCCTTCAGAATCCCTTTACCTGACAAAGCCCCAGGACCCCTCTTCCTGCTTCTCTTGGTCAGAGAGAATAAAGTTTTCTTAAAGTTTATTTGTTAGTGCCACAAGTAGGTTTACATTAACACTGCAACGAAGTTACTGTGAAAATCCCCCAGTCGCCACACTCCAGCGCCTGTTTGGGTACACTGAGGGAGAATTTCGCATGGCCGATGCATCTAACCAGCATGTCTTTCGGACTAGGGAAGGAAACCAGAGCCCCTCAGAGGAAACTCACGCAGACACAGGGAGAACGTGCAGACTCTGCACAGACAGTGACACAAGCCGGGAACTGAACCCGGGTCCCTGGTGCTGTGATGCAGCAGTGCTAACCACTGTGCCACCGTGCTGTCCCATACTGTGAGAATATTTGAATGCCCTCTCCTGGCCTCTGTTAGCTCCTTGCTGCAGCAGTTAGGTGAACTGTGAGATGTTGAAAATGTTGCCGGCTCCATCTGGAGAGATCCACTTGTGTAGAATTGAAGAGGTGACAGTAATCATCACAGCCACTGGCAGCACTGTCCTCATCCTGCTCTCTTGCTGAAACTCTAGTTTAAGAAGGTGGGAACAGTTCAGTGACCATCTCCTTGGTAGAACTTAGCCTCATCAGGTATTACTCCTCGTTGAGCTGTTGGGAGGGGAAATGCTCTTTGGAGGCCCATGGTGGGTTGTGATGAGTATTATTTCCTGGGTAATAAGAAAGACACTATTTTAGCCAGTGCCATAGATCATAGGCACGAGCTATAGGTAAGCTCAAGAGGCTAAATTATGCTACAACATTGCTGCAACCAGGGGCAGCACGGTGGCACAGTGTTTAGCACTGCTGCCTCACAGCACCAGAGATCCAGGTTCAATTCCGGCCTCAGGTTATCTGTCTGTGTGGAGTTTGCACGTTCTCCCAGTGTCTGCGTGGGTTTCCTCCAGGTGCTCCGGTTCCTCCCACAGTCCAAAGATGTGCAGATTAGGTGGATTGGCCATGCTAAAGTGTCTTCTTTGTGTCAGAGAGATTAGCAGGGTAAATACGTGGGGTTACAGGATAAGGCCTGGATGGGATTGTTCTCAGTGCAGACTCGATGGGCTGAAGGCCTCCTTCTGCACTGTAGGGATTCTATGGTCTTTTAGAAAATTTGGTTCGACCTGTGAGCTACTTTAAAGGGACTCATAAAGGATAAGATTGGAAAGATATGCAGTTGTGCTCACTGCTGATGTACAAAAATGGTCTTAAACCAGTCCGTCAATGTGTGACTTGAGTGATTGCGCTGGGAAATTGGCACTTTGCAACTCATCATGTGAGTAAGACTCCCACACATTGGACAAAACCAGAGCGTGGTTCATTCAAATATGATTGACTGCGACAACATGAACGCCCTGTAGCCCTCACAAGCCATAGTACCAGGCCAGCTCAAGCTAGAGTATCATAACTGAGACCTGAGCCGAGACCCCAGGCATCTCACTCGGCTTGAGCTTCATAGCTTGGAGGCCAACATTGCTACAAAACCTGCTCCCTCTTCCAGCACTCAATGCTCAGCCGGACCCCACTCCTGCTCCTGATCAGTGGGTCTCCTTGCATAACGGTGGAAAGGAGATCCAGATGGTGGCAGGAGACTGAAGTACTTTTTCCATCACTGCTGCTCTTACCAGGGACTGGAAGAAGGTGGAAGTGCTGATCCCATGTGCAAGCTAAACACTCCAACTGTAGCTTCGTCCTGGCTTTCCAATCAACTACGAGTGTTGTGTAACATTAGAATGAGGATGTGAAAGATTACCACACGTGAAGAGTGAGAATGAGAATAAATAGGGAACATTTAAAGGGTAGAGAACAAAAATCCTCAGTTGACTTTTGAAAGCACTAAGGAGCAAAGGGACTTTGGGAGGAAGTTACAAAAGGCTGTAAAAATGGTTGTCCAATTGGTGAGTAAAGTGTTAGGGACCCAGACCCCCAAGAGATATCATGAAACCAGACTGGACCCCAATAATTTTTCTATTTTTGCATAAATGTGAGGAAAGAATACATCCTTCCAGGATTGATTCTACTGACAAAATAGAGATGTTTATAGTGAAACAAACTCTATTTAATAACATATATAACTCAGCCAAATGAAGCAACTTAGCTATTAATGGTTGAACAATATTTAAAAATGAAAAGGGAACAATTTAATTTCTAACTTATCAACGTTTCAGTTCCAAATAACCAACATTCCTCTTACAGACTTTAAATATAGTTGGCAATCAGAAATATACTTGCTATAATAAGTGTAGACAGTCTTGAAGTTTTCAGGGAGATATAGAGATATAGAAAAGCCTGCAAAACTTTCCTAACTTCAACCAGAACTGCCAAACTCCAATTCCGTTCTACAAAAGCCTTTTATTTCAGCTACAGACCCAGGACTGCACATCAACCACATCATCACATGACTCTAGCAATCACTCTAATCCAAAATCCCAGGGGAACTTAACTCTACTTAAATAGCCACTTGCAAGGCTAAAATTAGAAATGATCCTGTTCTCCCAGGGTCTGAGCTATATTCCATCCAAACATACTGACTACCTGTAGCATAAGGCTGAATTTTTAAAAATTTCCCTTAAACATTAAAAAAAGATATCATATCAATTGTACTTCTGTCATCACAAAAGAAGGTAAGGAGTCTAACAACACCAGGTTAAAGTCCAACAGGTTTATTTGGTAGCAAACGCCACTAGCTTTCGGAGCGCTGCTCCTGGTTGGCTGTAGAGATTTGCATTCTAATCAGCATTCTGTAACTTGATTTTGTGTCTCTGTGCCCTGTTTGAAAGCAGATTTCTACTCCATCTGACGAAGGAGCAGCGCTCCGAAAGCTATTGGGGTTTGCTACCAAATAAACCTGTTGGACTTTAACCTGGTGTTGTTAGACTCCTTACTGTGTTTATCCCAGTCCAACGCCGGCATTTCCACATCATCACAAAAGAAAACAGGGATCGAGGAGTAAATACAATCAAAACAAGAATAAAATGGAGAGAAGCCCTGAAGGCATTAGGATATGGATGTTGAAGATGATTGTTGTGGGGACTGATACAATCCTGAGCACTGCATCCTTTTGGCCTTTGTCAATGCTCATATGTATTTCCTCAGAAAGATGCTTCCATGTCCTTTGCTTGTTGCCTCAAACACTCTTCTCTGCTTTCTAGGTCAGCCTCTGCACTCATGGGAGGTCCCCATTGCATGAAGCACTGTGCTATTGTCTCGAATAATGATGACATTTCTAGTTCCTTCCATTCTTGGCCTGTGCATTTCAGTACTGAAGGTGACCTGGTGCTGCCCCCTTGACAAACGGAAGATTCCTCAAGGGAAGAACTGACTGCTGAAGATTCTGAGGCGGCAGTGGAAGTCTCTAGCTAAGCTGAGTGAGGCCTGCAGAAACTCCTCCTTGCTCTCCCTATTACCTGGAAGAGAACCTTTTGGCTGGCAGGTAGCGAGTTAAAAATTGAATTTTACCTCACTTTGAGGAAAGAAATGAAGCAAGATCTGTTCTCTGCCAGCAGGGGGAGGGGGCGGGGCCTAAGCTCACCCGAAAGACGGCAGCTCGCAGCAGAGGACACCATTAACAGAGAGATCTGTCAGTCACCTTCTCCTGGCTATCGCTGGCCTCCATGGCCGAATAGCACATGGAGAAAGCCACAAGCAGCGGTGCTTTTACTATCTGCTATTGGCCTTTTCTGGGAAAATTTCAGCAGATGTGTGGTCAGGAAGGCAAAGGAAAATTACATTTCCAGTATAATAAAACCAAGTTCAATACTTCATGATCCAATGTGCACCTCCATTAGGAGATGAAAATCTGGCCCAGTAAGTTTGATAAGAAAGGTTTAATCTTCTTCTAACTTTTGCTGCATCTGACTGGGAAGTGCTTCAGCACCAATATGTGGTGTGTGTTTATTCTACTAGAATGGTTAAAACATTTAAAATTCTTTAATCTGGGCACCACTCCTTAGGAAGGACATGTTGGCATTCTTGTAAACAAATAGCTTGATTTGGGTTTCAGACAAAGCTCGGCACAACATCGTGGGCCGAAGGGCCTGTTCTGTGCTGTACTGTTCTAAATGTAGGTTTGTTTGTAAGAACGATACCTGGTAAAGTTATGAGGAGAAGTTATACAAATTAGATCTGTTTTCTCTAGAATTTAGAAGGTTAAGGGATGATCTAATCAAAGTCTTTGAGATGCTAACAGGAAAAGAGAGGATAGATAAACTATTTCCACTGGTTGGAGATTCTAGAACGAGGGGGCATAGTCTGACAATTAGAACCAGACCATTCTGGAGAGATGTTAGGAAGCACTTCTGCACAAAGGATGGTAGAGTTTTGGAACTCTCTCCCACAAATGGTGGTTGATCTAGATCAGTTGCTAATTTTAAACCTGAGATAGATAGATTTTTGTCAAGCAAAGGTATTAAGGGATATGGGCCAAAGGCAGGTATGTGGAGTTACGCCACAGATCAGCCATGAATGACAGAACAGGCCTGAGGGGCTGAATGGCCTACTCCTATTCCTATGTTCCTAATGTGTCTTTTTTATTTCCCAAAAGTTAATGAGATCATGGAATCATAGAATCATAGAATCCTACAGTGCAGAAGGAGGCCATTTGGCCCATTGATTCTGCACTGACCAGAATCCTACCCAGGCCCTATTTCCATAACTACATGCGTTTATCCTAGCTAGTCTCCCTGACACTAAGGGGCAAATTAGCATGTCCAATTCACCTAACCCAGACATCTTCGGAGTGTGGAGGAAACCCGAGCACCCGGAGGAAATCCACGCAGACACAGGGAGAATATGCAAACTCCACACAGACAGTGACCCAAGCTGGGAATCAAACCCAGATCCCGGCACTGTGAGGCAGCAGCGCTGACCGCTGCACCACCGTGCGATGGTGCTAGTTTACCTTACAGAATGCCACATTTTCTGAAGGAACCATTGGATGACCATATCATCCCACGCTCAGACATGGGGTAAATTTATTGGTCCCGTCTGCTGCGGGAATTGTCAGTGGATGGGAAATTTAACGGAAAAGCGCGTTGGCCTCAGGCAGGAATTTCTGGACTCGGGGCAGGCGGGCCTGGAAAGTCTCGCCCACGGAAACAATATGAAAAAGTCAGTCATTAAGGTTTGTACAGTAAGTAAACTGCAGCACTAGCCTTGAGATTTCTTAAATTAATAGCACTCTGCTAGAACTACTGCTTAGATTTGGAACGTCAGTGACTCCATCTTGAATGTTTGATAAATGGTGTACAATTTGACAAACTGCTACATAAGCCGTCTCTCTGTGAACATAAGAACTGCAGGATCAAAAAGAATCCCTAACTAACTGAATACTCAAAGGAGTCCTTAAACATTTTTACATAAACATATGATCCAAGGAGAATAACTTTTTATCAATGGAAAAAAAAAGTTAGGATAATAGGATAGCATGACTCATTGCAAAACTGTCTGACGGGCAACGGAGATCTCTAACTTAAGCGCTACAAAGAGGTCTTGCCTCATGTTCCAAATCATAACATCTGGTAAGAGGTATGGTAAACGGATGAGGGGAAAAAATAGAGACTTCTGTTCTGTGAGAATCAAAATGATTAGAAGAATTGAACTGTCTGTCGCTGGATTTAAAAATTGTTTATTCCATCTTTGGCAAATATGCGAAGCTGCACTGGGAGGGAACATCCTCACCACGAATCAAACCAGATATGCTGCAGATGTTCCGCCGCAATCTCTGTCGCTGAAAACATGCCTGTAGGTTTTGGCCCATTCACTGGTGTGCTTTTCGTCCTGACTGAGCCAATGAATATAATCTGAATAAATAGGTGAGAGGATATGGAGAAGTACAAACACATCATATATATTTTCAAACCAACGCTGACCTTCAAATTCAAACATTCTGGCATGGATTGCGCGATATTTTGGAGCTTTCGTCGAACTAAATTCCACTGAGTCACTCAAGGATGAAGTCAAATCGGTTTCTGTCTACACAGACCGCTGAGCTCAGCTTGTTTAAATTTAAATTTAAATTACAACAGAGGAATATTGCTGCTGGAAACATAAGGGATGAGATTTCTGGCCTCCCTGAATGGCCTACTCCTGTTCCTATCTTCCTATTTTCCTAATGCATCTTTTTTATTTCCCAGCAGTTAATGACATGTTCTAGTTTACCTTACAGAATGCCACATTTTCTAAAGCCGGCGGAAGGTGGCGTGTTGTTTGCTCGTGGCAGGATGCTCTGGTCTCGCCGCTGTCAAAGGGAATTCCCAATGGCATCACCCCACGCCGACAGAAAACCAACAGACAGGGGTGCACCGCCGACGGGACCGGAGAATCCTGCCGGCATGAACGGCCAGAGAATTCCAGACCAGACCTCTATCCTTTATTCGGTAACTTAGTTATTTCTTCCTTTCATCACTTTTTTCTTTCTGATTGTTTCGATGATTCAACAATACTTGCACTCAATAATTGAATTATTTCCCAGATATGACCCACCATTTCATCTGTCAGGGGGGAAAATGATTGACCCAGGCCCATATATACAACCAGATCCAACAAGAGCTAGATCTGCATAATTCTTCATTACTATCAAGAACAATGTAACCTCCAGCTAAATTATGTTCCATTGTAAGTTCAGTGGTCGAGATAGGCACATTATTTTAACACCCAGGACTGTATTTTGGCAAGTGGAAAAGACCATATGGTGCAGGTTAGAAAACACTAACATCTCATCATGCAGTTTCAGTAGAATGCTTTGTTGACATTTTCTCAAGAAAATTATACCATTATGAATGCTTGGCTGAGTTCCAAAAGCTGTTTTATCTCACCAGAGGGTTTGGAGTGCACAGTTTGATTGACAGTTTAAAGAGACCATTAAAGAATTAGTTGCCTTTCATATGGGATCTAATTGGAAGCTTGTTTATTTCTTTAAAAGATTAGCCATTTGAGATTTAAAAGCTTTGAATGGATTTTATGAATGGCAGTTTTTAACTATAAAGTATGCATGCATGAGATCCGCATTAGATTGTTTGAAGTTTATTTATTTTTTACCTCCACATTGTTCCAGGGGCTTCTCTTGGTGGATACTGAGTGAGTGACCAAGGAGGTGAAATGGATGTATAATGGAGTATGGGGGTGGGTGGGGATTATGAGTTGGCATAGAAAGTATAAGTGATTATATGGATGGTGGCATGAGATGGCATAGAGTGTATGAGGGCATCCATGGATGGTGGGTGGGCAGATATGGGCGATGAGGACTAGAGTGCCTAACAGCTTCTGAAACAATTCAGACAAAGTACTAGGGAACAAAGGCAGACCTTCTAAGCAGCCCATCTGAGCACTTGCCTCCCGCCATGGCCACCTCTACTCTGCTTCCGCCGTCATTCACATCCGTTCCCCACCCCCGTCCAACCCCCAGAGTGAAATTTGGAGTAATTCTATAAATCATAGTTTGTCAATAACCAAATCGTTCACCAACTTTCACCAGGACTGCAGCATATTATACAAACTCATGAAGTTTGTGAGCAGTACCTTTTAGTTGTTGGCAGTACCTTCTTCTGTTCTTAAGTATAGGGTGTCCTCATTTAACATCATCCTGTGCAATGTTGTTTCATGCTATTTTCACTTTTAAGTTAGTAGCCAGACTTGCATTGCTTTGCTGCTTATTCGTGATATATGTCACAGCACACCGGCATGTCTCCATATAGAAACTAGAAGCAGGAGTAGACCATTCGGCCCTTCGAGCCTGCTCCGCCATTCATTTTGATCATGGCTGATCATCAAATTAAATATCCTGATTCCCCCCCTATACCTTGATCTCTTTAGCACTAAGAGCGATATCGAATTTCTTCTTGAAATCAGACAACGTTTTGGCCTCAACTACATTTTGTGGTAGTGAATTCCACACATTCACCACCCTCTGGGTGAAGAAATTTATCCTCACCTCAGTCCCAAAAGGTTTACCCCTTATCCTCAAACTATGACCCCTAGTTCTGGACTCCCCCACCATTGGGAATATTCTTTCTGAATCTACCCTGTCTAACATTGTTAGAATTTTATAAGTTGCTATGAGATCCCCTCTCACTCTTCTAAACTCCAGTGAATAATAATCCTAACTGACTTTCCTCATATGTCAGATCTGCCATCCCCGGAATCAGCCTGGTAAACCTTCGCTGTACTCCCTCAAACCAAGGACATCCTTCCTCAGATAAGGACACCAAAATTGCACACATCATTCCAGGTGTGACCTCACCAATGCCCTATCGCATTGCAGCAAAACATCCCTATCCCTTTACTCAAATCCTTTTGCTATGAAGGCCAACGTACCTGGGTTTTTGCGTCTCATGCACAAGGACCCCCAGGTCCCTCTGCACAGCAGCACATTGTAATTTCTTCCCATTTAGATAATAATCCAATTTGCTATTATTTCTTCCAAAGTGAATAACCTCGCATTTGTTAACGTTATACTCCATCTGCCAGATCCTCGCCCACTCACTCAGCCTGTCCAAATCTCTCTGCAGACCTTCTACGCCCTCCACACGATTCACTTTTCCACTTATCTTTGTGTCGTCTGAAAACTTTGTTACCCTACACTCAGTCCCCTCCTCCAGATCGTCTATATAAATGGTAAATAGTTGAGGCCCCAGTACCGATCCCTGAGGCACGCCACTAGTTACCATCCGCCAACCAGAAAAGCACCCATTTATTCCGACTCTCTGCTTCCTGTCGGATAGCCAATCCCCAATCCACGCTAACACCCTACCCCCAACTCCAAAATGGTTGACGAGGGAAGGGCCGTGGATGTCGTCTATATGGACTTTAGTAAAGCGTTTGACAAAGTCCCTCATGGTAGGCTGGTGAAAAAGGTTGGATCTCATGGGATAAAGGGGGAGGTGGCTAGATGGGTGGAGAACTGGCTTGGTCACAGAAGACAGAGGGTGGTAGTGGAAGGGTCTTTTTCCGGCTGGAGGCCTGTGACTAGTGGTGTTCCGCAGGGCTCTGTATTGGGACCTCTGCTGTTTGTGATTTATATAAATGATCTGGAAGAAGGTGTAACTGGGGTGATCAGTAAGTTTGCGGACGACACAAAATTGGCAGGACTTGCAGATAGTGAGGAGCATTGTCAGAAGCTACAGAAGGATATAGATAGGCTGGAAATTTGGGCAAAGAAATGGCAGATGGAGTTCAATCCTGATAAATGCGAAGTGATGCATTTTGGTAGAAATAATGTAGGGAGGAGCTATATGATAAATGGCAGAACCATAAAGGGTGTAGATACGCAGAGGGACCTGGGTGTGCAAGTCCACAGATCCTTGAAAGTGACGTCACAGGTGGAGAAGGTGGTGAAGAAGGCATATGGCATGCTTGCCTTTATAGGACGGGGCATAGAGTATAAAAGTTGGGGCCTGATGTTGCAGATGTATAGAACGTTGGTTCGGCCGCATCTGGAATACTGCGTTCAGTTCTGGTCGCCACACTACCAGAAGGACGTGGAGGCTTTGGAGAGAGTACAGAGGAGGTTTACCAGGATGGTACCTGGTATGGAGGGGCTTAGTTATGAGGAGAGATTGGGTAAACTGGGGTTGTTCTCCCTGGAAAGACGGAGGATGAGGGGAGACTTAATAGAGGTGTATAAAATTATGAAAGGCATGGATAGGGTGAACGGTGGGAAGCTTTTCCCCAGGTCGGTGGTGACGTTCACGAGGGGTCATAGGTTCAAGGTGAAGGGGGGGAGGTTTAACACAGATATCAGACGGACATATTTTACACAGAGGGTGGTGGGGGCCTGGAATGCGCTGCCAGGCAAGGTGGTGGAGGCGGACACACTGGGAACGTTTAAGACTTATCTAGACAGCCATATGAACGGAGTGGGAATGGAGGGATACAAAAGAATGGTCTAGTTTGGACCAGGGAGCGGCGCGGGCTTGGAGGGCTGAAGGGCCTGTTCCTGTGCTGTATTGTTCTTTGTTCTTTGTTCCATGTGACCCAATCTTCTTCGGCAACCTTTTGTGAGGCACCTTATCAAATGCCTTTTGGAAATCCAAAAACACCGCATCCACCGGTTCCCCTCCGTCAAGCGCCTTCTTTAGAGCCTTCTGTACCTGCAAGCTTACTTTCAGCGACTGACGCATGAGGACTCCAAGGTCTCGTTGAGTATCCATTTCTCTCAATTTACACCCATCCAAGTAACAATCTGTCTACCTATTATTGCTACCAAAGTGGATAATCACATTTATCCACATTATACTGCATCTGCCATGCAGATGCGCACACACTCAGCCTGTCCAAATCACACTGAAGCACCTCTGCATCCTGCTCACAGCTCACCCTCACACCCAACTTTGTATCATCTGCAAATTTGGAGATAATACACTCAGTTCCCTCTTTAAAATCATTAATATATCATATGAACAGTTGGGGTCCAAAGACAGCTCCCTGCAGAACCCCACTAGCCACTGACTGCCAATTAAAAAAATACCCATTTTTGCCACCTCTTTGCTTCCTATCTGCTAACTAGCTTTCTATCCATCTCAAGACATTAACTGCAATTCCATGTGCTCTAACTTTACAGAGTGAAGAGGTCTGCCATCTGTTATGTGAGGTACTCAATACAACTAATGTTACCAGGGAGGCAGTGCTTGGTAGACTAACGGAACTGAAGGTGGACAAGTCCCCGGGCCCGGATGGAATGCATCCCAGGGTACTGAAAGAAATGTCAGAGGTAATAGCGGATGCGTTAGTGGTTATTTAACAAAATTCGTTGGATTCTGGGGTAGTGCCGGCGAATTGGAAAACGGCTAATGTTACGCCGCTGTTTAAAAAAGGAAATAGACAAAAGACGGGTAACTACAGCCGGTTAGCTTAACGTCCGTAGTTCGGAAAATGCTGGAATCCATCATTAAAGAAGAAATAGCAGGCCATCTGGATAAGAATGGTTCGATTAAGCAGACGCAGCATGGATTCATGAGGGGAAAGTCGTGCTTGACGAACTTGTTGGATTTTTATGAAGATGTGACTAGTGCACTTGACGGAGGGGAACCGGTGGATGCGGTGCTTTTGGATTTCCAAAAGGCATTTGATAAGGTGCCTCACAAAAGGTTGCTGAAGAAGATTGGGTCACATGGAGTTGGGGGTAGGGTGTTAGCGTGGATTGGGGATTGGCTATCCGACAGGAAGCAGAGAGTCGGAATAAATGGGTGCTTTTCTGGTTGGCGGATGGTAACTAGTGGCGTGCCGCAGGGATCGGTACTGGGGCCTCAACTATTTACCATTTATATAGACGATCTGGAGGAGGGGACTGAGTGTAGGGTAACAAAGTTTTCAGACGACACAAAGATAAGTGGAAAAGTGAATCGTGTGGAGGGCGTAGAAGGTCTGCAGAGAGATTTGGACAGGCTGAGTGAGTGGGCGAGGATCTAGCAGATGGAGTATAACGTTAACAAATGCGAGGTTATTCACTTTGGAAGAAATAATAGCAAATTGGATTATTATCTAAATGGGAAGAAATTACAATGTGCTGCTGTGCAGAGGGACCTGGGGGTCCTTGTGCATGAGACGCAAAAACCCAGTCTGCAGGTGCAACAGGTGATCAAGAAGGCAAATGGGATGTTGGCCTATATCGCAAGGGGGATAGAATATAAAAGCAGAGATGTCTTGCTGCATCTGTACAGGGCATTGGTGAGGCCGCAGCTGGAATACTGTGTGCAGTATTGGTCCCCTTATTTGCGGAAGGATATATTGGCCTTGGAGGGAGTGCAGAGAAGGTTCACCAGGTTGATACCAGAGATGAGGGGTGTTGATTATGAGGAGAGACTGAGCAGATTGGGTTTGTACTCGTTGGAATTTCGAAGGCTGAGGGGGAATCTTATAGAGACCTATAAGATAATGAAGGGGCTGGATAGGGTCGAGGTGGAGAGATTCTTTCCTCTTAGAAAGGAAACTAGAACTAGAGGGCACAGCCTCAAAATAAAGGGGGGTCAGTTTAGGACAGAGTTGAGGAGGAACTTCTTCTCTCAGAGGGTGGTGAATCTCTGGAATTCTCTGCCCACTGAAGTGGTGGAGGCTACCTCGTTGAATATGTTTAAATCACGGATAGATGGATTCCTGATCGGGAAGGGAATTAGTGGTTATGGGGATCAGGCGGGTAAGTGGAACTGATCCACTTCAGATCAGCCATGATCTCATTGAATGGCGGGGCAGGCTCGAGGGGCTAGATGGTCTACTCCTGCTCCTATTTCTTATGTTCTTATGTTCTTAAGTCTAAATAAACCACATCCAGCTCCTCGAACAACTCTACGAGTTACATCCTCAAACATTCCAATAGATTGGTCAAGCATGATTTCCCTTTTGTAAATCCATGCTGACTTTGTCTGATTATACCACTGCCTTCCAAATGCTGAGTTATGAAATCCTTGATAATAGACTCCAGCAACTCCCCCAGTACCGACATTAGGCTCACTGGTCTATAGTTCCCTGTTTTCTCTCTACCTCCTTTTTTGAATAGCGAGCTTACATTTCCTACCCTCCAATCTGTAGGAACCATTCCAGAGTCCAAAGAATTTTGGAAAATAACCACAAATGGATCTACTATTTCCACAGCACTTCCTTAAATACTTTGGGCTGAAGATTATCAGGATCTGGAGATTTATCCACCTTCAATTCCATCAATTTCCCCAAAACCATTTCTCTACTAATGCTGATTTCCTTTAGCTCCTCACTAAAACATGTTTCTCTCAGCACTTCTGGTACATTATTCATGTCTTCCTTTGTGAAGACGGAAACAAAGTACAAATTTAATTCCTCAGCTATTTCTTTATTCCCCATTATGAATTCTCCCATTTCTGACTGTAAGGAGCCTACTTTTGTTTTTGTCAATCTTTTTCTCTTTACATATCTATAGAAACTTTTACAGTCAGTTTTTATGTTCCCCGCTAGCTTACTATCATGCTCTATTTTTCTCTTCTTAATCAATCCCTTGATCCTTCTTTGCTGAATTTTAAACTGCTCCCAATCCTCAGGCCTATTGCTTTTTCTTGCCAATTTGTCTGCTTCTTTCTTGAATCTGATAAGATCTCTAATTTCCCTTGTAAGTCATGGTTTGGTCACAATTCCCTCACAACTCTTGCGCCAAACAGGAATAAACAACTTCTGGAGTTCACCTATTTGTTCTTTAAATGCCTGTCATTGCCTGTCCACTGTCTTTCCTTCCAGTAATATTTCCCAGTCCATCGTGGCCAATTCATGCCTCATACCATCATAGCTACCTTTATTGAGATTCAGGACCCTGATCTCAGAATCAACTACATTATTATTCACCTTGACAAAGAATTCTATCATATTATGGTCACTCATCCCCAAGGGTTCTCTCACAACTAGATTGCCAACTAATACTTTCTCATTGCACAACACCCGGTCCAAGATCACCTGCTCCCTTGTTGGTTCCTCAACATATTGCTCCGGAAAACCATCCCGTATGCACTCCAGAAATTCCTCATTTATTATATTGTGACTAATTTGACTCTCCCAATCTATATGCAGATTGAAGTCACCCAAAATCACAGATGTTCCTTTAACATATGCATCTCTGATTTCCTGTCTAATGCTTTTCCCAAAATTACTACGACAGTTTGGTGATCTGTATACCACCCTACTAATGTTTTTTGCCCCTTGTTGTTTCTTAACTCTACCCATACAGATTCCACATCATCCAAGCTAATATCTTTCCTCAATATCATATCAATGTCATCTGTAATCAACAATGTAACTCCACCAACTTTTCCTTTCTGTCTGTCCTTCCTAAACACTGAATAGCCCTCAATGTTTAGTTCCCATCCTTGCTCACCTTGGAGCCACGTCTAAGTAATGCCAACTATATCATTCCCCTTTAGATCTATCTGTGCATCAAATTCACCCATTTTGTTTCAAATGCTCCAAGCTTTCAGGTACAAAATCTTAAGGTGGGCACTTTTAACATTTCTTTTCCCTTTCCTACTATTCTTTACTTGATCCTTATCTGACTCTGGTCCTTGATTTCTCTGCCTATCACTTTCCTTATTCTCCTTAATGTTCTTAATTTGCTCTTATTCTTAATTACCCCTGCGCTGAATCCTTGCAAAGGTTTCCAGCCCCCTGCCATATTAGGTTAAGTCCTCCCCAGCCACTCCAGCAAGTACCCCACCCCCCCCCTCCCCCCCGAAAGACATCTGTCCCACTCCTTGGCACCAGTTCTTCCTCTCCCCATTATACAGTCAGGGTGACTGCGGTGACTTCTCCCAGAATGCTCCTCGGTGAAGTCTCTCTGCCACCTCTGCTGGATGTTCTTTGCCCGTTTGTCTCTGGAGGGGTTCTTCCTCTCCCCACTATACATAACTCTAATGAAGCTGTGGGAGCTGGGTTTCCATTAAGGAAGCATGCACAACTACAGTAACCACAGAATCAGGGGCTGGAGAAACTTTAGTTTAAGTTTATTTATTCCTGTCACAAGTCGGCTTACATTAACACTGCAATGAAATTACTGTGAAAATTCTCTAGTTGCCACACCTTAGTGCCTGTTCGGGTACACTGAGGGAGAATTTTAGCATGGCCAATGCACCTAGCCAGCACATTTTTCAGACTGTGGGAGGAAACCGCAGCACCCGGAGGAAATCCATGCAGACACGGGGAAAACATGCAGACTCTCCGTGAAACAGAGCACACAGCAGTCCCTCAATTCTCTTTGAAAAGTTTGTCTAGCTTGTTTTCCAGAGATTGAATAAGGAGTAAGCTGGGGAGAGGGGCCTTGGGACCGCGCTGTTTCACTCTCACCTGTAGGCCTGTACATTTTCTCTGCTTCCTGGAGTGACTGCTTCATTTCAGGCCTGGGAGACGGTGAGAGTAGTTTGCAGTGTTCAGGGTATAGTTGTGTCCAATGATGTTCTTCGCTTGGGCCAGTGTGTGGATGGAGGAATTGTTGCCTTGCTTGAAGTTCCTGCACCGGTAGATGGGTCCGCGCAGTCGGGCGTTCCGGGTCGCTGTCGGGCTGCGGTTGGGCTTCGGAGATCAGAGGATGTTGAGACCACACTCCAGCGTGTGCAGGTTGAAGGTCGGTATGTGGATGACATCTCTGGGGTCGTGATTGAGCTGATGGCCAAGTCTATGTATTGGGGCCCTCTGGGTTAGTGATTTTTAGGCATTGGGATTTGATATTTAGGATATTGGGGTGATTGCAGAAGCCTGTTGGGATCCTCAGGGTCACTGTCAGGTCGGGGTCTTCCTTCAGAGGTCAGAGGATCTCTAGACCTGCACATAAATGTAAAAGGGCAATATTTGTAATTTTTAGGCAGTGGGAGTTGATTTTAAGGAGTGTGAGGCTATTGTGGAAGTAGGGTGTGGGGGGGGAGTGCTTGGAGTCTGCAGAAGGTCGCAGCTCTCCGGGTCAGAGGGGTCGGTAGAGGCCAAGGGAGGGAAGGCCCCAGGGATGGCGTCCTGGTTGCTGGGAGACGGGGGAAGAAGGCCTCAGCCCCTGAGATGGAGGTCTGATCAGTGGAGGCCCGGGTAGGAAAGGCCCCGGCTCCGGAGGCATTTTCCTGGAGTTGGCTTGGAGTTTGTACAATGATTTTAAGAGAAACATGTTGGAAGTTCAAACATAGTCCCATTTAATGCTAATTGTGGGTGGTTCGCAAGATGCAAAAAGCTCGCTAACTTGCATAACATCGTAGTAAGTGAGCAAGTTGCCAGCGCTGATGATAAAGGAGCTGAATCCTTCATTAAAACACTAAGGACGGGATTTTGTGGCCTCACTCATCCCGAAACCGTAACATCCCACCCGAGGTCAATGGACCTTCCCATGTTCCGCCCCTCGCCTGCTCCGATTCCCGTGATGGGTGGGACTGTAAAATTCCAGCCAAAGTGAGGAGAGTGGAGCCAGTCTCAACAAGTATTAATGTTGATGAGATCGGTTGATCCTGGAAAAGGAGGACTTGCAAGATATTTCAAGAGAAGAAAAGGACCGTCTGACATTGCTGCTTAGTGGAAATGCAGCACGTGATTTTAATGTGAAGCTGACGCTTATATACCATTCCCAAAATGAAGGGTTATTTTAAAAAACAGGCTACCTGTTGTGTGGAAGGCAAACATGAAGGCATGGGTAACCCAAGCAATTTTTGAAGATTTGTTTCCATCCTACTTTGGTCCATGCTGTCAGGGATTACTGTTCAGCAAATAATCTTCCAAGAAGTCATTGCTCCACCTGCGCAATGCTCCTGGCCATCTTGTATGGCCCTGGAGGCCCTCATGATAATATTAAAGTTATCTTCCTACCAGCTAGCATCACCTCCCTTTATCAACATATGGATCAACGGCTTATTGCAAATTTCAAGGCCTATTACCACAGCCTATTAAGAGCCGTGGGGTTATGCTGCAACTGTACAGGACCTTGGTGAGACCACATTTGGAATATTGTGTGCAGTTCTGGTCACCTCACTATAGGAAGGATGTGGAAGCGCTGGAAAGAGTGCAAAGGAGATTTACCAGGATGCTGTCTGGTTTGGAGGGTAGGTCTTATGAGGAAAGGTTGAGGGAGCTAGGGCTGTTCTCTCTGGAGCGGAGGGGGCTGAGGGGAGACTTAATAGAGGTTTATAAAATGATGAAGGGCATAGATAGAGTGAACGGTCAAAGACTATTTCCTCGGGTGGATGCAGCTATTACAAGGGGGCATAACTATAGGGTTCGTGGTGGGAGATATAGGAAGGATATCAGAGGTAGGTTCTTTACGCAGAGTGTGGTTGGGGTGTGGAATGGACTGCCTGCAGTGATAGTGGAGTCAGACACTTTAGGAACATTTAAGCGGTTATTGGATATGCACATGGAGCACACCAGGATGATAGGGAGTGGGATAGCTTGATCTTGGTTTCAGATAAAGCTCGGCACAACATCGTGGGCCAAAGGGCCTGTTCTGTGCTGTACTGTTCTATGTTCTATGTAAGAACTTTAGGACAAGGCATCAAGGAAACGGAAGGCAATGATGCTACTACCCTGAAGGAATTTTGGAATAATTACATTATCATCACGCCATTGATAACATTTCTGGCAAGGGGTGAGCTTACCAATATATATGGAGTATGGAGGGAATTATTGCCAGATTGTTTTAGAATCAAAGGAAGTTATTGAAAAAATCCAAGAGATGATTGTGGATCTGGGCAAGCAAATGGGATTGGATGAGTTAAAGCACTGAGGATGTTGCAATGTCGCCTGTCATACAGGACCTGAAGGAAATGGAACAACTGAGGACAGTAGAGGAGGAGGATGATGAACGAGAACAACAAAGCAGGACTTAGAATGATAGAATCACTCCAGTACAGGAGGCCATTTGGCCTACCGAGTCTGCACCGACTCTCTGGCAAAGTAGCTTACCCTGACCCCCCCCCCCGACCCCCTCTGTCCCCGTCCCCCCGGTCTAGCCCCATAACCCCACACAGTTACCATGTCTAATCCCCCTAACCTACACATTTTTGAACACTAAGGGACAAATTAGCATGGCCAATCCACCTAACTTGCACACCTTTGGACTATGGGAGGAAACCCACACAGACATGGGGAAAACGTGCAGACTCCGCACAGACAGTCCCCAAGGAATTGAATCTGGGTCCCTGGAGCTGTGAGGCAGCAGTGCTAACCACTGCGCCACTGTGCCACTCAAAATAACTTGTTGATGTCTTGATAGGGCTTGAAGAGGCAATGGCCATTTTCGATAGAGGACCCTGATAGAGAGCATAGTTCAAAAGCAAACAGAGCATAACAATACGGAGAAACAAAGACAGCAGAAGTGCAGCTGTCACTGGAGAAAAAAATTAAACCCTCACTGTAAAGAACCCTTCAAAGAATGTTGCAAAGAATGTACTTAACAAAGTAGAGAGATGACAGAGAGCTCAGTTCCTAAGTGAACATAGACAATATCTCAAAAAAACAAGTCCTCAAAAAGGCACTTCAATAAGCCCTCCAGAGGCCCACCCAGCCTCCAGTAGCCCTCCTCCTGCATCAATCAAGTGTGAGACAAACCTTTGCACTTGGGAAGTATCTAAACTTCATGTTTCAGCTTTTCTCAGCTTTCAAATGTTTGAATAAATTTATTATTGATGTTTTCTACATTTTGGGTTTTAAAATTTTGGTTTGGAATTGTACGTTCCAAGAGCATTCCCCAGGAATGTAACCCCATTTATAATATTGCGCTGATGATTTGCATAACGATGTCTTGCATAATGTTGTATTTTCCGGAAATCAAGGACTTCCTGTACACGGTACAATGATTTGTACAGTACATTGCAATGAGATGATTTGGCACGAAAAAGGTTTTCAAATTTACTTGCACAGTTTGTAGAGCTCTTGACACAAACATTCCATGGAAAACCGAACATGCATTTATGAGGATTTCACTAAGCTTGGGCAATATTTAGCCAAGTTATTTAAATAAAAATAGTTCACATTTTAATTTGCGATGCAATTGTGAAGTCAGAAATTTTGCAGAGGTCTCAGGACAAATCAAATTGTGCAGAGTTAGAAAATTAAATGTTTAAAATGCCCCAGTGCTCTCCTCATCAATTCCATGAAAGCTAGGCTTGCCTTGTTGCTGAAGTTAAACTTCTGATAGGCTTCAAAACGGATATGAGGATTGTGTCTGCAACTCCAGAGAGAGTTAAGAAAAAGAACAGATTCTTGTGAAGAAGAGCTTCCTCAAGTTACTCTAAGATCTTGAGGCCTCAAATAGGGGCGTGAAAGATTTATGATGGTTCACTCCCTGCTTCGGACGATACCCACAAGGGAACTGCAGCCTACACAGGAAATGGACTTTTACTGGACTGCAGTGACATTCCTGCACCAAATTAAAATGAAAACAAAGCTGCAGTTCTTTGTTTCTAGCTGAGAATGTGAACGGCGATGTTCACATTTATGTAAGTGTTATTTCTCAGGCTGCCTCGAGAAAACTCAATCTTTGGGCACTCAGGAAAATTCTGAAGGAATGATTGATTATAAGTGTTGAGTACCCTTTCAACAAATAATCCCACGGAAACTTCAGATGGTTAGTCTGATAAGCAAGAGTCCCCTCACTACTACTTTCCAGGCAGTTTTCCCAGCAGTCCAAAAAGGCCAGCAGGTGGCATGGTGGCACAGTGGTTAGCACTGCCGCCTCACAGCTCCAGGTACCCGGGTTCAGTTCCGGCCTCAGGTGACTGTGTGGAGTTTGCACATTCTCCTCATGTCTGCATGGGTTTCCTCCAGGTGTGCCTGTTTCCTCCCACACTCCAGAGATGTGCAGGTTAGCTTGATTGGGACTGTTGTCAGTGCACGCTCGATGGGCTGAAAGGTTTCCTTCTGCACTGTAGGGATTCTAAGATCTGTGATTCTAAGATGTATCTGACCAGCGTGCCAGAGACATTGGCAATACCATGAATTCACAAACTGAAAAAGGTATTCGTATAACTTAGATAGGGGTAACAAAATCGTTTAAACTATTTTTGGGAATGATGAATGCTTATTATAAAATATTTTTATTGGCCTTGAAAGAAATCTTCTAAGATGATGCTGCCGCCTGACCCTTCTTAGAGGATATTAAACATTATTATTGTATTTTTACAGCAGACCTGCAAAAAAGCATGGATGCCAATGAGTCCTAGATGCAGTGTAAACATAGCACATATTAAATTGTATACAAAGGGGATCATCGTCGAAGGTTTCACTTTCAACACTAGATAGGAGTACAACAATGTGGAATAAACCCAAACACGTTACATCGTTATCTCTGATCCTTGTTCTCAAAGTGAGTGTTTGATGCCAGGGACATTAAAATTACCCCTGTACCATTTTTGTGATTGGGGTCAACATCTTTGTGAAATTTTCCATCATGCTGGATGTTTTCTGGCAACAAATGAACAATCACCACCCATTTCCACCCTCCTCCCCCCCCCCCCCCCCCCCGCCCCCACAACCCCCCAGCCCCCATTATTATGCATATAGTAAATTTTGAAATGGGCTGGCAGCATTGCCAGTGCTGCCTAATATCAATGCAAGATAGTCTTGATTCTCACAGAAGGCCTCCACAGCACCATAGAGGGAGGCGTTGTGAGATGTGGGTTAAGCAATGGTACAATATTAGCAGGTATAATATTCTTGGTTTCATTGTGCTAGCACAGAGTACAGATTCTGCTGAGGTAAGTGTGATAACCCCCATGATATGCGAGGGGATTCACTGATTGACCTCCCTTGTAGAATTCGTTGAATACAAGATCCCCAGGGATTGGTAATTAACTAACCTGGTGGAGCTCGTATATCGAGCCCTGTATAAAGCAGGCCACTGAGTGGGTCCATTAACCCATTGTCTTGGTTGGGACCTGTTTGTGTTCGCCACAGGTTTTTGCTTTACTTTATTTTGTGCAGTAAAGCACTGTTCCTTTACAGTCAACTCCTGGAGTTATTATCATAAGGAAAATGTTAACATCTTTAACCGTGAGCTATATCTTACTATAAGTTTCAACAAGAAAGAGCAAGGTTATGAGATGTTGTATCACTTCATGTGTTGATATATTGGCTGGAATTTTACCGTCCGACCTGCCATGGGAATCATAGCGAGTGAGGGGCGAAACATGGAAAGGTCTGTTGACCTTGGGCAAGATTTCATGATTTCAGGATGAACGAGTTTATAAAATCCCACCCATCCTGTTTCTTCATAGCATATTACACAGTTAGAATCCATGGAATCTCTACAGTGCTGAAAGAGGCCTTTTGGTCCATCGAGTCTGCACCAACTCTTAGAAGTAACCCCTTACGCTGCAGCATGAACTTAAGAACATAAGATATAGGAGTAGGAGTAGTCCTGTATGCCCTTCAAGCCAGTTCTACCATTCAGTAAGACCATAACTGATCTCCCACTTCAACCCCATCTTCTCACACCGTCCACCTACATCTTGACTCCTTTAGTATCCATCTATCTAAATCTTGAATATATGCAATAACAGAGTACACACGGCCGTCTGAAGTAGAGAATTCCAATCTTCACAACACTCAGTGAAGAAGGTTCTCCTCATCTGAGTCTTAAATGCAGACCCCTCATTCTTAGTCTATGACCATAAACATAAACGAAAAATGAAAAACTGAAAAGTAACCATGAAATAACCAGGATCAAATGTACCAAGAAGCAAATGCGGCATTTGATCACCAACCTCCAAGTAAAAGTTACTTAAAAGAAAGATGGTCATTAACTTTTGGGATCGTTGACATCGCCTTGACATTTGGGAAGGCAGTTTGCATGAGGAATTGTTAAATAATGTGGGGCACATTCTTTGCATCTTGGCACTATTATGTATTATTTTTTGAACAAAGATGGATATACAGGGCAAATTGGATTGATCAAGACTGGATGAAAACTTCAGGCTGAGGCTCCTCTGACTTACTTGTACTGAAAGGTATCTCTGACCTATCCTTCACTTCTTGAGTGAACGGCCGCAGAGCCACCCACTGCATAGCACAGTGGCACAAAAGCAAGAGTTTGTACACTTGGTGAAGTCTTCCTGGAGCCAGATGTCTGATTTCAATTAGTAGTGAATGCCAAAAACTAGACACAAATCTCTGCCGTGCAGCAGGACGTTGCTGAGCAACAAACGTGGGAGACAGTCACTGCTTCCAGCAGCAGTTTGAAAAACAAACAGGAAAAAGAAATTTGAAAGCAGGATATTGGGCTCAATCATAGTTTGAATTGTTGGACCCAGATAACTAAACAGAGATATTCCTAGTTCCACCAGAACATTTGGGATGCATGCAAAAAACAACTGCCTGTGGAGTTAAAGTGGATCTTCCAGGATCTGAACAAAATACTCAGCTTTTCAATGCGATGTTTTATTCCAATCAGGTGAAAAGAGTTTGTCATTCAAATCACTGACAGAAACAACTACTCTATAAAGTAAACCGAAATTTCCAGCTGTGGAAAGAGATTTAGTCTGACAGATTCCTCATTTAATAGCGTGTGTGGCAAACACTCAAGAAACTGAGTGCTTTTTCCTGCTGTTTAGAACATGCTCAGGGACTACAGACTTTTTGCTTTCGAAATTTTCCATAAAAAGATATTTTCCTTTGCCTTGGCAGCTTTCGAGATTCTGTTAGATCATACGCTGGATAAAATCACATCATAAGTTATTAACTTTATGTTGCACGTATTAAGTTACTTGATGAGTTTTGCAGTGCACTGGCGATTATACATGAATGAATTGGGCTGCTCCATCCTTGTTTCCAATCCTGAATGGAATAAGACAATAATCATATGTATTGTATTTAATACCTAGTGAATAGTGTCATTCACTCCTCTGCATAAAGGGAATGTCTTATACCATTGACAGAGTTACCAGACTATCATTGTAAATTGTCAGTAAAACACAGATCATGTTACAGCCTCCAACTCCCCTACAGCATCTGGCATTTTGTCTAAGATGTGTGAACGTCCTGTGGGGTAGCACATGGTGTGTGAGTTCTGGAATAGGCTAAGAGAAACTATCCACTTACAAGAGATCAATTAATAAAATGTTAATAATTGGATCATGTTGACATGTTCACAATACTTGGCTTACATGATTTAACCTATGATTCAATAATAAAAATTAGCGGCCTTTTATATTATGAACAAAATAAACATTCTGCCACATTCCAATTTATTTCATTGGCTAGAAAGCATCCTGAGATTGTGAAAAGTGTGATATATATGCAAGTTTAGTCATTCTTTTATGTGCAAATTGGTTTAATTATACAAAACTGAAAACAAACCAGGACTGTTTTGTGACATGTTCATCCAATGCATTCATGTCTTCACCTAAAAATAAATTTATGTCATGTTTAGGAGACCTGAGACAGATACCGTGTTGTGAAATACTCACATTGTTACTTCTGGAGATAAAGCTCCCAAAGCTTGTGAAGGCCTCCACAAAACACATCCTTGTGATAAAATGCACTTTGCTCATTTCCACATTCCGGATGTTGTTTCAGTCTGATTTGAGATGTGTGACCCACTTTAAGCGGGCTAGATTCACTACTTTCAATGAAAATGTTCCCACTTCAGATTCAGATTGGCGCACCCTGAAATGCCACAGGCGGCAACCCTGGTGATTGTGCCAGAATAGTGTCCTTCAATATTGACCTTACCACACCACACCACAGCACCTATCACTTCCAACCCCACCCCCACCCACTCACTCAGGTTCATGAGGCAAGTGGAAATGATCCGTTGCAATAAAAATGGAATGGTTGCTCAAGCACAAGGGGAGAATATTCCAGCTTCCTCCAACTCTGCAAGGTCAGCCACTGAAGACAGGAGACTTTATTCTATTCAGCTCCAGAGTTAAGATGGTAGATAAAAAGGGTTTGAATTTAGTTGCCCATACTTCGAAAATCAGTAGCCACAATTGAAAAAGTTTTCCAATATATCACCTATAGAAGTATTAACATAGCAAAACATTTATGGTAGCAAGACACCATTAACAGGATACATTTAAGACTTCTCATTGACTGTCAGGTTTCTAATTATGCTTTGCACCATTCTGAAATATGTTACGAAATTAAAATGTACCGGTATAAAAGCGATTAAAAAGTACAAAAATCGATTCAGTCACATGGGTATAAAAATTCCATCTGTGACTTTTACACCAAGAATCATAGAACCCCTACAGTGCAGAAGGAAGCCATTTGGCCCATCCAGTCTGCACCGACCTCAATCCCACCCATGCCCTAACCGTTAACACCAAGTATTTACCCTGCTAGTCCCCCTGACACTAAGGGGCAATTTACCACGGCCAATCAACCCAACTCGCACATCTTTGGAATGTGGGAGGAAACTAGTGCATCCAGAACAAACCCACGCAGACACGGGGAGAACATGCAAACTCCACACAGGCAATGACCTGAGACCGGAATTGAACCTGGGTTCCTGGTGCAGTGAGGCAGCAGTGCTAACCACTGTGCCACCCCTAAATAACATTCATACGGATTCATCATTCATAAATTAATTACACCCCAAAGATTGTAAAAAGTTGTGGAGAACTTCAATATGTGCAACCACATTTTTTGGTGTTTTAACCACATAAGAAAATGTGTTCCCACACTCCAAAGGTTGCAAATGGCTGTAACAAACTGAAGTTATCTGACTTCTCAAAGCCACCATTTTGAATGAATGCAGGAAGGGAAGTGGAGAAAATACTTGACATGGTTTCAGTCAGCCACTGCGTCAAGAATGTACCACATGTATATTGGCCACCACAACAGGGTGACATTCATTAATTATTCATGAAACAGGGTGAACCCTTGATAAAAAAAAGCTCCTTTTTCAAATTATAAATGAAAATCACTATGAGCCGGAATTCTCCAGTCTTGTCCGCCCTGACACCGCCGCCAGCGAGAACGGGAAATTTGGCGCTCAGTCAGATCTCCATTCACAGCAGCGAGACCAGAGAATCCCAGCCGCGGGTGAGGTTGGAGAATTTCAGTATCACATTATTTAAACTTGTGCGATATTTGCATGGCATTTGTCAGAATGGTATACTTCGCATTTAAAATGTGCCCACACACAAACAGTTTCACAAGCATGAGCCTAACACTTCACCTCGATAGATATACACATTATTGGTTATGAAAGTTTTAGCAGACTAGCCAACCCCAAAACACAGACCCTCTAAATTGGCACACAAAGTTCATACAACACACCACTGCTTCACAACAAGCCGTGATATTCCAAAACAAGCAAGGCCACTAATAGATTTCTTGTTGACATTTCTTGGTAGTAGAAATGCTAAGTCTCCAAATAAAAGGTCATAATCAGGAAAGTGTCTCCAGAAGCATGAAACATTGGGAATAGTATGTGCCCTAGGCCTCATGTAGCAATCAACATTTCAACTCTGAAAAGACAGAGACTAACAGTTCTTACCCGGGTTCCATTTCTGGCTTGGGTCACTGTCTGTGCAGAGTCTGCACGTTCTCTCCGTGTCTGCGTGGGTTTCCTCCGGGTGCTCCGGTTTCCTTCCACAGCCCAAAAGACGTGATGGTTCGGTGCATTGGCCGTGCTAAATTCTCCCTCAGTGTTACCCAAATAGGTGCCGGAGTGTCACGACTTGGAGATTTTCACAGGATCTTCATTGCAGTGTTAATGTAAGCCTACTTGTGACACTAATACATAAACGTTTTCTTTTAATATTAATTTCATTTACAACCAACATATAGCATAAAAAGCAATAGCTTTAATTTTAGTTTTGACATGTACCCAAGGTATAGCCATCTAATGTTTAGCAATAATTGCCATTTTATGGGATCCACTGAATGAACCTTCGACACCTTAAGGAATTCTTGCGTCCCCCATTTTCAGTGTGCATGCAATCAATCTTTTAAAATAAGCATGTTAGTACTGCCGTGAAAATAATATTTCATAGAATTGCATTAAACATTTACATACTACTGTTTGGAAAGCCTAATTTGTTTTGATGTATTTAGTTTTAATAAATGAATAAATCAATTGCTCATTCTGCAATTAATTGTTTCAGTGGTAAATTATATTTGTTTAAAAAGGAAACAATATAATCTTTATCCTGCTTTCACGATATCTTTCTATATTAATCATTCATTGCTGTCTGTAGGCTACTCATTGTGCAAAATAGCTGCCATATTTGGTCAAATATTCACTGTATTTCAAAAGTAATTAATTATATGAAGAGCAGAGAAATGCTTTGAAGGAGTAGTACAATACAATTAAGTATTTTTCATCATACTGACACTTAAAATAAGCAAAATCCACCATCTATTCAACAAAGGGAAAGGATTTTGTCTTATTCCCACAGGAAAATATTTATTGGCTTTCCATCGGCGCGAGAAGTGTCTCCAGTGACAAAAAACAATGTAACCACTATTTACAAGTTAGAGCTCAAATATTTCCCTTGACTGCTTCAGTCAGTATTTTTATTCAAGCTGCACAAGAGTTCTTGTTTTAACTTTCTGATCCTGTTGGAGTCAGTAACCCGTGAAATTTTAAGAAGAGTATTGCGTACTTAATGCTGAAGTACTATACACAAGTGCCCAGCCTATGTAAAGTGATAGCTGTCCACCTGGACTCATTGTGCTGCGGCAATTACCTCACCATGCATGAACACTAGTTCTGAACTGCATGTAAACCCACCAGCCAGATTAACACAACAGTGCTATTGCGCAAACAGACAGGCACTCCACTGTGGGATTTAATCTGTTTCCGAGCTAAAATTATTACCAAATTCTAATTGCCACAGTTCACTAGCTTAAGGTCACGACAAAACTAAAGCATTTAGGGGATGGCGAAGAGTTAGTGGTATTATCGCTAGACTATTATTCCAGAAACTATGGGGGCAAATCTCCTATCCCGCGGCGCTAATATTTTAGTGCGGCAGGCCAGGAGAATCGCATGTGGCCTGATTTGCGGGATTCATGCGTTCGTTCCTGCCGCGTGCGCATCTCTGAGCGCCTGATATCTGGTGCGATCGGGACCTTGCTGGAAACCAGCGGGAACAGCAGGTAAGTGATTTAAATCTGTTTTTAATCTTATTTTAATGTGATTATTGGGCCCGGGACTGAATTCTCCAGGCCCAATAGCATCTCCCACCCCATCAGTGCAATTTTATTCCGGGAGGGATCAAACTAGTCCCCTCATTTTCGGGGGAGTAGCGGGAGACCCCGCTGGAGTGAAGAGGGGACAATCGGGGCCCGCCAGGGGTTGGGTGGTGGGGGGTGGTGCCCCCTGGGCATGGGCACCCTGGCAGTGCCAGTCTGTGCCCCTGGCACTGCCCAAGGGGCAAAGTGGCAATGCCCAAGAGGCACTTTGGCACTGCCCACTGGGCGTGGGGCAGTGCCAAGAGAGAGGGGCCTAGTGGGTGGGATCTGCTGGGGGAGGGGCTAGGGGGGCGATCCGTGGCAGTGGAGGGTCCCGCTGTCACTCTGCATGGGGATCGGTCGGGACTGGAACGAGGTCAGCGATCGGGAAAGGCTGGGGGGGGTGGTCTGCCAGGGGGGTCCACCTCTGCCGGGGTGGGGGGGGTCTGCCAAGGTGGAGGGAGTGGGGATGATCATCACTGCTGGGGGCGAGTGACTGGAGATTATGGCACTCCTGGACGGGAAGGGGATCGGAGCTGGCCCAGGAATGCTTGTGGGGGCTGCGCTCGGGCCATGGTGGGGGGTAGGTGGGTGGAGGGGCAGCTCTGTGGGGGTCTTGGGCTGGCCAGCAATCGAGCTGGCCAGCGATTGGGAGGATGCCACTGCGCATGCACAGAGGCCGGGAACTGTCAGCTTCCGGCGTGAATAGGTCCCACCCCATGAGTTTTTAACGATATTCACGATTGTGACCTCTGCATTGCACAGAGTGCGGGAGATTCGAGTGTGAACTCCCACTGAAAAAACAATCATAATTTACACCAGTTTTCCCGTGAATTCAGTACTTCAAACTTTTTTGGGAGAATCGCCCCTTATGTTCTATGGTCCTGGTTTCAAATCCCGCCATGGCAGGAATTTGAATTCAATAAAAAATATATGGAATTAAGAATCTACTGATGACCAGGAAACCATTGTTGATTGTCAGAAAAACCCAACTAATTTAGGGAAGGAAAATGTCATCCTTACCTAGTCTGGCCTAAATGTGATATCAGAGCCACAGCAATGTGGTTGACTCTCAACTGCCCTCTGAAATGGCTCAGCAAGCCATTCAGCTCAAGGATGACTAGGGATGGGCAATAAATGTTGGCCAGCCAATGACGCCCATGTCCCATGAATGAATAGAAAAATTTCTGTCGTGGTTGCTGTCGGTCAACATTTAAACAACATCTAAACAACATTATCTAAGTTGGGAGAGACTTCGGGGTACTCCAGGTGCAGAGGGATCTGGCTGTCCTCGCTCATGAGTCACAGAAAACTAGCATGCAGGTACAGCAGATAATAAAGAAAATGAATGGAATGCTGGTATTTATAGCTAAAGGATTAGAATATAAAGATAAGGAAGTATTATTGTAACTATACAAGGCATTGGTGAGGCTGCACCTGGAGTATTGTGGACGGTTTTGGTTCCCTTATTTCAGGAAAGATGTAGTGGCATTGGAAGCAGTTAAGAGGAGGTTCACTAGATGGATTCCAGAGACGAGAGGTTTGTTGTATGAAGAGAGATTGAACAGTTTAGGCCTATACTCTCTGGAATTTAGAAGAATGAGGGGAGATCAAATTGAGGTATGCAAGATGATAAAAGGTATGGGTAAAGTCAATGTGGAACAGATGCTTCCTTTTGTGAGGCATTCTAAGAGGAGAGATCATAGTCTTAGGATAAGGGGAAGCAAATTTAAAACGGAGTTGAGGAGAAACTACTTCTCCCAAAAGGTTGTGAATCTGTGGAATTCGCTACTCCAAATTGGATGCTGGGAGAGTGAGTAAATTTAAGAAGGAGTTAGACAGATTTTTAATTGGTAATAGATTGAAAGGTTATAGGGAAAAGGCAGGAAAATGGGGATGAGGAGCATATCAGCCATGATCAAATGGCGGAGCGGACTCGATGGGCCGAATGGCCTAACCCTGCTCCTATATTTTATGAACTTATGAACAACAACTTATGTTTATATCTTGTCTTGAACAAAATGCCCCAAAATGCTTCACAGGAGTGTCATAAAGCAAAATTTGACATCAAGTCACGCAAGGAGAGATGAGGGCAGCTGCCCAAAAGAGAGGGAGGTATTTAGAAGTGTTTTAAGGGAGGAAAGAGAGGGAAAGAGGTAGAAAGGTTCAGGAAGATGATTCCAAAATACAAAGCTGTGATAGAGGTAGACAGACACCAATGGTGCAGTGATTAAAATCGGGGATGCTGAATAGGCCATAACTAAAGGAAATCAATGCTGTGTTTTGGATGATGACCTTAAGAGACAGCATGTGGACGTAAATTAGGAGCTGGAAGAAAAGCCATTGCAGGTTCCATTGGCTCCAACTGAAGAGATAATGGAATCATCTTTGTGATGTTCTACTCAGATGGATAAGAGTGGTAGTGTCATTGGAGTTGGATGGTATCATCAACTATGTCAATGCCTCCATTCAAATCGATAAAGACAGGGATAGTTTACCTTTGTCACGGTCACATGGGATGTCACACTGGGAGTAGGTTGGCACACCAAAGAAGTTGCCCCTTATTCAGGTTTATTTTGAATCTCTTTCCTCCAAAAGCATGAAATAAAACAAATTACACCTCTTCTGAAGGAAAATCGACTGTTAGTGATACTTGTGAGGTTTGTTTTCTAGCTACAAAGCTGTTATATGATTGCTCCAACTGAGGTCAATGCTCCTAGTGAGAATAAGCTGCGCAAGAAGTGGCATTTCAAAGGGTTAGTTCGTGCATTGCATGATAAACATTGATAAACCTACTCTGCAAAATCAGAGATGTTTCCCACTCAGGAACTTTTAGAAGACTTCAAAAAATGCAAGATCTTGAATACTTTTACAGTGGCACTCATTTGATTAACACAAGCCAGAAACTGCCATTTTGCATCCAGTGTCAAAGAATATGATCCAAATATTGAATTAAAATGCACAGAAATTGCTGACTCTATTTTCTACCACTTAAGGCAACATTAAATGTATATATATATTGTTGCATCTTCATCACTACCAGGGAAATTCTACATAACGTTTGCAATAAATGCTAATTACGCCCACTCAGAAATTTTAACATCGGCCGAATTCTCTGGTTCTGTTCATTCCATTACCACTGCCGGCGAGAACAAGGAATTTGGCACTCAACCAAATCTCCATTCACAGCAGCGAGTCCAAGGAATTCTGGCCATCATGTTTATGTTCAATGTGCTCAAAAACTATCAGCGAGAGCGGGAGAGAAGGAGGAGGAGGAAAGAGAGAGGTCAGGAAGTGAAAGGTGGAGAGGGAGGGTGGAGAGAAGGGGAGTGAGCAGGGGAGGGGAGAGGGGGCAGGGGAGAGAGGGAGAGGAAGAGGGAAAAACAACTGCTATAATTTTTGGGGATGGGGGCAGTACAAAGATGGGGTAGTGGAGGAGAAAACTGCAGTGGGATCTGCACCGGGTGGGCTTTGGTGCTGCTCATGAGTATTATGGACCTGATGCGATGGATCCTGAAGGGGCTCAAAGAGATAAGTGCAGAGCAAATGTGCCCCTCTGACACTGCCAAGCTACAGAGGACAGATTCCCCCAAGGGTCCTGGAGCTTGGGTGGGCTTGGGCTGAGGGCAAGAGGTTGACTGACCTCAACACACCCCTAGGATGGGCTTCTTGTAGCTAGACTGTGCCCTTTTAGGCTTGAAAAACCTGACATCACTCTTGGCATTTCATTTCCCTGATCAAAGTCTTCATTCTGGTCTGTGGACTGTGAAAAATTTGAAGTAACCAGGTCACTTTACTCTTCCTGCCCCCTGGACACCTGGCAGCACTCCATTCTGCAGAAGGGCTTCCCCTTCCTTTCTCTGGAAAGCTGTAGGTGTGAGAAGACCCCTTTTATGCCTGAACGGTCAGTCACTTTTACTCGGGGTGGGGGGGCAGGGGGGAATCCCCATCTCCACAGCTGCATATTTAGCCCCATTCTTTTAACACCGCATTTATTTTAAGTCTCTGAGCCTTCATAGAAAGCTCAAAGCCTCTGAAATCCCTCCCAAGTTTTTGAAAGCATTTGTTTCCATTCAATTTAAGTCCAGTCCTTTTAACTCACCTTTGATTGACAGCCTAATGAGTTTTAGCATGCAGCCAGCTTTGTTGTTAATATTTCCCTTCACGGTTGAACATATCTGAATTAAACCCCACCCCCACCCCTCCCCCACCCCAATATTGTTCCAAATCACAATGTTTATACAAAGAAGGACCAAAGAACACTTAGCTGCTTTTGAAGCTGCCTGCAATGGTGACATAAGATCTCTGAACAGCCAGGCTGGTGGGGGTGTTTCCTGCGATACAAAATGTGCATCGATCAGGTGGGACAAAGCTCCCCACAGCCGCTACTAATGCCAATGGGAAACACTTTGGATTTTCTGCTGGCATTTAGAGCTGATTTGGGAAAATCACAGCCCATGTCCCCTGGATAGGACAGATTCTTGGACCATTTGATCTTTTCCTGTCATGCCCTTTTCTGGCTTCCTTGGGCACATAACAATTTGTATTTATAAAGCACCTTTAATATAATAATATGTCCCAAGGTGCTGCAAAGGGACATTATAAAACAAAACATGACACTGAGTTATATAAGGCAGGTGACCAAAGACTTGGTGTAAGAGATAGATTTTTAAGGAAAGTCTTAAAGGAGGAAAGTTAGGTCGAGAGCTAGAGAGGTATAGGGAGGAAGTTCCAGAGCATAAGCCAAGACAGCTAAAGGGTAGATATCTTGCAGGGTTCACAGGGTTGGAGGAGTTACAGTGACAGGGTGTGGCCTGGTCATAGAGGGATTTGAAAACAAGGATAACGGGAGCTGTTGCTAACTGGGAGCCAGTGCAGGTCAGTGAACACAGGGTTGGTGACTGAACAGCATTTGCTACAAGTTAGGACATGGGCAACAGAGCTTTGGATAACTCCAAGTTTATAAAAGGTAAAATTTGACGGCTGAACAGGCGCCAGAATGTGGTGACCAGGGGATTTTCACAGTAACTTCATTGCAGTGTTAATGTAAGCCTACTTACACTAATAAATAAACTAAACTAGGAGGGCATTGGGATAGTCAAGTCTGAAGGTGACAAAGACATGAATGAGGGGTCCCGCAGCAGGAAAGCTGAAGTGGAAGCAAAGACTGGCAATGTTGCCACTGTGGAAATAAACAGTTTTAATGAAGGTGTGGATGTGTGTTTGCAAATTTATCTCAGGATTAATTATAAAGCTGAGGTTTGAAGAGTCTAGTTCAGTCTCCTACAGATGCCAGGGAGAGGGACATGGTGAGAGAATAAAGTTTACGGTGGGAACCGAAGATAATGATTAATATTTATGTTTAATTGGAGGAGATTTCTGCTCACCCAGTACTTGATGTGGGAAAAGCAAGCGGACAGTTTAGTGAGAGTGGAGGGATCGAGAGAGGCGGTGGTGAGGTAGAGTTGTGCATCCTCAGTGGAAACTGCTGCTGTATTTTTGGATGGCGTCACCTCAGGGCAGCATGTGGATGAGGAAGAGGAGGGGGCCAAGGATAGGTCCTTGTGGAACACCAGACATACCAGTGTGGGAATGGGAAGAGATGCCATTACAGGTGATTCTCTGACTGCGATTAGATAGATAAGACTGGAACCAGGCAAGAGCAGTTCCACACCACTGGGCGATAGTAGAGAGGTGTTGGAGGAAGATGTTGTGATCAACTATGTCAAAGACTGCAGACAGGTCAAGAAAAACAAGAAGGTAAATTTTATCCCTGTCACAATCACATAGGATGTCACTTGTCATTTTGAAAAGGACAGTTTCAATACTAGGGCAGTAGATAGAAGGGATACAACTATAGAGTTCCAGGAAAGATGGGCACAGACCTGCAAGCTGACAACTGGTTCAAAGATTTTGGAGAAGAAGGTAAGGTGGGGGTGAGGCAGTAATTTGTAAGGGGTTGGGATCAAGTGGTGGGGTGTTTTTTTAAGGAGGGGGTGATGACACCAGATTTGAAGGAGAGAGGGACAGAAACTTAGGAGTGAGCATTGTTAACGCTGTCACCTCATAGAAACCAGGAAAAGAAGTTGAATGTTGAAGTGTTTAGTGAGAATGGGAATGAGAAAGAAAGCAGTGTGCCTCATGGACTAAATGAGGTCAGAGGGTCCACGAGGAGAGAAGGAGAGAAACTGAAGAGTGAAACAAGTGCAGGATTGGGGCAGTGGGGGAGGCCTGAGAAGAAGTTCGGCTCAGTAGGCCTGGGGAAAGCAGGGAAGCGACAGAGGCAGCTGATGACATGGTCTCAGTTTTGGTGAAAAGGAAATCCATGAGCTCCTCACACTTACCATTGGAGGTGAAAGTGGAAATGCCGGAGAGCGAGGTTTAAGAAGACAGTTTGAAGTCAAGAAAAAAAGTCGAGCTTACTTTTGCATTCTCGGACACTCCAGAATATTGAGCAGTTCTTGTACACGAGAGCAGGACCCAGTAATGTGTAACGTGATCCGCCACACCTGGTGATGGAGAAACAAGGATAAACAATAGCACAGTCCATGGTTAGAAAAATAAAAAAATCAACTTTGGGTTAAATCCTCAGTTATACTCTGACTGTGTCAATACTGTAAATGTTAGGTAAATCTTCCAGGGCAGTGAAATGCATTTTCAACATTCAGAATAAATTGTATCTCACTGCCAGTCTAGATAGCTTTACCTTGTGATTTTTGTGATATTTTTGCCTTTTTGATTATTCTTTGAACTCACCGACTACATTTGAGCATATTGGACCCGTACATTTCTTAGGACCGTCACTGTTCCTAGTCTTTCAACGATTATGTAGTTCTCTGATCTATCCTCTTTTGGTCTATCTATCCTCACACTTAGCCTGCTACTGTTTTACCTGTTTACTTTATCAACGTTGCTTTAATTTTGCACTCACGTCTGCACTACTGATCATACCACCAATCGGTGTGTCATTGTGGCCCAACATCACTGCAAGCTTTTAACCAGACATGCCGACAACTCAGTTCAATTATTACACATGTCTCTCAGTTGCCACTCTTCTAAGGATGTATAGAATCCCTACAGTGCTATTCGGCCCATCGGGTCTGCACTGATCACAATCCCACCCAGGCCCTATTCCTGTAACCCCACATATTTACCCTGCTAATCCCCCCTGACACCAGGGTCAATTTCACATGGCCAATCAACCCAACCCACACATCTTTGGATTGTGGGAGGAAACCGGAGCACCCGGAGGAAACCCACGCAGACACGGGGAGAACGTGCAAACTCCACACAATCACCCAAGGCCAGAATTGAACCCGGGTCCCTGGCACTGTGAAGCAGCAGTGCTGACCACTGTGCCACCATGCCGCCCACTGCCACTGTGCCGCCCGCCCAAAGAGGGGTGGCTGCACCGTTCCTGGAGGCACTGCAAAACCAGGCTGATGCATGGGGTGGAAGGAGCAAGCCCCGTGCCCACCACCCTGTCTCAAAAATTCATTTACTATTTGGCCCCAGATAGGGGACGTATCAGATATTAAACTGATAAGAACAAATACTACACTAAGCTTTGTCAACTTGAAAACGCCTTAACTCTATTCCATTCTGAAACATTTATATGAACATAAACCCCTTTCTACAAAGAAAAATGTGCTCCCTTCTTAGAGCAGCATGATGGCACTGTGGCACAGTGCCCAGGGACCCGGGTTCAATTGCGGCCTCCGGTTTCCTCCCACAGTCCAAAGATGTGTAGGTTAGGTGGATTGGCCATGCTAAATTAACCCTTAGTGTGTCAGGGGGATTAGCAGGGTAAATACGTGGGGTTACGGGGTGGGTGGGACTGTTGTCAGTACAGTCTCAATGGGCCGAATGGCCTCCTTCTACACTATAGGAATTCTTCTATACGAAAAGGAATCAAAAATAATATAATCCTCCAGCTGTGGATTATTGTTTAAATGTAAGCAAGTTAGAACATAAAGCTATGATGGATTATGGAACATATTTAATTCCAAACAGACATTGAAAATGTTTCGGAGAAAGCATTTATATTAAGTTACAGTTACGATACCAAAGCCAGTGAGCATGATTCTTAGTTCTCAGTTGTGGTGACATTTGTGCTAGAGAACGTTATTGCACATTTTTTGTGGTCAACAGCGACAGTGAAGGTATTGTAGAAGGACATTCCACTAACAAACCATTTTGTCTCATGTTCTAGTGCAAACAATATCCATCGGCAGCATTCATACTAAGATATATGTTCACAAGCTCAAGACATCACTAAAGTGCTGCCCAGCCTTCAAGTATTTTGGAAGTGCAAACACTGTTGTAATGTATGAAACATGGCAGTCAACTTGCACACAGCAAGGCTCCAAAACACCAATGAAATAAATGATTGGATAATCTGCTTCGGCAATGTTGGTTGGGGGATAAATATTCGCCTGGACTCTGGGAAGAACTCGGTGTTGCCTCTCTCTCCTGTCTGCAACAATACACTGGCTAAATATTCCAGAATTATTCCAATGATCATGAATATTAACTATTATTAAGCAAGGGCGACAGGTATTTCCTAGATTTTTGATACTTTTTACCTCACAAATAATCCAGACAAGGTTATGAACTGAAAACAATCCTTAAATGCAAATCACAAAACAATAATTCAATTGCTGTGCTTAATTCTATGAACAGAATAATTGAGAAATTGAGCTGATTATTAAAATGCTGAAATAAATTCCTCTTTAATGAACGTAGATGTCCTGCTATGTTCAGAGATTTGTTTATATTCATCCCAAGTGGATCTATTCCTATACCCCTTCACGGTGGCACAGTGGTTAGCACTGCTGTCTCACAGCGCCAGGGACCTGGATTCAATTCTGGCCTCGGATCACAGTCTGTGTGGAGTTTGCACATTCTCCCTGTGTCTGCGTGGGTTTCCTGTGGGTTCTCCGGTTTCCTCCCACAGTCCAAAGGTGCGTTGATTGGCCATACTAAATTGACCCTGGTGTCAGGGGATTAGCAGAGTAAATATGAGGGGCTACAGGAATAGGGCCAGGGTAGGATTGTGATCAGTGCAGACTTGATGGGCTGAATGGTCTCCTTCTGCACTGTAGGGATTCTATGATTCTATGAAAATTGTACCATTTTGTTCATATTGGCTCTCCTCCCTATTCCTACCAATACGCACCTCTGTAACATATAAACTTTGCTGCATTTAATTTTATCCACCATGTATCTCCATGATTTTATAAAATAGTGGATTTGTACCAGGACAGTTAACAAGCCATAACATTTTTGTTTGAATATACAAAGAGATTTTAGATTTTTCTGTAATTGGAATTTATTCTTCTCATGTCAATAGATGAAGCACCAAATAATATGCAACATTTCCATTATTGCATGAATTGGACAAAGAAATGCAAAATCATAGGATCACAGGGAGGCAGTAGCACAGCTATATTATTGCTTGACTATTAATCCAGGGAGCCAGCGAAATGCTCAGGGGACCCATATTCGAATTCCACCACTGCAGATGGTGGGATTTTTAAAAACTCAATAAAATATCTGGAATTAAAAGTCTACCGATGACCATGGAACCATCGTCAATTGTCATAAAAACCCATCTGGTTCACTAATGTCTTTCAGGAAAGGAAATCTGCCCTCCTTGGCTAGTCTGGCCAAAATGTGACTTCAGACCCACAGCAATATGGTTCATTCTGAAATGCCCTCTGAAATGACCTCGCAGGCCACACAGTTGTATTCAATTGCTACAAATGGAACAAAATGAATGAAACTGGACGATCACACAGCATCAACCTAGGAACTGGAAACAACAATGGCAAACCCAGCCCTGTTGACCAGTAAAACCCTCCTTACTAACATCTGGAGGCTTGTACCAAAATTGGGAGAGCTGTCTCACAGATTAGTCAAGCAACAGCCTGACAAAATCATTCTCACAGAATCATACCTTACAGATTACACCCCAGACACCACCATAACCATCCCTGGATATGCCCTGTCCCACCAGCAAGAGGTGGTGGTACAGTGGTATACAATAAGAAGGGAGTTGCCTAGGAATACTGAACATCGATTCTGGACCTCATGAAGTCTCATGGCACCTGGTCAAACATGGGCAAGGAAATGTCCTGCTGATTACCACATACCGTCCTTTCTCAGCGATGAATCAGTACTACTCCATGTCGAACATCACTTGGAGGAAGTACGAAGGGTGCCAGGGGTGCGGAATGTACTCTGGGTGGGGACTTTAATGTCCATCACTAAGAGTGGTTCAGTACATCAGTATTGACCGAGCTGGCCAGGTCCTAAAGGGCATAGCTGCTAGATTGGGTCTGCGGTAGGTGGTGAGGGAACCAACATGAGGAAAGAACATACTTGACCTCCTCCTCACCAGCCTGCCCGCCGAAGGTGCACCTTTCCACAACAGTATCGATAGGAGTGGACCGCACAATCCTTGTGGAGATGTAGTGCCATCTTCACATTGAGGGTACCCTCCATGATGTTGTGTTGTATTACCACCATGCTAAATGTGATAGACTTTGAACAGATCTAGCAACTCAAAACTGGGCACCCATGAGGCACTGTGGGCCATCAGCAGCAGCAGAATTGTACTCAACCACAATCTGTAACCCCCTGCATATCCCCCTCTCTACCATTATTACCAACCAGAAGATCAACCCTGGTTCAATGTAGAGTGCAGGAGGTCATGCCAGGTGCAAACCACACATACCTAAAAATGAGATGTCAACCTAGTGAAGCTACGAAACAGGATTACTTGCATGCCAAAAGCATAAGCAGCAATAGACAAAGCTAAGATATCCCACAACCAATGGATCAGATCTAAGCTCTGCAGTCCTGCCCCATCCTTCTGGTGAATGGTGATGGACAATTAAACAACTCACTGGTGGAGGAGGCTCCACAAATATCCCCACCCTCAATGATGGACGAGCCCAGCACATCTGTGCAAAAGACAAGGCTGAAGCATTCGGAAGAAGTGCCATGTGGGTGATCCATCTCGGCCTCCTTCAGAAATCCACAGCATCATAGAGGTCAGTCTTCAGACAATTTGATTCACTCCACGTGATATCTAGAAATTGCTGAAGACACTGGATACTGCAAAGGCAATGGGCCCTGATAACATATTGACAATAATACTGAAGATTTGTGCTCCAGAATTTGCTGCTCCCCTAGCCAAGCTCTTCCAGTATAGCTGCAAAACAGGCATCCACCCAACAATGTGGAAAATTACCCAGGTATGTTCTGTACATAAGAAACAGGACAAATCCAACCCGGCCAATTACCGGACCATCAGTTTACTCTCAATCATCAGTAAAGTGATGTAAGGGGTCATCAACAGCGCTATCAAGCGGCACTTACTCACCAGTAACCTGCTCATGGATGCTCAGTGTGAGATCTGCCAGAGTCACTCAGCTCCTGACCTCATTACAGTCTTGATTCAAACATGGGCAAAAGAGCTGAATGCCAGGAGTGAGGTGAGAGTGACAGCCCTTGACATCAAGGTAGCTTTTGACAAAGTATGGCATTAAGGAGCCCGAGTAAAACTGGAGTCAATAGGAATCAGGGGGAAAACTCTCCACTGGTTGCAGTCATACTTGGCACAAAGGAAGATGGTTGTGGTTGCTCAATCCCAGGACATCACTGCAGGAGTTCCTCAGGGTACTGTCCTCGGCCCAACCACCATCAGCTACTTTATCAGCGACCTTCCTTTTACCATAAGGTCAGAAGTGGGGATGTTTGCTGATGACTGCACAATGTTCAGCATCATTCACAACTCCTCAGATACTGAAATAGTCCATGTCCAAATGCAGCAAGACCTGGACAATATCCAGGCTTGGGCTGACACAGATGGCAAGTGACATTTGCGCCACACAAATGCCAAGCAATGATCATCATCAATAAGAGAGAATCTAACCATCTCCCCTTCACAATCAATGACATTACCATGGTTAAATACCTCACTATTAACATCCTGGGGGTTATCATTGACCAAAAACTGAACTGGACCTGCCAGATAAATGCTCTGACTATCAGAGCAGGTCAAAGGTTAGGAATCCTGCAGTGAATAATTCACCTCCTGATTCCCCTAAGCTTGTCCAGCATCGACAAGGCACAAGTCAGGAAAGTGATGGAATACTCCCACTTGCCTGGATGGGTGCAACTCCAACAACACTCAAGAAACGTGACACCATCCAGGAAAAAGCAGCCCACTTGATTGCTAACCCCTCGACAAACATTCAATCCCTCCACAACCATGTGCGCCATCTACAAGATGCATTGCAGGAATTCACCAAGGTTCCTTAGGCAGCACCTTCCAAATCCACGACCACTTCCATCTAGAAGGACAAGAGCAGCAGATACCAGGAAATAGTACCACCTGGAGGTTCCCCTCCAAGTCACTCACTATCCTGACTTGGAAATATATTGATGTGGAAATGCCGGCGTTTGACTGGGGTAAACACAGTAAGGAGTCTAACAACACCAGGTTAAAGTCCAACAGGTTTATTTGGTAGCAAACGCCACTAGCTTTCGGAGCCCTGCTCCTTTGTCAGATGGAGTGGAAATCTGCTCTCAGGAGAGCAGATTTCCACTCCATCTGACGAAGGAGCAGCGCTCCGAAAGCTAATGGCGTTTGCTACCAAATAAACCTGTTGGACTTTAACCTGGTGTTGTTAGACTCCTTACTTGGAAATATATTGCCATCATTCCTTCACTTTCGCTGGATCAAAATCCTGGAACTCCCTCCCTAACAGCATTGTGGGTGTACCTACACCTCAGGGACTGCAGCGGTTCAAGAAGGCAGCTCACCACCACTTTCTCAAGAGAAACTAGGGATGGTCAACAAATGCTGGTCTAGCCAACATCCCATAAATGATTTTTTCTTAAATGTAGTGTGAACTCTGAAATTAAGAAATGCAGAATATAATAAGACTAAACATTTGCCACCACTGGAGTGACCTCTACACTGCTAAAAGTCTTCTATCAGCACATTAATAGTAAAAGGATGGCCAAAAGGAACAGTTAGGGTGATTACAGACCAAAAAAGGGATTTAGACAGAGACGGGGGCATGGCTGAAGTGTTAAATGAATACCTTGCAACTGTCTTTACTCAGGAAGTGGAAACTATCTTGGCCACGGTGACAGAGGAGGAAACTCTATCACAAGAAGGGTTCAAAATTGATAAGCAGGAAGCAGGAAGTATTGAATAAACTGTTGGCACTTAAATTTGATAAGACACGGAGATCAGGTGGGACGCATCCAAGAATATTGAAGGAGTGTGGAAATTGAAAGGGCACTGGTCATAATCTTTCAGTCTTCCCTAGACTCCAGGGAGGTGTCAGAAGGCTGGAAAATTGCAAATGTTACCCCCTTGTTTTAAAAAGGATTGTAAGGATAGGCCCAGCAATTACTGACCAGTCAGGTTAACTTTGGTGGTGGGGAAGCTTTTAGAAACAATTACTCGGTATAGAATTAATAGTCACACGGAAAGCGAGAGCTGATTGGTAATAGATAGCATGGATTTCATAAGAGAGGATCATGTTAACTAATTTCTGAAGAGGTGACAGAAAGGGTTGATGAAGGCAATGAAGTTGATGTGGTGTACATGGACTTCTTTAGTACAGTGCCACACAACAGACTTCTGAGCAAATCTCATAGAATAAAAGGAGCAGGAGCAATGTGGATATAAAATTGATTAAGTAATAGGAAGCAGAGACTAGTGGTTAATGGATATTTCACAGGTTGGAGGAAGGTTTGTAGGTGGGTTCCTCAGGAGTTGGTATTGGGACCCTTGCTTTTCTGGATATGTATTAATGACTTAGATCTTGGTGGGCAGAAAATAATTTCAGAAGTTGCAGATGATTGCAGTTGAAGCATTGTAAACTGTGAGGAGGATATTGCAGAGCTCCAGGGCGACATAGACAAGTTGGTGGAATGAGTAGATAGGTGACAGATGAAGTTCAATGTGGAGAAGCTTTTTTTTAATTAATTCATGGGATGCGGGTGTCACTGGCTGGCCAGCATTTATTGCCCATCCCTTGTTGCCCAAGGGCAGTTGAGAATCAACCACATTGCTGTGGCTCTGGAGTCACGTGTAGGCCAGGCCAGGTAAGGACGGCAGATTTCCTTCCCTGAAGGACATTAGTGAATCAGATGGGTTTTTCTGAGAATCAACAATGGTTTCATGCTCATCAGTAGGTTCTTAATTCCAGATATTTTTTATTGAATTCAAATTCCACCATCTGCCGTGGCAGGATTCGAACCCGGGTCCCCAGAACTTTAGCTGAGTTTCTGAATTAATAGTCTAGCGGTAATACCACTAATGCCACTCGGCCATCGCCTCCCCCTAAAGTCTGAGGTGATGCGCTTCAGTAGAAAGAACATGGACAGACAATAGAAAATAAGGGGTACAATTCTTAAGAGTGTGCAGAAGCAGAGGGAGCTGGGTGTATATGTGTATAAATCATTAAAGGTGGCAAGACAGGTGGAGAGAACAGTGAATAAAGCATACAGTATCGTAGGCTTTATTAATATGGGCATGGAGGACAAGGAGGTTATGCTGAACTTGTAGAAGACACCAGTTAGATCTCAACTGGAATATTGGGCAGGATTTCCCGTGCTCCCGTGACGTGTCTTATGGTGTGGGTGGAAGCCCTCCATTGTCCAAAGGCAGGATCTTCTGGTTCCACCACTGTCAATGGAGTTTCCAGTTGTTCACACCCAGGGTGCCAGCAGCAGTGGGGCGCTGTCAGAAAAACCAGAAGATCCAGCAGGAACAGCTGGAAAATCCCGCCCATTGTGTACAGTCCTGGGCACCATACTTTTGTACGGGTGTGAACATATTAGAGAGAGTGCAGAAGAGGTTTATAAGATTGGTCCCAGGGATGAGAAACTTCAATTATGAGGAGAGATTGGAGAAGTTGGGATTGTTCTCCTTGGAGAGGAAAAGGCTAAGCGGAGCCTTCAAGAAGGTACTGGGTGGAGTAGATGGGGAGAAAGTGTTCCCGCTTGTAAGAGGATCGAGAATGAGAGGGCACAGATTCAAAGTGATTTGCAAAAGAAGCAAATGTGATATGAGAAAAATCTTTTTCACACAGCAAGTCATAGAGTCATAGAGGTTTACAGCATGGAAACAGGCCCTTCGGCCCAACTTGTCCATGCCGCCCTTTTTGTAAAAACCCCTAAGCTAATCCCAATTGCCCGCATTTGGCCCATTTCCCTCCATACCCATCTTATCCATGTAACTATCTAAATGCTTTTTAAAAGACAAAATTGTACCCACCTCTACTACTACCTCTGGCAACTTGGTCCAGACATTCACCACCCTTTGTGTGAAAAAATTGCCCCTCTGGACACTTTTGTATCTCTCCCCTCTCACTTAAATCTATGCCCTCTAGTTTTAGACTTCCCTACCTTTGGGAAAAAATATTGACTAGCTACCTTATCTATGCCCCTCATTATTTTATAGACCCCTATAAGGTCACCCCTCAGCCTCTACGCTCCAGAGAAAAACGTCCCAGTCTATCCAGCCTCTCCTTATAACTCAAACCATCAAGTTCCGGTAGCATCCTAGTAAATCTTTTCTGCACTCTTTCTAGTCCAATAATAGCCTTTCTATAATAGGGTGACCAGAACTGCACACAGTATTCCAAGTGTGGCCTTACCAATGTCTTGTACAACTTCAACAAGACATCCCAGCTCCTGGATTCAATGTTCTGACCGATGAAACCAAGCATGCTGAATGCCTTCTTCACCACTCTGTCCACCTGTGACTCCACTTTCAAGGAGCTATGAACATGTACCCCGAGATCTCTTTGTTTTGTAACGCTCCCCAATGCTCTACCATTAACTGAGTAAGTCCTGCCCTGGTTCAATCAACCAAAATGCAAAGTGGTTCAGGTCTGGAATGTACTGCCTGAAAGTGTGGCAGAGGCAGGTTCAATTCAAGAGAGCAGTCGATGATTATTGAATAGAAACAATGTGCAGGGGTACGGGGAATAGGAAGGAGAATGGCACTAAGTCATGATGCTCATTTGAAGAGTAAGTGCAAACATAATGGTCCGAATGGCCACTTTCTGCACCGCAACAATTCTGTGATTCTGTGATATAGTTCATCTCTTATGTGTCATTTTATTACTTTGTTTTGTCATGTCTTACAAAGCGTCTTGGGATGTTTTATTATGTTAAAAGTGCTGCACATGTATAAATATAAATTATTATGAGACAAGCCTAAGGCTGTGCATTCAAAAATTTGTTCTGAAAGGATACAATAAATATAAAGCGTGCTCGAATTTTAATGGACTACTGTAATATTTATGATCGTTATGAGGAAAAAAGAATACAGCTTAAGGAACCTAAAACATAAGGCATGGTTTTTTTTTGTACGATGCACAGAGATGTCACATTAAGAAATATGGGGGGCGATTCTCCCAAAAGTGCTGAATTGGTGCGAAAACTATTCTAAATCCTGACTGTTCTGTCAATTCAGCATCTCACCTGAATCCCCGCACTCTGTGCATTGCAGAGGTCCCAGTCGTGAATCTCATTAAAAACCCAGGGGGGCGGGGCCTATTCACCCCTGAGTTTGACAGTTCTGGAGCTCTGCGCATGCGCAGTGGCCCCAAACCGTTAACCTCCCATTTACTGGCCAGTCGATATCCAGTTGCATCATCTGAATACAAAGGTTAACCCTTTGGAACACCAAGCCCCAATCCTCCGCCCAGATTTTGAAGATGAAAATGGTAGCCAGGAGCTATGTATGGTGGCCCAGCCTCGTACAGACATTACTGACTTGGTAAGACAGTGTGAGACGTGTCGAGGAAATCAAAAACTGCCCCCCTCAACCTCCCTACATCCATGGGAGTGGCCTGATAGGCCCTGAGTGTGAGTGCATGAAGACTCCACTGGGCCCTTTTTGACTCCATGTTCCTGATTATGGTCAACGCACATCCCAAATGGTTGGAGATACATCGTATGGACTCTACCTCTTCCCCTGCTACCATTGAGAAACTATGACAAGTTTCTGCATACACGAGATACCTGAAGTTCTGGTTCCTGACAATGGCACTGCCTTTACAAGCACCGAGTTTCAAACCTTCATGCTTTCCAATGGAATTAAATGTGTTAGGACAGCACCCTATCACCCGTCATTGAATGGGCTGGCTGAACGAGCGGTGCAGACTTTTAAGTTTGGCATGAAGAAGCAACCTGCAGCATCTATAGAGACCAAACTGGTGCGATTTTTATTTGACTACAGGATTACCCCTCACACAACGACGGGAATCGCCCCAGCAGCATTATTAATGAGATGGAGGCATTGGACAAGATTGAGCCAATTGTTCCCAAACCTGGCAGGGAGGGTGGAGTCCCAACAAGAGACCCAAAAGAAGCACCATGATTCTGTAAGGACAGAAAGAACATTCAAAATTGGCAACTCAGTCCATTTGAGGAACTTCAGGGATGGCCTTGGTTGGGTTCCAGGGATCATAACAGAGAAAACAGGGCCTGTGTCTTATAAGGTCTAAGTGCAGGCCAAAATTGTTAGGAAACACCTGGACCAGCTGAAGTAGGGAGCCCATGCCAGTGCAGGCCTCATTACCAGCCATGGGTTTCGAATGGAATTCTGCCTGCCCCTCCAGCTGATGAGGATAGAGATTCTGAAATGGAAGTGGAAGAAACCAGCGCCCCTTCCAAAGTGAGACCTCAAGAAGAGCCAGAGTCGGTGGCTTTACAGAAGTGAAGGTCTCCGATCCACTTCACACCCCACGATCCCGGTCCTGCCTCCCATCAATCCCAGGCCGATCATCAAGTGGCAGAGAAGACCCTCCCCATGGCGGGAGTGCGGGGGAAGAAACAGACTCGAGGGGGGAGGGATGTTATGATGTCACGGGAAATCGTCAATAGATTTCTCCATGGGCCTCATTGAATATGAACTCCCCTATGAGGTGAGTGGAGGCTTGTCCAATAGGGAAGGAGCAGCGGGAGGGTTTAATACCAGCTAGCTCCACTCAGGCCGGCAGTCAATAGACTTGGGACCGATCAATACTCTGTCACTGATGAAAGGTGTTCAGATGTCACTGTCAATAAAAGGGCGATTGGTGACGGAACATTGGCCTCAGTAAGATTATTACAGAGGGTCAATCTTTGTTTATTTTTGGAGGGTTTAAGATGGGGAGGCGGGGGGTACTTCAGGTGAAAAAGCCACTAACAGCATCATTTAATGTAGGAGATATGGAGGGAACTTGGAAGGTCAATAGCTTCGGAGCAATGGGATCTAGGGACCAAGGGACGGATTTTATTGAAAAGGTGAGCTCAAAGAAGGCCTGAGAGAAGAAAGTTTATTTATTAGTCACAAGCAGGCTTACATTCACACTGCATTGAAGTTACTGTGAAAATCCCCTCGTCGCCACAGTCCAGCACCTGTTCGGGTACACTGAGGGAGAATTTAGCATGGTCAATGCACTTAACCAGCATGTCTTTCAGACCATGGGAGGAAACCGGAGCACCCGGAGGAAACCCATGCAGACATGGGGAGAACGTGCAGACTCCACACAGACAGTGACCCAAGCCAGGAATCAAACCCGGGTCCCTGACACTGTGAGGCAACAGTTCTAACCACTGTGCCATCATGCTGCCCATGGAGAAATATGCAAATTCAGAGTTAGAGCAGGGGGATCTTTAGAGGGAGTTTGGCACAATCATCTAGGGGGAGGCAAGGATACAACAGATGCAGCTGAACAGATGGTCTCAAGCTTAACCCAGGGCACTTTAAAATGGACTGGTCTTGAAATATGATCAGGGGGAATTTACCAATCTTCTGAAATTCAATCATTTGTAATTCCGAATGACCTTTAGTTCCATGCTTCTTTTCAAAGACATAAGGAAAACACAAGGTTTTCTTCGCCACGAGCAAGCAAAGCTTTAAATGCAAGCTGTGGACAAAAAAAAAAAAATCGCAAAAGCAAAATACTGCAGATGCTGGAAATCTGAAATAAAAGCAGAAAGTGCCGGAAGAGTTCAACAGTAAATGCATCCGGTGCACAGATTGTTGTGTGGAACTTGTTTTCCTACCTGGAATAAAGCTCAATCCATTTTCTCTTGGCCAAGTATAATCTCACCCAAATTTATGTACATAGTTACAGTTGTTGGTTTCAACTATGTTACGCTTTAATAATTTTCCATTTACAAAGTACAAAAAATATGGAAAAGCACTCACCAGGCTGGTATGGAAATGGTTTGTCAGTTTGAGATGGTTTGAGATTATTGAGCCAAGTGCACGTAGAACCACTTACTGTCTCAGGAAAATGGTTTGAAATTTTTAAAAAACTATATTCTTTAAAAAACTGTTCATTAAGCAGTATAACATTCTCTTCATGCTGGTAGTGGCTGAATAGATTCACATTTGTGGGTGGGTTTTCAAGTTATATTAAGATATCCAACCTAATCGACAGCTCCAGTCCATACAGCATTTTTAAAATCAGAGAGGTTAATTTAGTAAGATAAGCAGCAGTCTGGAACTTTATCATATTATTCATCTATTCAGAATAGTTTCATTTGTTCTTACCTCACAAAATTTAATCCAGTCATAAAAACATGCAGTAAAGATGGTGATTGCAAGGCTCACTTTAGCTTCAGCCAACATCTGCTTAAGCAATTTATTTCCATTGACTGTTTTCATATTAACACCAGAATAAGTGCCAATTATTATGCATGTTATGAAGATATCAGATGGAACCACTGCATTGGTAAAATGTGTTGGGACACCAGAATGTTTCAACGTTATGTTGTACTATTACGGAAAGCTGAGACACAGTTCCAGGATATCAGCCTGCTGGTATGCTAAAATAGAGAGAGGGCAAGCCTGGGGCAGGGGGTTTGGGCGAGAACAGCTTTTATCAGGTTACTCTTACATACTTTCTAAAGGGTGCAGTGACATACAGGCACCTGACAGTAGACCACCCACATGCCCTTTCAGCCTCATACAGTATTGAACATAGAGAGAAGATATATTTTAACACTAAAAGTCATTAAATAAACTTAAGCTGAAAACATAACTAAATTCTGATGTTATAATTCCACACTTGTTTTATCTAACTGACATCTTTGATACATCCTTGTATAAGATCATGGTGAAACAGTGCAGTTGTTGGGTCTGTACCCATTACATTGAACTGTGGGCAGTTTTGCTACTATAATAATAATGAGGCAAATGCTAACTTGCTCTCCGAGGTGTACATGGGCTGGCTGAGACCTCAAAGCTCCAGTACTGGCCTCAGCATCCTCTTAATGCTCCCGAATCCCTCGGGTGTCATCTTTCACAGAGAACATAGGCTAGACCCATGCCTGTTTTTAACAATGTCCCCATTACAGTATGCAAATTGAGGTCTTGTGACATAGATACAATATTCAGGCAAAATAACCGGTCTGCCAAAGAGTTCAGGAGCCGGCCAGAAGTGTAGTGGGCAGGGCATGCAGGCTATTTAAAGGAAATCTTTGGATCAGTGGATCTATGTGAAGACAAGCTTATGTTTATTTATATTACCAGGAGTTCAGAGAGAGACGCCTTCATCATTGTTTGCAGAAATTCAGGAAACTAAAGAGGCTATCATTATATTCTTGGGTAAATGGGACAGGGGTTGGTTATTCTTTTCTAGTTTGTGAGGGTGGAAGGTGAGGCGGAACCCTATTTTGCTTTTAGGTTGGAAGAGAAAGGGCTGGGAGCAAAAATAAGAAAAATGCGATGGGCACAGCCTAGGGCCTGCAGACGAGAGTGAAGGGGAGTCCTCGGTTGAAAAGAGAGGAAAGAGGCATAGAGGCACTAGAATTGAAGAAGGCATTTTCAGAACAGACGAGGTAGTGGAAGAGAAACAGAAACTAGGGTGGATGGGAATATGAGCAGATAGCTTGGGAGTCAGTAGGCATTGATCAAAGGCCAACCATAGAAATGGATCAGCTTCCAACCCACTAGCCTCTGTATTCAGCACATTATTCCCCACTAATTCCGTCACCTCCAGCTATGAGCAACTGAGCTCCTCCATAGAGAGAGAGTGGCCAATCTCATGGAGAAATTAATGCAGCAGCACTTGGAGTGCATGCAGGAACTGGACTCTTCAGGACAAGATAGTATATAACAGGAGGCAGCAGCATCTAACCAACAGCTGCATGTCCTCAGGAGGAGAGAGTTTCCACCATCATTGAACAAAGAACAAAGAACAAAGAACAGTACAGCACAGGAAACAGGCCATTCGGCCCTCCAAGCCTGTGCCTCTCCTTGGTCCAACTAGACCAATCGTTTATATCCCTCCATTCCCAGGCTGCTCATGTAACTATCCAGGTAAGTCTTAAACTATGTCAGCGTGCCTGCCTCCACCACCCTACTTGGCAGCGCATTCCAGGCCCCCACCACCCTCTGTGTAAAAAACGTCCCTCTGATATCTGAGTAATACTTCGCCCCTCTCACCTTGAGCCCATGACCCCTCGTGATCATCACCTCCGACCTGGGAAAAAGCTTCCCACTGTTCACCCTATCTATACCCTTCATAATCTTGTACACCTCTATTAGATCTCCCCTCATTCTCCGTCTTTCCAGGGAGAACAACCCCAGTTTACCCAATCTCTCCTCATAGCTAAGACCCTCCATACCAGGCAACATCCTGGTAAACCTTCTCTGCGCTCTCTCTAATGCCTCCACGTCCTTCTGGTAGTGCGGCGACCAGAACTGGATGCAGTACTCCAAATGTGGCCTAACCAGCGTTCTATACAGCTGCATCATCAGACTCCAGCTTTTATACTCTATACCCTGTCCTATAAAGGCAAGCATACCATATGCCTTCTTCACCACCTTCTCCACCTGTGTTGCCACCTTCAAGGATTTGTGGACTTGCACACCTAGGTCCCTCTGTGTTTCTATACTCCTGATGACTCTGCCATTTATTGTATAACTCCTCCCTACATTATTTCTTCCAAAATGCATCACTTCGCATTTATCCGGATTAAACTCCATCTGCCACCTCTCCGCCCAATTTTCCAGCCTATCTATATCCTGCTGTATTGCCCGACAATGCTCTTCGCTATCCGCAAGTCCAGCTATCTTCATGTCATCCGCAACCTTGCTGATTACACCAGTTACACCTTCTTCCAAATCATTTATAAATATCACAAATAGCAGAGGTCCCAGTACAGAGACCTGCGGAACACCACTGGTCACAGACCTCCAGCCGGAAAAAGACCCTTCGACCACTACCCTCTGTCTCCTATGGCCAAGCCAGTTCTCCACCCATCTAGCCACTTCTCCTTGTATCCCATGAGCGTTAACCTTCTTAACCAACCTGCCATGTGGGACTTTGTCAAATGCCTTACTGAAATCCATATAGACGACATCCACGGCCCTTCCTTCATCAACCGTTTTTGTCACTTCCTCAAAAAACTCCACCAAATTTGTAAGGCATGACTTCCCTCTTACAAAACCATGCTGTCTGTCACTAATGAGATTGTTCCGTTCTAAATGCACATACATCCTGTCTCTAAGAATCCTCTCCAACAACTTCCCTACCACGGACGTCAAGCTCACAGGCCTATAATTTCCTGGGTTATCCCTGCTACCCTTCTTAAACAACGGGACCACATTCGCTATCCTCCAATCCTCAGGGATCTCACCCGTGTCCAAAGAAGCGACAAAGGTTTCCGTCAGAGGCCCAGCAATTTCATCTCTCGTCTCCCTGAGCAGTCGAGGATAGATGCCATCAGGCCCTGGGGCTTTGTCAGTTTTCATGTTCCCTAAAAAACCTAACACTTCCTCTCTTGTAATGGAGATTTTCTCTAACGGGTCAACACCTCCCTCCGAGACACTCCCGGTTAACACGCCCCTCTCCTTCGTGAATACCGATGCAAAGTATTCATTTAGGATCTCCCCCATTCCCTTGGGTTCTAAGCATAATTCCCCTCCTTTGTCCCTGAGAGGTCCGATTTTCTCCCTGACAACTCTTTTGTTCCTAACGTATGAATAGAATGCCTTAGGATTCTCCTTAATCCTGCCTGCCAAGAACATTTCGTGACCTCTTTTTGCCCTTCTAACTCCCCGTTTGAGTTCTTTCCTACTCTCTCTGTATTCCTCCAGAGCTCCATCTGTTTTCAGTTGCCTGGACTTAACGTACGCCTCCCTTTTCATTTTAATCAGATCCTCAATTTCCCTGGTTATCATAGAAACCCTACAGTGCAGAAGGAGGCCATTCGGCCCATCGAGTCTGCACCGACCACAATCCCATCCAGGCCCTACCCCCACATATTTACCCGCTAATCCCTCTAACCTACGCATCCCAGGACTCTAAGGGGCAATTTTTAACCTGGCCAATCAACCTAACCCGCACATCTTTGGACTGTGGGAGGAAACCGGAGCACCCGGAGGAAACCCACGCAGACATGAGGAGAATGTGCAAACTCCACACAGACAGTGACCCGAGCCGGGAATCGAACCCGGGACCCTGGAGCTGTGAAGCAGCAGTGCTAACCACTGTGCTACCGTGCCACGGCTCTCGAATCCTACCTTTCCTATCTTTCCTTTTTACAGGCACATGCCTATCCTGCAGCCTTATCAATAGTTCCTTAAAAGACTCCCACATGCCAGACGCGGACTTACCCTCGAACATCCTCTCCCAATCAACATCCACCAATTCCTGCCTAATCCGGCTATAGTTAGCCTTCCCCCAATTTAGCACCCTGCCTGTAGGACAGCACTCATCCTTGTCCATTACTATCCTAAAGTTAACAGAGTTGTGGTCACTATTTGCCACATGTTCCCCTACCGAAACTTTGACGACCTGACCGAGCTCATTTCCCAGAACTAGGTCCAGTATAGCCCCCTCTCTAGTCGGGCTATCTACATACTGTTCCAAAGAACCTTCCAGTACGCATTTTACAAATTCCTTCCCGTCCGGACCCCCAGCTCTAAGCACTTTCCAGTCTGTGCCAGGGAAATTAAAGTCCCCCACGACAACAACCCTATTTTTTCTGCACCTATCCAGAATCTCCTGACATATCCTTTCCTCCACTTCCCGTGGGCTGTTGGGTGGTCTGTAGTACACCCCCAGCATAGTGACTGCACCCTTCCTGTTTCTGAGTTCCACCCACAGCGACTCAGTACATGACCCCTCTAAGTTGTCTACCCTCTGCACCGCGGTAATATGCTCCTTAACTAATATCGCTACTCCCCCACCTTTTTTAGCCCCTCCTCTGTCTCGCCTAAAATACTTATACCCCGGAATATTCAGCTGCCAGTCCTGTCCTTCTTTTAACCAAGTTTCCGTCACCGCAACCACATCCAAATTCCGCATAAGCATTAAGGCCCTAAGTTCGTCTGTTTTACCTATTACGCTCCTCGCATTGAAGCAGATGCTCTCCAGACCTCCAGGCCCACTCAGGTCATCCTCCTCCAGAGTGCTTCTCTTCTTAGCTAGCCTTGCCCTGGCCCCCAGCTCAACCCCAGCCTCAGTATTTACTGACCTACTGTTTTGTTCCCCACCCCCCTGCCACACTAGTTTAAATCCTGCCAAAACACTCTGGCAAAACTCCCAGCCAGGATATTTGCTCCCTTCCAGTTGAGGTGTAACCCACCCTTTCTGTACAGTTGCCATCCTGACTTGAAGATTTCCCAGTTATCTATGAATTTAAAACCCTCCCTCTTGCACCAGTCCTTTAGCCACGCGTTCAACTGTGGAATCTCCCTGTTCCGAACCTCAGTCCAGAGATTGCTACCCTGGAGGCCTTACTTTTTAGCCTAGCACCCAATTCCCTGAATTTCTCTCGTATGACCCCCCTGCTCTTCCTACCTACATCATTTTCACCAATGTGTATAATCACATCCGTTTGACTACCTTCCTTTTTAAAAATGCTGATGTGCGATATAACTCACGAGGCTAGAGATGCTCGAGGAAATAAAGGCTTTTATTGACTACTACAATAGAGCTACCATATATAATACACGATCCCAGACTGAAGGGTCCCAGACAGAGCAGTGACCTTTATACCTCTCCCAGGAGGCGGAGCCCGACTGGGATGTACCATAATAACTATATTACAGGTAGAACAGCCCAACCCTAACCCCAACAGTAACATGTAGAACAGCCCAACCCTAACCCCAACAGTAACATATATACAGACTCATAGTACTGGCCAGTCCCTGGCTCAGTAGTACCTGGTGGGAACCAACGATGGTTCACCACATTCACCCCTCCTTTGAAGACAAAGGCCGGCGGGGTACAAAAAAAAACACAGAATTATTGGTCATCAGTCTATAAGTTCAGACGGTCTGGGGGACCGCACCGTCGTTGTGACCTCCTCAACACCGGCGATGACACCGGTGTAGGCACTCGCGGTGGCGTTCTCCCCAAGGCGGTGTCCAACGGCTCCTCCAATGTCTCACGAGCCGGTAGACCCTGAGGTGGTGACAATCCGCTGAACTCGGACACGCCTTGAAGTGGCGACCATCTCCTGGACTCAGGCAAGCTGTACACGGGAGTAAAAGGGTTAAGTGATGGTCCCGATGCTGCCCGCGCCGTGTCAGGAGGGGAAACAATAGTTGGGAGGTCTCTAACAGGAGGTATGGGGGCGACAGGGGTTTCCAAGTCCCCTGCTGGCGCCAGGTCTCGAATCGAGACCGTGTCCTCTCGCCCGTCAGGGTATGCCACATAGGCATACTGAGGGTTGGCATGGAGGAGATGGACCTGTTCAACCAAAGGGTCGGACTTGCGGGTCCTAACATGTTGCCGCAGGAGGACAGGTCCTGAGTACGTCAACCAAGACGGTAATGAGGTCCCAGAGGAAGACTTCCGAGGGAATGAAAACAGTCTCTCATGGGGAGTAGCGTTGGTTGCCGTACACAGGAGTGAGCGTATGGAATGGAGCGCATCAGGGAGCACCTCTTGCCAACGGGAGACTGGAAGGCCTTTTGACTTCAACGCCAGTAAGACAGCCTTCCAGACTGTAGCATTCTCACGTTCCACCTGTCCGTTACCCCTAGGGTTGTAGCTCGCGGTTCTACTAGAGGCAATCCCGTATGAGAGCAGGTGTTGCCTCAAGTTATCGCTCATGAACGATGAGCCCCTATCGCTGTGGATGTAATAGGGGTAACCGAACAGGGTGAAAAGATCACGAAATGCCTTGATAACCGTGGCAGCGGTCATATCAGAACAGGGAATGACAAAAGGGAATCGTGAGTACTCATCAACCACATTGAGGAAGTACACATTCCGATCTGTCGAGGGAAGGGGGCCCTTAAAATCCACACTCAGTCTTTCGAAGGGAAGAGTGGCCTTAACGTGTTGTGCCCTGTCAGGTCGGTAAAAGTGCAGTTTGCATTCCGCGCATACCCGGCAGCTTCTGGTTATGGACCTGACATCCTCCACCGAGTAGGGTAGATTCCGGGCTTTTATGAAGTGGTAGAGCCGAGTGACCCCTGGATGGCAGAGGTCATTGTGGAGAGCCTGCAATCGATTCTCCTGCATACTGGCGCATGTTCCACGCGACAGGGTATCTGAGGGCTCGTTGAGTTTCCCCGGACGATACATGATGTCGTAATTATAGGTGGAGAGTTCGATTCTCCACCTCAAGATCTTATCGTTCTTGATCTTGCCCCGTAACGTGTTATTGAACATGAACGCCACGGACCGCTGGTCCGTGAGCAGGGAGAACCGTTTTCCCGCCAAGTAATGGCGCCAATGCCAGACGGCCTCCACAATGGCCTGGGCCTCCTTTTCCACCGCCAAATGTCGAATTTCGGGGCCTTGGAGGGTGCGAGAGAAAAAGGCGACGGGCCTGCCCGCCTGGTTAAGTGTGGCGGCCAGGGCGAAATCAGATGCATCGCTCTCCACCTGGAAGGGGATGGACTCATCGATAGCGTGCATCGTGGCTTTTGCGATGTCGGCTTTTAGTTTTTCAAAGGCCAAACGAGCCTCTGGTGCTAGGGGAAAAGAGGTAGACTTGATGAGCGGACGGGCTTTGTCCGCGTAATTGGGAACCCACTGTGCGTAGTAAGAGAAGAAGCCTAAGCATCTTCTCAGTGCTTTTACGCTAGTGGGCAGGGCAAGTTCGAGGAGGGGACGCATACGGTCTGGATCAGGGCCAATGACCCCGTTTTCCACCACGTATCCGAGGATAGCTAGGCGGCGCGTGCGAAATACACACTTCTCCCTGTTGTAGGTCAGATTCAGGCGAGATGCAGTGCGTAGGAATCTAAGAAGGTTGGTATCGTGGTCCTGCTGGTCATGGCCGCAGATGGTGACGTTATCCAGGTACGGGAAGGTAGCCCGCAGTCCATTATGGTCCACCATTCAGTCCATAGCACGCTGGAAGACCGAGACCCCATTCGTGACACCGAAAGGAACCCTTAGAAAATGGTACAAGCGACCATCCGCCTCAAAAGCCGTGTATTGTTGGTCCTCTGGGCGAATGGGGAGCTGGTGGTAAGCAGACTTTAGGTCGATGGTGGAGAACACCCGGTACTGCGCAATCTGGTTGACCATGTCAGATATGCGCGGGAGGGGATACGTATCCAGCTGCGTGTATCTGTTAATGGTCTGACTATAGTCTATGACCATCCATGGTTTGTTCCCACTCTTGACCACCACGACCTGCGCTCTCCAAGGACTAGCGCTAGGTTGTATGATCCCTTCCTTGAGGAGCCGCTGAACCTCAGATCGAATGAAGATCCGATCCTCAGCGCTGTAACGCCTACTCTTAGTCGCGATGGGCTTGCAGCCTGGCACGAGATTCTGGAATAAGGAGGGTGTGGTAGTCTTAAGCGTTGAGAGGCTACAGGTGGAGCGCGTTGGGCAATTTAGAGGCTGCGAGTCTCCCACTGAAAGCGGAGGGAGTGGCCCACCGTACTGTAGGGTTACACTCTTCAAGTGGACCATGAAATTTAGTCCGAGGAGTATTGGCGCGCAAAGGTGCGGTAACACCAGGAGCTTGAAGCTCTCGTAAACCGTGCCCTGCACCGTTAGATTTACCACGCAACTCCCTAGCACGGTGACAGACCAGGACCTTGACGCCATCGAAATTGTCTGCTTGACAGGCTGGATCTGGAGGCCACACCGCTTCACGGCGTCTGGGTGAATAAAGCTCTCTGTGCTCCCACTGTCAAACAGACAATAAATCGTGCGTTTGTTTACCTGTATGTCCATCATGGACTTGTCGAGTCTGTGAGGCTTTGCCTGGTCCAGGATGATCGATGCCACCGTTGGTTCATGGGCGCCACTGCAGGCAGCTGAGATGGATGATGACGACCCCTGCTGGTCATTCACGGTCGGTGCCGACCAAAATGGCTGCTCCCATAGGTCGCACGTGGGCGATGGCACCAAAATCAGTGACCCCTGGTGGTCGCGCGTCTCTTGCGGCTCCGTCATCTGGAACGGCAACGTCCTGGCCTCGCACGTGGAAGAAACCCTTGACGATGCCGACGACGAGGAAACCGGCTCTGGGGAGTCACACGCCGCACTGCTGTTCCTGGATGGAAGTTTGGATCGACATACCTTCGAATAATGCCCCTTCTTGCCGCAGGCGGAGCACAACACCGCTTTAGCGGCACATCACTGCCGAGTGTGCTTCACTCCCCCACAGAAGTAACACCGCGGGCCGCCTGGAGCTGCTGCCGTCATCAGGCCCGAGGGTGGGAACGCCATCACACAGCTTTTCGGTCCCGCTGGATGAAGTGGGGTCTGTGACTGCCCCTGCCACGCTGTCTCCACGTGGTCGTCGGGATACATCGCCAGGCTTTTGGAGGCCGTTTCTAGCGCATCCGCTAGCTCTATAGACTTAGTGAGATCGAGATTACCTTGCTCCAACAGCCGAAGTCGGATATAAGGCGATCCGATTCCCGCCACAAACGCATCTTGAGCGAGGTCGTTCATGTTCTGGTCTGCCGACACCGCTTTGCAGTTACAGCCCCTGGCTAGCTGTAGGAGCTCGCACGCGTACTGTTCCGTCATTTCGCCGGGCTGCCATCGTCGAGTGGCTAAGAGATATCGAGCATGCATCTTGTTTGGTGGTTTAATGTAGCGCTTCTTAAGAAGCTCGAGGGCCCCTTTGTAGTCGGTGGCCGCACGGATCGCTAAATATACAGCGTCGCTTACCCTCGCGTGGAGGACCCGGAGTCTGTCGTCGTCTGTGGTGACCGCTGCGGAGGCTTCGAGGTAATCCTGAAAACATTTCAACCAGTGGTCGAAGGTGTTCGAGGCGCCCGCCGCACGTGGGTCCAGCGTAAGCCGTTCGGGTTTAAGCATTTGCTCCATGCTCTCTGTATCGTTTTCTTTTTTTTTACCGACGAGAGTTCAATTAGTCGTCAATAAAATTGATGCGCGATATAACTCACGAGGCTCGAGATGCTCGAGGAAATAAAGGCTTTTATTGACTACTACAATAGAGCTACCATATATAATACACAATCCCAGACTGAAGGGTCCCTTTATACCTCTCCCAGGAGGCGGAGCCCGACTGGGATGTACCCATAATAACTATATTACAGGTAGAACAGCCCAACCCTAACCCCAACAGTAACATATATACAGACTCATAGTACTGGTCAGACCCTGGCTCAGTACTACCTGGTGGGAACCAACGATGGTTCACCACATATGCTTCCTACCCTCTCGGAGACATCCAGTACCCCGGCACCAGGGAGGCAGACTACCATCCTGGATTCTCGTTCACTCCCACAGAACCGCCTGTCCGTGCCTCTAACCATTGCGTCCCCCACAACTATCGCTCTCCTAAACCCCTTCTTTCCCTTCCCAACCCCTGAGCCTGTCTCCGTGGAGGCGATCTGGTCCTCATGGCTTACCCCTGGAGGGTCATCCCCCTCCACAGAATCCAAAACAATATACCTATTTTGGAGGGGGACAACCACAGGGGATCCCTCCACAGACTGCTCACTCCCTTCCCTTCTCCCATCTGTTGCCCATCCCTTTCTTTTATGGGAGACTGCCACTGGGGTACTTTCTGGCACATCACCCTTCTGACTATTACCCCTCCTAACTGTGACCCACGTGTCTTCCTTCCGAGACCCTGGTGTCACTACCTGACTATAACTTTTATCTATTAATCTCTCATTTTCCCTAACTAAACTGAGTTCATCGAGCCTCAGCTCCAGCTCCCTTACACGATCCTTCAGGAGTTGCAGTTCCACGCATCTGGCACAGATATGGACTTCCGGGAGGCAAGTTGTCTCCAGGAACTCCCACATCCCACACCGAATGCAGTATACTGGCCTCCCACTCATACCACCCATGTCCTTTTTAGTTTTTGGGAGATAAAACAAAAAAAGGGGGTGTAACAGAAGAAAAACAAACAACCTTCCTCGCCTTCGCCGAAGCCCTGTGAGCCAAAGCCCTTACAGCTCACACTCTGCTCCCTGCTCACTCTGCTGCCCGCTCCAGACGCTGCCCGCTCAAAAGTGCGGCCTGCTTTTAAACCCTCCAAAAACCTTCCCCAGGCTGCTCCTGGGCCTACTCCCTGTTTTGAAAAAAACCTCCGATTTTTAAGCCAAATTTAACTGAAAAATAAATAAATAAAATGCAGACACAATCTTTCTTACCCTCAGCCTGCTCCTGTGGAACAATGAGGCTGAAACCTCCAAGGTAAGCCCTTTTTAAACCTTTCCCAGGCTGCTCCTGGGCCTACTTCCTGTTTTGAAAAAAAAAACCTCCTTTTTAAATTAGCCCTTTTTAAACCTTCCCCAGGCTGCTCCTGGGCCTACTCCCTGTTTTGAAAAAAAACCTCCGATATTTAAGCCAAATTTAACTGAAAAATAAATAAATAAATAAAATGCAGACACAATCTTTCTTACCCTCAGCCTGCTCCTGTGGAACAATTGGAGTGGCTATTGCTGAAATCATAGTCAGAGGTGAGACTGGAAGGACGAAAGATGACTTTATGCTCAGACCTAATCCTCCTCTCAAATCTCAATCCCTTCTGATTTATAAGCTGCAAATGATGTAATCATTCACCTCTTGCTCCCCACCACCCCTCCCCCCCCGCCCTCACTCTCCACCCACCCATCCGCCCACCACATCCCCTCACACAACCCTCATATTATGCTTTTTTCTTTTCAGATGCTCAAGCACTGTAAATGGACAGGTGGAAGAGAGAGAGAAGGAAGAGAAAGAAGACTACGATGAAGGAGAAGCATTTTCACACAATCTCACACTTGGAGACATCAGCTCAGATATTGGCACCACATATCATAGAATCCTTTCAGTGCAGAAAGAGACCATTCAGTCTATCGAGCCTGCACCAACACAATCCTACCCAGGTTCTATCCCCGGAACACACATATTTACTCTGCTAATCCCCCTGACAATTTAGCATGGCCAGTCCACCTAATCTGCACATCTTTGGAGTGTGGGAGGAAACGGAGCACCCGAAGGAAGCCCATGCAGACACGGAGAGAACATGCAAACTCCACATAGACAATCATCCAAGGCTGGAATCGAACCCCGGTCCCTGATGCTGTGAGGCAGCACTGCTAACCATTGTGCCACCATGCCGTCCCCATTTGGAGGATGGCATAGAGGTGAATCAGTACAGGTGAGACACCGAGCAAGAATGGCCTGCAGCCAAGAGAGGGAGTAAGGGTAGAGGTCAACTTCCCAGAGGATTCTGCTGCAGAGGACTGAGGTGAGGACCTTGATGGAGTTTGGGGACAGCAAATGTGTGCAGCTTCTGTCAAGTGCCTTGGATACCGTAGAAGATAATCCCATCTCATGACATTTCCCCATGACATGGAGGGCCAGATTTGAGCCTTGGAGGGCCAAAAGCCTGAGTCGGGAGATCTCCTGATTTAGCAGGCCCTACTTCATGGAAACAATGCCTGTACACAGGATTTTCACTCTGGGATGGGGGCACGTGATCAGGTTGAACCTACCACCTCTAGAGGCAATTCAGAGGCACGCACAAAGATGGGCGAGTGCCTGGGCAGCCTGGTCAGCAGTCCTTTAAGACATTTGTCCTGTGGTATATGGCTGTTAGGCCCTTATGTCTCACCTCTCATACTCACACCATCCCCCATGCACCTCCCATAAGCCCAGGCCCTCTTATACTCTCATGCTACCTCCATGACCATCATACCCTCATACCACCTCCTCATACCCCCATGCCACCCACATAGCCCATGCCACATCCATGGCCCTTTTCCTTTTATTGACCCCCACATGCCCCTCATACACCCATGCCATCCTCCGTGCCTCCCATACTCCCTTGTCATCTCCACAGACCCAATACACCCATGAGACCTTCATAGTCACTCACACTGTATCCACTATGGGAAGACCTCAGAAGCCATGTGGAGATGAAAGGAGATAAACCTCTACCAATGTAAGAAGCTGTCACTCATACACCTTAGATACTGAAAAAATCTCATTCATGGAATCTATTCAAAATTTTACATCCTCTCATGGTCAATCTTTATTTAAAAAAAACTTCTATTTACCAACCACATCAAAAACAGCTAATCATTTAAAAACCTCCTAAAACTGTCAATCAAAATGTGATTTCAGCCCCCTCTCCCTCCAGCTGAGATAAGTGGTTTTTGAGTGTTTGAAACTAAGTCAAACATTCATAATGGGCTGAGTTGTAATAACATCCCTTGGGAATTGTCAGCAATTAAGTCTATTGAAACTGTAGAAACAAGTGGCTTTTTTTTCAAACTACACCAGATGGCCTGTCAATCAATGCACTCCAGCATTGTATATCTTTTTTATGCCAATTGAAAGCTGTTGCCTGTTTTCTTTCTAATTTCTAAAGGTCTGAGAATTTAAATAAGTGCAGATCATGACAGTTAAATTGACCTTATCTGCATTTCATGTACATTTATGTCTCCTCCATAAATTTGTGACTCCCACAATGTGAGCCGAGGCCCTTAACAGTGAAATTAGGGTCTATATGAACTCAACATTCATTTAAATGCTTTTCTATCCTGCCAGTGCAATTCATCCCCTGCTCTCTTTTCCCTGTGAGCAAAAATGGGCTCTGTCAGCAATGGGGAGAGGACTGGGTGAATGGGGCGTCAGTCAAAAATTAGGATTTTCAACCTACAAGGCAATCGAGTTTCACCCGACCTGCGTCACCAGCCTTGATCGGGTTCTCACCTGAGCAGGCTGCAACACGAAAATTATGTAAATACCTTCATCTCCATGTCATTAAATTTACTAGGATGCTATCGGGACTTGATGGTTTGGGTTATAAGGGGAGGCTGGGTAGACTGGGACTTTTTTCTCTGGGGCGTAGGAAGCTTAGGGGTGATCTTATAGAGGTCTATAAAATAATGAGGGGCACAAATCAGCTAGATAGACAACATCTTTTCCTGAAGGTAGGGGAGTCTAAAACTAGAGGGCATAGGTTTAAGGGGAGAGGGGAGAGATACAAAAAGGTCCAGAGGGTAATTTTTTCACTCAGAGGGTGGTGAATGTCTGGAACAAGCTGCCAGAGGCAGTCATAGAGGTGGGTACAATTTTGTCTTTTAAGAAGCTTTTAGAGAGTTCCATGGGTAAGATTGGTTTAGAGGGATATGTGCCAAATGCAGGCCATTGGGACTAGCTTAGTTGTAAAAACTGGGCGGCACAGACAAGTTGGGCTGAAGGGCCTATTTCCATGCTGTAAACCTCTATGACTCTATTTGTGCGACTGACCCCGGATGCAGCGGCCACGTGATATTCACCCACCTTCGCTATCAGATAGCACACGGGCATAATTTGGTGTTGCTCGTGAAAAGCGGGGACCTGGCGACAACGCCACCGAGGAGGAGCTGGGAGGTAAGTGTTCATTCTGAAACGTTTTTGTCTTGCTTGGGGGTCCATCTCAACAGGGGCAACTGGTTTTGAGTTGGAGGGAAGTGGGTGATCTCAGGGGGTCCCCTCTGGGATGGGGAAGCCTTGCCTGACCACTTCCATTGACTCTTTGAAGTGTTGCAGCTAGCTCGATCCACATCAGCTACAGACACCTGAATTTCAAAAGTGTTGGTTCCTCTCTGCGTCCAATCTCAACTTTGACCTTCTGTCTCCATGGGAGCCACGCACCCAGGACATCTGCACTCCCGCATACCTGGACCTGGTAACCCCTCACAGTCTGGCACAGTCATGTCCTCATGCAGAAACCCCCAACCCAGGCCAGCCCTGACTTAACTCCCCTCACACATGTCACTGACCCAGGATCTCTCTCCCTTCAAACCCTACATGAGCGCTGGACATAGGCACACCTCATGGAACCCCCTTCGTTCACACTCCCACACCAGATCAGGGAGGGGAATTGGAAAAGTGAGTGCACGCAAGGGTCAGGCAGTCCAGTAGCAGCTGAAAGAAATGCTGCCAGAAAACCCATATCACAGAAACACCCTCAGCGCTGAGACACAGAGGAGAAACTCCATAAAAGATGATGCTCACTGCCCCTGCAAGCCAGCTGCTCCCACATGTCTCATCCTTATCCCAATGGATGGCAGTAACATTCCCAGAAACTTACTGGGTCTTACCAAAGAGCACAATGGAAAAATCAGATTGGAACCAGCACCAGTGTCACTCAGTGCAGCACAGCTTCCCCAGAGGGTCACATCTGCCCCTGATGTTGTGGCCAATGACACCTGTGCAGAGCCCATGGAGCAAGGCAGAGGACCATTACAATGAGGCCTACTCTGCCACCAGGAATGTTATCGAGCAGTACATTGGCCTTCTAAAGATATGGTTCAGACGTCTGGACCGGTCTGGCGGGCTCTGCAGTGCAGCCCAGAGATGGTGGTGAAGATTGTGGTTGCTTGTTGTGTGCTCCATGATCTTGCACAGCAGCAGGGCGACACAGTGGAGGAGGAACAGGCAGTCTTCGAGGAGGAGTATCAGGAGGATGCTGGACAGGCGGCAGCCAGAGTGTACAGGGCCGCAGGACCAGGGAGGCTCTCATTGGCTCCAGTTTGCCACCTGAAAGGAGCCATGTCCAGCAGCTCAATCCCCACCACCCACTGTATCTGCAGACCTTTCATGGATTTTACCCTCCATCGCCCCCCCCGCCTTCTTCTGAAAAACTTACCCCTTGTCCTCCCCCCATCTCCTTGTCCTCTCCCCCCCAACACCTTGTCCTCACCCCCAACCCCTTGTCCGTCCCCTCATCTCCTTGTCCATTCCTCCCAACCCCTTGTCCATTCCTCCCAATCCCTTGTCCATTCCCCCACCCCTTGTCCCCCCAAACCCCTTGTCCCCCCAACCCTTGACCCCATGGTTGTCCCCCTGCACTCTTTGTCCCCCCAACCCTTGTCCCCCCCAACCCTTGTTCCCCCCAACCCTTGTCCCCCCAACCCTTGTCCCCCCAACCCTTGTCCCCACAACCCTTGTCCCCCCCAACCCTTGTCCCCCCCAACCCTTGTCCCCCCCCAACCCTTGTCCCCCCCCAACCCTTGTCCCCCCCAACCCTTGTCCCCCCCAACCCTTGTCCCCCCAATCCTTGTCCTCCCCAACCCTTGTCCTCCTCAACCCTTGTCCCCCTTCTTTCCCCCAGGGTGCTGGGCCTGGGTTGGCAGTGTCAGAGGGTCTGATCGCAAGGCATGAGATTGATGATGGCTTGCTGTGAGGAAAGCTATGGTGCTCCTTATAATAACAAGTGATCCAACTCCTGCCTACCTGCAGACATTCCACTGACCTCCCTTCTCATTCCTGAGTGTGCGATGGGGGCACTTCCATCTGGGCCTACTACCAATCCAGTGAGGGGCAGGGGGAGATTGGGCAAGGGTGAGGGATTCCTGCAGAGACAATGGTACAGTTGTGAACCAACGTGTCTAACTCTGGTTCGTATGGCCGTCTACTTTTGAGTCTGTTGGGCTTGTGAGATGATGAGTGCAGAGCCAAAGACAGAAACACTGTCCCATCATCCACCGCTGATGAGGGTGACTGCACCAAGTAAAAGGTACTCAGGCTGAAGGTGAACAATGTTTAAATGGTGAAAATGTACATTCGGTGCCCCCTTCCCCATAACTAACCCTTCTATATTTCACCCGTGCCAACTCAGTGATTCTGCAACTTCTTCAATTGTTACAGTCTCCCGCTCCTTCTAGATGTTCCCACAGAATGCACCTCGGAAGTGGAGGCAGCCCGCTGTGTTCTATGCCCTGTGTGTGGTCTGTGATGCCCTTGGTGGGCGGTCACTAGAGGGCCTGGAACTGAGGGGTCCAGCCGACTTTCGGGTGTCACTGGTGAAGTAGGAAGTAGGCTGGTAGAAGTAGGGAACCCTGGATGCCTCAGGATATTGAGGCCCTGGTCAAGAAGAAGGAGGCATATGACATGCACAGACAACTAGGATCAAGTAGATCCCTTGACGAGTATGGAGGGTGTCGGAATAGAGTTAAGAGAGAAATCAGGAGGGCAAAAAGGGGACACGAGATTGCTTTGGCAGATAAGGCAAAGGCAAATCCTAAGAGCTTCTACGAATAGATAAAGAGGAAATAAGTAATTAGGGAAAGAATAAAGCCTCTTAAGGATCAACAAGATCACCTATGTGCAGAGCCACAAGAGATGGGTGAGATCCTAAATTAATATTTCTCATCAGTATTTACTGTCAAGAAAGGCATGGATGTGAGGGAACTTGGGGAAATAAATAGTGATGTCTTGAGGAGTATATATATTATAGAGAAGGAGGTGCTGAAAGTCTGAAGCGCATCAAGGTAGATAAATAGCTGAGACCTGATGAAGTGTATCCCAGGACGTTGTGGGAGGCTAGTGAAGAAATTGCAGGTCCCCTAGCAGTGTTATTGAAATCTTCAATAGCCACAGGTGAGGTGCCTGAAGATTGGAGAGTGGCAAATGTTGTGTCTTTGTTTAAGAAGGGCTGCAGGGAAACGCCTGGGAACTACAGGCTGGTGAGCCTCACATCTGTAGTGGGTAAATTGTTAGAAGGTATTCTGAGAGACAGGATCTACAGGCATTTAAAGAGGCAAAGACTGATTAGGGACAGTCAGCATGGCTTTGTGAGTGGAAAATCATGTCTCGAGAATTTGAGTTTTTTGAAGGAGTAACCAAGAAGGTAGATGAGGGCAATGCAGTCGACATTGTCTACATGGACTTTAGCAAGGCTTTTGACAAGGTGCCACATGGTAAGTTGTTGCATAAGGTTAAATCTCATAGGATCCAGAATGAGATAACCAATTGAATACAAAATTGGCTTGATGACAGAAGACAGAGGGCGGTTGTTCAGATTGGAGGCCTGTGACCAGTGGTGTGCCTTAAGGATCGGTGCTGGATCTATTGTTATTTGTAATTTATATTAATAATTTGAATGAGAATTTAGGAAGCATCGTTAGTAAGTTTGCAGATGACACCAAGATTGGTGGCATAGTGGACAGTGAAGAAGGTTATCTAGGATTGCAATGGGATCTTGATCAATTGGGCCAGTGGATTGATGAATGGCAGATGGAGTTGAATTTAGATAAATGCGAGGTAATGCATTTTGGTAGATCGAATCAGGGTAGGATTTACTCAATTAATGGTAGGGCGTTGGGGAGTGTCATAGAACAAAGAGATATAGGGGTACAGGTTCATAGCTCCTTGAAAGTGGAGTCACAGGTGGACAGAGTGGTGAAGAAGGCATTCGGCATGCTTGGTTTCATCGGTCAGAACATTGAATACAGGAGTTGGGACATCTTGTTGAAGTTGTACAAGACATTGGTAAGGCCACACTTGGAATACTGTGTGCAGTTCTGGTCACCCTATTATAGAAAGCATATTACTAAACTAGAAAGAGTGCAGAAAAGATTTACTAGGATGCTACCGGATAGTTTGAGATATAAAGAGCAGCTGGATAAACAGGGACTTCTTTCCCTGGTGGGTAGGAGGCTTAGAGGTGAACTTTCAAGGTCTATAAAATAATGAGGGGCATAGATAAGGTAGATGGCCAACATCTTTTCCCAAAGGTAGGGAAGTCTAAAACTAGAGGGCATAGGTTTAAGTTGAGAGGAGAGAGATTCAATTGTATCACACAAAGGGTGGTGAATGTCTGGGATGAGCTGCCAGAGGTAGTACTAGAGGTGGGTACAATTCTGTCTTTTAAAAGCATTTAGGCAGTTACATGGGTAAGATGGGTATAGAGGGATATGGGCCAAATGCAGGCAATTGGGACTAGCTTAATGGTTAAAACTGGGTGGCATGAACAAGTTGGGCCAAAGGGCCTGTTTCCATGCTGTAAACCTCTATGACTCTATGGTGACGTCATCGTTTTCTTCCTGAACCCCATTAGGTGTGTTGAACTGAGGAGAGAGGAATTCAGAAGGCTCGAGACTGCCTGGCATTTCCTGGTGGAAAGCCCCATTGTGCTCCAGCACTTCCCCCTAACTCGGGGTGCCCAGTGGCCCCCGGGTCACTCCATGGGAGGGAGGGGCAGGTGGAATGAGGTCCAGATGCCTCGACATCATCTAATGATGCCAGTCCTGGAGGCCTGAACATTGTGGGTGATGTCCTCAGCCATGGTCTGGTGTGATTGAGCCAAGCTCTTGAGCACTGCTTCAATGTCCACCTGGATCTTTGATATGCCTGTGAGAATGCTGGAAATGCTGACTTAGCCTTCACCAATGGAGAGTACAGTGAACCAGGCCTTGAACATCATTGGCCTTTGCTCGGATCTCTTGCCCCTGGCTCTCCTCTGAGGCCACCCCTTTGCAGTATTGGCCTGGGTTGCACACACAATGCTGGCACCATCTCCTATGACAGAAGGCTGGTGGACTCCTCCAGATGACCGTGCAGTTGCAGGAAGGTTCTGGACACCCTCTCCTGATAAACATGGCTTTGATTCTGCATCTGTAACAGCGCTGGGATGAGCTTTCCCAGAGGATCAACGTCTGCCTTCAGGACAGCTGGTGACTGGGAGGCAGCAGTCCTCTGAATGCTGGCTGTCCTGGATGTTCCTACTTCCACAGATAGGGTGGGGGGCAATGGGGGGGCGGGGGTGTTGCAGCACTGATAATGATGGGGATAAGTGGGGGGAGAATAATAGGGATCAATGAGGAGGGTTATGATGGGGATCATTGAGAAGTGGGGGAAATGGGGTGTTCTGAGGGCGATGCTGGTCGGCTAGGTGGTTGAAAGCTGGAAGTGCTTATTGTAACATGGCGGCGGTTTTAGTAGAGAACGATGCTGGGGGAGGACAAGTGGGTCCTCACTCCTGCAGCTCTGAGGTGGTTGTTAATTTTCTTCCTGCATTGCACCATGTTCCTCTGGATCAGACCGCTGCTGCTGACAGTCTCAGCCACCGCCTCGCAGGTTTCTGCCACTACATTAGCAGGTGATCTCCTGGGGAACAGGGTGGCCCTCCTCTCCTTGATCACTGCTCTCCTTCCGGCCATCTTCCCTGGTCACGTGACTGTGGGGTGTGCAGGGGGGGCTTTTAAGCTGCTCCCACTTGTTGCTCATTCAGGTGATTCTTAACTCCAGCGAATGAGCAGTCGCTGGAGTCGGAGAATCCGTGTGTTTCACATGGGTGCTGGACTAGCCTATTTAATAGGCAGAGTGGCTTGTGGACACTGCTGCCAGCAGAAGCGCGAATCACTCTCTCTTTCCCTCCAGCGGGAGCACTTAGTCTGAAAACGGGTGAATTCCACCCCCTCATTTTACTCACATCAGCAAATGCAAACTCTCTTATCTCATATAGTTAATACAAATTTCATTGCTCAGTAACTGATTCTGTTTAATTTTCTGAAAATAATTCGATTGATCACTCTTCAGATAGCAACAGAATGAATTTAACATGTCAATTGAAAAATCCACTCTGCCCTTGTGATGCTTAAGGGTGTAGGAGGAACATTTCCAGGCTGTACTGCTCTCACCATAGTGATTATTTAACCCAGTGGCAATTTGACCGTTTGGCAATAACTATTTTTTTCCATAAATTTGTAAGGGGAAATCTTATTTTATTACTTTAGTGCTCAAACAAAGCTGAGCTACTTGTAGGTGAACACATCAAACATTTGCCCTGACAGCAAATACCTGGGGAGCTGTAGTTCGTTTCGACAGATAAGGAATTGCAAAATATCAAATACTGATTGATGAATTATTCTTCAACCATATCTGTACATTACTGCAGGATTCCAACAGGCTAGAGCTTGTGGAAACTTCCCAAAGCAACATCTGGACTCTAATGTCATCCGGCTGCATTCCGAGTGAACGCACACCTATCTGAGGGATATCATGCTAAATTTCTCTTTATAATCCAAACACAATTATCTTTTTAATACTTGATGCCCTCATTTACTTTATGCACTGCTTTAGATCATGGATGGAATTTTCCAGTGCTGCCCGCCACTGGAATCTTAGCGGGCGGGACACGGACCATGCAAAGGTCCATTGACCTCGGGTGGGATTTTCCAGTCTTGGGACGAGCGTGGCGGGAAATTCCCACCTTATGTCTCTAGTGAAGGTGCTTCTTTGTAAGATACTTCAAACTATACCTTCAATAGTCAACGAGCCAGACCCTTATTTCATATACTGGTTTTTTTTGGATCCTCTTGTGAGAAATTTAATAGCCACATTTGTTGACAAAATAACAGTACTTCAAAAATAATTAATTGCCTGTAAAGCATTAAGAGAACTTGTGAGCACTTTAAACGAATTATATAATTATATATGTCGCATTACCACTCAACTTAAATAAAGATACGCACAGCAGTGCTGTGGAGTTCATATACTGTATAAAAGGTATTCCTTTCATCAAGTCTTTTATAATCTAGGAGCAACTGTTCTTATTTTCCCTCAGGTTTATTTTTATTTTCAATGACCTTCGATGGAAGGATTGGAAAATCGATCACAAGAGCTCTATTAGACTATAATGACCATTGTTCTTTAAATAATCAGCATTTTTTTTTCTTTCCACTTTGTTAAGGCTCTTCAGCATAGCACGCTGTTCCATCCCTCAATCTCTCAATAAATGGAAGATATCTCGGAATCGCATTCTGTTGGATTCATCCAAGAAATATAGGAAAAAGAGAAGACCATTCAGCCCTCAAACCTGTTCCGCTATTCAATTAAGTGATGGCTAATCTATATTCCAACTCCATATACCCTCTTTGGTTCCATATCCCTTAAAACCACTACCTGACAAAACCTACAATTGCAAGTTTGAAATTCTCAAGAGATCTAGGCTGAACATTTTAGGAGTGTACTCCATATTTTCACAGCCGTTAGGGTGAAGAAGTGCTCCCAGAATGACCTAATTCTAATTTTAAGATTATGCCTTCTTATTTTAGACTCCAGAAGAGGAAATGGTTTATTTCTGTCTAGCCTATCAGTGACCTTAAATGCCTCAATCAGATCATCCCACAATAATCCAAAGTCAGGGGAATACAAGCCTACACGAGGCTGCAGACGTGGCCAAACCAGAGCTTCACACAACTGCGGCAAAATTTTCAGCTCCTTGTATTCCAACCTTCTTGGAATAAAAGTTACCATTCCATTAAACATTTTAAATTGAATGTTGTCCCTATTCACTGGCTGTTAGAGATTTCTGCAATTGTACCAGTAAATATCTTCACTCTTCCACAGTTCTTAGTTTCCCAAAATTTAGAAAATACTTTGATCTATCCTCCTTACAACCAAAGTGCATGTTAAACTTCTTTCAACCACAATTTTGCCCATTCACTTAAACTATCAATGTCCCTTTGGACACTTGCTACACTAATCATTATGCCAACTAACTTAGCACCATCAACAAACTTGGATCCATGTCTCTACTTCCCTGTGTAAGTCATTGATAAATGTAGTGAAAAGTTGAAGCCCTCAATACTGGTCACTTGGGGGGGTCACCACTAGACACATCCTGCTAATAGGAGTAAAAACACATTATTCCTACCTTCTGGCTTCTACTTAACCAATTCTTCAGCCAAGTCAATAAGTTGCTGCCAACAAGCTGATAACCGAGCAACATTCATTGTTGATTTTATATCAAGAAGTTAGGTGAGAACTGGCACTCTTCCATTCTGTCATGCATTGACAAATCGATTATCATTTCCATAATCAGTCTCAGATTCTTATCAGCTGCTTCCTTTTTTACCAATCCATGTGAGTACAACATGATCGGATAAATTAAATTAAAACAGAAAGTGCTGAACGTACACAGTAGGATAGGCAATAGTTGCAGAGTGAGAAACAAAATTAATGTTCTGCTTGCTGACCTCCTGAACAATTCTCATTTTCAATCTATGCAGTATCTTGCGTGTCACAATTCTTTTAGTATAAAACACAAGTCAACTAAAAGCCAATACCATTTTTTTTAACAGGGAGTCAGTCGTAGCTGCATGGGAGCACTTTCCCCTGAATTAAAAAGGTCATGGATGAAGAGTCCATTCCAGAGCTTTGAATCCAGAATCTAGAGTGACAATCCACTGGGGTACTGAGGGAGTGCTGCATTGTCAGGATACAATCTTTCAGAGGAGACATTAAACCGAGGCTCCATCTACCTCTCCAGTGACGACATATAAGAATTCACAGCAGTATTTTGACAAAGAACGTTGAAGTTCTGCCCAGCGTCCTCAAACTCTATCACTAATGCAAATTTTCTGGTCATTATTTTAGTGATGTCTGTGGGACCTTGCAGTGTACAAATTAGCTGCTGCATTTCCTACCATACAACACTTTGAAAATACTTTCTGACTTTGAAGCGCATTGGGACATTTTGAGGTTGTGAAAGACGCTTTATAAATACATGTTTGTCTCTTTCTAATCCATCAGTAAGTAGTGAGAAATGAACCACAGTTTCTGTGTATTGCTTTGCTTGCTTTTACTATGGTTTTCTTTGCAACAATTATAGAGATGGAGTACCAGTAAGTCAAAACATATGAGCATGTGGCATTGTCTGAAGTCCAGACAGTAAATGCAAAGATCAGCAAAAAAATAAACAGACCACAAACTCAGCAACTGTTCTGAAGCACATTCTTTGCCATCAAGAATCACTACCTAAGCCAGGATAAATGTGTTATAATTGATTTCTTTTAACAAGAGGGTAGGTAATATTTATACAGCTCAGTTGGCTCCTTCTAAAATATTTATAGAACTACCTCAACTTTAAGAGTATAAATGTGTCTCGACTTGTATTTATACAAGAGATTTTGGAAAAGATTTTGATGCCATTCCTTTAGTTCTAATGCTGCTAAGAAATTATCTGCTTTCATTCATGTTTACTCATCCTCCCCCGGCCATCTTATTATGAATAATAATGTCACATTTAAAACCAAAAACAGACTGATGTGTGAAATATTGAACTAACCGAGTAAATTCTTGACAACAATAACATATTTAAATTTCTCATGCGTAGAACTGAAAAAAAAACAACCTTGGGCAAAATGTTGGATCTGTTTCAAAGTAAATAATTTGAGACAGAACATTTTATTATTCTCTGCTCTTGTTTGAAATGAAAGAAAAAATGGCCAAAACCACCATTGAAATGTTGCCATCTAAATCAGTAGTGAGCGGATTATTATATTAGTTCAAGACATGTAGCATTCAAAGTAAGCAGACTCGAAAGATCTTAAAAATGCAGCATGACTATACAGGATGAAATGAGTGTAAAAAACATTGTCAAATAAAAATGTGATATTAAATTGTCAGTTAGCATTTTAGTTTCGATCTACACTAATTTGCATGTTTTGCTTTTGCGGGACTTGTTATCTATGAAATATAAATGGATTATCCTACTTTAAGTTGAACTGTAATGCTTTCACTGGTCTGTACTATACAGCTGAGATCCAAAAGAAGGCACTAAAATTACAAGAGTCAGATCTCTATTGGGTTAGCACTGCTGCCTCACAGCACCAGAGTTCGATTCCCGGCTTGGGTCACTGACTGTGCGAAGTCTGCACCTTCTCCCCGTGAGTTTCGTCCAGGTGTTCTGGTTTCCTCCCACAGTCCAAAAGGTGTGCTGATTAGGTGCATTGGCCATGTTAAATTCTCCCTCAGTGTACCCGAACAGATGCTAGAGTGTGGCAACGAGGGGATTTTCACAGTAACTTTATTGCAGTGTTAATATAAGCCTACTTGTGGCACTAATAAAAATAAAATAAACTTAAAATTACCCTTTCGTACCGCGAATATGAGTTAAGTTGCCACCAATGGAAAAGGCTTGGCTGGGAAAACTTAGCTTGAGGTGTCTGTTTCCTTTTTAGAGTCTTATCAGCAACAACAAGAGATGGACAACAATTTCACCTCCTGGAGTTGAATCTGCATTTCGACATATTGAAGGAATGATGGTGTCCTCTCTGTGCCCGCTGTAGGAGGGCTGCAGGAATAATTTTGTGCAATTTCAATCCAATTTCTCACAGTCTTATGAAAGAAAACTGAGTACAATTTGACAAAAATAAGTGACACTGCACTGGCAGCCTTTCTTAAAATGGCCGCAATTATGGTTAACGTGGGAATTGAGAAACAATTGCACTAGTGTAGTAAAAGTTGGTTTTCTGAAGTTAAGCTCAAGGCAACGTCTTGTGGTTGAGGAGTTTGAATTTTATGTTGCAGCTGAACACTTTGTGTGGGCATAAGAACATAAAAACATAAGAAATAGGAGCAGGAATAGGCCATTTGATCCTTTGAGTGTGAACTGGCATTTAACAAGATCATGACTGATTTTATATTTAACTCTATCTTCCAGCGGTATCTCCACATTCCTTCATTCCCTTAGTATTTAAAAATCAATTGATCTCTCAACTAAATATGCTCAACATCCAACCAAAGAATTTCAAAGATTCACAACCCTTCGAGTTAAGTAATGGCTGCATCTCAGACCTAGAGGGTGACTTCGAGGTTATAACTCCAAGTTCTAGGCTTAACAGACTGGAGAAATGTCCTCCCAACCTCTATGATGTTGTGCGCCTGAAGAATTTTCAGGCCGGAATCTTACCACCGTTCACACCAATGGGATTTTCCCATCCTGCTTTAGTGAACAGAGATTTGGCTGGGCGCTGAATTCTCCGACTTTGCTGCAGCGGAAGCATGGCATGAACGGCAGATAAGATTGCGCCCATAAGTTAGAATGTCGTTTGCACTGATTTTTGGGTGCAGAAGCTGCAATTCATAACTTGCCTGAGCCGGATTGGGAATGAAATGGGCTGCAGACAAAATGCATGCGGTGAAGTGTTATAGTTCATTCGGGGAGTCTGAGTTGCTGTGGCAACCTGCACCTTTACATGTGTGCTGTAGTCTGGAGCAATAGATAGTGATGGGGTAGAGGCCCCAGTTTTCTTTCCATCGTGTGGTTGAGCAGGAAGCTATCCAACACTTACCACCTGCCATTGGCATGTGTTGAATACACAATCTGTTTGGCCACGTTCTGAAGGCACCTTCCTTAGCCGTTAAGTCCTGGGTTAGGACTTGAACTGGAGTCCCTGGCTCAGAGGTAGGGCTATTACCCACTGCACCCTAAGACCTCCTAAAATGTATTCATTTCCATGATTGTAGCAGGGCCATGAGCAACTCCTGAGGTGGTCCACATTACGCTGCCGGTTCTCTCTGCACTTTGCACAAAGTCAACTGACAGTCTGACACAAAAACACATATTCCAGACAGCTTGCCCTTTCTTATAGGTACGGCCTTTATCAAAGGAATGTTGCACAATGACTGCAGGCTGCTGGATAATCCCACCGGAACACTGAGGGTGGAACATCACACAAAGGAAAGGGATCTCTGCTTCAATGACGTTTCCTTGGCTGCAGTGCTCAGAGAGATGGAGACCACAATTTCACCAAGAGGGAGCCGTAGTATCAGAAATGGACTCGCACATGGAATGGGATCAGCCGGCAAGGGTAGCGAACTCCCAAAGCGCTGTCCTCAGGATATAGCAACGGCACAGAAAGGAGATTAATGACCTCTCCCAGGTGGTCAAGGTGAACAACATGACATCTCCCACCCACCACACCACCCACATCTCACACTGCTCAATAGCCAACACCTTCAGCACACAGTGAGCAGCACCACACCCTGACACTCAGGACCCCGAACACCCTTACACTGAACCTCACCCACAAATCCCTTCCAAATCATCCACGCACACTCCTCTACACAGCTCTGAAAACCTACAGCTATTCAGTCATGGCGGATGGCACAGTGGTTAGCACTCCAGGGACCTGGGTTCAATTCCAGCCTCGGGTGATTGTCTATATGGAGTTTGCACGTTCTCCCCATGTCTGCATGGGTTTCCTCAAGCTGCTCTGGTTTCCTCCCACAGTCCAATGAAATGGGTTGAGTGAATTGGCCATGATAAATTGACCCTTAGTGTCCCAAGGTGTGTAGGTTAGATGGATTAGCCATGGGAAATGTGTGGAGTTATGGGGAAAGGGAAGGGGAGAGGGACTGGGTCAGATGCTCTGTCAGAGAGTCGGTGCTGAGTCAATGGGCCAAATAGCCCACAGTAGGGATTTTATGATATCAGGCATGTACCAGCAAGAAAAGGAGGAGGCACACTGTCAGCTAGCCCATCAACCCCAGGATGATCCTGAGGACTCACTAGATGTTGAGCTGCTACTGTATTCATCCACAACCTCCAGCAGTGCAGAGACACGTATCTCAGTGGGACTGAGTTGTAGAGCAGGCTCGGGGTCCCCATCTGGTGAGCACAGATACTGGTCCATGGCAGGCAGAGCCAGTGAAGGCCAGGCTCGCTGACACTCAGAGGACTGCTGGAGGCCAGGCTCCTGCTGAGTCTGAGTCCAATGGCCAATTACTTGAATTGGCTCTCAGAGAGGTGTTGGAACTCCAGTGACAGGGAGGGGCACATCAGGCAGGGATGTCAGAGGCCATCAGCAGATTAGAGCAGAGGATGGAGGAGTGCGTCCGCATTCTCTCTGATGTTGTGGCACTGACATGCCAACATACCAAGGTCACCATTGGAAGGGTGGTGAGCACCATGGAGACTTTAGTACAGCAGGTTGTGCCAGATATGCAACCTGGGCCCGCACACCATCGCTATAGCCATCAGTGAGACCCATCAGTGGCTTGCAAAAATGGGATGGGGAAACCTCAATCTCTCTCCAGGAGCTCCTCTTGCTCAAGGAGTCAGGGAGTGGCCCTTGGGAACTCACAGGAAAGAAAAGCGTCTGCCAGACACAATAGAGTCATAGAATCCTACAGTGCAGAAGGAGGCCATTAGGCCTGTCGAGCCTGCACCGACAGCAATCCCAACCAGGCCCTATCCCCATAACCACACACATATTTACCCTGCTAATGCCCCTGACACTAATGGACAACCTCCCAAAGCAGGTTGCAGCCCTCCAGAGATGCCTGCCAAGATCTTCGCAGACATAAGGTCTATGGTATCTTGCACAATCTCAGCACAGTGAATCACTTGCCCACTGCAGCAAACCTCAGCAAAGTACTATGGTTGGGCAATGCACAGCTTGACTTGCATCAGAGAATCATGTCACGTGGCCTCATGAGTACAGATTTTACAGTTTGATTTATTCTCCTGATGCTGCTGCAGTGAAGACTGGTCTGTGAGGATCTGATAGGTTTTAGTGGTGACCCACATTGGAGTCAATCTAACTAGAGCTAGATATCACCCATATAGCAGTTCCCATTCTCCAGCTGTCTGATGCAGAGCTATGGACGTAGCCAGCAGTTGATGATTCCTGAAATGTCTGCCAGACAGCAACAACTTTGCGAGATCGGAGGTGCGTATCTAGGCCCCAGCTGCCGTCTATTAAACATAAGATGCTGCTTTGTAGCGGGAGATCTGGCTAGTGTGGCTTAACATAAACCCTGAGCTCGCTCTCTGATGGGCAATCAACATGGTTATCTGATTGTCAGAATGCCATCAGTGTGCTAGGTCTCCTTGTGTCTTTCTGAAACTGCTGGAGATTTCAGATAGGATGAGAATGAAGCTCCACTACATTTGTTGTGTGCTCCTTATTATCAACTAAGTTACTAAGTAATGCCTAAATGCCCTGACAACATTTTCATGGCAACAGATGCCAAGGCAATACTGAACGTGACCCTGCGAAGCTCCAGGCGAAGGCTGGGTCATGAGTGCTTGTCAATGATCAGACGATGGTGCTGCTGAAGCTCTCTCTGTGTCCACACAAAGGTAATGTAACTCACAGACTCACATCCATGACTGAGAGAAAAATCACAGCACGGTAGCACAGTGGTTAACATTGCTGCCTCACAGCTCCAGGGACCCAGGTTCAATTCTGGCCTCAGGTAACTGTCTGTGTGGAGTTTGCACGTTCTCCCCATTTCTGCGTGGGTTTCCGCCGGGTGCTCTGGTTTCCTCCCACAGTCCAAAGATGTGCAGATTAGGTGGATTGGCCATGCTAAATTGCCCCTTAGTGTCAGAGGGATCAGCAGGGTAAATACCTGGCATTACAGGAATAGGGCCTGGGTGGGATTGTTGTCAGTGTAGGCTCGATGGGTTAAATGACCTCCTTCTGCACCGTAAGTTTTCTATGACCTTTGCATCCTAAAGCACAATCTCATGCATTATTCCTGAGAGGGACAAATGGTCATTCAAACCAAATCTACATTTGGCCCCAAACCACTATGGATTCTTGCATGGATACTGCACCATGAATTAAGGTGCCCAAATCCTTCAATTGGCATTTGAGTCTTCCTAACATGTCTCAACTGAACCATGCTCCCCATGTCCTGAAGCTGAAATTATTAGGGATCCTTTTAATTGGTCCAAAAGTGCAATAGTCGACTCCTCCCACAAGCCTTCAGACCGCTGATGAGTTTTTCCCATTAGTTATTCTTCAACTGTGTCATTCCATCAGCTGTTGAAACAGTGCTTCTATCATCAGACCAGCTTCCAAAACCCTCTGTGACTGCCCGCAACCCTCCTATCGTCCTGGAAGAGTGTCATGTGTAAATTTGCCTCCCTTTGATCACCCTCTTTCCTCTCTCTCTAATCCTGGAGCCCATTATAATTCTGGCAGATATCCCTGTCCCCCCCCCCACCCCCCCACCCTCTGAAACATTTTCTCTTCATGTCTCGATGTTCAATATCAACATGGCCCCTCCACATCTTGAGAAGCTATGCACTGTGACCTATCGAGACCCCACCATGAAACCATCAAGTATCCCTTTCTTAGTTACCACTTTCCTATTTACAAGCTGCAGATGCCTCCCCTGACAGTGACTGTACCATCTGTTGCCCAGCAACAAGCCACCAACCCCCAGGACTGAAATGCGTGAGGGACTGACCACACCATGCAGACCATGCTGTGCATGAGTGACACAAGCCCTCTCCTTTCCTAAACTGGGACTAGGACATGTGTGCCAGGCACAACCTTGTAGTATGGTGCACACAATCTAAGGCTACCTTTACTTTCTGGCTGCAACTATATGGTGCATACAGCCTCAAAAACTGCCTCTTCCTTTCAACCTCCTACCCCAGGCTCCAGTAACACCTCCCAGTCCTGCGTGTGCCTTCCAGCATCTTGCTTCTGTCTAGTTTCACCACTCCAGTTGAGTGTGTGCCTCACAGACTCCACGCACCCTTTCCTTCCTACTGGGCTTGCCTGAGCATGGAATCAGAGCAGCCACAAATGCAGCGCAGTGCAAGGTAGACAACCGCAGCGTGCAGTAACCTCAAAGGTATAAGTGAAGTGCAGTTCACCAGCTGCACATCTGTTATATCCATGATTATACCTCACGATGCTCCACTTCTCCAACTTCCACCCTAAACATGTGGCAGGATTCTGAATGGTCTCTTCCTATCCACAGGTAACAGAAAAGCTATGAATCATAAAGCAAATTTATTTATAAACAGTCTCCATAGCTATTGAAGAGTATTGAAACCATGATTGAGTCTCTCTTTCTAGACATGTCTATCATTGACCATCCACACTAACTGCTATTTCATTAGCATATGACCATAAATCCAAAAAGACATTCGAAGCAATCTATGGCTCTATAAAAGAAGTGCACACTAGACAGAGACTCTTTTGAAGCTTCCATTATTTCAAATATGAAACAAGTTTTTAATTGTTTCATTGATAAATTCTTGGATACTGAAACGTATATATCAAATCCAATGAAGCAACAGTTGTCAGCAGCGCATCCTGGTCTTGGGAGAGTTGTGCATGAGTCTATCATTGAGGAACATCTAAACATAAAGTCTAAACAGTATGGTGTAGTGTGCTCTGATTAGCCATTCCTTACATCAGAATGCACCAAATATTATTGTTCTGATTCAATAAATTGGGTGACGTATTGCCCTTGAATGAAAAATATGCCGCTCGCTCATGATCATAGAATCATAGAATTCCTACAGTGCAGAAGGAGGCCATTCGGCCCATCGAGTCTGCCCCGACCACAATCCCACCCAGGCCCTCTTCCCCTAGCCCCTCATATTTACCCTGTTAATCCCCCTGACACTAGGGTTAATTTAGCAAGGCCAAATTATGTACCCCAGTGTCCATTTTCAACATGTGCTAAAATTTGATATAAGTTCCTGTTCTGTTTTAAGCCTGTATTTGCAGCAGCATTGAATATTAATGATTGTACTAATTACCCTTGATTTAAGATTAAATTCACAAAGGGAATTACCAATTCAGATTCTATTGCTGAAATTTTCTTGAAAGAAATTCTTCCACAATATATTCCCCATTGCCTTAACTAAAAGCCCAATATAAATAGGCTTAAATGTTGCTAATTTGTTACAGTATCCTAAATGACTTGAACATTCAGGCTAAAAAATGCCCAGTATACAGTAAACAAGTTACAAACGACCATTGTTAAGATTGTGCATTTGTGGAATAAAACAGCACAACTGTATCCATTAACTGTCCGATATCTATGACTCTATTTACAGCTGCCTCTACTCAGAGCAATGCACTTGCTTATATGAACAGACAAAACAGGATTTTTGTTGCCATCGGCCTTCAGATTTATGTGTGTTTTAAACAATGTCAAAGCCGCCCTGGCAGTTTCCAGTTCTGTTTTTACAATTGTTTTCTCTGGAATATATGGATGCAAGTCAGGTCTTTTCTAGATACCTCTGCAATTGCAGAACTGAGAAAGATTAACTTGATTTTCTGTCCGCCAAGTAAAATTAATATAAAAGCAGCATTTCTGAAAGTGCACAGCCACACACCACTCTCCCTCATAGAAGTCGTGTTCATTGCTAACAAGCAAACATTCCTCCAGTATCTCTGGCAAAAGATCTAAAAGTTGTGGCCATGTGTGCAGCATGGAGAGTAAACAGTTTCCAGTGAAATATGTACTGTTACTTTTTATGTGGATTCTGTGTTAAAGAGGCACAACTTACAGAGAGGAGTGTAGCAGCTAGATAGATGTGGTTTTTCATTACAGTAAAAAAGCTTTTTTAATGTCACTGACAAACTCAGGTGCTTCGTAACCAATGAAGTACATCCTGACATTTTGTTGCGATTGAAATGCAGAAGAACCATATTGAAATCATGCACAAGATTCCAAAGAGAATGGGGGCGATTTTGAGTCCAGACTCCCGGTCTGCAGGAATGGCAGCCCACACTCAAAATCCGGAGAGCACAATTCATGCCGGCACGTTTCCAAGTTCGGACCTTCCCGGCCCCTCACCTGTGGAGTGGTGTGAAACATGTCGCGGGATGACAGGAAACTCACTTTGATACATTAATATGTCATCAGCAAGCACTCTCTCCGGGAATTCCCCTTTCACCGGATATTCAGCCATCATCGGCATGACGTCATGTCAGAGCCATTCAAAACAGGTTGAACCTGGCGCCTTCACTTCTCGAGAGGAATTTGGAGGTGAGCGCTCATGCGAGGGGTGTGCTGGGGGTATGCGGCCGTGTGGTGCTACTGAAACCCTGATGGGTCTACGCGCTGCATCCTACTGGAGTTGACAGGGACCAATGTGGAGATGTGGCTGCAGTGTCTGAGTGGAGGGTATGAGCGATGGCTTTGAGGTGTCTACTGAGTGTGCTGTGATTGGGTAGTAGTCCCAGAGGAATTGAGGGAGAAGGGTTGAGTCTTTCTCACGAACCCTTATAGCTCACTGTGGTTTTCTCTTCCTTAGAGTGCATGCTCTGCCTGTCAAGTTGGCTACTTTACTTATTGGCATAGAGCAGTGGCAGAGTCGCTGACGTGTCACGGCACCTGGCCGGGACCAGTGCCCTGTAGAGGAGGGAGAGGTTGGGCCCGTCATTGTTCTGCCTCCATGTGAGAGTTCACAGATATGTCAACTTGGACCAGGACCAGGTGAGCCAAGACGCCAGGACCGTTAGCAGGCTTGCCCCAGGTGCAAGGGTTGATTGACTGCACCAACATAGTCCTGCACCCTCCAAGGTGCCATGTGGTGCCATTCCTGCACCACAAGGGATACTCATCCCTCAATGTGCAGCTCACCTGTGACCACACGATGCGCTTCATGCAAATGTGTACCCATTTCCTGGGGAGCGCCCATGACAGTTACATCTTGGGGCCTTCTCAAATCCCAGCCGTCCGAGAGAGAGTGGCAGCTGGAGGGATGGCTCCTCGGAGACAATGTGTACTCTCAGGAGGTGGCTGATGATGCTAATGCAGAGGCCATAAATACCAGCGGAGACGCGTTACAATGAAGCTCATGCTGCAACGTGCGCACTGGTGGAGCAGGCAATTGGACTGCTGAAGATGCGGTTCAGATGCCTGGACCGGTCAGGGGGCCCCATACAATACAGCCCCAGAGAGTGTCCCACATCATTGCAGTCTGCTGTGCTCTCCACAACTTGGCGCTGCAGAGGGAAAACCCCCTGGACCTGGAGGAGCGCCACAGTTCCTCGGATGAGGAGGATGTCAAGGAGGGAGATGAGGATGATGACGCAGAGGAGGAGGAGGTAGAAGAAGCCTAGGCAGTGGTCAGGGATTGCCTGATCAAATAGCGATTATCTAAGTATCCTGCTATAACCTCCTTGATAATGGATTAAAGTACTTTCCCTCTGACAGATGTTAAACTAACCAGCCTATAGCCTCCTGCTTTCTGCCTCCCTCCTTTTGTGAATAGTGGTGTTATCCTTGTTGTTTACTAATCTGCTGGAACCTTTGCAGAATCTAAGGAATTTTGGAAGAATATAACCAATGTTATCTGTGCCACCACTTCTTCTAAGACTCTAGGATGCAGGTAGTCCGGTCCTGAGGACTTGTCAGCCTTTAGGTTGAACAATTTTCCCAGCACCCTTTGTCTGACAATGGTGATATGTATTCAGTTCATCCCTCCCTAATACCTCTTGATCTTCAAGGATCTTTGAGAAGTTTTCTAAGTCCTCTATCATGAAGACAGATTCAAAATACCTGCTTAACACTTCTGCCATTTCTTTGTTTTCCATTATTAATTTCCCAGACTTGCCCTCTAGAGGACCAACACAAGCTTTACTTACTTTATTCCTATTCAAATACTTGTGGAAACCCTTACAATCTGTTTCTGTAAAAACAGAAGAAGTACTCGGGTTGGAACAATATTGCTGTTCCTTCAATGGCGCTGGGTCAAAACCCTGGAATGCCATCCCTAACAGCACTGTGGGTGTAACTACAGGCTTCAGTGGTTTAAGAAGGTGACACATCCCCACCTTTTCAAGGGCAATTAGGGATGGGCAAGAAATGCCGACCTAGCCGGTGACACCCACATCCTGTGAATGAATAAGCAATAAAAGAAGTATCGCCCTTGACTGAAGATTTGGCCCAAGATGTTGTAGTGATGTTGCGAGAGGGATGAATGTTCGCCAGGACATCAAGAACTCCTCTGTTCTTCTTCAAAATAGTGTAATGGAATCTTATATATCATTGCTATTATATTGTACAAGAATGAATAGACGATATTTGTGCAATCCCATGTCTGGGCCAAATTGCATCAATTGTAACTACTGTAAAAAAAAGCCTTCAAATAATGCTATTCCTTTTGCACGTATGTTTATTTTCTGCAAATGTTCTTCAGTAAATAATATTATGGCTGTGTGAAGTAATGCATCACAAATCTCATCAACATTACAAATCATTACAGCATTACAAATCTCATCAACATTAATGTGGGAATACAGTCAGACAGCAATTAGTCACAGGCAAAGCTGCAAGTTGAGCTGTAAACTCTATGTCACCCCAGACCCAGGGAAGGAACTGATGTACAGTTAAAATTTGAAAGAGTTACTCCCCATTCCTACATCAATCCCACTTTCAACATATTATTAACCACCCAGATTTTACTTTAACCAACAGAGGCTCCTGCCAAAAACAGTTGGAAAATGGCGAACAGGGACCGATGATGTTTTTAGGACCAGGGCAGAAGCCCTATCCTGAACCAACTCAGTAAGAACTAGAGGAATCGGTTTAATTCTTTTTACAGTTGATGTTTATTTATTATTGTCACAAGTAGGCTTACATTAACACTGCAATGAAGTCACTGTGAAAATCCCCAAGTCGCCACACTCTGGCACTTGTTCAGGTACACTGAGGGAGAATTTAGTATGGCCAATTCACCTAACCAGCACATCTTTCGGATTGTGGGAGGAAACCAGAGCACCCAGAGGAAGCCCATGCAGACACGGGGAGAAGGTGCAGACTCCGCACAGCCAGTGACCCAAGCCGGGAATTGAACCTGGGTCCCTGGCGCTGTGAGGCAGCAGTGCTAACCACTATGCTACCTTGCCGTTTCAGAAGGCCATTTGAGCTAGCACTCAAAGAGATCTGCTAGCTGTTGCACTTCGGGGAGATTTCCTCGGTGATTGTACATGAGATTCTGTTTTCAGCATTTATTCCACCCTGAATAATTTATTACGGATAAGCACATAGCTTTATGGTACCGTCCCCATTTGGTTTCATGAAGAGGAGGAGGAAATGGAACAGCAGCAACAGCGCTTCAGGTCTCTGCACACTGTTCCCCAAAGACAACTTAGAAAGTTACTCTGGGCTTGTAAACCCTAAGGACTCCATGGTGGGATATTAAAATCAGCTGACTCTCCCACCATCACGCCTGGTTGAGCCACTTAAGAGTTGAAATTCCCCCTCGGGTTTTATCCTTTGGTGTTTCTTTGAAACATTTTTTGCCTTTTCATTCTGATTTTTCAAACGATTCTGATGTCAACCTATAACTCATATCTGATGTCTCTTGGATGAATATTTTAATCAAAGGCTGTCAAAAGTACACTCAGCAAGCATAGCCATAAGGCAAAATATAGATTATAGATTTTTATTGCATGTTGGACAATTTTTAGTGTTTGAAGCAATACAAACTGTTAACCAAGAAGAAGATAAATCTGGAATTGCAGAGTTCTGAGAGTCATCAAGGAATGCGCACATCACTAGCTTCCATTTTGTTCAGTATAAGGGCCCATTTAAGGTATTGAAGACTGATACAGCTGAGAACATTTGTGAAAACTTCTTCAAGAGACTCTCAGTCTTCTGCAGTCTGATATCAAGTCAACCTCTAGTCTCCAGATGGAGGTTGTATTTTCAGTCTGAACATGATCAGTGCAAAGCTCCTAATTTACTGGACTGTGAATCTGGAAATATCAACTCTCTTTCCTATGCAGCAAGATTGAAAGTTTAGTCAATCCAGATCTAGGGCATGCAAAAAGCCTTTCCTATAGTCTGACAATGAAATCCAAACAGCAGTCAGTGATCTCAGACTGGGAATTGCAAGCCTCAATGCACTGTTCACACTGTAAACTCAACATCAAAGTGAAGCAAGTTCTCCAGAGAGTCAATAACCACACTCTGCTTAACTGTGCAAGAATGTATTTCCAGTGCAAAGCCAAACCTAGTTTGTAAAATGCTAAAATGACCTAGTGGACAACTGTTCAAACCTACCTCTCGGCCTTTTAGCCAAGATCAAGTATAGGATCAAGCCCCAAGGCCAGAAAATCCCACCCGAGGTCAAAAAACTTCTACATGGTTCGTGTCCTGCCCATTACGATTCCTGTGGTGGGTGGGATGGGAAAATTCCGCCCCATATGTCGCTCTTGTGGGACCAATGAATTGAATTCAATATGAATTTGATTGCTTTTTGGAGCAAGCAAGGAGAAAGATTAAAGACTTGTCCTGTCCAATCTTCACACTGACTTTGGAATTCTGAGACAGGAATATATTTATTTAAAACCCTGCTTCAGCTTAAATGTTTAGAGAGCAGGAATTCTCCCTCTCCATTTTCCATCTGTTTGGAAAGCACTCTTCATATTGATGCGTATAGGAATGTGCTGAGCTCTCCCTTAATCAGGACACCAGAAAGGAGCCCAGATTCCTGAGAATAGGCTTCTGCCTATTCCGCTTTCATCACATGACTTCCTTCCACAAAACCGCCCCAGCTCCCCTCTCTTGTCATCTTCTAGGCATGTCCCAAATTAATTAGAAAGCAAAATGCAAAATACTGCGGATGCTCGAAATGTTGGCTCTGTTCTGTCTCCACAGATGCTGTCAGTCCTGCTGAGATTTTCCAGCATTTTTCTGTTTTTGAATTAGAAAGCAAACAGACTCTTTGATACTAATTGGATTAAACTCACTGTTAGTTGAAACCTCTGGTTTGTATACAATGAAAGCATGCAATAAAATTAAAAACAAAACACATTTTACCTATGCCCCAGGGATTTTCTTTTCTCCTGGGTTGCTTGCCTCAAATTCCTGGAGACTGATATTCAACTCATGGAGATTGCAGGGCCATCTTGGAGGGTTAGCGACCCTATCGTAGACTTCTTACGGGTAGAACTGACCAAATGACCAGTAGTAATCCATGCAAGATGTAAAGGCCTAACTGTGCATGCGCTTGAACATGAAGGCTGGTCTCTCTATGTGTCAGGCACAAACACATTAGGTCTCGGCAGAGAACATCAAGACTGGGACAGATGCCACCTGAATCCAGCAATGTTCCATGTTCTGCAATGACATTTGAGATGGACTGATTGGTCTGAAAGGGCATGAGTTTCACATGGAACAGGGTGTAGGGTGGGGCAGGGGAACGTGGAGCTCAATAATATATAACTATTCGCAGAATCTTATCAAAAAATGGCAGCGTGTTGGTACCAGCATGAAAAACGGAGTGATTCCCACCAATGACATCGGCATGATGTCAGACCGAATCTTATGTCTCAATAGTGAAAATTTGTTATGCCCATGAGAATCACGCCGCACTGCTGGCATTTTCCCTCTGATTCGCCCACCCCTCGACAACCTAGTAGCTGCAATCACTCTCGGTGCTCCGGTTTCCTCCGGGTGCTCCGGTTTCCTCCCACAGTCCAAAGATGTGCGGGTTAGGTTGATTGGCCAGGTTAAAAATTGCCCCTTAGAATCCTGGGATGTGTAGGTTAGAGGGATTAGCGGGTAAAAAATATGTGGGGATAGGGCCTGGGTGGGATTGTGGTCGGTGCAGACTCGATGGGCCGAATGGCCTCCTTCTGCACTGTAGGGTTTCTATGTTTCTATGTTTCCTCCCACAGTCTGAAAGACATGCTGGTTAGGTGCATTAGCCATAGTAAATTCTCCCTCAGTGTATCTGAACAGGTGCCGGAGTGTGGCGACTAGGGGATGTTCACAGTAACTTCATTGCAGTGTGAATGTAAGCCTACTTGTGACACTAATAAATAAATCAAACTTTAAACACTGGGGAGTTCCATATGAATCGCTCCCTAGCACTTGGTCCAGATCAATTGCAGGGGACGGCAGCCAAGAGGTCCACACCTTGCCTTTCAGAGGGAGCCCTCACCAGCCTGCTGGATGGAGTGGAGCACAGGCCGGACACATTCTACCCCTGCTCCAGGAGAAAGTCTTCAGCAGGGTCACCGCCCCCCAGCCTGCAATGCAGTGGCAGCCTAGATTCCAGCAGCAGATGGGATGGCAGTGTTGAAAGAAGAATAATCTTCTTCCCTCAGCCAGGGAAAGTGAACTACCCCCAGTCTGTCTCTGGACATCCTCACACACTCCTTGCATCTCCAACTCCATCTCGCACCCAGCCACCTCCGAGGTTGCCAACACCAGGCATGAGGCTTTCCTCGCTCAATCGCCATGTTCCTCCGGTAGCTGCCATGCTCCACACACTGCAGCTCCCACTCCAGCATCATGCCTGCCACACCTCACCCCATCTTCAATCTCTCCACTCCTGCCTGCACTCTCCACATCTGTGTCAGTGCAGGACAAACTCAACCGCAATAAGCATGAGCAAGTGTATCCAGCAACAGACAACCCCCCCAAACTCCACACTTTTAGTTTAAAGCCCTATCTACAGCCCTAGTTATTCAATTTGCCAGAAAACTGGTCCCAGCATGATTCAAGTGGAGCCTATCCGAATGGAACAGCTCCCTCTTTCCCCAGTCCTGGTGCCAATGTCCCATGAACTATCTCATTTCTCCCACACCAAACTTTGAACCATGCATTTACCTCTTTGATCTTATTGACCCTGTGCCAATTAGCTCATGGCTCAGGTAGTAATCCAGAGATTATTGCCCTTGTGGTTCCGTTTTTAAATTTAGCACCATATTCCCTCTACAGAACCTCTTTCCGTGTCCTACCTGTATCGTTGATATCTACATGGACCATAATAACTTGATCTTTCCACACCCACTCCAAGTTCGGCAAGGGGCGGTATGGTGGCACAGTGGTTAGCTCTGCTGCCTTCACAGTGCCAGGGGCCCAGGTTCGATTCCCGGCTTGGGTCATTGTCTATGTGGAGTCTGCACATTCTCCCCATGTCTGCGTGGGTTTCCTCCGGGTGCTCCGGTTTCCTCCCACAGTCCAAAAGATGTGCTGGTTAGGTGCATTGGCCATGCTAAATTCTCCCTCAGTGTACCCAAACAGGCGCGGAGTGTGGCGAGTAAGGGGTTTTCACAGTAACTTCATTGCAGTGTTAATGTAAGCCTACTTGTGACAATAAATAAATAAATTTTAAGTTCCTCTGCAGCCCAGATGAGATATCCTTAACCCTGGCACCAGGTAGGCAACACAGCCTTCAGGACTCTTCAATCCTGGCTACAGAGACAGTGTCGATTCTCCTCACTATACTATCCCTGATTATGACTCCATTTCTCTTTTCTCCTCCCACTTGAATGACTTCTTGTACCAAACCGCTGTGGTCAGTTTCTTCATCCTCCCTTCAGACCTCATTCTCATCCACAAAGGGAGCAAGAATCTCAAGCCTGTTGGACAAGAGCAGGTGATCTCTCCCATGATGGCTTTGGTGGTGGTGGGGTGGCATTTAATCAGGCAAGAGGGTAGCGGGTGGGAACTCCACCCCCTTCCCAACTCATTAATTAATCCCTCCTCATTATACAATGCTAAATCCAAAACAGCCTGCTCCCTTGTTAGTTTGATAACAATCTCTAAAATACTCTATGAACTCCCCCTCCAGACTACCCTTGCCAATTTAATTAATCCAGTCTATATGCATTTTAAAATTACCCATGATTATTGCTGTACCTTTCTTATAAACCCCCAGTGTTTTCTGGTTTAAGCTTAGTTATTAGTGTCACAAGTAGACTTACATTAACACTGCAATGAAGTTACTGTGAAAATCCCATAGTCGCCACACTCCAGCATCTGTTCAGGTACACTGAGAGAGAATTTAACCTGGCCAATCCACCTAACCAGTATGTCTTTGGACTGTGGGAGGAAACCAGAGCACCCAGAGACATGTAGACACAGGGAGAAAGTGCAAATTCCGCACAGACAGTGACCCAACTGGGAATTGAACCCGAGTCCCTGGAACTATGAGGCAGCAGCGCTAACCACTGTGCCACCGTGCCACCTCATATATACTGCATCCTACTGTGAAACTATTAATAAGGGACCTATAGATTATTCACCACAGGGACTTCTTTCCCTTGCTATTTCCTATTTCTACCCAGACTGATTCCATGCGTAAGTCCATGTCAGGAAAGCCCATGGACAGTCTTTCCCCCAACCCGCCAGCAATTGAGGCCGTTAGGTGGACAATGAATGGTGACTTAAGGGCCTCATCCTGATATTAAGCCAGCAGCGGGTAGGGGACTCAGCAACGGGCAGGGGAGCACAACAAACAAAGTCTGTTGGGGTTGCCTGCAGGCTCCTGGAGAGGAGGGGCGGTCCCTTTTTCAAAGGCACTCAGTGCCTAATTGAGGCATCTGGCATCGAGAAGGGTTTGCTGCTAGATCTACAACCCTGCCCTTGCTGCCAATGCCCTTCCTCCAAGGGCCCAATCTGGGATTACCCCTCCCACCATCATTCACCTCTGACCGAGAATTCAACAATGCTCCTAGGCCTCAGGTGGGTGTCATACCAGCAGCAGTGATGCTTCCCAATGCTGTTCCTGTTCTATAAAGTTAAAGTTTATTTATTCGTCGCAAGTCGGCTTATATTCACACTGGAATGCAGTTACTGTGAAAATCCCCTAGTGGCCACACTCCGGCACCTGTTCGGGTACGCTGAAGGAGAATTTAGAATGGCCAATCCACCTAATCTGCATGTCTTTGGACTGTGGGAGGAAACTGGAGGATGTGCAAACTCTACACAGACAGTGACCCAAGCCGGCAATCAAATCCGGGTCCCTGGCGCTGTGAGGCAGCTGTGCCACCGTGCCGCCCGATTGGCTCTGATAGGCCAGGAGCTTTTGGCAAGCAGGACTTCTGTCCCTGGGGTCCTTGATCCCAGGAGGAGCCTATCAAGTGGCTGAGTAGAGAAAGATGTGGCAGGCCTTCTCAGAAAGAGGTGGCTCAAAGCTCTCACTGGCACTTCAGCCAGCTGCCAAGACCGCACCGCCCCAACAAAATTCCAGTTGGGTTCCTGCCATCAAAGGGCAGCAATTCAGAGCAATGGGCATTGAATTTCAGTAGTGCTATGGCAGCAAAATAACAGCAGTACAAGAAGAGCCAACCAGATATCCCATTGAAGCCTTGGGTCAAGTTCGGGTCCTTCAGTTTGTAAATAATTGGGTGTAGAAAGAGAAGAGGTGTTAGTTAGCCCGTCTCTCTGGGATATCTCACAGTCATTGGCCAGAGTGCGCTTCAATGAAGGTACCCCTCTGGTAGCCTGCAAGCAAATCCGATAGGGTTTGAGGCCATCCACAGGCCTTCCTCCCATGGGTTCAATTGACCTGGAGGCAGGAAGGAGGTTAGAGTCATAGAGTCATAGATGTTTACAGCATGGAAACAGGCCCTTCGGCCCAACTTGTCCATGCTGCCCTTTTTTTTTTTAAAACCCCTAAGCTAATCCCAATTGCCCACATTTGGCCCATATCCCTCTATACCCATCGTGCCCATGTAACTATCTAAATGCTTTTTAAAAGACAAAGTTGTACCCATCTCTACTACTACCTCTGGCAGCTTGTTCCAGACACTCACCACCCTCTGTGTGAAAAAATTGCCCCTCTGAACACTTTTGTATCTCTCCCCTCTCACTTTAAACCTATGCCCTCTAGTTTTAGACTCCCCTACCTTTGGGAAAAGATATTGACTATCTAGCTGATCTGTGCCCCTCATTATTTTATAGACCTCTATAAGATCACCCCTCGGCCTCCCACGCTCCAGAGAAAAATGTCCCAGTCTATCCAGCCTCTCCTTATAACTCAATCCATCAAGTCCTGGTAGCATCCTAGTAAATCTTTTCTGCACTCTTTCTAGTTTAATAATATCCTTTCTATAATAGGGTGACCAGAATTGCACACAGTATTCCAAGTGTGGCCTTACCAATGTCTTGTACAACTTCAAGAAGACGTCCCAACTCCTGTATTCAATGTTCTGACCGATGAAACCAAGCATGCCGAATGCCTTCTTCACCACTCTGTCCACCTGTGACTCCATTTTCAAGGAGCTATGAGGTTGGGTCCCTTCTTGCCATCTTCCTGCCTGATTAAATTCACTGCCTACCATCAAACCCCCCATGGGAAGGGTACACGATTCCACCCATTATTGCCACTCCCAGTTCTTACTGCCACCTACACCATAGCAGTTACAGGAAGTGGCGGTGAGATAGGTGAATTGATGGGAAATCCATTGGGGGTCCACTTCCTATTGACATTTGGTAAGTGGTAAGTTGGTAAGGTGGCCAGGGGCGGTCCAACCATAGTGTTTGGAAATCCCACTAGGTTAAAAATAATCAACGATTATCCTTGTCAAATAAAAGCAATTTATTCTTCAATTTATTCTATTGTATTCACTGATCCCAATGCAGTCTCCACATTGGGGAGACTAACTCGGACTGGGTGACTGCTGTGCAGAACACCTTCATTCAGCTCACAAACATGGCCCCAACCATCCGTTCATTTGCCATTTCAACTCACCGTCTGTGTAGAGTCTGCATGTTCTCCCCATGTCTGCTCCAGTTTCCTCCCACAGTCCAAATATGTGCAGGTTAGGTTGATTGGCCATGATAAAATTGCCCCTTATTGTCAGGGGGGCTAGCTAGGGTAAATGCATGGGGTTATGGGGATAGGGCCTGGGTGGGATTGTGGTCGGTGCAGACACGATGGACTGAATGGCCTCCTGCACTGTTGGATTCTATGATTGTATGATTCTATGATCTTGCTGTCATGCCCACATGTCTGTCCTTGGCCTGTTGCAATGCACCAGTGAAACCCAATGTAAACTGGAGGAAAAACACCTCATTTTCCGAATAGGCACATTACAGCCCTCAGGATTCATCATTGAGTTCAAACAACTTTAGACTGTGAACCTTCCCTTCCATCTTGAATCCTTTTGGTATTTTGTTTCATAGAAACCCAACAGTGCAGAAAGAGGCCATTTGGCCCATCGAGTCTGCACCGACCACAATCCCACCCTGGCCCTATCCCCATATCCCTACATATTTACCTGCTAATCCCTCTAACCTACCTAGGACACTAAGGGGCAATTTTAGCATGGCCAATCAACCTAACCCACACATCTTTGGACGCCTTGATTTGTCCCAATGCAAACACCTCCCCCACCCCCACTCCCCCAAGGAGCATGTGTCACTTGCTTCCACTGAGCACTGACCTTTGTTTTCCTATTAACACATTCTTCTATCTTACATTTATGCCACTATTGGCACATCTTTAATTTTTAATGCTACCATTAACACTCCTTTTGTCTTGTGACAATGACATCTTTGTCAATCTCTCCTTAGCTCTGACCTATTCCTGACCTTCCATTCTGCCCCAGCCCCTCTCCAACTATATAATCCATTCTATCTATTCCTACCCCTCTTTAGGTCTGAAGAAGAATCATACAGACTCGAAACATTAACTCTCGTCCTCTCTCCACAGATGCTGCCAGACCTGCTGGGACTCCACTCACCTGATGAAGGAGCAGCGCTCCGAAAGCTCGTGATACCAAATAAACCTGTTGGACTTTAACGTGGTGTTGTGAGACTACTTACTGTGCTGGGTTAATCCAGCATTTTCTGCTTTTATTATCTTTGTCAATGTTTGCAGCACTGATATCATCTCCTAAAAATGTAGAAAAGCAAATTACTGTGGATGCTGGAATCTGAAACCAAAAGAGAAAAAGCTGGAAAACCTCAGCAGGCCAGATGCTGCCAGACCTGCTGAGATTTTCCAGCTTTTTCTCCTAATAAAGTATGCTGTCGTGGCCATTTTAAAAAGTGTATGCTGTAATTTTCAAACGATATAAAGTACCGCACATTGGATCATAAGATGCGAGGACAGGACACGACACAGACGTAGATTCCTACAATCGGGAGAGGCCACAAATGGAGCTGCTTTCCCCCCCCCACCCCCGAGCAAAGAAAGCAAAATTACAGAGTATCACATACAACTCTTACTGTCAGTTAGCAAGCAGTACAGCAGAGGTCCGACAACAGACAGACAATGGTAGATAGATTGGGAATAATGTAAGAGGGAGTGTCAACCGAAAAAACAGGGGGGTGAGAGGCAAAATATACCATTTCCAGTCCAGTAGATGGATGGCAGCATTTTTCTGAGCAGAATATTAAACTGTCTCATACTGTTTGTAATGTCCTTAAAAGGCAGGTTAGTCAGTAGGCCGAAACACGAAGGAGGCAAGACCAGAGATGTAAGTTTTGCACATCAACTCTTCTCAAGATCACAGTTTGATTCTTTCTTAAAAAAGTTTCACAAAACAAGGTTAATGAAGCCAGTTTAGCTAAGAACAGAGAGTAGGATCTCCATATTTCAACACTGTTTTCAGTTTTTAGATAAGCAGAATAAAGTGATAGGAAATTATAATATTTTTCTCGTATGCTCACTCTTTTTTTCAATACATTTAAATTCAGACTGATTTATTTTTGATTTGATTTGATTTGATTTATTATTGTCACATGTACTAACACACAGTGAAAAGTATTGTTCCTTGCGCGCTATACAGACAAAACATACCGTTCATACAGAACAAAACGAGAGGGTGCAGAATGTAATGTTACAGTCATAGCTAGGGTGCAGAGAAAGATCAACTTAATGCAAGGTAAGTCCATTCAAAAGTCTGACAGCAGCAGGGAAGAAGCTGTTCTTGAGTTGATTGGTATGTGACCTCAGACTTTTGTATCTTTTTCCCGAAGGAAGAAGGTGGAAGAGAGAATGTCCGGGGTGCGTGGGATCCTTAATTATGCTTTGCCGAGGCAGTGGGAAGTGTAGACAGAGTCAATGGATGGGAAGCTGGTTTGTATGATGGATTGGGCTACATTCACGACCTTTTGTAGTTTCTTGCATTCTTGGGCAGTGCAAGGGCCATACCAAGCTGTGATACAACCAGAAAGAATGCTTTCTTTGGTGCATCTGTAAAAGTTGGTGAGGGTCGTAGCTGACATGACAAATTTCCTTAGTCTTCTGAGAAAGTAGAGGCCTTGGTCGGCTGTATTAACTATAGTCTCAGCATGCGGGGACCAGGACAGGTTGTTGGTGATCTGGACACCTAATTCTTGAAGCTCTCGATTCTTTCTAGTTCATCCCTGTTGATGTGGGCAGGGGCATGTTTTCCTTTACACTTCCTGAAGTCGATGACAATCACCTTCATTTTGTTGACATTGAGGGAGAGATTATTGTTGCCGCACCAGTTCACCAGATTCTCTATCTCATTCCTGTACTCTGTCTCGTCATTGTTTGAGATCCAACCAACTACGGTGATGTCGTCAGCAAACTTGAAAATCGAATTGGAGGAGAATTTGGCCACACAGTCATATGTGTATAAGGAGTATAGTAAGGGGCTGAGGACACAGCCTTGTGGGGCACCGGTGTTGAGGATGATCTTGGAGAAGGTTTTGTTGCCTGTCCTTATTGATTATGGTCTGTGAGTTAGGAAGTTCAGGATCCAGACGCAGAGGGAGGTGCCGAGTGTACACTGAGTGTAACTGGCAGCTCAGCACAGGGAAAAGAAATTTGTTTCAAAAGTTATTTTTTCATCTTGATCCCCTGAGAACTGTCCGGAATGAAATTTGTTGGATTGCGTGTTTAAACCTCGCCACATAAATTTTCCGTGTGGGTTTTTCCCTCATCCCCTGCATTCTCTTCAGCGGAAGCTCCAGAGGAAACCTTGAAGGAAAAGTGCAGGATAGCCACTTTCTGCAGAGTTTACACCAATTCTCTGCCAAAATTGTGGCACGGTGGCACAGTGGTTAGCACTGCTGCCTCACAGTGCCAGGAAACCCCTGCAGTACAGAAGGAAGCCATTCAGCCCATTCAGCCTGCACTGACAACAATCCCACCCAGGCCCTATGCCTGTAACTTCATATATTTACCCTGCTAATTCCCCTGGCACTAATGGACAATTTATCATGGCCAATCCACCTAACTCACACATCTTTGAAAGAAAGACTTGCATTTATCTTGGATATTGCAAGAAAGTTAGGAAGCCTCAAAGCATTTTACAATCAATGAAGTGCTTTTGAAGTGTAGTTAATGTTGCAAAGTAGAAAATGCGGCAGTCAACCTGTGCATAGCAAACTCACATGAACAGTAATGTAATGATAACCAGGCAATCTTTCTTTCGGTTATGTTGCATGGTGGACAAATGTTGACCAGGATATTGGGAAGAATACCCCGGAGGTGCAATGGGGGCTGAAATTCTCCAGCCGTTCACACCAGTGGTATTCCCTGGTCCGGAGATGCCAGCAGCGCATGGGCTTCCCAGTGGCATGGGGTAGCTTCCATGGGAAATCCTATTGACAGCGGCAGGGCCAAAGAATCCTGCCACCGGCAAACAGCACACTGCCTCCCACCGCCAAGAAACATGTGGCTGGGAGGCTGGAGAATCCCACCCGGGATCTTTTAGGGCTGTCTGAATGACAGGCTGACATTGGTTTAAAGTATATTCAGAAAGATAGCACCAGTTGACAATGGAGCACTCCCTCAACCCTGCACTGGAGTGTCAGCCTAAATTTGCTGCTCATGTTTCTGGAGTGGGACTTAAACACCGAACATCCTGACTCAAAAATGAGGGGTGCTACCACTGAGTCACAGCTGACAGGATGTCTAATCATCACTTAGTTTGCAAATAGATAGCATTTCACCAACATTTCTCAACAAAATGGAATAATATAAAGGAGGAAATGGCTGCATCGAACATGGATCCTGTCTGATATTCTGGTTTAATGAAAGGTGTGATGTAGCATTAGGCAAAAAGTGGAAAGAATTTGAAAATGATATAAGCCTTGGAATGCATTCTGCAGGTCTGGGGTATCAGAGACAGGAGCTACAAACTGCAACCCACTGCAAGCAAGAGCAGCAACCCTCATTGTATGACTCTCATTGAAGCACTGTTGAGACCCAAGCAACAGGAGAAGCAGGAAAGCAATGGAATAACAACTAGTATCAGAGTGGCTGAGACCTCATTCCGCCCATGATGATCGGAAATATTTGTTGGCCATGAGCTGTTCTGCCCAGTAACGGCGAGAGCAAAGAAATCAAATGGGCTAATCAGAGCAACGCCTCTTGGGAGCACTGGATGCTGACTGGCCTCTTTGATTTCTCTAATTATTTTTTAATTTTGTGTGTTTGATCCAGCTTTTGCCGGTCACGTGGCAGTCGCCAGTTTCATGGAAACCTGGAGAGGCTTTGTGGGCCTGCAGGGGTCTGCAGATCCCAGTTTGGGAACCCCTGATCTATATTACTGACCTAGACTTGGGTGCACAGGACACAGTTTCAAAATTTGCAAATGACAGAAAATGTGAACAGTAAGAAGGATAGTGATAGACTTCAAGAGGACATAGGTTGGTAGCGTGGCCAGGTTACATGCAGAGAAGTGTATATTGATACATTTTGAAAGGAGGAATGAAGACAGGCAATATAATCTAAAGAATACAATTCTGAAGAGGTTGTGGGAACAACAAGACCTGGGGGGGATATGTGCACAAACCATTGAAAGTTCCCGGGACAAAAACAAGCAGGTTATGATGACTGTTTTTGAAACACTAGTTCAGCTTCAACTGAAGACCTGTGTCCAATTCTGCACACCACCTTTTAAGTAGAATGTCAAAGTTTTAGAGAGGTTGCAGAAAAGGTTTATGTGACTGGCTCCAGAGATGAGAGACTAGTTATGAATTTACGTTGGGGTTTTTCTCATTAGAGAGGAGGTTGTTGAGAGGAGATTTGGTAGAAGTATTCAAGACCACGAGGGGATGTTCCCATTGACGGAAAGGTTAAGAATCAGAGGAATTGGCAAAAGGAGCAATGGTGGCATGAGAGAAACTTTTTTATACAACAGATGGTTCGGGTCTGGAATGCACTTTCTGTGAATGTGGTAGAGGCAGATTCAATTGTAGCTTTCAGAAAGGGAATTTGAAAAGCATCTGACAATAAATAAATTGCTGCACTATGGGAGAAAAGGAAAAGGAGTGGGACCAGTAGATTTGCTCTTGCAGAAAGCCAGCACAGAGGTGGCAGACTGAATGGCCTTATTCTGTGCTGTAGCCATTCTATGATAGTGTTGTACACTGATTTTTGGGTGCAGTGGCTGGTCTGTCAGTCAGCTTCCTGTCACTGTCAAGGAACAAGGAGGAATCTGGCTCCAATTTCGCAGAGGGCAAGACACAGTTTGCCCTTTCTACAGCCCCTACTCCATCCTCTTGTCATGCTGCAGATGCAGGTACTGTAGGTGGAATTTTCCGCAAAACCTGCTACGAGTTTTGCGATAGCGGAGGTGGCCCGCCATTAGACGGTGGCGGGATCTACTGGTTCCGCCATTGTCAACAGGGTTTTCTATTGAATGCACCCCTCATCACCAGGAAACGCATAATAATAGTCAGAGAGAATGGTACGAATCACATGGGCCGCGATTCTCCCATCTCCCAAAAATGAACACAGCGGGCTGGGAGGTTGTCGCATCGGCTGATTCGCGGGGTTCGTGCATGCATTCACACCCTGCTAGTGTCTCCCACAGCCGGATTTCCAGCGGCGTCTTTTCCACGCCAGAAATCAATTAATACAATATGAATCTAATTTGTCGCGGGCTCGCTAGCACCTCCCCATCATCAGAGTGGTTCATTCCAGCGGGGATTACTTTAGCTTCCCACTTTCGGGGAACTGGCGGCCCAACCCCACTGGAGTGAAGGGGGGGGGCAATCGCCCCCCCCGCAAGAAGGTTGGGTGGTGGGGGAAGTATCTGTTTAAGACTTTACGCGGACAGGTTGACAAACACTCAGCCTCACACCCCCCCCCAAATGTTAATTATATGTTAGTTGCGTTACTAAGGTTAAGATACAAAGTTGAGGGGGGGGCATTAATTGATTAAGTACCTTGAAGGCAACTTCAGGGTCATTGAATATTGATTAGGGGAGAAAACAGATATTTGGAGTCCTTGTTGCATTTTGTAAATCAATGATGAAGTAAATGATTGACATCTGGTTTCCTCCTTCACTATCTGGCTGGCAAAAGTTTAGTAAGGAGTCTAACAACACCAGGTTAAAGTCCAACAAGTTTATTTGGTAGCAAATGCTACTAGCTTTCGGAGCGCTGCTCCTTTTGGAGCAGCGCTCCGAAAGCTAGTGGCGTTTGCTACCAAATACATCTGTTGGACTTTAACCTGGTGTTGTGACACTCCTTACTGTGTTTACCCCAGTCCAACGCCGGCATCTCCACATCATGTCAAAAGTTTAACATAGTAGCAGGGATCAGTTCCCTAAAGTTGAAGATTGGAAATTAAGAATGCCTTTTTCAGATGGAGGATTGTAATCTGAGCTACGATTGTGAGAAATGTCTTAAAGGCAAGTGAAAATTGTCAGGGTCTGATTACTCACTGATGTTTTCCAAATCCAAACCTTATGACCAGTGAAAAAATGAAATGGAAATGAGACCCCAGATTACATACTTAACAAATAGAAAACATGGTATGGCCTTGGTATTGTTGCTTCCGAACAAAAGTAACCATCCTCAAGGCACAAGTCAAGAATGCCACAAAGTATGGAGGGTTCAATGATTGTCACATTTTGAGGTGATTTTTAATTCATTCATGGGACATGGGTGTCACTGGCTGGCCAGTATTTATTGCCAGTCCCTAGCTGGCAAAGGGTAGTTAAGAGTCAAACACATGTTTGTGGCTCTGGAGTCACATGTAGGCCAGACCAGGTAAGGACAGCAGATTTCCTTCCCTAAAGGCCATTAGTGAACCAGATAGGTTTTTCCAACAATCAACAACGGTTTCATGGTCATCAGTAGATTCTTAATTCTAGGTATCTTTTTATATTGATTTCAAATTCCACCATCTGCCGTAGTGGGATTTGAACCCAAGTCCCAAGAACATTAGCTGAGTTTCTGGATTAATAGTCTAGCAATAATACCACTAGGCCATCGCCTCCCCCGATTCAGATGCAGGGGTAGGATGTCAGTGCAACACTACAATAATGGATAGAAAGAATGAGGATGAAGACTTGGATATCACAATAGAATTTAGGATTGAAGTAGCAACAATAGAAAAATGATTCCCAACAATGTCTAGGGATCAGTTAACAGCTGTTTCCGATGTGATTCAGTATATTATTATACAATGAACTTGCACAAGGCAGAACTGCAAGGTTTTCAAAATGGTGTATGATACAGAGAATTTGGAAGTTGAGGGTGATGATAATGATCAGTCTGAGTATTGTACTAGGCACATGAAGTTTTAGTCTGGCAATGAGTGTATAAGTTATGGATTCATTTAATTGTGCCATGTTAGACAGTGGTTGCACCTCAACTGCATGTGGAATAGATTGGATGACAAGGTGGCCGAGGATGGTTAAGGCGACAGACTGCTAATCCACAGTGCTTTGTCCATCTTCGTTGGTGTTGCATTTGCTCTGTCTCCACATTGATCAACTGATGATTTATGTGGAATAGATTGGTTAAGATATTATTTAGATTACCCAGTGGTAAGGATCAAAGTAAGACTTGGGAGCACAAAAGGTCTACTGTAGAATCCCTACAGTGCAGAAGGAGGCCATTCGGCCCATCAAGTCTGCACGAACCACAGTCCCACCTAGCCCCTATACCCGTAGCCCAACGTATTTACCCTGCTAGTCCCCCTGACACTAAGGGACAATTTGCCATGGCCGCACATCTTTGGACTGTGGGAGAGTATCAGAGCACATGGAGGAAACCCACACAGACATGAGGAGAACGTGTAAACTCCACACAGACAGTGACCCAAGCCAGGAATCAAACCCAAGTCCCTAGCGCTGTGAGACAGCAGTGCTAACCACTGTGCCACTGTGCCCCTTCAGGTTCAGTGATGGCAATATATTGTCACCAAAAGGAGTAGTGATTCCATGCAAAATGGACTGGATTAAGCCACTTTATTAGCATCAATCTAGTCTTGGGTGAGATATCCTTGCTGTTGAGCTCACCTTGCATGCAAAAAGGCACAAATTAGACTAGACATGGAAGATGATAAAGCAATTGTTTTTGGAAATTCAGTGGATCTGCAGTTTACTCAATCAGGGTGTGATCACATTACCTTCACAAAACCTGACATTTAATCCAAATGTTAACAAAGTGTTAATGGCATCAGGAGATAAGAATCTGAGGATAAGAGGCAAGCGGTCTTAAAGTTAAACAGACAATTTGCTCACCATTCTCAACACAAATTAAAAATCTTCCAAAAAATGCAGGTGTAATTGGCGATGAGTACACAAGGCTCACTGAAGAAATTAATAAAAACTAAGACATACGTAAAAAGGATAGTGGAATGAAGACACTTTGGGGTGATTTTACCATCGCGTTGCACCTGTTTTGGGCGAGAGGTTAAAGTCTATTTAAATTTATTAAAATGGTCATTTGGATCTGCTTACTGAGCCTGGCGTTCAATCATCCGGGCTTGGCCCCCTTTATGAGGTGACAAGGTGGCCGAGGATGGTTAAGGCGACAGACTGCTAATCCACAGTGCTCTGTCTCCACATTGATCAACTGATGATTTGTGTGGAATAGATTGGTTAAGATATTATTTAGGTTCTCGCTGGCGAGGAATAGACATGCTCCCCATGAACAGGGAGCAGTCGACTTGGCCTCACCGGTGGGACCGGAGGCCATTGAGGCCCCCCAGAGAAGCCGAGGGCAAGGGAGAGGTTCCCCCTTGGGCAGTGCCACCCTGGCACTTGGGCAATGCCCACTGGACATCTGGGCAACGCCCACCAGGCAGTGCCAAGGGTGGGGCTAATGGGGGAAGGGCCAGTCAGGGAGGGGCCAGTGGGGGTGGGATCAAAAGGGGAGGGAAGCACGAAGATTGCCACTCTGCAGTGATCAGTGGGGTGAGGGAGGGAGAGGGGCCCCGCTGCCATTCTGCAGTGATCGGTGGGGAAAGGGCGGTGGGTGGGGGGAGGACGGCAGGTCCGCGATCGGTGGGGGATGGGAGTCCGCGATCGGTCTGGGCGGCGGGGTGGTGAGTGGGGTCTGTACCTCGGACCGCGGGCCTCCGCAATTGCGGGGGTTGGGGCTGCTTCAGGCAGCCTGCAGTAGCAGAGACCTGGCAGCTCTCTCTTTTATGTCAGACCCCTGCTGCAGATAATGCTCATGTGCAGCATCAGAAGCCTGCATGTGTGCACTATCTCCCTCTGCAGTCTTTCAGGCGCATTAAGCCCCCCCCCCCACCAGCTTCTGCAGCGTGAATCTGATGCGCTCAAAATTTTGCAGGTAGGGTGCTTATGGGGGGGACTAAAAAAGGGGCTAAAAGTCAGATCTGAAACTCTCCCAGTTTCAAGTCTGCCCAGCACTTAGAATAAAAATAGTCCCCTTCATGTCACCTTTTCACAAAGAATAATTTTCACCAAAAACAAATTCCCTCTTATTCTTCGATCCATTTTGGAATATTGTCTGTGTATTTTAATGTTTTTATTTAAAGAAGAGGATCTGTTAATGTTAATTGCCTTATTAATGTTATGGATATGCAAGTGGAGGGCACTGATTAAGTACCTTGAGCATATATAAAAAGAGACTTTCCCCTTCCAAGCCTGGTCATTAGTTAATTTGTTTATTTGGTTTTAGTTTACCCAAAAATATAAAGAGCATCCTTGTATACTTGCTGTTGCTAAGGGAAGAGGCAGACATTTGTAATGTTGTAATCTTGTATTAAGTAAAAGATTGGTATCAACTTCCATACATCACCATCAGGCTGTCAAAAGTTTAAAACTTAACACTCTCTGGAAAACCCAGAAACCTATCAAACATTTCAAAGTACTTCCAGATATGTTTCAATGGCAAAAGTTATAATACCTACAACTGGTTGCCTATTACACAAGTCCGGGTTCACCCTGCAGCTTCAGTCTTATTCAGCTGAATCTTACCAGAATTTGACAGAGTGTCCATTCTGGTGAGAAGCGGGTACGAAACTCTTCAGCCCCTCTGGCCAGTTTTCTCTCCAGACCTTGTCCCTTTAACTGCCATAAAACAATCTAGGTGGGCTTTGCACTATCACTCTGGTGAGGCGGGGACTCTTAGAGCTGGGAGCTGGCTCCACTGAGATCGAGGCACCCTTTGTAAAATCACTGTAAAATAAATTAATCCTTTCCGCCTTTCACCACACAGGAATTTGTGGCCTCCCATTTGTGGCGCAGTCTCCCCCTACCGACCATCGCCGACATAGGCCCCCATTCACCTCCCTCCCACCCGATTATCGCCAGCATTGGCCCTCTTCCTCCCGATCATCCTGGCATTCCCATCGGTCACACATCCACCAACGCCCCCCACCCCGCCCCCCCCCCCACCACCACAAATAAATAACCTGGCAATGCCAACCTGGCAGTGCCAACATATGCCAGGACACTGCCTGGCCATGTCCCTCTCCTTCGGGGGCTATACTCACCACTGTGACCCCAGGGGGGAATTCCATTGACAAGTTCACATCTGGGTGAACCTGCTGTAAACCTTGCCGAAATTATGTAATGTCGGTGAGGTATGAAAATCTAGTGAGGCTGAATAATCTGGCAAGGGGGTATATGATAACATAAATTTATTGAAATATATTAAAATTATGGTCGCCCATTATGCACATGAACCTGATTATGTTAGCGGCAAGCGGTGGCAGAAATCGCAATCTCACCAGCGAGATTCGCTGTTCTTAAGGCTCCGCTGGCGATCTTGCAGATGGAGAGTGTGGGCTCAAGATCCTGCCCGTTTTTTGCAAGAAGAGACTACCTGTAAATGCACTGTCCAAATTTGGGATCCTGATGTCGCATCAGTTGGTTGGGCTGCATCAATATCAGAAAAACATTGATCAGAGGCTACCATTTTGTGCAGAGATGCCCCTGCCGGATACCTTCTCCTCCAGAAATATTATGTAGGCTATGTAGAAGGTAGCCAGAAGCACATTGCATCCCTGGGAGGCATCTCAAGACAGTTCTATGGCAATAGCTTTCTAACCTACAATATTTATTTTCCTGAACAACATCATGGGGTTAACTAGTGTTACATTGCACACTTAACTCTATGTTACATTGTATTAAATACTTAGTTACCTCAGATTGATTATAGTAATAGAGGAGTGATTCTCATTCTATGACTCATACTAATTCTAACGGTAACAAGGTTGATTTAATATGATCTTCCTCTGCAGTCACCTATCTGGAATTAATATATGGTTGTGAACTGAAATAAGACTGTAATCCACTTAATTACTTATAATTAATTGTACTCAGAAGTTTGAAGAACATTTTTTTGAAGAAGCAGCTGAGTTATTTGATTTTTGTGGTTTTATTTTCAACTGCAAATGCTCCAATGATTAAATGGATCATTTCTATGATTAGAAATTTCAGGTTTGAGGTGTCAGCTGGAGAAAGAGGGAGGGCACAGAAGATTTAATTAACACTTGCCACGGTGATGTATCAAATTATTTAGTTGAACTTTCTTCCCATCTCAAGCATGGTGTGACTAAAAGGGATAAAACATAATCTATCCTAGGATCAACAAACAGCTTGCATCGACTTGCAGACTACACAGAGAGTCCAACATCATCTTTTAGTGAAAAAATTCTCAACAGCTTATTGAACTCTGACCTGTATTACATTGCTCTGGAAGGCAAAAAAACAAATCATCTCTGTCACGCTGCCATTCAAACCATTTGAACTCAATGGGGACAACACATGGGAATTCATCTAGAACTTGGCATAGTTCAGTCCATTTTCTCAGTAAAAACCAAGTATTGGCTTATATGAGGTTGTTGGATCAACCACAGCTGTTCTGTATCAAAGTGGCAACACCTCTGCAATAAGAAAGGCTGCAGTCCAAATAAGGAAAACGTTTGTCAAATGATGTAACAATTTATACTTATTTGTATAGTTTCTGTATTATGGCTGTTAATTCCTTTGGAGAGGATTTTGTTGAACAGGTTACAGTTTGGGTGTCACAATTTGTTATAGAACCATAGAACCATAGAAAATTACAGCTCAGAAACAGGCCTTTTGGCCCTTCTTGTCTGTGCCGAACCATTTTATGCCTAGTCCCACTGACCTGCACTTGGACCATATCCCTCCACACCCCTCTCATCCATGAACCCGTCCAAGTTTTTCTTAAATGTTAAAAGTGACCCCGCATTTACCACTTTATCCGTCAGCTCATTCCACACTCCCACCACTCTCTGCGTGAAGAAGCCCCCCCTAATATTCCCTTTAAACTTTTCTCCTTTCACCCTTAACCCATGCCCTCTGGTTTTTTTCTCCCCTAGCCTCAGTGGAAAAAGCCTGCTTGCATTCACTCTATCTATACCCATCAAAATCTTATACACCTCTATCAAATCTCCCCTCAATCTTCTACGCTCCAGGGAATAAAGTCCCAACCTATTCAATCTCTCTCTGTAACTCAGCTTCTCAAGTCCCAGCAACATCCTTGTGAACCTTCTCTGCACTCTTTCAATCTTATTTACATCCTTCCTGTAACTAGGTGACCAAAACTGTACACAATACTCCAAATTCGGCCTCACCAATGCCTTATATAACCTTACCATAACACTCCAACTTTTATACTCAATACTCCGATTTATAAAGGCCAATGTACCAAAGTCACTCTTTACGACCCTATCCACCTGTGACGTCACTTTTAGGGAATTCTGTACCTGTATTCCCAGATGTTGTACCTCTGGGAAAAGAAGAGGGAATAGCTATTTTTTTGTAAATACAATTCATTCTGAACAACCGTTTGCAGCACTGTTTGCAATTGAAGAATATTGTTGAAAAGTATTGAAATTTTTATATTCCCTTATAAAAAATTATACTTTTTTAAAAAACCTTCATAAGAATCTCATTTAACTGTGGTGGAAAAGAAATACAGTGTCTAATCATGTAATTATGCTAGCGTAAAAAGGGAGGGAATACTCTCTTCAAATATTGTATTCGATTTTCAAATGCTTCTAGTTTACAACTAAAGGTCCCATATGTATTGATTTCCTTTTATTAAATACCAGCATTTATATTAACAGGAACTCAAAATAAGGAAAAAATAGTCATAATTATATTAAATTTACAGATTTAAATTTCAAATCTTTTCCTGCAGTTGGTCATTAGTTTGGCTACTGGACAGGATTTATGTTGGGCTGGCATATTTCTAGAAATGGAGGCATTTTGGAAGCCGTGTAGCTGAATCCACCCACTTAACCAAACATTTTCCAGCGTGGACTTTTTTTCAATTCAATAAACTTCACTCACAATGGTTTCTGTGCTGCTACTGCCCTCTAGCACTCCTTCAAGTGTATGACAGCTACGTTGCAATCCCATAGCTAAACAGGGAGGAATTTTAACCCACCTCCAACAACAAGCCAGAAGCAGGAATTTCTAGACTCAGTGAAGTCTGGTAGGAAAGAAGACAGATCACATTCAAAAACATTCCTTCACAGAATCAGAAGGGGCAGGAGTATTCCTCTGAGTCACATGAGGAAAGTCTGGAGCTTTGCTGCCCTGGATTCCCCCCACCAACAACCTCCAGTTAACGCTCCCTACCAAGCAACCCAGAGGTTGCTGCTGCCTAACAAGCCTCCTTGGGGTTTGTGGTGTGGTTGGAGTCCCATGCGGGACTCAGTCTGGGTACTTAAAATAGTTAGGCAGAATTTAGAAGAGCTTTTTTTAAATCTTTCTAACTTTTTCTGGGTAACTATTTATGTAACACAGCCTGAACACGCTGAAGTTCGCAAGTTAAGTTGCTTTTTCGGATGGGCAATTGTCTCGAGGAAGTTAGCACTTCTGGGCATTTGCCGTGCAAACCCTTTCCTGGGGAGCTTGGAAGTTACAGCGTCTCTGAGAATTTTCTATCTTTGTTTCATAACATTGCATCAAGTTGGCTGACCCAGTGTGGTACGGTGGCACAGTGATTAGGACTGCTGCCTCACAGGGACCCGGGTTCAATTCCTGGCTTGGGTCACTGTATGTGTGGAGTCTGCATGCTCTCCCCATGTCTGCGTGGGTTTCCTCTGGGTGCTTTGGTTTCCTCCCACAGTCCGAAAGACATGCTGGTTAGGTGTGTTCGACATTCTCCCTCAGTGTACCCGAACAGGGCTGGAGTGTGGCAACTAGGGGATTTTCACAATAACTTTATTGCAGTGTTAATGTAGCACTAATAAATAAACTTATTATTAAACTTAAATGACTAGTGCTGAGTGCCTGAGAGCACTGATGATGACACTTTCCATTACTTTGCTGATTGAAAGCAGGCTGATGGGGCAGTAGTTGAATGAGTTGGATTTGTCTTGTTGTTTTTGTGGACCGGACATGCTTGGAGAATTTTCTACATTGCTGAGTAGATGCCTATGTTGTGTGTTTACTGAAATAGCCTGGCTAGGGCTGAGACTAGTTCCGGAGAAGAAGACGTCAGAACTATTGCTGGGATGTTGTCAGGGTTCATAGCCTTCACAGTATCCAGTGCCTTCAGAAGATTTTTGGCGTCCTGTGGAGCAAATTGAATTAGCTGAAGATTAGCATCTGTGATGCTGGGGATCTCAGGAGAAGGCCAAGAGAGGTCACCCACCAGGCGCTTCTGGCTGAAGAGGTTGCCTTGTCCAAAGACCACTGCGGCACGGTGGCACCGTGGTTAGCACTGCTGTCTCACAGTGCCAGGGACCCAGGTTCGATTCCCGGCTTGGATCACTGTCTGTGTGGAATGTGTACATTCTCCCCGTGTCTGCGTGGGTTTCCTCCCACAGTCCGTAAGACGTGGTTAGGTGGATTGGCAGTGTTAAATTCTTCCCTCTGCCTACCTATGTCGCTGGTACCAATGTTGTACTGGGCTGCCCCATCACTGAAGATGAGGATATTTGTGGATATTTCCCCCGATTAGTTGTTTAATTTTCCATCCCCATTCCTGACCAGATATGGCAAGACTGCAGAGCTTAGATGTGATCAATGGTTGTGGGATCGCTTAGCACTTTCTGTTGCATGCTGTTTCCACTCTTTGACGTGCAAGTAATTCTGTATTGTAGCTTCATCAGGTTGACACCTCATTTTTAGATATGCCCAATGCAGCTCCTGACCCAGGGTTGATTCCCAGCTTGATGGTAATGTACAATGAGATATATGCTGGGCCATAAGGCTACAGATTTTGATTGCATACAATTCTGTTGATGGCCCACAGTGCCTCATGGATGCCCAGTTTTAAGCAGCTGTTCTGAATCCATCCCATTTAGCATGGTGGTAGTTCCAAACAACACAATGGAAAATATGATCAGTGTAAAGAAGGAACTTTATCTTCACAAGTATTGTGCAGTGGTCACTCCTACCTATACTGTAATGGACAGATGCATCAGCAATAGGTAGATTGGTGAGGACCAAGTAGAACTTTTCCCCTTGTTGATTCCCTCACCACCTGCAATAGGCCTAGTTTGGCAGATATGTCCTGGTGGTGTTGCTACCAAGCCACTCTTGGTGTTGGAAAGTTGCCTATACAAAGTACATCTTGTGCCCTTGCCACCCTCAATGCGTCCTTAAAATGGTGTCCAACATGGAGGAGTGCTTACTCATTAGGTGATGGTGGGGGTGCAGTAGGTGGTAATCGTTAGAATGTTTCCTTGCCCATGTTAACTTGATGCCTTGAGCACTCCCAACCATATACCACTTTCCCACCACCTCTGCTAGGCCTGTCCTGCCAACAGGGTGGAGAATACTTAGGGATGGTGATGTCTGGGACATTGAATGTAAGGTACGATTCTGTGTGAGTGACTATGTCAGGTTACTGCTTGTGTTATGATCCCAGCTGAGGTTACCACTGGACATGTCAGATCCCAGAGTGGAATCTGACTTGATTTATCCTAAGTTTTGTTTTAGAAAGGTTGGTGGGCAGTTGCTGAACAGATTCACAGGAGTCTGCTGGTGAACTTTTAACAGAAGAATAAACCATTTAGTGAAGAAGAAAAATGAATTATGTTATGCTGGAAAAAAAAGGTTGGAAAGATTTCAATTCAAACAGCAGTAAATGAGATAAATCACATTATTCCTTCACCCCGGCTATACTATTGCAGATATATAAAAATTTGTAAAATTAACATAAGTTAGAAAATCTGTCTTATACACTAATATTCATGGTAAGTATTTAGTATGTGTAAACTAACGGGGAATGTGCTCAGACACCCCACACTCCGAAATCAAGGGACAGATGCCATCAAATCAGATTCTATGGGTTTCTCATCAACCCCCTCCCACCCCTGCCCAGGAAGATGTTTGTTACACCATGAGCCAAACAGTCTCACGGAAACTCTGGCCGAGATTTTCTGGCTTCGCCGCAGCGTCTTTCTCGTGGCGAGAGGGAGCACATTATTGACTGATGGTGAGATCGCCTGGTCCGCCACTGTCAATGGGATCTCCCATTGACTCTGCTCCATGCCACTGGGAAACCCACGGTGGCGGTGCACCATCATCGGGACCAGAAGGTATTGCCGCCATGAACAGCCAGGAAGTTCCGGGCTCTATTTTTTTCATGAAGGCTTCCAATCCCAACACTTGAAGAACTCACCCAAACAAATCTTTGGGCTGAATTTTTCATTCCAATCCTGCTGGCAGAATCCTGCGGTCACACCAAGGTCAACCCCTGTGGCGACTTCCCTGGCCGGCAGAAGGTATGAGCTATACAAAATGTCAGCCAATTACACCCACCTCCACCCCTGGAAGGCATGTTGGAGGCAGGGGGGAGGGAGGATGTGAGGACAGAAAATCCAGGCCCTCCCATGCAGACATCTTCCACAAGGATCCAATTCCAAGATTTTAATCTCTCCTCCCAATGTTCTGTTCCATTGGATCTCAACATATAGTCAAGCTTGACCTTCCATGCACACTCTGAGATATTTGGCTGTGCTAAGCAGAACATCACTACCCTAAAGGCCTGTGGTAAGGAATCACCAGCCTTCAGCTTCTCTCAAGCTCACTTTTCTTTAAGTCTGCTCTCTGCAGTTCTGGCTCTTTCACTTGCAACCTGTTTCTTTACTCTTTTCCTTTTATTTCATGTAACAGGAACTGTTTAGACTCTTGTCCTTGTTCCTTAACTTTGGACTGCTTTCTTGGGACCTCTTTCTGGCCCACTTCTTGGCTTGGGACTTTCTTCTTTGTTTGATACCTGCTCTTTGTGCCTCTCCTGTGTCCGGCTCCTTTGAGTATTCTCTTTGGAATGATACTCCTCTGCTAGGTTACCTCCCTTCTTTTCACGCTGTTTTACTGTTGTTCTTTTCTTACTTTTGGCGCAGATGCAGGGCTGGCTTCCTGACAAGAAGAAACAAAGAAAATGCACTGCACATGTGGGCAGGGCTAGTTATTAGCCTAGAAATGAGAAAATACACCAACTGTGCGACCATTCCCCAGAGATCATAAATAAGACATAACTATGCGGATGTAACCATCCCATTACTAGCACCTGCGCAGAATCCCCAACGCCTGCTGGGAACTGTGGTTCCCAATCTCCAATTTAAAGAGGAGTTTTTTTTCGTTCCTTTTTCCTTTCGGGTTTGTCACGCTCGAATAACCTCCCAATTTCAGCGGAGGATCTCAGATGTTAGTAAAGAGGACTGTACAGGGTTGAAGGGGTCAAGTGTGCCATTGTCATATCCAGTGCTTAGCTCAATGCAGGGTGGCCCATCCAGTTATATTCCTCCTTGACTTTTCTGTAGCATTTTATTACAACTGAATGGCTTGCCAGGTCATTTCAGGGGGCTTAGCTCAACTTAGCTTTTTCCCTTAATTCTTCTTCCACCCCTCAAGAAGGCAAAACTAATGTGTCATGTAAGGACCTCATGTGTCTTCAAACATTCATTTAAAATGTGGAAATGTATTTCTTAAGTGTCTTCAAAGCAGAGCCAAAAGTAAGTTTGCCTTCTAACTTGCCCAATGCATGAACAAGGTAAGTCTTTATGCTGACTCTAAGCGGTACACATGGTCCATTGGAAGTTGTAACCAGGTAATGGCATTCCCAGTTCAATTCCAGTCAAACTTCGTGCATTTAAAACATAAGGTGAATCAATGAGGAACAATATAAGTGGAATATATGTAGTTATTTCTCTGTGTTTGCCAACTTTGGATATCAGGTTTTCATTTCCAATGAGTTGTTGTGTATATTGGCAATGGAATAGTTGATTTTGAGAAGCAAGTTGGTGTTTGAATATGTTTGCATGATCATTGCCACAGATAGCAGCTGCAGATCAAGTATGAAATGTTAATTGATTAACAATATTTGGACACAGAACTCATGATTTCATATTTTTTCCACAGTATGCAGCTGTGAATGGGAAGTAAAGGACGTGCAGTTTGAGTTCCAATGTAAATGCAACAAGTAATGCGAAGCTGTACTCAAAATATTTCACTGAAACCAGTAGCTGAAGGCCCAAACCACTGTAAACAAGGCCAGAGTTATGCCCTGGCTGCAACAAATACTCTTCCTGCCAGCAATCATTGTCAATGTCAGGAAAGTGTCCACTTTCTCGTAACATGAAAACGATTCAGCACTATAATTGTAATGTGCCCGCTGGTCCTCAGCACATTTTACAGTGACCTCACATCATACTGCAGCTAATGCAAAGCCCAAATAACGCACTTACTTATTCTTGTACTTGCCCTTCGACTGTGAGCTTCTGTAAAATATATATAGGCCTAGATAGCAATAATGACAAAATCAATCCATTGTCATGACTCCTCAGGAACTGACAGCAACTTCTGCCCCATCCACAGCTCATGTGCTGCTGAAACCATCGTCTATGTCTTTATCAGCTCCATCTTTCAAAACAGTCCTGGCTGCCCTCCTATCTTCCACCCTCCATAACTTGAGCTTCTTCTGTTACCCACGTCCTCAATTACAAGGAGTTTCATTCACCCATTACCCATGTGTTCACTGACATATATTGCCTCCCAGTGTGAAATCATCTCAATTTTAAAACTTTCACTTTGTTTTCAAACTCTTCCATAGCCCCATTCCTCCCTGCCTCTGCAACCCTATTGAGTGCCGCAGCCCTCCGAGAGACCTGCATTCCTCCAATTCTGGCATCTTGGATATCCCATTTGTTAATCACTCCACCTCTGGCAGACATGTCTGGGCTGAAGTTCTGCATACCCCTCACCAAATCTCTGCACCTCTCCATTCCTGGCACTTCCTTTAAGCCACTACTTATAATCTACCTCTTGCTCCAAACTCTCAGGAGGACATAAAAGATCCCTCAGTATGTTTTCAGAAGAAAGCAAGGGATTTCTACCCAGCATCCTGGTCAATATATACCATTAAGCAACACCAAGATCATCCGGTCATTGCTACTTACAGGAGCTTTCTGTGTGCAAATCGGCTGTTGCGTATCCTATGATGTAAGTGTGATTGCACTTATTGTTTCAAAATCAATTTGTGATGCCCTTTGGTCAGGAAAGACACTACATGAATTCACGGTGACACAGTGGTTAGCACTGCTGCCTCACAGCGCCAGGGACCTGGGTTCAATTCCGGCCTCTGGTGACTGTCTGTATGGAGTTTGTATGTTCTCCCTGTGTCTGTGTGTGGGTTTCCTCTGGGTGCTCCAGTTTTCCCCCCACGCTCCAAAGATATGTGGGTTAGGTGGATTGGCCACGCTAAATTGTCCCTTAATGTCAGGGAGATTAGCAGGGTAAATGTGTGGGATTGTGGGGATAGGGCCTGGGTGGGACTGTTGTCAGTGCAGTCTTGATGGGCCAAATGGTCTCCTTCCACACTGTAGGGTTTTCAATGATTCTATTCTATGTCCCTTTTTTTACTCGTTTTTCGCAAGTATTACTGCACAGTTGTTTGCAGCTGCAGCAACTCAGCTTCCTGCGGCTGCAGGAAGCTCAAGAGAGTACAAGCTTCTGCAGAAGATGGGAATAAATTTGTCTTCAGTACTTCACCATAGCTGGAAGAAGAGGAACAATAGGGGGAGTGGGTTTCATAGAGCTACCTTTGTAGCTGTTGCCAGTCAACAGAGGATAGCAGCTCATGGCCATCCTAAACTTGGTACAAGGTCCAGAGTCACCTACTACCAATTTTCAAAAGAATGGTTTGCAACAAAGATGCACTTCTCCAGAGAGGCTGTTGCAGAACTGTGTTCCTTCCTACATCAAGACCTGGAACTCACTCCTTCTGAGGGCTCCAGCACACTGTGTTATTAAAAATTCCTCAGAAAATATTTTTTCTATATAGAAATTAACCAACAATTAAACATATATTTATTGTTTTCATTTCACTTATTTAATGTGAATCTTGTTGATCGAGGCTTGGGACAGGGGCGTGGGCATCAGATTGAGATGCAGCAGAGTGAATGGGCAACTGACCGAGACTTGGGGGGGATGGATTTCAGATTCAGGCTGAGGGGATACTTGTTGTCACATGTTGCAATTGTGAGTCTCCTTGCATCATCTGGTGAGCAGCAGGACTCCGCGGTCAATGGCTGAATCAAACTGCTGATTAGTTTGCAGATAAGACATAAATTGGTCATGTGGTTGATAGTGGGGAGGATAGCTGGACACTGCAGGAAGATAGCAATGGACTGGTCAAGGGGCAGAAAAGTGGCAACTGGAATCCAACATAGACAAGTGTGAGGTGATGCATTTGGGGAGGTCAAGCAATGCAAAGAAATCATAGAATCCCTACAGTGCAGAAGGAGGCCATTCGGCCCATCGAGTCTGCACCAACCACAATCCCATCCAGGCCCTACCCCCACATATTTACCCGCTAATCCCTCTAACCTACACATCCCAGGACTCTAAGGGGCAATTTTTAACCTGGCCAATCAACCTAACCCGCACATCTTTGGACTAAAGGAACACCCAATAAATGGGAATGGATACTGAGAGGTGTAGAGGAAGTGAAAAACCTTGGAATGAATGTCCACTGATCCCTGAAGGGAGCAGGACAGGTCAATAAAGTGGTTAAGAAGCCATATGGAATCCTTTCATCCTTACATCCTGCCAAGGCACAGGATGTAAGAGTGGGGAGGTCATGCTGGAACTATATAAATTGTTAGTTCAACCACAACCTAAGTACTGTGTGCATTTCTGGTCACACCATTACAAAAAGGGTGTAATTGCATTTGAGAGGGCACAGAGGATATTACAAGGATGTTGCCAGGACTGGAAAAATTGCAGCTATGAAATTAGATTCGATAGGCTGGGATTGCTCTCCTTCGAACAGAGGAGGCTGAAGGGAGTTTTAATTTATGTGTACAAAATTGTGAGTGGATAGAGTGGATGGGAAGGGCCTATTTACTTAACCAGAGAGACCGGTGACTAGAGGGCATAGATTTAAAGTGATTGGTATAAAGAATAGATGGGAGATAACGAAAAACATTTCACCCAGAGGATTGTAAGGGTCTGGAACTCACTGCCTGAAAGAGTAGTAAGGTCAGAAACCCTCAACTTATTTAAAAGGTGTCTGGATATGTAGCTGAAGTGTGGTAACGTTCAAAGCTAAGGAACAAATGCTGGAGAGTGGGATTAGGCTGGGTGGCTCATTTTTCAGCCAGCACAGACACACTGGGCCACATGGCCTCTTTCTGTGCGTTGAGCTTTCTTTGATTCTATTAGACAGAGGGAGAGACATAAGCAGATTATATTAAGCCCCACATTCCACACATTCTCCAGTTAGTTTTGGAGGACTCCTGTAAAACTTACTGCAGACCCTTAGGCCCCCAGATGAGAACGTCTATCCTTTCCTACTGCATATCATAAGACCATAAGACCATAAGACATAGGAGCGGAAGTAAGGCCATTCGGCCCATCGAGTCCACTCCACCATTCAATCATGGTTGATTTCAACTCCATTTACCCGCTCTCTCCCCATAGCCCTTAATTCCTCGAGAAATCAAGAATTTATCCATTTCTGTCTTGAAGATGCTCAACGTCTCGGCCTCCACAGCCCTCTGTGGCAATGAATTCCACAGACCTACCACTCTCTGGCTGAAGGAATTTCTCCTCATCTCTGTTCTAAAGTGACTCCCTTTTATTCTAAGGCTGTGCCCCCGCGTGCTAGTCTCCCCTGCTAATGGAAACAACTTCCCTACGTCCATCCTATCTAAGCCGTTCATTATCTTGTAAGTTTCTATTAGATCTCCCTTCAACCTCCTAAACTCCAATGAATACATCCCACGATCCTCAGACGTTCATCGTATGTCAGGCCTACCATTCCCGGGATCATCCGTGTGAATCTCCGCTGGACCCGCTCCAGTGCCAGTATGTCCTTCCTGAGGTGTGGGGCCCAAAATTGCTCACAGTACTCCAAATGGGGCCTAACCAGTGCTTTATAAAGCCTCAGAAGTACATCCCTGCTTTTGTATTCCAAGCCTCTTGAGATAAATGACAACATTACATTTACTTTCTTAATTACGGACTCAACCTGCAAGTTTACCTTTAGAGAATCCTGGACTAGGACTCCCAAGTCCCTTTGCACTTTAGCATTATGAATTTTGTCACCGTTTAGAAAATAGTCCATGCCTCTATTCTTTTTTCCAAAGTGCAAGACCTCGCACTTGCCCACGTTGAATTTCATCAGCCACTTCTTGGACCACTCTCCTAAACTGTCTAAATCTTTCTGCAGCCTCCCCACCTCCTCAATACTACCTGCCCCTCCACCTATCTTTGTATCATCGGCAAACTTGGCCAGAATGCCCCCAGTCCCGTCATCTAGATCGTTAATATATAAAGAGAACAGCCTTCTCATTCATCCTGTTATACTCCAAAGATGTGCAGGTTAGGTGGATTGGCTATGCTAAGTTGACCCTTAGGGTCAGGGGGGATTAACAGGGTAAATACATGGGATGATGGGGAAAGGGCCTGGGTGGGATTGTTGTCAGGGCAGGCTTGATGGGCTGAATGGCCTCCTTCTGCATTGTAGGATTCTATGATTCCATAAACTCACTTGTGTTACTTGCAACAAACTCCACCTGTCAAATGGCAGGCTTGAACTGGCCCATGCTAAATAGATTCAGGATAGGCCAGGGCCCCTGGGCAGCAAACCCTTACCACTGGGCCCTTCTGTGCTTGTGGAAAGACACAAGCAATACTGCACATTACCGAAGAGTGTCCCCTCTATAGAGCTAGTGCCAGACTAATCACCTTAAACCCAGAAAATGAGGAGGTTTTTGTTTGGCTGCAGAGATTTGCATTCAAGAAATAAATGAATAAACAAATACATAAATAAATAGTTCCCCAACATCTCAAATTACAAATTCTCATTCTTCTAAAATCCTTTCCTGGCCTCATCCCTCCCTATCTCTGATTTGGAGTTGCCGGCATTGGACTGGGGTGGGCATAGTAAAACGTCTCACAACACCAGGTTAAAGTTCAACAGGTTTACTTGGGATCTTTCACTCACCTGACGAAGGAGCAGCGCTCCGAAAACCCATGATTACAAATAAACCTGTTGGACTTTACCCTGGTGTTTTGAGACTTCCTACTGCTCCCTATCTCTGTAACACTCTCCAGCTTTACAAAACATAAAGTACTCTTCATTTTTCTACTCTGGCTTCCTATGCACCGCTGATACCTTCGCCAGCCATTTACAGGACTGGTGGAAGGAACAGGTCAGCAGATGAGGAGGGAGTTGGGAATGGGGGGATTGGAACTCAATGTAATTTAAGCACGGGAATGAGCATTTTAATGAGGTGTTAGGGTTCTGGGAGCCAAAGAAAATCAGTGAGGACAGTGGTGATAGCATTGTTACTCACAATAAATGGTTGCGGTAGAAGAATCACTTCACACTGGTCTTTAGATTCAAGATGTGGAGATGCCGGCGTTGGACTGGGGTAAACACAGTAAGAAGTTTAACAACACCAGGTTAAAGTCCAACAGGTTTATTTGGTAGCAAAAGCCACACAAGCTTTCGGAGCTCTAAGCCCCTTCTTCAGGTGAGTGGGAATTCTGTTCACAAACAGAGCATATAAAGACACAGACTCAATTTACATGAATAATGGTTGGAATGCGAATACTTACAACTAATCAAGTCTTTAAGAAACAAAACAATGTGAGTGGACAGAGCATCAAGACAGGCTAAAAAGATGTGTATTGTCTCCAGACAAGACAGCCAGTGAAACTCTGCAGGTCCACTGATAGCCAAGTTCCGCACACACGAGGACGGCCTCAACCGAGATATTGGGTTCATGTCACACTATTTGTAACCCCCACAGTTGCGTGGACCTGCAGAGTTTCACTGGCTGTCTTGTCTGGAGACAATACACATCTTTTTAGCCTGTCTTGATGCTCTCTCCACTCACATTGTTTTGTTTCTTAAAGACTTGATTAGTTGTAAGTATTCGCATTCCAACCATTATTCATGTAAATTGAGTCTGTGTCTTTATATGCTCTGTTTGTGAACAGAATTCCCACTCACCTGAAGAAGGGGCTTAGAGCTCCGAAAGCTTGTGTAGCTTTTGCTACCAAATAAACCTGTTGGACTTTAACCTGGTGTTGTTAAACTTCTTACTGTGTTTACTTTAGATTCAAGCCATTTTATTGTAAGCCTCTATTTCAGAGCTGTCGGACTATGAGGAGCTCCAGGCCCAATGTTGCTGCTGTTTCTATTCATACCATAATCAATGTTACAGGTTTTACTGGCAATTCTCTTAACAAGGTGATTGTGACACTCTGATTAGTCGTACATTGACCAATAGGACTTGATGTGGTGTCAAAATGGTGAAATTTATAAATTTATTATTTTTTGGGACTATATATTTAAATTTAGATCTGTTAAAGAGGTCATCTGGCCTGCTCTGCAGCCTGCCTGAGAGTATACCTGGGTGCTTTGGTTGTTAGAAATCAAAAGAAGACTTCAATTGTTTTACTTGAAAATAGTTGCAATGTATTTATTCTTGGAGACAATGGCAGCAGTGTATGAGTTGACAATGGGTAGACTATGAGTCTCCCAAAGTCCCGGAAAAGTGTTGAAGGTATTGGGTTATAAACAGTTGTGAAGTAAACTGTCCATTTACTTCTAAGATGAAAGGGAGTTAGGGTCAAAGATAGCTAATTAGCAAGGTTAATGTGTTTTGCGTTGCCCTGAAGAAGATAAGGAAGAGGACAGAAGAAAATCTTTTTTGAGATCAGGTTACAGGCTTCCTTCCAAAGCACAGGATCTCAGACAGGAGAAAGAAAAATCATTGGAATAAGCTTTATTGATGGTGGTGGATTTAAGGAACTCTTCAAAAACCAACACAGTAACACATCGGAAGGTGAAAGCTGCTGTGAACTGTTTGCTAAAAGGACGAATTCCATGGGGAATATGCTGTGCGATAACTGCAAAAGGAGAGTTTAAACTATAAGTTTTTCCAACAAAATGAAAAGTATTCTATCAATTGTGCTTTGAATCATGTGTTACAGTTAAAGTTTTAAAACATTAAATCATCTTTCAGTAACTGGAAGTTTGAATCACTTTTTTAAAAAGTTATCAGTCTCATACAGATTATAACAGTGTCATTGAGTCATAGACATTTACAGTACGGAAACAGGTCCTTCGGCCCAACTTGTCCATGCCGCCCCTTTTTTTTAACCACTAAGCTAGTCCCAATTGCTCGCGTTTGGCCCACATTGCTCTATATCCACCTTACCCATGTAACTGTCTAAATGCTTTTTAAAAGACAATATTGTACCCGCCTCTACTGCTGCCTCTGACAGCTTGTTCCAGACACTCACCACCCTCTGTGTGAAAAAGTTACCCCTCTGGACACTTTTGTATCTCTCCCTTCTCACCTTAAACCTATGCCCTCTAGTTTTAGACTCCACTACCGTTGGGAAAAGATGTTGCCTATCTACCTCATCTTATCCCCTCATTATTTTATAGACCTCTATAAGATCACCCTAAAGCTTCCTGCGCTCCAGGGGAAAAGGTCCCAATCTATCCAGCCTCTCCTTCGAACTCAAATCGGCCAGTCCCTGTAGCAGCCCAGTAAATCTTTTCTGCACTCTTTCTAGTTTAATAATATGCTTTCTATAATAGAGTGACCAGAACTGTACACAGTATTCCAAGTGTGGCCTTATCAATGTCTTGTACAACCTCAACAAGATGTCCCAACTCCTGTATTCAATGTTCTGACCAATGAAACCAAGTATTCCGAAAGCCTTCTTCACCACCCTGTCCACTTGAAGTACAGTCTCTGGATGCTTGAACAAAGGTCTCAAATTGAGCAAATTCCATCTCTCTGACAACATAATTAAGGGTATTCGGAAAATCAATCATTGGGCACAAGGCCAACTGATCTGTGGTTTCCGAACTCCATCTTATTAAACAGCCCCCTGCTGCCCACCTTTAACTGTTGTTTTGATTTGGACCAAACGAAAAGGACAATTTTGTTTGGTGTAAAATTAATGAAAGATTTGAGGGGGTTGTAATCCATTGATCCAAGCTAATGCTCTGGTGACCGAGGTTCAAATCCCACCATGAATTCAATAACAAAAATAAATCTGGAATTAAAAGTCTAAGGATGGCCATGGAACTATTGACAACTGTCATAAAAACTCATCTGGTTCACTAATGTCCTTTAGGAAAAGAAATCTGCCGTCCTTACCTGATCTGGCCTACATGTGACTCCAAAACCACAGCAATGTCATTGACTCTTGAATGGGCTAGTGAATGAAAGTCAACATAAATTTGTTAAAGAGCAATTCATGTTTGACGAAGTGGATCATGTTCTTTGATGAAATATTGGAGAGGGTTGATGAGGGTGGCACAGGTGATGCTGTGTATAGGAACTTTCATAGGCTGCACGAACACTTATTCCTCTGAGTGTCAGCCATGATTCAGTTAGAAACACTCTTGTTTATGTATCACACAGTTCAAATTCCACACTAGGACTTAAGCACTAAAATCAAGCTGGATAACTGAGAACCCATCTATCTGCTCAGGTAAATTAAAAGACCCAATGATGTTAGTTTGAGGAAGACCAGGAGACAGGCACAGTGGTTAGCACTGCTGCCTCACTTCGCCAGGAACCCGGGTTTGATTCCAGCCTTAGGGTACTGTGTGGAGTTTGCACATTCGCCCCGTGTCTGTGTGGTTTCCTCTAGGTGCTCCGGTTTCCTCCCACAGTCCAAAGATGTGCAGGTTGGGTGGATTGGCCATGCTAAAGTGCCCCTTAGTTTCCCATGATACGTAGATTAGGGAGCTTAGTGGAGTAAATACATGGGGTTATTATATATAGCCTGGGTGGGATGCTCTTTCGGAGAGTCGGTGCAGACTTGATGGGCCGAATGGCCTCCTTTTGCACGGTAGGGATTCTATTCTATAGAATCCTGGTTCCTGGCCAACATACATCCCTCAATCAACATCACAAAACATATTGGAGGGGCGATTCTCCCACCCTGCAACGCAGCGGGCCGGGAGACTCAAGTGGAGGCTGTTAATCAGGCTTCCCATTGGATGCCAGAGCCTCCGCAAGTCTCCGGCCATCGGATTTATGGCACCGTCAGCTCTGTGCCAGAAATCGGCATGGAGGTATGTAATTTATGGAGATGCTCATTATAATATAATTTGCATTGAATTGGCAGGCCCGGGACTGAAGGCTCCAGGCCCGCTCGCATCTTCCCCCTCCCCCCCACCCCGCCAGGAGTGTTTCACTCCAGTAGGGTTTACAACAGCTCCCCACTAGAGGGGAGCTGGCAGCCAGACCCCACAGGAATGAAGGGGGGCCATTGAGGCCCCCCAGAGTGTCGGGGCAAGGGGAGGATGCCCCCTTTGGCATTGCCAGCTTCGCACTGCCAGCCTGGCCCATTGACACTGCCCAAGTGGCAAAGTGGCACTGCCCACTGGGCATCGGGCAGTGCCAAGAGGGTGGGGCCAGAGGGGGGAGTGGCCTAATGGGGGCAGGGCATCTGGGAGGAAGATCAGTGGGGTTGGGGGTCCCCCTGCCACTCTGCACTGGGATCAATGATAGAGGGAGGGAGGCCAACAATTGGGGCTGGAGGGGAAGGGGGTCAGTCTGCCGAGGGGGGTTGGTACTTGGAGGAGGAGGGGTCAGGACTGGGGGTGGTCAGGAGATCGGGAATGCCGGGGGCGGGGGGGTGGATCGAGGCTGGCCCAGAGACGGCCCGGCAGCCAGCGAATGGGACGTGGCGGTGGGGGGTCGCACAGCCGGAGGTGCAGGAGTCGTGGGGCTGGCCTGCCATCAGGAGTCCGGCAGTGCGGGGCTACTCCACATGCACTAATCTCCACGCTGACAGATCGGTGGATTCGCAGTGGTCCGCTCAACACGATGCTGCCAGCCTCTCCAGCGGGAATAGACCCTGCCCACAAAATTGTAATGCGGTTCACGCTAGTGCACTCTGCAGTGCACAGAGTGTGGGAGATTCATTGTGAAAATCCCGCTGAATAAAAACCAGCGATATTTACTCCAGTTTTTATGTGAATTCGACACTTAGAATTTTTTTGGAAGAATCCCACCCATTACCTGGTCATTATCACATTGCTGTTTGTGAAGTTTGCTGTGTGCACCTTGGCTGCTTTCTCTAACAGTGACTTTGAAGTTGTTCCGCTGGTTGTAAAGCTCTTTGAGATGGCCAGTGGTCATGAAAAGAATGTAAATTATATAATTTTTTAAAGGATAATTAAGGATTATATATTTTATTTATGAGCATTTGACGAAGTACCACATAATAGAATTGTGAGCAAAGTTAAATTCCATGTCATTGAAAGAAGAGCGGCACAATGGATACAATATTGAAACTGCCCATTATTCATGTAATTTGAGTCTGTGTCTTTTTAAGCTCTGTTTGTGAACAGAATTCCCACTCACCTGAAGAAGGGGCTAAGAGCTCCGAAAGCTTGTGTGGCTTTTGCTACCAAATAAACCTGTTGGACTTTAACCTGGTGTTGTTAAACTTCTCACAATATTGGCCAAGGAGAAAGAAAGGCACCGCCCCCTCGCTGTCTCCAGGCCCCGCCCCTCTCGCTGTCTCCAGGCCCCGCCCATCCGGGTGTCTCCAGGCCCCGCCCATCCGGGTGTCTCCAGGCCCCGCCCATCCGGGTGTCTCCAGGCCCCGCCTCTCTCGCTGACCCCATGCTCCGCCCCTACCGCCGTCCCTAGGTCCCCGCCCTCTGCAGTTCACGCAGTTGAGGTCAGGAGTCAGAGGTCGGGAAGATGGTGGAAATGGCTGAGGCGCCTGATGTGCGTGTGCTTCGCTGCGGCGGCAGCAAAATGAACTACCGACGGCCCGTCTTCTCCAGCGACAGCAAGTGAGCGCTGCCCCGAGCCGCTCGGTGCCGGCACCTCAGCCCGATCCGAGGCTGCGAGCGGGGATCCCGGCGGGGGAAGCTGTTTGGAGCCACGCGGTGTCTGCCTATACCCGGCTCTGGGCTTCATTCTGATTGCCGGGTTGGGGGGGTGGGACTCTGGGTAACAACTGCAGCTAGCAAGGGCAGGAAGGGCCGAGCGGCCCTCTGTGTCCGAGTCCTGGTGCTGTGATAACTGCTGATAATTAGACATATTTATCTTTGTACTGAGTTGGGAAGCTCCGTGTGATACAAGCGAATGCCCTGATTTTATAATGCAGCCTGTTGTTTATATGTTTTAGTGATATTAATAGAGTCTTGCAGTTTATTACTTTCTATCCAAAATTACAAAATTATCGCATTTGCTACTGTCTTTGTTTCACTTCTATCTAATCAATGGGAGTAGCTTACAACTGATCAAATGGAGTCTCCTGTTTGTTGTGATTGCCAATTCCCTTTATTTTTCCATAAATATTTGCCCACACCATTTTCTAACGCAAATGATTAGTTTGTGATTAAATTATGAATTGGTGTTTTAATAATTGCATCTTTCTAATTTATTTTATTGAAAAGTTGTCAATGTTTTCAGATGAAAATCAAATCCTTATACTAGTGAGAGTTTAATGGTGCTCAACATCACCATTGCTGCATTCTTCCAGCACAAATTGTACTGTCAAAAACTTGCAACGGCCTGCACTGAATTGTACTCGATAACAACAGTTTGCCTATTGATATAGTGGCATTAATGTAGTAAAGTAACCTTAGGCACTTCATCAGAAGCATTATCAAACTAAATTTTCCCACAATGTGCACGAATTTGCAACAGTCAGAAAAGATTTCACCCTGGATTTCAGGAGCTTGAGCAGTAGCTGGAGTCACTGGTGCATAAAGCTGAGAGTTACGTGGATAGTGTTATTATTTGAGGGATGTGGATACTGCAACTTAATAGTGTGCAGAGAAGAGTCAAGTAGTACCAAGCAGTTAGTGCAGGATCTCCTGCATCTTGCTCTCCACTCGGCATTCAATTCTGAATAGTCAGTGCAGCCAGAGGAAAGGCCTGAGGTCTATAAATGGCATAGCTATCCAGGGAAAGGGGGGGGGGGGGGGGGGGGGTGGAGAGGTCAAGAAAGCAATAGTAATAGGTGATTCAATAGTTTTGTAATTGGTCCCTTTGAGAAAGTGACTGCAGTGATGCAAGTGCAGGAGTTCCAAGATTTTGACCTAAACACAGTGAAGTAATGGCTATATAGTTCCAAGTCAGGGTGCTGTGTGACCTGGAGGGGAAATTGCAGGTGTAGGTGTTCCCATGCATCTGCTGCCCTTGTCCTATAGTAAAGGTTGCAGGTTTGGAAAATAGTGATGAAAGAGTTTTGACGCTTTGGTGCACTGCATCTTGTAGATGATGCACGCTGATGCCACTGAGCACTGATGGTGGAGGAAATTAATGTTTCAAGGTGGTCAGTGGGGTGCTGATCAAGTGGGCTGCTTTTTCTTGTGTTGTTGGAGCTGCACTTTCCAGGCAACTGAAGGGTATTCTATCATATTTCTAACTTTTGCGTTGTAGAAGGTGGGCAGGGTTTGGGAAGCCAGGTGATAGTTAGTTACCTGCTGCAGAATTCCCAGCCTCTGAACTGTTCTTGTAGCCACTATTTTATGGCTGGTTCAGTTAGGTTTCTGGTCAGCAGTAACCCCCAGGATGTTGATGGTGTGGCATTCATTGTTGGGAATGCTATTGACTGTCCAAGGAAGATGATTAGATTTTCTCTTGTTGGAGAGGATCATTTCCTGACACTTGTGTGCCATGAATGTTATTGCCACTTAATAGCCCAAGCCTGAATGTTATCTGGGTCTTGTTGCATGCAGGCACAGACTGCTTCAGTATCTGAGGAGTTGCAAATGGCACTGAACATTGTGCAATCATCATTGAACATCACCATTTCTAAGCTTATGTTGGAGGAAAGGTCACTCTTGAAGCAGCTCAAGATGGTTCAGCCAAGGAGACACCAAGGTGTTCCTGAGGAACACCTGCAACAATATCTTGGGGCTCTTGGAGAAATAGACGGACATTTCTGCAGCCATTATCAGCCTAACTCTAGGATGATTGCATATCACCACCCTGGTGTTGGGGTTAAGAATATTACTGAACAGCTGCACAACGTTCTGAGAGAGCAGTCAGCGGTCATAGTGCATATTAGTACCAATGACATAGAAAGAGAGATGAGGTACTGCAGGTAGATTTCAGGAGGCTAAGAAGAAATTAAAAATAGATCCTCAACGATTATTCATGCTGTCACGTGCCTGAGTACCATGATGAAGCAGGAGGATAGTACAGTTAACTATGTGACTCGGTGATGCCAGAGGGAGTGTTTTAGATTCCTAAGGCACTGGGACTGGTTTTGGGGATGTGGTACCTATGCAAGGGAGGTTCTCCCTCAGTGGGGCTTGGACCAGCATTGTGGTGGGTGGGAGGATTTGCTGCTATTGCTGAGGAGAGCTTGGTAGGCGATAGGAACCTGAGCATAAATTCAGATTGAAGAGAAGAATACGGAAACCGAAGGGAGGAAAATGGTATGGAAGGTTGAGGAAACAAAGGCCAGAAAATAGCCAACAAAGGAGCTTTTCATTCATTAGTGGTATATTCTTTGATGCAAGGAGTCTAGTTAGTGCATGCGGTTGATGAGCTGAGGATGTAGATTCTCGAAAGTGTAATATGACTGTTATTGAAATGTTGCTTAAAGGGCAGGAATTCCAATTCAACATTTCTGATAACGGTATTCGGATGGGATAGAAAGAGGGATTTTTTTTTTAATGGTTGTAATATTGATTAAAGAAACAATTACAGATGTGAGGAGCAATGATACACTAGAGCTACCATCAAATCAGGTCATATAGGTTGAACTGAAGAACAAAAAGGAGTAATTGCATTACTGGGAGTGTGCCAAAGGCCCTGAAACAAGCAGAGGGAGATAAGAGCAAATATATAGGCAAATTGTTGAGAAGTACAGAAAAAAGGGTAATAACAGTAGAGGATATAAACTAGCCTAATATTAACTGGGATACATTCAGTATCAAAAATATGGAGGGTACAGAATTTATCAAATGCATTCAGAAGTAACTTGTTAGTCATTAGACAGAGTAGAGCTTGCTTTTTAAGATTTGTTTTTTCCCCTTTAAAGAATAGTACTCAGACATTTAATGTTTTGCAGATATTTGTTTTGTGCTTCGGGAGATCTTGTAAAAGTCTACAGTACAGCCACGCAGGAATGTGTGCATGTCCTGAAAGGTCATAAGAATCTTATCACAGGCATTCAGCTTAATCCCAAAAATCATTTGCAGGTAAGAAAGTTTTTTTGCAATGTTTGTCTACAACACAAAACAAATTGCATAAAGTGAGGGAACTTTGTTAAGTTGCTTCAGCTGTGGAAGACAACCCTGGAGACTTATTTTATATATTGGCCATGATGATGTGACTGCCTGCAAATTAAATACATTCCAACTCTCTATCCTAATTTAGCCAGAGTTCCATAACCACTCCTAAGGCTTGGACACCTTCCCAGCCAAAGATACACAACTATGTTTGAGATGATGTAGAAATTTTATTTTTCCATGGTCAAAAAATACACATATATCAAAAAAACCGAGATGAACATATCGACAGCATTTAAAATTCCATGGTATGTGGGCTCAATTTAATAAGAAAGCAGGGTAAATTAGACAAGATGTGCCTCATCACTTACCAGTTGATTGGGATTGTGATGTAATCGAATAGGTTTATTGGGAATGGATTACCTTCAGCTGATTTGATCTTTTTGAAAATGATTTGTAAAGATCAAAAGGGGATTGCTTTTAAATTGTAGGCCTCCCATAAAGAGTTTTCCTTGAAATATGATCTTGACCTCGCCTCCTGTGTACTATAGGCTTTTAACTAATAGAAGGCACTGATATTTATTTTCCTTCAGAAAAAAGGGAAAAGTCTTCCATGAAACAATCAAACCCTGAAAAATATCAAACCAGCACAACTGTTGGTTCTGTAGTCCTCCTTTCATAGAAGCATGTGCCTTATCTCCCAGTATGGTTCAGAGTCTAAAAAATAGCCATTATTTGGTTCAAACTTACAGCTGCAAAATTTAATAAATGACATCTCATAAACCTACACAGTTTACCTTTTAACTGCAGTGAAAAGTGTTTTAAAATTGCCGCTGATAATCCAGTTATTTGTTCACAGTTGTACTCTACTTCATTGGATGGGACTATTAAACTGTGGGATTTCACCGATGGGATATTAATAAAAGTAAGTGATGCTGTACTCTGAAGCACATATTTTAAAAAATGATTATTTTTTGTGTGTGATAACTTATTTATTTTCTCTAGACTTTTGTTGTGGATTTTAAACTGCTTGCTCTGTACACATCTGCTGCTGATGAAAAGTCCATCTTTGCTATTATTTCAAGAGATAACAAAGAAGCTTCAGGTAACAAAAGCTTTGATATCTGGTTTAAGAAAGGTTATCCTTTGCGAACATTGCTTGTATGTGCAGCTAAACATGGGGGGAAAAGTGATACAGGACTCTGAGAAGCTGATTTATCACAGTAATATAATCAGCTGCATGCTTTAATATTCATTGCTCTGTTCTGTAAAATATTGTGATCATAATACAGTGGTTAAATTCCTAGCTATTTTGTAGTAATATCTTGTAGGAGTTTGGAATGTACAGAAATTTTAATTTTGAGCATCAGTGTGCATGTTATTATAACTTCCTGATTCCCCAGCATTGCACACAGTGATGCGCTGGGGAATCCCTCTAGGAAGTTCTGGCAATTGCCCAGAAGTGCTGACTTCCCTTGGGCACTTGTACTGGGCTGGGAACCATCAGCCAGAAATGATTTAAATCACTAACTTCAGCTGGTTCTGCCAGTTTTATTCTGATAGTTAGATTTTGCTCTGAAAGAGGTAAAAGGAAAAAATCATGCCTAACTCCAAAGTGACAACTTTAAACACCCACACCGGGCCCCTCTCAGGACACCCCGCGCGCGCACGATCCCCCACATCATCCCCTACCAAGCTCCCACTCCCATCTCCCAGACTGAGCAAAATTACCAGATCAGCTGATAATCTTAAATCAGTTGTTGGTGTTCCTATTAGCGCATTCAGGATTGTTCAGCAAGTGCCACTTAATCACAGAATCGCATCTAACAGTAGATGTTTTGTTTGGAGTTTTATAAGCATGTGTTGGTTGAGTATGGTCTGTACTCTGCCTATTACATGCAGCTGAGGAACATATTTATTGATTTGGTCAGCCAATCATTGGGGCATATGGCCTCTATACCTGACATCGCACCAGCACTGAAATTCATATACAACATTGCACATTTGTGTGGCAGGCAGAATGTCTTTTTTGATTGGCAGCAATCTGTTAGTGGAATATGCCACTTGCCCTGCCACTGTGCAGTCGCAGTTGGAAATGGCTTGTACAACTTATTCAAATTTTTAAGATGCTTTGCCTTTCCATGGAACTTTGAGATAGCCCAGGCACTTCTCAGATTCAAAAATTACAGCCTTTGGCCCATTTACGAGTTTGCATGATCCACAAAAATGATGTCTCATTGCAGCCTAGTTTATCAATTCAATTTTAACAATCAGTTCAATTTTAACACCACCAGGTTTGACCCAAATAAATGGTGTAGCCATATGATCCCCTCTAGGTCTGGCACTCGCCAACATTTTCATTGCTTTTCTTGTGAAACATGTTTTTGATGGAAAGAGCCCTAAACCCCTATCCTGTGCATATTTCCAATATATAGGTGCTTGTGACCTTTGAATCCGCTACCACTTACAAGGATTTCCTTGCACACCTTAATACCCTCCATCCTGCGCTCAAATTCACTCATTGAGATGGAGTAGTGTTAATGTGCTCCCTTTCCTCAATCTGCTAGTTGACCATTCGGAATCAATTTGCCAACCAGTCAGCACCCAATTTCTCCTGTCGTTTAAATTGTTGTGATCATTTGAAGTTCTTGGGTTTGTCTTGATGAGCGCAAGACAAAAAACTTCAGCAGCATTCAAGTTCTGTATTACCAAGTGACTGTGTAATTAATTTAGCAGCCAATTTCAACAATAGTAATTGTTTTTTCTGATCAAGTACAATAGATTTTAGATTTTGATGGCAAATTGGCTTTTTCATTTTATTAATCAGTGGAATGTTTTCAAATGCAAATCATGACATGTAAATTTGGATGGTTCCTGACTTGCTCCTGCTTTGCAATCTGTGTTGTTCTCCAGGGAGGTTTCAATTGATATCCATCAATCTGCCCAAATCAACCACTCAAGAAGTTGAAGCAAAAGACTTCATTGTCATTTTGGATGATGTATATCAGTCACCAAAGTCAATTGCTTTTGGCAGAGAGGTACGACTCTTGGATTATCCAGTTTTAAAATAAAAGTAATTTTAAATACATATATAAAAATGCTCTTCCTCAAATTTGTCAAACAAAATAATATGAAACAATTTATGACGAGTCACATTGATTACAGGTTGAAATGAGTTTTCACATTAATGGCTGCATTCTAATTGTTAAACGCTTTCCTATATATTTTTGATTGGAAGTGGAAAGGCAGTGCGAGTATAAATTGTAATAAAATTATTTCATATTGTTTAATAACATGATATGTATAGCTAGAGAGAAGAAAAATTCCGAAGAGTGATTGACTTGAGGCTAAGATATAGTCTGATGAAGTGGTGAAGTGGTTGGGAAATATTCCGTGAAAGTTGTTGTAGGAAATGCCTCTTATGACTGACAGTGTTTCAAAACAAAGATAATTTGGGTATATGTTGAATAACATAAGGTAAAGGATTTAGATTAGAATGAAAAATGCACCTCCTTTATTTGTTACATTTTCTATTATATTTTTATTTTCGATTAACAGTGTGTGTATGTTGCTTCAATCCGAGCTCTTGAACTCCATGTGCTTTTCTTCAAAAAGAAAAAGCGTTACAGGTAACCCTTAGTTGGAATATTATTCTGGGTTTTTTTTCTGCACACTTATTTCATCGTGTTAGACTAGCCCACAAAATCTGTTTGCAAACGAGGAAATAGCAAAATAATCCTGCTTTACTTTATATTTTTTAAGTTTTCGCTTGGGCATGAAAGATGGGAAAGGAGCTAATATGTTCACCTGTGTGACCTGCCATCCAAAGGAAGACTGCATAGCAACAGGCCACAAAGATGGCAAAATCAGGCTCTGGTATGGTATTCTTTCATCTTACTTTTGGAGTTTGTCTTTGATAAGCCACTTGTAACTAATTTTATTTGGTTTCCACCATGGGGAAAGCCTTTCTCTTGTGTACACTAAAATCCAAAAACCTACTTATGACATACTTGGCACACAGAGGAATTCTTCCTTGCCTAACTGCCACGCGCATCATCAAAAACAGATGCAATACAAGTGAATATAAAATGGGTATGTGCTTTGTGATCTTGGTTTTTTCATGTAACTTATACCTAATTTTATAAGGACTTAAGATTTACCCTAGTTAGATGCAATCTGCAAACCAAGGCTTTCGTCCTTCTATAAGTAGTGTTAAATTATATTGGAGTTGAGATACTTGAAAATATCTTTTTCTTCTTCCTGTTCATGGCCTACTTTAATTCGGACAGCACCTTAAATAAAAACTTCAGGCTAAGTTTATAGAATGCCTGTTGGAATTAATTTTAATTCTTTCCCCATTCCATATTATTGATGCAAGTATTTCACATTGTCTCATTATTTTGTAACTACTAGAACGCAGACTACAATCATAGTTTGCTGAGAAAATGCCTTTGTACAAAATTCTGCTTGCCTGTATAAAGTACAGTCAGCAATAAGTGGCAAATGTTTATATAGCAATGAGATGTTCTATTATTTTCAACGAGAATAAGGACTGCTTTGGAGCTAAGATGTACAAGTATTAGAATGTCACTGTCCAAATCTAGGAAATTGTTTCCAGAATCAGCATTTTAAATACTGTTTAACATGACAAATAAGTGGAAGGAAGATACAAGAGTGTTTTTCTTAAGTATGCAGTCTGAACTGAGATCAGATAATTCAGTACAGCTAGAGATCTCAGCTGAGATGTTCTTGTCTGTTTAGTATATGCTACCATAAAGTCAATATTGGTTGTCAGCGAAGCTTCGTGTAGAAAACCGAATTAAAGTAGGAGCTGATATGGAACACTTGGCATAGTTATTCATAAAAATGCTGCTATTTCGTGATACATTTATTAATAAACTATTCATTTTTTGAAGTGTAATGAAAGCTTTCACTTAACGGAGGTGAAAAATAGATTCTAGCTTTTGAAAAGATGAGTTTCTAAATCTCACCTGAGACTATTTTTAAATTCATAGGAGGAACTTTAATCACAAACAGGAGTATGTCTACTCAACAGAGCACTGGCACCACGATGCAGTCAATGATCTGATGTTTTCAGCAGAAGGTAGGAAAAATACATAGTCTTATTTCTAATCTTTCTAATCTATTTCTAATTTCTAAAGTCTAATCAGACTTTATCTGAAATGAAACAGATGGATTTTTTTTCTTTTTACATTATTATAGTTCACAATTTTAAAAACTTTTTAAACTCTAATACAAAGTAAATTGACAGGACATGGAGTTAGTACTTACTACTAACTTACCCCTTCAAACAGAAGCCTTTCATAGTCATTGCACCGCTGAAGGAGACCATTTGACCTATTAAGTCCATGCTGGCTCTTGGTAGAGTAATCCAGGCAGTTCCATTCTCCTACTCTATCCCCATCGCCCAATGAGTTTATTTCTTCCATTGCTACCCAGTTTCCTCTTGAAACCATTGCTTATCACTGCGTGAAATAAAATGTTCTTGCTCACATCTTCCTTGCATCTTTTCCCCAAAACTTCAAATCTGTCTCACTAGTGTTTATGCCAACAGCTAAATGAAGCATCTTTGCAGTGCAGGAGTCCATTTGGTCCATCAAGTCAACACTGTTTCTCTGAAAGAACATTCCACCTAGTCCCACTCCCATGCCTTATCCTTGTAACCTTGTACATTCTTTCATTTCAGATAGCAGTTCTACCTTCACCACCCTCTCTGGAAGTTAGTTTCAGACTCAAAATTTTCCTTGCATCACCTCTCCTTTTGCCCATTATTTTGAATCTCTGCCCTCTAGTTCCTGATGTACTCTTGAAATGGAACAATTTCTCAATATTTACCCTGTCCATAACCCTCAGGGCCTTTAAAAAGCTCCATCAGTTCTCCTCTCAGCCTTCTTTTCTCCCAGGAAAACTGTGTGCCGCTCTATCCTCATAGCTACATTTGTTTATTCCTGGAATCATTCTTGTGAATCTCCCCTGTATTCTCTCCAATGTCTTCAGATCCTTCCTCAGGTAGGGTGCCCAAAACTGGAATCTGTATTCTAGATGAGGCCTAGCTAATGCTGCTGATGGAAGCAGTTTTTGTCTACCTTACCTGAACCTGTTATAATCCTGTACAACTCTATCAAATCTCCAATAACCTCCTTTGCTCCAAGAGAACAACCCTGAAATTCCTTCAACCCTGGAACCATTCTGCATCCTTTAAGTTCTTCCAAAGGTTTGGTGACTAGAACTGGACGTAATGCTCTTGTTGTGGCCCAACCAGAACTTTAGAAAGGTTCAGTGCAACTTCCCTGCTGCTGCATTCTTACCTCTAATAATGAAGCCCAAGATCCCACATGCTTTGCTGACTCCTCTTTCAACATGTCCTGTCACCTTTGGAGATCTATGTACACAAATCCCTAAGCCCCTCTCTATCTGCATACATCTATAGAACTGTGCCATTAAGTACATTTGCCACTTTTCTATCTGTTATGCTATCCTTTCTGTCCTGTTGATTGTTACCACCTGCACTGTCTGTATCATGGGAAAATTTAGAAATTTTTACTCTGTATTCCAATGCTGAAGTCATTTATTACTATATATCTATATCAAAAAAGTAGTGATCCTAGCACTGACCCATGGGGAACACTGATGCATGTCATTTTTCAGTTCAAAAACAACCATTTACCACCGGCACTGATCTTTCTATTCCATAAACCTTCATTTTGTTCATCGGTGTTTTATATGGTACTTTGTCAAATACTTTCTTAAAATCTATATTGACAGACATGCACTGCATTCCCTTTGTTAACCTTCTCTGTTGTTCATCAAAACATTCAACCAGATTAGTCAAATCCAATCTGCCTCTTACGAATGTGTTCTTTCTCCTTTATAAACTCAAAGTTCTTGAAGTACCTGTTGATTTTTTTCCCTGATTTATTGTTTATAAAGCTTACCTACTGCTGATGTTAAATTGGGCAGTCCTTACGTCCTTCCTTGAGCAAAGATGTCACATTTGGCACTTACCCATAACTCTGGAAGATTATAGCAGCCCCATCTGCTATCTGCGGTCCTCTTCCATTGCAACTTTTTTATATTCGTTCATGGGATGTGGGCATTTCTGGCTTGGACAACATTAATTTCCCATCCCTAATTGCTCTTGAAAAGATGGTGGCATGTTACCTTTGTGAACTGCTGTAGTCCATGTGTTGTAGGAACTTTTAGGAAGTTCCAGGATTTTGACCCAGTGACAATGAAGGAACGGTCATGTAGTTCCACATCAAAGTGTGTTGCTTGGAGGGGCACTTGCAGATCAGTGGCATTCCCACGCATCTGCTGCTCTTGTTCTTCTCGGTAGTACAGGTCGTGAGTTTGGAAGGTGCTATCAAAGGATCCTTTGGTGAGTTGCTGGAATACAAGTCATGGGACGATATGACTCATCCACTCTAAGCATAGCCAGTATCTCCAATATCTCCAGCCTCTCTGTTTTTACCTGATCCATTACCTGTACATCTCCACTTACACCAATACCAATAGTCAGCAAATTCTTTCTTAACATTGCCCTGTACCTCTAAGTATATATCACTTTTTTTTTATCCCTAATAGGACCTAACCCACCTCTTTGTGCCCACTCACTATTTACATACCAGTGGATTTTTTGGTTTAGATTAACTGTCATTCTGTTCTCATCTCTCTTTGTCAGTCTTGTTTTCCTTTTCAGTACTGCACGTATTGTATTTGGCCTGGTTATCACTTGAAGAATTCACCTGGCAAGCATTGTACATAGTGCATGGGATTCTCCTTTTACTGTTGACATTATCCCAATCGATATTTGGGTAATGAATGTATCACCATTCTCTAGTAGTTTCACATTTGTGATTTTCCTCACAGATTTGCACTTCTCTCTCTTGCTTTTCTTTCACTGTGGCTCCCTATCTCTCGATTTAAAGTTTAGAGGCATATTGACTACCTCCCAGTAGTTTGTTTACCTATTTGTCTATCAATTCTAACCAAATGGATTTTGTGCATGCCCCCCTTTTTGAACACTGCAAAGGTTTCGCTAATCAATGTTTTTGCCCCAACTCCTTTTCCCCTTCCCTATCTTTACTGAATACTTTGTACCCATGAATATTAAGCATCCTTCTGTCCTCAACCTTTTTAAGTAATGTTTCTATTATTGCCAATAAAATATAATCCCACACAGCTATTTCCACTTGTAACTCACCAAACTTTGTATGTACATTATCGCATTCTAAACTTGCCTTTGTACTCCTTGCAGCTCTTGCTCTTCTCCTATCTAAAATGGTGCTACTTCCTTCTTTAGTATTATCCAACAATCTCATTCCTTTAAATTTCTCATTCCTCTTTGTTGCCTCATTCTGCTGGTGCTCACTCCCTGCCAATTTAGTTCCAACTCTTCAATCATCAGTGATGCATTTATAAACTGAAATGAACTCACTGCTATATTTGAAGCAATGAAGCAAACTCATCTTGTTGGAGTGGGAAAAATTCTACAAAGTTAGTGCTCCTTAACAGGCCATCACGTTCTGTTGAGATAATGGTGTTTTTATTGGCTTGCTTGCCTTGAATTCGATTTTTTTGACAAAAGTGCACAGTTGGGTTGACCTGGTGTTTGGACTTTTTTTTCCTAGTTTGCGGAGGTATGTTTTAGGGTGAGGCAAACTGTTGCATTGCGATTTTACAGTGACAGCTGTTTGTGAAAGGCTGCTGAAAGTAAAATGTTCTTGGCTGATTAGGTTTTCTGTGGCTTTTTATTTAACAGGCACTAATTTGCTGTCTGGTGGAATAGAGACTGTACTGGTTCAGTGGCGATATGGATCCGAAACCAAGAAAGACTTTCTGCCTCGTCTTGGGGCAGCGATTGAACATATTGCAGCCTCACCTGATGGTGCCTTGTATTGTACATCTCACAGTGATAACAGTAAGGGTTGGACTCTTCCTTGTGAGCCATTGTGTTTCAGAAGTAAACTTTGAGAGTTTCACCCTTGTATTACTTATAACATTTTCAAAACTCCCACCCTCTTCATTTTGCCATCCTTTGAAATGATAGAATCAGCATTTGATAGAGTTCTGTTCAGAGGTTGGCCCATCTGACTAACATTGCATTTTACAAGTTAGTTTTATCTGCCACCCCTTCTGCTCCATCTTTCCTGAATGTCATGAACCCAGGAATATTAAATGTCCAATTTGCCCCCTTTTTTGATTCAAGTCAGTGATTGTCAGTACACTTGAAAGTGGCTATTTCTGTCCACGCTCACTAGTATTATTGACCACATTTTGTGCATGTGTTCCAAACCAAACTTAACACTTGTGTTTTCCAGTCCTCTGGGCACCTTGTTTTGCCTCTTTAACATTACATTTTGGTTTCTCTTTCAGAATTAACAATCATCCAAAGCAATCTGCATGTTTCTGGCATAATTCAGGGTTTAGTTCAAGGTATGTATCTGGCTGAGATTTTGTTTGAATGCGACGTTTGTATTGTTTCATTGGCACTAGATTATTGCTTTTCTGTTGTGCTTTTTGTCCTTTTTCAGGTCAAGAGGTTATAACTGGTTTAATGTTTGATCCAAAAAGCAAAGCTCTGGTTCTAAATGGGAAACCAGGACACTTGCAGTTCTATTCGCTCCAGAGTGACAAGCAATTATACAATGTAAGTGTGTGTAATTATTTGTAATTAGTGTAACTCTTTTTATTTTTTGATAAAGACATGTCACATGTTAATTCTATTTCAAAATGATTCTTTAGTGTAGTGCACTTTTGGCCTTTTTAAGCGGCATAAAATGATGATTCAAAACTTAATTTTCAAGTGAAACAATGATTGTGTCAAATTGACCAATAAAAGTCAGTGTTTGGAAGCAAAGACTGGATAATATATTCTGTTGGCATAGAATAGAATCCATACAGTGCAGAAAGAGGCCATTCGACCCATCGAGCCTGCACCAACAACAATTTCACCCAGGCCCTGTCCCAGTAACCTTACATATTTACCTTGCTAAACCCCCTGACACTAGGGGGAAAATTAGCATGGCCAATCAACCTAACCTGCACATCTTTGGACTGCGGGAGGCAACCGGAGCATCCAGAGAAAACCCACACAGGCACGAGGAGAACGTAGGGATTGTAGGTACAGGGCAGTACATGTTAGCCTAAAATAAAATTGCATTTCAAGTCAAATGAAAATTTGTTTTTCCATTAGTGTTTTATGTTTAAAGGTTTGAATACTGCTTGTATGTAATGCTCATCTTTAGTTAGGTTATGCACGGTAATTTAAGATTTACATGACTACTTAGCTTCAGATTGCCCTTGAATAAATTAAGAATATATCCCAGCTGAGGGGTGTTCATTCACTTTTGATCAAGGACTACAAGCTCAAGCGATTACTCATGCAATGCTTTTTGTCACTAGAATTTTGATAAAGCATTGTGGTGAGGTTTGATGTATAGTATTTAGATTGTCTTCTGCCTTTGCATGAGTTTTTTCAAAAATTGGTATAAAGGTATTTTGCAATCTTTCTTTCAAATGCTTTGAACAGTAGATATTCTTTGAACAAGTAAATTACATCTTATAAGAAGTATTCTTTGCAAATATCCATCATACATTTCCTGAGAACATTTGAGAAAGACTGACATTAGCTGCAGTATAAAAACAGTCGGTGCAAAACCCTGACAAAAAGGTTTTCAAGCTGAAATAAACTCTGTTCACTCTCTGTATTACTTTATTATTTTAAATAGCATGGTGGGTGTTGGAAGGAGCTGCCCAACAAGATTTCGGCCTGTATTTTGAGTTGATTGCTGCACCTCCGCCTTCTCTAGTTCCCAAAGATGCCATTTACTCTCCATTTTTTTACTGTTTAATTTTTGTTTCTTTATTTCTGCCCCACTTCTGTTCAGAATTGAGGACTGCCATAACTTCTGTGGTTGTGGCAAGATTTATGCTTGCCAACAGTTTGAGGGATTTTATTTTCCAGGAGTTAACACACACTGCCCGGTCTCTAATGATGCATTTGGGTGAGGTTGGTGTAACTATCAAACTGATATTTAATCTGGACTTTTTAAAATATTCATTTCATAGTCCGAAAGACGTGCTGGTTAGGTGCATTGGCCATGCTAAATTCTCCCTCAGTTTACCTGAATAGGTGTCATTAACTTCATTGTAATGTTAATGTAAGCCTACTTGTGACACAAATAAACTTAAGAATCCCTACAGTGCAGAAGGAGGCCATTTGGCCCATCAAGTCTGCACCGACCCTCCGACAGCATCTTACACAGGACCAACCCCCACCCTAATTCTGTAACACCGCACATTTACCCCACTAATCCCCTAACCTACATATCTTGGGATGCTAAGGGACAATTTTACTTGGCCAATCCACTTAACCTGTACATCTTTGAACTGTGGGAGGAAGCCAGAACACTTTGAGGAAACCCGTGCAAATTCCACACAGGCAGTCATCCAAGGCTGAATCGAACCTGGGTCACTGGTGCTGTGAGGATGTCGTGCTTGCCACTGTGGCACGCTTTATGGGCATTTATTGCATCCCTAATTGCTGTTGAGAAGGTGGTGGTGAACTGCCTTCTTGAACCGCTCCAGTCCCTGAGGTGCAGCTACACCCACAGTGCTGTTAGGAAGGGAGTCCCAAGACTTGGAGCGGATCCTCTAGGTGGTGGTGTTCCCAGGTATCTGCTGCTCTTGTTCTTCTAGATGGTCATGCGTTTGGAAGATGCTGCCCAAGGAGTCTTGGTGAGTTCCTGAAGTGCATCTTGTAGATGGTACACACGGCTGCCACTGTATTGGTGGTGGAGAGATTGAATGTGTGTGGAAGGGGTAGCAGTCAAGCGGGCTGCTTTGTCCTGGATGATGTCAAGCTTCTTGAGTGTTGTTGGAGCTTCACTCATCCAGGCAAGTCAACAGTATTCCATCACACTCCTGACTTGTGCCTTATAGATGGCAGACAGGCTTTCGGGAGCCAGGAGGTGAGTTATTCACCGCGGGATATGGCTAGCCCAGTTCAGTTTCTGGTCAGTGGTAACCCCCCAGAATGATAGTGGGGATTCAGCGATGGTAATGCCATTGAATGTCAAGGGGTGTTGGTTAGATCCCCTCTCGTTGGAAATGGTCATTGTCTGGCACTTGTGTATTATGAATGTTACTTGCCACTTGTCAGCCCAGGCCAGATATTGCTCAGGTCTTGCTGCATGTTCTTAGTATGCATATTTCTTCTAATCTTTTGAAAAGTGAACTAAGTCTGCATGAGATGAAATGTAGCTTGATTTGAATCATTGAAACAGAATTTGCTCGCAAATTCCTAGCGGAGCGGCCAGCAAATTTGTGACCACTCCACCCGGGCCTCCTATAAGTGGGAAGAAATTGCTGCATTTGTGCATTCCTCACCAGTTAAAGTCAGTGCAGGATGTCGAAAGTGGCATTTAACTACTCAATGACTTGTTTAATTATTTAATATTCCTGCAATACCATTCAGCCACTTGTAAACTATAAAGGGATAAATTAAAACAAGTCTCATTGGTGTAGACAGTAAATATTTTTCAGATGTTTTTAAAATTAAAAAAAATGCCCTTTTCTCTATTTCTCTTCTCTCTCATTCTCACTCAATGTTTTTTCTTTATTTCTCTTTCTCAAACTAATTAACTCTTCGGTCTATTTCCTTCTGTCATTCCATATTTTCTTTATCCTTAAGTACCACTGGCTAAGGATAGAGACTGTTGGTCCCATTGTTCACTAAGGGCCAATGTCCCATTGAGCTGTAATTAGCTTTCACTTGGCAGTTTACAAGCACAAAACTATAAGCTTGAATGCTGTGGGAAAATGTCTTGGCCAAAAAAGCTCTGCTCCAGCAAATCTGATGTATTCCACTGTAACGTGAATTTATAAAGCAATAGTTATGATCGCAACTACCTTGTTCAATCAACACAACTTCAAGAGTCCTATTTTCCGTCACGTCAACAAACTTTCCTCTTCTCAAAAGACTTATTTTCTTTGTAGACCAGTTGATTCTTTAAAAATCCTGGATCAAAATGTTTGACTATAGTCCTGATCCTTCCAGGGTTGGCCAGCAGAACTGTCACTCAAACATTCTTGGATGCAGCTTGCCCCCCTCATTCATTTTGCCCAAAAAGGATGAGGCATTCAAATCCTAAAACTAAATTTTTGCTGAAAAGTCTTTTTGCAATCCTCCATTTTCTGGGACCATCTAGCCACGCTGCATCTGGTTTCTAATTCACATTCCAGCGTCAGGCTGACCATAGAAACTGGTAACATTAAAGCAAGTTTCAACTTATACACACATTTTAAAAATAACTTATCTGGACTAATTCCTCAGTAGTGAAAATATCCTGAAATATAACTCTTACCTTTTTGGCTTTTCTTTCTCATTTTATTTCAATGGTTTTTCTTCCCATATCATTTCGTTACTTTTTAATGCTTGATTCACACTGTGTCTCCACCCTACTCTTCTGTTTTCTCTGGTGTTCTTACAGTCTTAATAAGGGCTTTCAGTGGCAGTATGTATGCTGAGAAAACTTTACCTCCATAGAATTATTTCCCTTCATCCTCAGGAAGGATGGCACAGTTATTAGCACTGCTGCCTCATGGTGCCAAGGACCTGGGATCGATTCCGGCCTTGGGTGATTGTCATGTGTGGAGTTTGCATATTCTCCCTGTGTCTGTGTAGGTTTCCTCCGGGTGCACCGGTTACCTCCCACACTCCAAAGATGTGCACATTAGGTGGAGTTACAGGGATAGGGCGGAGGGAAGAGCCTGGGTGGGATGCTCTTTTGCAGACTCAGTGGGCCAAACGGCCTTTTTCTGCACTGTAGGGATTCTAACAAAAAGCAAACAGAAGAATGCTATTAATATGTGATTCATTTCACCATGCAAGCAATAGATGACAAGCTCCTGTGAGGTGGCTTGTAGCCATGACATTGGGACCAAAAATTACCAATGATCTAGCAAATTGCTTGGCTTATTAATCATATAATGATTGCCCTTCTACATATTATTTGTTGGCAAATGAGCAGTTACCTCATGGTCCATGATCCTTAAACATAAATGTCATGCACTAATGCCAGGTGTTACTGGTAGTCTGAAACCATACAAAAACACTATCCACTTGCAACAATGGCATATTTTTTAAAAAAATAATAAATCCTGAAAGTACCTTTAATGCAGTAACCTAGATTTGAGATGATGGCATAACATTTTCTAAACTGCTTTAAATCACTATTTTTAACCTATGCGTGACATGTTTTTGATATGAAAATGCAATTCACAGTTATAATGCAGCTGTTATGTTGAACAAAATAACACGTTGCCATGCAACTCACGTTCCTGATCATTAATTTCTCCAGGATCCAGATCATTCCATTGGCTAAAGATATTTTCAAATATGTCTTTCTAACTTTGCCAATCAATCGCAAGAACCATTTCAACATAGTTTTAATCCAGAATTACTTATTGGTGTATTGATCAAATCTTTGTGTTCCATGAGTTTCCAAGAAGATTAAGTTCTTGAGTAAATTGGTGCATTTCTGAGAGTTCGCCAGTGTTAACATGCAGTGTTTCTAGGCTCTATCTGAATATAAAAACAGTAACGGATTAGTTTAGTAACACTTGAGTACAGCCAAATTTTAATGTTGTTTCTGTTCACAGCTGGACATAGTGCAACAGGAACGTATCCACCAATCGGGACTAAACCAGACTGAAGTGGTCAAGGCAGTCTTTGACTCCCAGGGTACATGGTTAGTAACTGTGGAAGAAAGGAAAGGGGAAGAAACTGATCTTGAGCTGCAGATGAAAGTTTGGGCCTATGATGAGGAAAAGCAGAGGTGAGTTTTCCCCAACACCATGTACAAAAATGAAGGACATTAACCTATTTTTGAATCATATATATAGCCACTAAAATAGGTTTTAGAACGATGGAACTCTTGTATTTTTTAATTGAAATATTTTCATATTTTACCGACAGCAATTGAATGGAAATATCAAGCATGCTTCTTCTGTTGCTGAAGCATATGAATCACTTGTTGCTTTTTGCCTTCCGAAAGAAAGTAGACCTGTGAAATGTTCACGTGCGTTGAAGCTGTTAGTTTTTAGGTTTGTTGTTAGGTACTTATACTGCTTATCGTGTCATTCTATTCATCCTCTTTAGTTGTAATCTGGTTATGTTATGGACTGTTGGGGGCTAAATTAGCTAACCCCAGAAAAGTAGCATGGGAGTCATAGTACATGATTAGCCCTCATCTGCTCATCGCATAGCGGATGGGATGTTAAATTCATGCCAGTTTTGCCTGCACTGCTTGGTGAGTGCATGCTTCAGCTGAAAGCCTGATGTCGCTACTTCAAGGCAGTTTGGATCTCATAACAGGGAGTGCATTGTGGCTGCAAGAAGTATTGGGAGCCCTTTATACACTAATATGGCAGAATGACTGAATATGCAAGGGCAAAAAGTACAGGAGATCTCCAAGAAGGTGTAGAGTTGCACAAGCAACTAAGATATAAGTACATAGTGACTCCTTTAAATAGTTCTGGATGTAGTGCAGACAGAAGTATGCATATACATCTTGGACCCCATTTTTGAATCTCATTTATCACGTAGTATCTAAAAAACTAAAAAACTGTCATGGTCCAATTTAATCCCCATGTTATGATTCTTAATTTATATGCACCAAACTCCAACCCTTAAATATGACGGGAGGATTCTTTTATTTTTGCCACTGCTGTCATTACTTAACTCTTGTGACATAAACCTGTTAGACCAATTGCTGTAGAGGAAAGTCAGAAGCTTTTCCTTAATTCCTGGGAAATCCCTGGAACCATGCATGCTTTTTACATGTGTATTATGTCATCTCTAGTTACACCATTAATGAGATTAAAGCTAGTAATTCTAATTCTGGCCTTTTGTGCATTCCAAATTATAATCACTGCACCATTAGTGGCTGTGGCTTCATCTTCCCAGGCTCCAAGCTCTGAAATTCCCTCCCTGCATCCCTCTACCTCACTTTCTTCCTTTAAGACATTTTTTTAAATGTACTACTTTGACCGAGCTTTTGGTCATCTGACTTCGTACCTCCTTATGTGGCTTGGTGTCATAATTTGCTTTGCAATACTCGTGTGAAGCATCTTGGGATATTTCATTATGTCAAAGGTGCTATATAAATATAAGTTGTTGTGGCACTAACAATCTCAGAATTTCTTTCAGAATGAAGCATTACAATAAATTGTGATGTATCAATCTTGTAATTTGAATTTAATTGATGTTGTTTCTTTCCTTTTGATAGTTTTGTCCTTAACACCACAATAAATGCACCACATGAGAACCATGTTTCAGGCCTTTGCTTCCAGAATTTGACTGGTTCCAGAAGTGGGCCAGCTACTTTCGTATCAGCTGGCTTGGATTGCCAATTTAAAGTCTGGGTTCTTGGAGATGATTCTGATATATACAGTAAGTACTTAGCCATTTAAGCAGTCCTTTGAGACAACTAATGTTCACTTTCTGAACTTTGAGCAATGTACTGTATCAACAATTGAAGGGAATTGAATGTAAATCGTAAAATATACAGAAGCCTATCTTTATTTTGTTATAGTCTCTTTCCTCTTAAGCCATGAAAAATCCTGCGTATAGTTTTTTTCTTGTTTAATAAAATGGTTAGAGTACAGAAGAAAGTCATTTGTCTTGTTGGATCTGTGCTGGCTCACAGCAAGAGCATTCAGTTGCTCCCATGCTCCTGCAAATCCTAGTATGCAGGTACAATTAATTAGGAAAGCTAATAGAATGTTATCATTTAACATGAGGGGAATTGATTGCAAAAGTCCAGAGGTTATGCTTCAGTTGTAAAGGGCATTGGTAAGACCACATCTGGAGTATTGTGTACAGTATTGGTCTCCTTATTTAAGGAAAGATGTAAACAGTTCAGAGAGAGTTTGCTAGACTAATACCAGGAATGGGCCGATTGCCATATGAGGAAAGTTTGGAGAGGTTAAGTTTGTATCCACTAGAGTTTAGAGGAGCAAGAAAAAACATGATTGAAACCTTTAAGATCCTGAGGGCTGTGATTTGAAGGGGATGTTTCCTCTATGGGAGACTCTAGTACTTGGGGGTCACTGTTGAAAAATAAGGGGTCACTCATTTTAGATGGAAATTAGGAGAATTTCTTTCTCTCCAGGTCGAGTGTCTGTGGAACTCTCTCAATAGGCAGTGGGAGAAGAATCTTTGAATAGTTTTAAGGCAGAGCTAGATAGATTCTTGATTAACAGGGTGATGAAAGGTTATCGGGAGTAGGCAGGATTTTGGGGTTAATGTTACAGTCAGATCAGCCATGATATTATTGAATGGCAGAGCAGGCTCAAGGGGTCAAGTGACCTCCTGCTCTTTGTTCATATCCCTGTTGCCCTGCAAGTATTTTTCTCTAGATAATTATCTAACACTTTTTATTGGAAGCCATGATTGAATCTGCCTCCACCACACACTCAGGCCAATTGACTGCCCTTGCCCAATTGAGGCCTGTTAAGTGGCCAGTTATTGGCTACTTAAAGGACCAGTTTTTGAGACTGGTGGGAAGAGGTCAGAGATAGCGGGGAAGCCCAGCAAGTCACTGTGTTGTCTTGTTTTTATAATATAAAGGCATCAATCACTCATAAGGGATTGGGTAAACAGTTGTGGGTTCATTTATTAAGACTAGGCCCATAAGAACAGATACACTTGGACAGAAAGCTTAAAGAAATCAGCAGCAGAGCTGCCTGTATGAGCTATGCTTGCAAGCAAAGCTAAAACTGGATACTTCCTTTCTAGTGATGTCCTATTCCTTAAAAGGCATAGTACAACATCTCCCTTTCTTTTCAAAGATACATTCTGCCCTTCCAAAGAAGTATAACTAGTTACAATACATGTTCATGTTTAGCACCATTACAGAACGAATGAATCTATGGGCTACTAAAGTGTAAAGATAATCTGCTGATACGCCCAGATCTTGTAATGTTAACCTTATCTGGAGGTAGAGGCGGGTACAATTTTATCTTTTAAAAAGCATTTAGATAGTTGCATGGGTACGATGGGTATAGAGGGATATGGGCCAAATGCGGGCAATTGGGATTAGCTTAGGGGTTTTTTTTAAATAAAAGGGCGACATGGACAAGTTGGGGCGAAGGGCCTGTTTCCATGCTGTAAACCTCTGACTCGATGGAGATGTCTTTAATTGTTCAGTGATCTATTGGAGTCATTCTAGGATGTTGTCCCTCGTTACAATTGGAATATAGTCCTCTATGCAGCGGATAGTTGAGTAACTGGAATGGACTTGATTTGCCCTCTGTTACACCTCACTATTTCACCTTTGTCTGTAATCACTTCATAGTACCATGGTTCTGAGCAAATCCTTGTCATCTCGGCTGGTTTCTACATACCTTTATGGGATGCTGAATGTGAACTTGTTATCCCAGCTGTAAACTTGGGAATTCTGTACCCTCATTTCTATCATGCATGTTAGTCAGCTTCTCTCTGTTTTAAATGTTGCTGTCTAGTCTCTGAGATAGTGGAATGGGTAAAATAGGTAAATTGGCACACACTGGTATGCTGAACATGAGCTCTGCTGGTGATGGAATGGTGGCACTTAAGGTACCCCCCTCGCATGTAGCATTGCGATTTGTAGTGTTTGATCTGGCAGGTGTTAAGTGCTGTGTAACTCAAATCACAAAGGGAAACTTGACAAGCCGTCACGACTCTTTGTATTTTATCATGATAAGATGCTTGTCCTAAAATCAGGAGCCCGAATTCCAGTAGCCATTTTGAAGATTTTAAATGCTAAATTAAAACATTTGTTAACGAAAGAAAATTTAAATACACAAGATTTACACAGTTAAAATTAATCTTGTAAAACATTCTCCCTGAAAGATCTCTTACGAGGTTAGACTCTCAAACACCTCTTTTAAACAATAATCCCTAAAAGATATTTGATCTAGAAAGTCCGGTGACAATACCTACAAGGCAAAGCTACTATCACTTCAGTGAGGTACACCATAAAATATCTTGCTGTCTTCCACTCTGCTGTGGAACTTCACTCTTCAGACACCAGATTGCTGCTTGCAGCCTCAAGCCCTTTCTGGTTTCACTGTGGTAACTGATTTAAAACTACTTTCGGAGTAGCGGTGGGAGTAATTGGGAGTAGTTGGGGTGAGTGTAGTCGGGTGTTGGGAGCTTTTCAGGACTGTGGGGATTAGGGGAGTCAAGACGGCAGTGGTGGGAGGGTTAATTGGTGGGAGACATGGCAATGTAGTGAAGGGTGTGGTGTAGGGGTAGGTCAGTACTATGGTTATCCAGGAATTAAAAGCGCTTTTAATTCTTCTAACTTTTCCTGGACAATTATTCATTAGGAGAGTTGAAACTACCCAAAGTCTCAGATTTAAATTGGTTCCCAGTGCAAAGTTCTGCCTGTCAGAAGTGTAAACGTCCCAAGCAATTCCCATGCAGTCCTTGTGTGGCGGTTTCAAGGGGGTTCTAGTACCATATTTTCTTTGTGCCTCCCAGATACAAGCTGCCAAAGATCGGAACTTCTGGGCCTTATATATTCAATATACATTTTGCAAATGCAGGCGATTCAACAGTAGAGGGTGCTGTTGCTTGGGTTCCCATTTGGAGATACAAAATCATATTGTATGTGGTTCCAGCAAATTGGCTCCCAATTCCTCATCGATGAATTCTGTGAAATAACCAAAGCCCTGATGCTTATTTTGGTGCCTTATTTCTTGAACCAAATGAGTTTCCTGGTCCATCCACTATTTAATTAATTGCTTGTGATTCGGTGGGGGTGGGGCAATAATTCACTTTTCATGTTAAAAATCTTGTGTGTATGTATCTTGTAGCCCCACTTCTCTAAAGGGGTATTAATGCTGCTATCAAATTATGCTTCTGTTTCGGAGAGAGCTTCTTGAAACCACTTGAAGTAAAGTGCTTGAAATAAAATTTGAACCGAATTACTGGTGCAAAGGTTCAGATAATTGATCAGAGGAGTGACAAAGTTAAGGCTTTCTGCACTTTGCCCGTTACATGCTGTGTTCTCTATCTTGCAATTAATTTCCAGGAGAGAGTGTAAGCTGGAGCTGTGATTTTGTGGGAACGTATCACCACCTTCAGGCCACAAATTGTAGTTTCTCTGAAGATGGATCTCTACTTGCAGTCAGCTTTGAACAAATCATTACTTTATGGGATGCAGACATTTGGGATCTAAAGTGCACCTTCTGTCACCCACCTGGCAAAATACGGTGAGTCCTCCAAGAGATTTTTGCAATCTGGCTACAGGATTGCTTCCATTGATAAAACTGTTGTCTACTGTATGATATAAATGTGCCATTTGGCTTTCATTTTGAAAGTAATATTTAACCTTTGGGAATGTTGACATTTATCTACACTGTTGAAATGTATTATATCACCAAATTTTCAGCCAATTCTGAAATTGTCAGCTAATGGCAGTATCCCTGTGGTTCTTACTGGATGATGAGCTTTTATTTGACGAAAACCAAATTGACATGGAGATGAAGGGAATCGTTGGTTCAGATAGTTACAGAGAATAAAAACAATGGGTTAGATCATGCTGCAGGCTTCAGGAGCCTGGCGGGGAACAGATGGGGGTCCCAATCCGCACTGCTCATGGCAAAACTAGCAGAACAACCTTCCTGGAAACGGCCTCATAATTGGCAGGCTCTGAGCCCAGTCAGAAAGCTGGTAACTTTTTAGCGCATCAGCAGCCATTGGAAGAGGTTGGGACTGCAAGGATGTTTTATGCAGGCATCTTCCCTGGTCTACACAACAATCAACAAATAACCTGGATTGAAATAGATACGTGAATGAGGCTGGAGTGAAATGGCCTTCCAGTGGGTTAATCGTGGCCAGCGATTGAGGCCATGCATTAATACAGCCCCCTCTTTAGGGCGTAGGGTTGTCAGACTCGAGGGCTAAACTGTCTCCGTTAAGCTGGTGGTCTCCACTCATGGAGGTCCATTACACCTTCGGCAAAATGCCAGCAAGGCCACAAAATTGCTCCCAATTGGAGCCTTGACTGTGTAAATCAGCTGCCTGCGTCTCTGCGATGCACAGCTGATTCAAGTTCTCCAATGATGCAAATGTGTTGAGGAACTATTCCTCAGTCACTCCCCTGCCCATATTTTCCTGACCCCACCAACACCAATCGCTTCCATGGGAAGGGAAAATCCCATGCTATGTTTTGTTGCCACTATCATTGTCATTGGCACAGAAATGTATACCTGATCTGTTGCCCTCAGAATTAATTTTTGGTCCTTGCGAACATGCACGTGCCACAGTTGAACATTTATAGAAATTACTCTGTGGCAGTATTTGTATTTCATACTTTACACAAGTAATTAAGTTGAGTATAAATCCTCCTGTTCTTGAAAGCTTTGGTGATACAGTTTCTAAGCATTTATAACACAATGTTACTTTTGTTACAAACAGTCCGTTTCATAATTGTGGTTTTTCCCCTGACTCTTTGATAATTGTGGCAAATGATGGGTAATTTGATGCAACATTTAATCAAATGTTAACATGATGTTGAAGAATTCACCATTTCACTTCAATCTTTCAGAGATCTTGCCTTTGGAAGACTGAGTTGTTCGAAATACCTCCTTGGTACAACTGAAAATGAATTTTTGTGCTGTTGGAACCTTTTAAGTTGTACCTGTGAGTTATGATTTTTATTCTTTAACAAAATACTATCTGATTTTTATAATTTTGCAGTTTACAGGCATTACACAGTTCTTCAGTTGATTATATGGTTTTTTTTTGCAGTGGAATGGAGTACAGAGTTGAATGTAAAGGTATTGCAAGTTGACCCTCTGTCTGAGAATGTTGCTGTTTTTACTGAATTTTCTAGGATTACAAACTGTAAGTATGATAGTTGTATTTGTCTGCAGTATATTCTGCATTTTATCATTGAAGTAAATTAAACAATTACCATACATTGCCTTTAATGCAGGCAAATTATAATTTTAAAATCTGATTTTTTTCAGTTGATTACTTATCACAAAAATGTTCCAGAAATTATATTCTCTATTTCATTTACAGCTAAAATCTAGTTCTCAATGTGTGGTTTTAAATGCAAACCCTTTAAAAATATTGCAATTCCCAGAGCTGTCCTTTGTGAAATAAATGTGGATGGTACTGCAAATTCTTACGTTTACTTTCTACTCAAATGTCACTTCACTTGTGGTTAATTATTCATCTTCCTTCATGAGCTGTCAGATTAAAAGCACCATCAAACTGGCTTTAGTAGTAGACAACTCATAGATTTTTGATATCGTACCTGGGAGAATGGACTAGAAATATGGCCACACTGATGTATTTTTTCCCCCCCCCCCCGTGTCATTGTCATTCCACTTGGCAGAAACTGGGGAATTCACATTCTGGAATTGATCTGTCACTGACACATGAATCATGGCCACAAAATACTGTGGGTGGGGTGATTGGATGGAAGGAGCAGAATGCATAAATCTGTCAGTTTCTGATTCTATACAATGCATTGCTATTGCCTTTCAATTGAAGATTTTCTTTCTAGAATGCCACAGTGAAAGATGTTTGCACAAAATCTCATTTTCACCGTATTCGCTGTTTGTGCACGATGCACTTTTCTCCAATTTGTTCAGAGTAACATTTGTTACTCTGCTACCAAATACAAATCTTAAAAGTCTCATCAGCTAAACACTACCTTATTAACTGCTGGGCTGTCTATGCATGCTATTCTAAATTTTGTGTAAGACTAGAATTAGCAAATGCTGCTTAGAATAATAGTGCACAAGTTCTGATGAGAGTTACTTGAAGTAATTTCTTCAGTCCTCATAATTCCAGTATTCTTATAAAGTAGTCTGTGAGACTGAGTTTACTTTTTGTAAAATCAAAATTGTTCATTACATCCATAATTAAAATTGCTTTCATTTAGAAGTGTCTATTTAAAACCTTTTGTTGTTGGGATTACTTGAAATTTTAAGCACTCTACACCATATTAAATATATTCGGGTAAAAGTTCTACTTCTGTGCTCTCCATTTTCTAATGGTTTTCCAACCATTCTATGGAAGATACAAGCACAAAAGTGGAATTTATCCCCTTTTTTAATAAGTTAGTCACTTTTCATATTCCAAAATAAAAGCAAAACACTGCAGTTGCTGAAAAACTGAAATAAAAACAAAGTGTTGGAAAAACTCAGCAGGGCTGGTGGGAGAAAGAGTTAACATTTCAAGTCAAATATGTATTCTGAAAAAGAGTCATAATCAACTCAAACATTAACTCCGTTTTTCTCTCCACAGTTGCTGCCAGACCTGCTGAGTTTTTCCAGCACCTCTGATGTTTCATAACTGTTCCTTAGCTTTTCAGAATTTAATGTCCTCAAGTGTTTCTCTTTTTATTTGCCGCAGTCTTTGTTTTTAAGCCGAATGAGCCACGGCCCTTGTACATGCAGGCAAATGTGTGTTACGATCAAGTCCAGCGGGCGCTCTTTGTCCCCAGAGAGGTTCTTGAGGACTATAATTCTGAGAGTAACCAGTGGCTAGTCAGATCCCAACTCTACTTCCTTTCTGCTTCACAGGTAAACCAAATGTAATCAGTGAAGTTGAAAACTAGATGTTTACTGCTAACTTAAGTATTTAATTTAAAGTTGATGAGCATTTCTTTCCCCCCTCAGAACTTAATGACGTTCGGTACAGTAGAAGAAAGGTTGACACCATCCAGCAAGCAGGTACTGTATATGTGGCTAGTACAAAGATTAAGTGACCAGAGGAAATAATGTTTTCCTTTGTATTCATATTACATTATATGAAAGAAGTTTATTGTTGAACTTATGCAAGTGGAAAGCATTTTGAATTCAGATTATTATGCCCTACACTGGAATTCTATCTAAATTGTGAAATTGTAATACAATCATTAATTCACTTTTTAGTATTATATATTCTATTCACTACCGGGAGTTTTTGTGACCTAATTAAAAGGGTAATGTGTACCCAGTTGCAAACATGAGGTTGAGTTTTAGGATAACTTGTATTTGATTAGAAATGTAGCAGCATCTTGTGGTAAGAGTTTTGCGAGCTTTTTGTCTTGTATGTGTGATTTGCTCATTTGTACAGTTGGTAATTTTGGGAAATCCATGTTCACCGGCAACTTTATAACAACGTTCAATTTTCCTCCAGCTGATCATTGATGAAAACATTCCCAAGACTCCTTTCCATGTGTTGCTAGGGAAACATAGGGAACAACAAAGAAATTTTGGGTCAGAAACGGAACAAACTGCACTGCCTGAAGGATCTGCTACAATTAGCCAAGTGAGTACCTGCATAATGAGCAATTGAGAATACCAAGTCCTCACCACTATAGCTTTCTTAAAACCACTATTTACTTTTCTCTAGATGCTTCATACACCAGCTCATGTTCTGCCAAATGCATCATTTCTCTGTTTAATGTTTGTGAATTCATTGCTGATACCCAAAGTGGGCATAAGGTAAGATGAATTTATTGGTTGCTTTGGAATATATGACTTCACTTGAATGCATTGCAATTAAGATCTTACCAAGGCAGGCATGCATCCTTTGAGATTACACCCATTTTCTTTGTATTTATGTAGAATTCTAAATTTTTCAGGCTCCATGTATAGCTCTTCAGCCAGCTTGTTTAGCATTATATTTAGATTTTTCTTCTTGGCCTCTAAATCCTGTATTCTGCATTAAACATTTTATCCCAAGCAGTCCTAGTGAGCTAAAATGGACCCTGTACTTGCCAACTGTTGCACTAGCTGAAAACCCTTGGGGGCAGGGAAAGGAACTGGAGTCTGAGCAGAAGCAGGAAGGAAGGAAACGAGAAGGAGCAGAGGGAAATAAAGCAAATAAGACGTGCTGAGTTTGGCTGCTGATTGACAATACCAAGTAAAAACTAAAATCAAAGTATGCCAAAGAACAAATAACACGAATAATTGATTAAGTAGGTCAAAAAATGGGAAGCTTGCTTAATTTTTATTCATTGCATAATTATGAGATGTAAAAAGGGACTTAAGGCATGGTGCTTTTGTTGTCATAACAATATAATGAAACAAATAAAGAAGCTTTTGGAAACCTAGAATACAAACCAGGAACATTAATGTAAAATTTTACAGTACGTTGGATTATGTTGAATTCAGGTCACTATTCCTAAGTGAGAACTCTAATTAACTACCACTTGTGCAGTTTTAAGTCCAGCTACAGCTCTTTAGATCACTCAGTTTTAACAACTGTAATAATTACATTAGCACTTATAATTACCTGATTGAACTAATTCCAGACACTGATCTCATCTATGACTTGCATCTTAAAGATTAAAGTATCTTAGGATTTGATGTTTTAAAAAATCACGAGAGTGTGTCGTGGCAGTGATATTATTTGCAATAAAGGTCAATCCAGATTATTGCCACAAAGTGCACCAAGAAAGTAAGATAAGAGGATATAGTGGGAAGTAAATTGAAACAGATACAATGAAGAAATCTTTACTCAGAGCGAAAAATGTTTGAAATACTCAGCCAAATGAAATTGAAGTAGTATGCTCAAAACTTGTCCCCACATAATTCAGTTGAAGGAGTAAGATCCACTATCTGACTCTGTATTTTTGATATGGCGATGCATTTTTGTGATCTTAACATTAGCTCAAACGAAGACGATGACGAGGTGGAAATGGAGAGTGAGAAAGAGGAGGATGAATCTGACGTGGAGATGGATCCCACTGAAAATGATCAAGAAACGAAGAAAGCTTATTCATCAGAGGAACTGTTACCTAAACTGACCAAATCTGAAGAAAAAGAACTGAAAAAACTTCGGAAGATTGATTACAGCTGGCTAACTGCAGTATAGACTGGAGAGATTGATTACATCTGGGATCTTTTGGAAAATAACAAAATAAAACGTTAAATATTTTTAGAACAAACATTTACTCATGGTATCTATATAAAGTTTTTTTTTAAATAGGTTGTTTCTATTCCTTATCTTCATGGTTAAAAAGACAAACCAGTACTAATAGAAAATCAAGAGGGAGAAGGAAAGCACTGAAAACAATCATTACTACTTGAGGAAAAAGTACTGAGAACACTAAAGGGACTAAAGGCTTTCAAGTTCTTGGGCCTGTATTAATGATTTTGAAAGAAGTAGCTGCAGAGATGATGAAGGCATTGGTTGTAATCTTCCTAAATTCCCCAGATTCGGGAAAGGATCCAGCAGTTGGGAAACTGAAAAATGTAATGTCAAGAAAGGAGGGAGACAAATTAGGAAACTATAAGCCACTTAACCTATCATCTGTCATTGGAAAACCCTTGGACTCATCGTTAAGGAAGTAGTAGCAGGATATTTAGATAATACAATGGCTCTATGAAAGAAAATCTTGTTTGACAAATTTATTAGAGTTTGAGGCTGAGGATGGAAAATTGGGAACCAATAGATGTTGTATATTTGGATTTCCAAAAGGCATTCAATAAGGTGTCACATAACAGATTAATGCACAGTCATGGTGTTGGGGGTAATGTATTACCATGGATAGAGGATCAGCTAACGTACAGAATTGGGATGTGTCGAATCCTACAGTGCAGAAGGCGGCCATTCGGCCCATCGAGTCTGCACCAACCACAATCCCACCTAGGTTCTATCCCCATAAACCCCATGCATTTACCCTAGCTAGACCCCCTGACACTAAAGGGCAATTTAGCATGGCCAATCCACCTAACCCACAAATCTTTAGACCTGTGGGAGGAAACCTAGGCAGGCATGGAAGAATGTAGAAACTCCATACAGATAGTGACCCAAGTCAGGAATTGAACCCTGGTGCTGTGAAGCAGCAGTGCTAGCCACTGTGTCGAGAGTAATTTTCAGGTTGGCATTTGGAGGCCAAAAGGATCTGTGCTGGGGCCTCAACTTTACAGCTATTGTAATAACTTCACTGGTTGCAAAAGGAGGGCATTCAGCTGATGTCTGTGCTGTCTCTCCAAAGGGTTACTTCACCTACTGCCACTCACCACCACCTCCCCTTTACCCTGCACATTCTTCCTTTTCAAATAGTCCACTTTCCTCTTGAGTGCCTCGATTGGACCTGCTTTAATTACACTCAGTTGATGCATTCCAGAACCTAAACCATGAAAAGTGTGACTTGGAAGGAACAGTTTATTGTCGTAAAATTTTCTGACATCTCAAAGGTAGGAAAGCAAGGAGGAAGCAGAGACTGCAAAGGGATATAGATTAACTGCAAAAATATTTGTCACGTTTAATATAATACAGGGAAATTAGGTTGTCCTGTTTGGTGCAGAATAGGAAAGCAGAAAATTATTTAAATGGCGAGAGAATGTGAAATGCTGCAGTACAGAGGGATCTGGGTGTTCTCATTATATATTTCCCAAATGTTAACATGAAGAAACAACAAGCAACTATGAAGCCAATAGAATTATGGACCTTTATTTGAAAAGGAATGGGGTGTAAAAGTAAGGCATTTTTGCTACAACTGTACAGGCATTGGTGAAAAGAATAGTCCACAGTTTTGCTCTCATTATTTCAGGAGGAATATTTGGAACCAGTTGGGAAAAGGTTCACGAGATTGATCCCACTGGTGAAGGGGGTTGTCTTATAAGAAAATGTTGAGCAGGTTTGGCCCATACTCAGAAGTGAGAAGAATGAGAGATGATCTTTTGAAATGTAAAAGATTTTGAGCAGGCTTGGCAAAATAAATCCTATGGGGATGTTTCCCCTCATGGGGGAAATCAAAAACTAGGGGGCACAGTTTCAAATTAAGAGGTCTCCCATTTAAGCTGAAGATGAGGAATTTTCTCTCTCGAGGGGAGTTAATATAAGGAATTTTGTACTTGGGGAGCAGTGGAGTCTGGATGATTGAATATATTTACAATTGAGTTGGACAGATTTTTGGCCTGTGAGAGAGTTATAGGTTATGGTGGCAGGCAGAAAGATCAGTCATGATCTTATTGAATGGGGAGCAAACTTGAGACCAAATTACCACTACTATTTATGCACTGAATTGAAATATGCATATGAATGGAGGTAAGTGCAGTGCAATCAATTTTACATAATTAGGTCACCACAGAATTGGAAATATCATTGAGTCAAGTCGATAAGCATTTGCAGAAAGTTTAATCAACTGATTGTTGAAAAAGTTCCTTCAGCCAGGAACAAGAGTGAGCCATTTTGTACCTTGAGCCTGTCTATCATTCAATGAGATCTCGGCTGATTTGTGACCTAATTCCATACACACACCTTGGACCCCATTAGCTCACATATCTATCAGTCTCAGGTTTTAAATGAACAATTAACCTTGGGTCAGCTGCCTTTTGTGGAATTGAGATCCAAACTTCCACTATTTGCACTCTAAATCATTTACCCTTTCTCCATATCCTAGATTCCACAACCAGGAGAAATTGTTTTTCTTGATCTACTTCATCAGTACCTCCTGAATATCTTAAAGTCTTCGATCAAATCACTCTTTAGTTGTTTTTAATGTCAGGGAATACAAACTCTAAAGTGTAATCTTTTCTTGTAATTTAACCTTTGGAGTCCAGGCATTATTCTGATCGACCTTTACTGCACTTCTGGATCAATATCATTTTCCTACCCCTGCACCAGAACTGACAGGTAATCAGGTGCCGTCCATCTAAGGCTTCCTTTAGCTTTATTTTAATTCGTGGGATCCGAATATCGCTCGCAAGGATTTGTTGCCCTTGAGACCCTGGTGGTCGGGCTGTACCATTGCAGCCTGTACAATGAAGGTACTCGCACTGATTATTTTTTTTAAATTTTATTCCTTTCTTAAAGTTACAAAGTCAATGCAGAGAATGAGTAGGGCAAGCCCTTAATCCGTCTCCTTGCTTGTTCCAATGCCCAATTCAAATTGAATCCAATTCCTGGTCCTCGCGAGAGACATACAAGATCCAAGTTGACAAAATGCATTGCACCTGATCTTGGGCTTGTTCTGACGTTTGCACTTACCCCATCACTTCTCGGCATTTTGGCTAAGTTCCAGCGGCAATGAAGGGACAGCAAAAAAATTTCCAAGCCAGGGTGGTGTGCAACTTGGAGAGGAACAGCAATTCACAAAGGGAGGTTATTGTTCCCTGGGGAGGGACTGTCTAAAAGACACTGGCACTCTGAGAGCTGAAGGTAATTCATCCTTTGCCCATAGACTTTCTGTGCAGGATTGTGTTTTCTGACTATGACTGCTTGCTGTTGTTGCCTATCGTGTCCTGGCCCTTGCGCAACTGCAAATCCCTCACCCATCTGGACTGCAGAACTCACCTTTTCCTGAACAATTGTCCTCCTCTGTCTCCTTTCTTCCTCACTGGAGGATTCTCCTCCAGAGTGCACAATCTCCATGGGGACAGTGGTCTCTGGTTATTCTGCTGGAGTTCTCATCCTCCAGGGTAGCCCTGTCTCCAGACCCCTTTCCTCTCAGTCTCCTTAATTGTAATGTCAACCTATAAAAGCTGAAGAAATAAAGTCTACTAATAGCCAAACACTGCACTTTCAGCAGCAAACTCTACTGCTACATGCAACCATGGTTCCATTTGCAGGTCATGCTGGTCCTGCCTCCTCGTACCTGATATAAGTCACTGCCAATGTTTTTCCCATATGGCTACCAAAAGATTGAGTGGGCAAAGTAAGATTACAGTCAGTTGCCTCTTTAATGATCTCAATAGCCTGCTGATTGATCATCTTCAAAATGACAGTCAGGCTTTCAATTTTGGCACCCACTTGCCTTCCTCTTATAGGAAACTGGTGGCATGAGGCCAGATTGTCAACCTGATGTCATCTCGTGTTTTATGTAAGTGTGGGGCTGATATGTGACCATAAAATCCAATCCAATATCAGAAGTCATTCAGAACTATCTATCTGGAACAGAATGATGTGTCTTCAAATTGTATTTAATATGTGACAAAAATGATGAAAAGCCATCCTAAGTTTTAACAAGTAGTGAATGAAATTTCTGTCATTGCAGGGCCATGAACCATCTTCATTCCACAGGATTAAGGCTGTAGTTCTCTTTGTGATTGAATGTTTCCAACCAAATGATCTGACTTTTGATGATGATAGAGTTGTGAGAGCAATGCACGTAACACAAAGCAATTACCAAAGTGACCTCAGCATTCAATGCACTCAGTATCTATGACACATGTAACATTGTCAATGTTTCACTGCTGTTGACCTGCTGTGTTGCCCCTCACCTCTGCCCCTGTCCTATTCCCTTGTCTCTCTCTCCTCTGTTCAGACATGCGACCATGAAAAGCTTGGGTCAGGGCGACCATGAAAGTTTGGGCAGGTGGCTAAGAAAAACTTGTGTTTGGGCTTCAGAGTAGCAATGCTGGTGGGAACTGAGCTGAAATCCTTTTAACTCGAGAATTCCAGTTGAGTCCGCCATAGCCTGGTGTTTCCACTGACGCCAGCAAACAGACCTCACAGAAGCCTGTGAAAAAAGGGATGGGAAATCTAGTGCCTAGAGCATCGTCAATTGATAACCTGGGCCTGATGAAATGTATCCTAGGATTCTTTGGGAGGCGAGGGATGAGATTGCAGAGCCTTTGGCTTTGATCTTTGGGTCCTCACTGTCCACGGGGATGGTGCCAGAGGACTGGAGAGTGGCGAATGTTGTTCCTCTGTTTAAGAAAGGGAATAGAAATGACCCTGGTAATTATAGACCGGTTAGTCTGACTTCGGTGGTTGGTAAATTGATGGAAAAGGTCCTTAGGGATGGGATTTACGACCATTTAGAAAGATGCGGATTAATCCGGGATAGTCAGCACGGATTTGTGAAGGGCAAATCGTGCCTCACAAATTTGATAGAATTTTTTGAGGAGGTAACTAGGTGTGTTGATGAAGGTAGGGCGGTTGATGTCATATACATGGATTTTAGTAAGGCGTTTGATAAGGTCCCCCATGGTCGGCTTATGATGAAAGTAAGGAGGTGTGGGATAGAGGGAAAGTTGGCCGATTGGATAGGTAACTGGCTGTCTGATCGAAGACAGAGGGTGGTGGTGGATGGAAAATTTTCGGACTGGAGGCAGGTTGCTAGCGGAGTGCCGCAGGGATCGGTGCTTGGTCCTCTGCTCTTTGTGATTTTTATTAATGACTTAGAGGAGGGGGCTGAAGGGTGGATCAGTAAATTTGCTGATGACACCAAGATTGGTGGAGTAGTGGATGAGGTGGAGGGCTGTTGTAGGCTGCAAAGAGACATAGATAGGATGCAAAGCTGGGCTGAAAAATGGCAAATGGAGTTTAACCCTGATAAATGTGAGGTGATTCATTTTGGTAGGACAAATTTAAATGTGGATTACAGGGTCAAAGGTAGGGTTCTGAAGACTGTGGAGGAACAGAGAGATCTTGGGGTCCATATCCACAGATCTCTAAAGGTTGCCACTCAAGTGGATAGAGCTGTGAAGAAGGCATATAGTGTGTTAGCTTTTATTAACAGGGGGTTGGAGTTTAAGAGCCGTGGGGTTATGCTGCAACTGTACAGGACCTTGGTGAGACCGCATTTGGAATATTGCGTGCAGTTCTGGTCACCTCACTATAAGAAGGATGTGGAAGCGCTGGAAAGAGTGCAGAGGAGATTTACCAGGATGCTGCCTGGTTTGGAGTGTCGGTCTTATGAGGAAAGGTTGAGGGAGCTGGGGCTGTTCTCTCTGGAGCAGAGGAGATTGAGGGGAGACTTAATAGAGGTTTATAAAATGATGAAGGGGATAGATCGAGTGAACGTTCAAAGACTATTTCCTCGGGTGGATGGAGCTATTACAAGGGGGCATAACTATAGGGTTCATGGTGGGAGATATAGGAAGGATATCAGAGGTAGGTTCTTCACGCAGAGAGTGGTTGGGGTGTGGAATGGACTGCCTGCAGTGATAGTGGAGTCAGACACTTTAGGAACATTTAAGCGGTTATTGGATAGGCACATGGAGCACACCAGGATGGTAGGGAGTGGGATAGCTTGATCTTGGTTTCAGATGAAGGTCGGCACAACATCGTGGGCCGAAGGGCCTGTTCTGTGCTGTACTGTTCTATGTTCTATGTTTGGCCAATCACTGCTGTGGGTCTGGCAATTCATTTTCTAAAGCAACCGCATGGTCTTGGCAATGGGTGGGATCAGGCAGGAGAAGAAACCCATGCTGGATTCTGAGGAATGTCACCAAGTCACTTTCGTTCAAGTCAAGTTGAGTCACAAGTTTTTTTAAAAATACCTCGAATCAGACTCAAGTCAGCACTCTCCCTCCACAAAATTGTCAGACTTGCTGAGTATTTCCAGCATTTTCTGTTTTTAGTTCAGTTTTCCAGCATCCATGGTACTTTGGACTTGTTAACAAAGATGATTGTTGGATACACATCACTTTTACATAAGGATGTAAAGTATAGAGAAAAGGAGACTAAATGCTGAGTTTACTGCTGGCGCCAGAAAATCAATGCCTGTTTTCTCCCATTTTACTGAGTTCCATTGTCAGTTTAACCGCAATAAGATCACCAGTCACTACAATTCATTCATAAGTGAACTGAGCTGCTATATTTTATGCCGCTCTTTGAGAAATTAACCTTTTTAAGTAAGATTTAAGCAAACTGCCTATTGTTTTCCTGGGACAGTGTGTGTTCTGTTGATTTTGATGCTTTAGTTGACCCTATTTAGAAAATGCAAGCCTTCCAACTTTGTCCCATACTGCTTTAAAGGCACGAGTTTCACCTCATTGCATTACAAAACATCACAAGTGCAACTGACCATTTTCTGTTCCTTAATTAGACTTCCGTTACTCAAAGCATTTAGGTTTCGAAATCTTTAAGCATGGCATATACATTGTTTCAAATATCAGAATGGGCTTTAAAACACTAAAAAAGTTATTACAATGACAAACAGACAAAAAGACAGTTGGATACACAGGATAGGTATCAAAAGTTCTCAAATAAGAGCGGTTAGAGGTGTATGCAAAAATGCAGTCCTGGTCAGAATGAAGTCTGAGGGAAGTGGAAAAGAGGAAGATTTAAAAGAGATCCATTTTAAAATGACACCAGCTCTCCATAACCCTCCTACACTCCCTTGACCTTGAGATGATCTATTATGGTATCACCTAATTTGTGTAGCTATACAGGCTCCAGTTATTCAGTCGAGTTTAGCTTCCTCCTCCAGACTGAACCACATATCGAATCCTTCTGGTCCTTGCCGGACCTTTTATCCACATTTTTTATTACATTGAGCAATTTCTTCAGTGCTTTTTATCTGGATCACCTTCCTAAGCATCCAATAGCATGTGTCCTCATTTGTGCATCTAATATCATTATAGTTTCACTGTTTTCCTCCACCCAATACACCTTGCATTGACTCAAGTCTTCCCTCACCCAAGTCAAATCCAGTCAAATTCCTGCACGCATCCACTCTCTTGTTGGGGTTAGGCAGTGATTTAATGATAATGTTACTAGATTGGAATCCAGAAGCCCAGACTAATGCTCGGGAGATGCAGATTCAAATCCCATCAAGACAGCTGCTGCAATTTAAATACAATTAATAAAAATCTGCTCTGTTTTTGGAACTGCTATATCCCTTCCCCTCAACATCCTTGCTTTGTTACCTCTCTCCGCACTTCAGAAATTCTAACCAGCTCATCAATCATTCCCTATTTCCCTGCCCTCAGTCTACATTCCCTGTACTGTCAAGTGCGCACACATCTCTCCGTACACCCATTTTGTAACAAGTTGCTTTGAACCACTCAGTCCATCTTCGGGGGGTCTTCCATCAACAAACCAATATGTCTGTTGCCCATCACGAGTGTTAACTCACATGCATTATGTTATGAGAAATATATAACCACGCAGTGTCGTTGAAGAACAGTTCCAATTTTGAAAAAGAAAATCCTAGCTTACAGCACTAGCACTACATAGCAACTCGGTCAAAGCTGGCACTGCTGAAATAAAGACATTGGACTAAATGAGCTCAGCTTTATTTATAGCAACACCAAAAAATAAAGAGTAATCTCAGTGTAGTGCACACAACTGCACTCTTGAAGGGTTTTTAAAAAAATGAAGGCCAGCCAACTTTTTGCTGGGCCTGTTGAAGAGACATCCGTAGCTCTGAACGATTTCTGTTTGATGTGGATTGCCCCATTTCCAACAGCAAGCAATTTAAATCTGGTGTCAAGTGCAAGGGGACTCCAGGTGTCAGCACCAGTGATTTCAGGGGACAAGGTAAATTACCGATCACATTGTATTCTCATAAAGAGCAAACCTGGATGTTAAGAGTGCTGAGTATCCTTTACCACTAATTTAAGATTAGAGATATTAAAATAAATTATGATTGGGTGAAGCAATAAGCTAAAATACCAAACATCATAATGAAGAGATTTGGCTTTCTGTAAATATAAAATCAGGGCCAATGAGGGCACCATTACACATCATTTAGCAAGTTATTTTTCAAAAGTTTTTACAGTAAGAGCAGTGGTGTTAAAATGGAGGTTTTCATCAATTCATTAGTTGCTCAGGGATCACATTCCAGGGGACCTTAACAGACCTCTTTAGATCCCCAGCATCACAGATGCCAGACTATAGCCAATTCGATTCAATCCACATGATATCAAGAAACAGTTGATGGCACTGGATACTGCCAAGGCGATGGGCCCAGACAACATTCTGGCAATAGCACTGAAGACTTGTGCTACGGAACTTGCCATGCCCCAGCCAAGTTCTTCCAGTACAGCTACAATGCTGGCATCTACTTGGCAATGTGGAAAATTGCCCAGATATGTCCTGTACTTAAAAGGCAGGTCAAATCCAATATGGCCAATTATCACCCTGTAGATTTATTTTTGATCGGTAAGCTATCAAGTGGCACTTGCCTAGCAATAACTTGCTCTGTGATGCTCAATTTAGTTTCAGCCAGGCTTGCTCAGCTCCTGACCTAATTACAGCCATGGACCAAAAGAGTTGAATCGAGATGAGAGTGCCTGCCATTGACATCAAGACAGCATTTGACCAAGTGTGGCATCAAAACACTCGCAAAACTGGAGTAAATGGAAATCGGGGAAAACTCTCTGCTGGTTGAAGTCATACCCAGCACAAAGAGATATGGTTGTGACTGTTGGAAGTCAATCACCTCAGTTCCAGGACAATCCTGCAGGAATTTCTAGGCCCAGCCTTCATCAGCTACTTCATCAATATCCTTCCTTCCATCATAAGGTCAAAAGTGGGGGTGTTTGCTGATGATCTCACAATATTCAGCACCATTTGTAATTCCTCAGATACAGAAGCAGTCCATGTTCAAATGTAGCAAGACCTGGACAATATCCAGGCTTGGGCTGATAAGTAGCAAATAACATTTGCACCATACAAGTGCCAGGGAATAGCCATTCCCAACAAGAGAGCACATAACTGGTAAGTGGCATGCTTTCAAAAGTGTGTTAACCAGGATTCAGGGTAAACCCATTCCTCTTAGAGTGAAGGGCAAGGCTGGCAGAAGTCGGGAATCCTGGATGACTCGGGATATTGAGGCCCTAGTCAAGAAGAAGAAAGAGGCACATGACATGCATAGGCAGCTGGGATCAAGTGAATCTCTTGAAGAGTATAGGGGGTGTACGAGTAAAGTTAAGAGAGAAATCAGGAGGGCAAAAAGGGGACACAAAATTGTTTTGGCAGATAAGGCAAAGGAGAATCCAAAGAGCTACAAATACATAAAGGGTAAAAGAGTAACAAGGGAGACAGTAGGGCCTCTTGAGGATCAACAAAGTCATCTATGTGCAGATCCACAAGAGATGGGTGAGATCCTAAATGAATATTTCTCATCAGTATTTACTGTTGAGAAAAACATGGATGTTAGGGAACTTGGGAAAATAGATAGTGATGTCTTGAGGAGTGTACATATTACAGAGAAGGTGGTGCTGGAAGTCTTAAAGCGCATCAAGGTAGATAAATCCCCGGGACCTAATGAAGTATATCCCAGGACGTTGTGGGAGGCTAGGGAGGAAATTGCGGGTCCCCTAGCCGAGATATTTGAATCATCGATAGTCAACAGTGAGGTGCCTGAAGATTGGCAAATGTTGTGCCTTTGTTTAAAAAGGGCTGCAGGGAAAAGCCTGGGAACTACAGGCCAGTGAGCCTCACATCTGTGGTGGGTAAATTGTTGGAAGGTATTTTGAGAGACAGGGTCTACAGGCATTTAGAGATGCAAGGACTGATTAGAGACAGTCAGCATGGCTTTGTGAGTGGAAAATCATGTCTCACAAATTTAATTGAGTTTTTTGAAGGGGTAACCAAGAAGGTAGATGAGGGCAGTGCAGTTGATGTTGTCTACATGGACTTTAGCAAGGCCTTTGACAAGGGACCGCATGGTAAGTTGTTACATAAAGTTAAATCTCACGGGATCCAGGATGAGGTATCTAAATGGATACAAAATTGGCTTCTGAGAGGGTGGTTGCAGAGAGTTGTTTTTCAAACTGGAGGCCTGTGACCAGCGGTGTGCCTCAGGGATCAGTGCTGGGCCCACTGTTATTGTGATTTATATTAATGATTTGAATGAGAATATAGGGGGCATGGTTAATAAGTTTGCAGATGACACCACGATTGGTGGCATAGTGGACAGTGAAGAAAGTTATCTCCAATTGCAACAGGATCTTGATCAATTGGGCCAGTGGGCTGACGAATGGCAGATGGAGTTTAATTTAGACAAATGCGAGGTGATGCATTTTGGTAGATTGAACCAGGGCAGGACTTACTCAGTTAATGGTAGGGCATTGGGGAGAGTTACAGAACAAAGAGATCTAGGGGTACATGTTCATAGCTCCTTGAAAGTGGAATCACAGGTGGACAGAGTGGTGAAGAAGGCATTCGGCATGCTTGGTTTCATCGGTCAGAACATTGAATACAGGAGTTGGGACGTCTTGTTGAAGTTGTACAAGACATTGGTAAGGCCACACTTGGAATGCTGTGTGTAATTCTGGTCACCCTATTATAGGATATTATTAAAGGATATTATTAAACTAGAAAGAGTGCAGAAAAGATTTACTAGGATGCTACCGGGACTTGATGGATTGAGTTATAAGGAGAGGCTGAATAGACTGGGACTTTTTTCTCTGGAGTATAGAAGGCTGAGGGGTGATCTTATAGAGGTCTATAAAATAATGAGGGGCATAGACAAGGTAGATAGTCAATATCTTTTCCTAAAGGTGGGGGAGTCTAAAACTAGAGGGCATAGGTTTAAGGTGAGAGGGGAGAGATACAAAAATGTCCAGAGGGGCAATTATTTTCACAGAGGGTGGTGAGTGTCTGGAACAAGCTGCCAGAGGTAGTAGTAGAGGCAGGTACAATGTTATCTTTTAAAAAGCATTTAGATAGTTACATAGGTACGATGGGTATAGAGGGATATGGGCCAAATGCGGGCAATTGGCATTAGCTTAGGGTTTTTTTTTAAAAAAGGGGGGCATGGACAAGTTGAGCTGAAGGGCCTGTTTCCATGCTGTAAACATCTATGACTCTATAACCATTGCCTCATGGCATTCAATCGCATTACCATTGCTAAATCCCCCACTGTCAACATCCTGGGGGTTACCTTTGACCAAAAAAACTGAACTGGACTAGCTATATAAATGCTGTGTCTACCAAAGCAGGTCAGAGGCTAGGGACCCCACAGCGAGTAATTCACCTCCTGATACAGCCTGTCCACCATCAACAAGGCACAAGTCAGGAGTGTGCTGGAATACTCTCCACTTGCCAGGATGGGTGCAGCTCCAACAACACTCAAGAAGCTAGACACCATCCAGGACAAAGCAACCTGTTTGGCACCCCATCCACAAACATTCACTCCCTCCACCATCAATGTACAGTGACAGCAGTGTGTACCATCTGCAAGATCCATTGCAGGAACTTGCCAGGGCTCCTGAGGCAGCTCCTTCCAAACCCACGACCACTACTACCTAGAAGGACAAGAGCAGAAGACGCCTGGAACAACACCATTTGAAGTTCCTCTCCAATCACCCATCATCCTGATTTGGAAAGAAATTGCCATTCCTGCACTGTTGTTGGGTCAAAATCCTGAGACTCCCTCCCAAACAAAACTATGGGTTTACCTACACCAGATGGGCGACAGCAGTTCTAGAAGGCAGCTTAGCACCACCTTCTCGAGGGCAATTAGGGATGGAAAATAAATGTTGGCTTATCCATTGACACCCATGGCCAGAACCCATGAGCAAATAAAGAAGAAACACCCGGTGGAGGGTGACAACCAATGGCAACTTGCAGATTTCTGCATTATCCTGAGCATGTGTGGATTCCTGAAGCTGCTGTTAGTTTCAATGGAATAAGAAAGGCAAATTGTGACAGTTTCACCATCATTGCCAATGCATAATATGAGTGGACTTGTTATATTCTCATTGTGAGCTATCAAATCATTGGCTTGTTAGTTTGCCGCTCTAACCACTCACCTCCATCACCATAAGCATTATCCATAACTCACTGTCTGCTCACATTAAATGTGAAGTAAATCTCCCATGACGAGTGAAAATACTGAAATTGGTTGTTTCTTCACCCACATTTTTTGATCCCATTAGATAAGTGACACAGTGGGTGATTTAACACATTATCTCATTTCTAATTTAAAGATAGCAAAAATAATAGAGAACTTTACTTGGAAAGTATTTTCTAATTTCCCGCGGAACATTATGGGATACAGATGTTATCATGCCACAGTATGTTTACTTCTCTATTGCTTTATAATGTTAGCATTATTTCTGGTTGCATAATTGCAGCAACTCCTGTATAATTATCTACAGGTGTGGCTTCTGTAAATAACTGATGACCTTCGTTAATTATATTTTATCTTCTGAATTGGGAGTTCCGGTAATGAACTCTGGAGTTCGTGCAGCTGTAGCAAAGTTGAAAATACCAGGTTACTCTGGGCACATATTCATGACGTATTGTACAGTAAAAGGTAATGCCAGATTAATAGGATTGCTATTCAAAGAATCATAGAATCCCTAAAGTACAGAAGGAGGTCATTAGGCCCATTATATCTGCATCGCCTCTCCAACAGAGCATACCACCCAGGCCCTATCCCTGTATCCCCACATATTTACCCTGGTCTCAACATTGCTGTGAAGCAACTCCCATGGCCTCCTCACACTCATGGGGGTTCACTGTAGAGGAGACAAAGGAGAGGGTTTTAAAAAGACTGCTTGTAATGGAGAAAGGAAGCTAATAGTCATCTTTACATTGCAAGATAATCCTGGAATGAAAAGCGCTTTTGGAGGGGGAGCTTTATGAGATCCAGCTGGATTTGGCAATGAATGACGAATACATTATTATGTTCATTTTAATTTACTGATAATTAATCAATTTTTCACCCAATGTTTTTCCCATTCCTTTTCTTGAAGGTAAGTCGGACTGAGTATGGCCTCCAGCTGGCAGAACACCCCCAGTAATTCATCCCCAAAGGGAAGTATTTTATGTTAGGGCCTGAATTGTGATTGTTATCGGCCATTCACCATGAATATGTCATGGCTACATTTGCTCCTGCATTAGCAGGATGTCATCTGAAAAGTTGCATTTTCTCTAAAAGATTTTGAATATTTTCTGTATTTATCCATAGGAGTGTCCCCGATAGCTATAGTTCTGGTCATGACCATTACATCGCTAAAGAACTCCACAAGTGGTAGGATATAGAAGGGAAAACAGTATGGGATGGCGGGATTGCGGGGGAGCATGATGATGCCAGTGGGAATGCATGGGTAATAAGGAATGGGTGATGAGGATGACACAGGAAGAAGATGTGGGATGGGATGGTATGAAAGGAATAGGATGCCTATTACATGAGGGGAATAGCATGGGATGGGATTTGAAGAAGTATTTTTGCAATCAAGATACTAATTGCACCACAAATAATTTGCTTTCAGCCAATGGGGTCACAGAGTGAGGGTCACAGCACCCAATGAGGTTAGGCCAGGTCATCTTGGGTGCAAATATCCCATTTCAAGATATGATTAATATCAGAGAGTGTGGATTAAACTGCGGAATACGCAAACATAATATATTTTTTAATTGTTCAGGCTGAGTACATCATGATGGCTTTTGGGTCATTATGACTCTTCCATTGTTAAAGTCTAGCACCGCTGTTCAACATGCAAGACAGGTTTGGGCTGGTCCCTGTTGGCTTTTGAAATGTGGTACTCTCGGCCTATCTGAGTTCTATCAGGCTTATTGCTTGCAGCAGATCTCAAACAATGATGAGACGGAGCACAGGAAAGAGATAGACAATTTGGTGAACTGGTGCGATGACAATAATCTCTCCTTCAATGTCAACAAAATGATTCCGGGGCGGGCGGGTCTCGCGGAACAGAATTCTCCGTTGGACTCAGGAGGGATTTTATGAGCCTCGCCCGAGCGAGGATATGAAATCCCCCCAATCATCTTGTAAAAGGAAAATACTACGCACGCTGGAAATCTGAAATAAAAACAGAAAATACTGGAAATACTCAGCAGGTCTGGCAGTACCTGTGGAGAGAGAAACAGAGCTGACTTTTCAGGTTGATAACCCTGCATTAGAACTATTTTGTAGTTCCGTTGCAGAAGGTAGTGTTGAGAGCAGGATGGACCCATCCAACTGGGTTGTTTCAAAGTAGATTTTTAACAATATATTAATTTCTGCTTTTAGCACAAAACAGGAATAAGATAAAATGAAATATGCATAATACCATAACTTGCATAGTTGCTTTTAACATGGTAAAGTATTTCAAAAAGGGGCAATCAGCAGAAATGTACTCTGAGCTGAAGAGAAGATTCTATGATTAAGAGGGCTGAGAATCTTTTGGCCAACCAGATGAGTTTAAAGAGGATCCTGAAGTGAGGGAGACAATTTAATTGTGCAGCTAAAACACTGGGAGGCATATTTGTGTCCACTTTAGGCCAAAGGGAGTGGGTGATGTTGTAATATTAAGAGTGATGTCCCTCTAAAAGGCTAAACATGCAGATGAGCCAGGTACAGGATGTCATCATGTGACCAGGAGCCACAGTCTCTGTACTGTAGTATCCTAGACTACAGGGTGTGTCGAGAGATTGATCTGTTGCTTGTAATGATTTAGTTGTAAATAAACCCCACCAGAGATCCTCAAGCAAACAGGAGCCATGTACCTAATTTGTGTTACATATAGGTAGCACAAGGGTGTCACTACATGATACACAGCAGGGATTGTTTTCTTTGAGGTGAAAGGACAGAACAAAGAATACCACCTTGAAGACCAAGAGGAGAAACAGCACCCAAGGTTAACAAGCATTCAAGAGATTCCCATTGTATGGAAAACAGCACTGAAAATGGAAGTAACAGGGCTCAGTTAATTCACAAACTGTGAGTACCTTTGGGCTGGGCATGTCCAGGCAAGCAGCCAGCTGCCTCAGGATCACATGACTTAAAGTAAAGGGCAGTTGGAACAGAGCTGAAGGTACAGACTTAAATACAAAAAGAAAAATAACACACACCAAATACAGTGCTGAAGGCATGCAAGGAATTAATTATAAAGCAAGAGAAAAAGAAAAAAGCAGAGAGCACAACTGGAAAACGCCAGAGCACCAGAGACCTGTACAAATACAAAGCAACGTCTGTACAAATACAAGGCAATACATGAAGTTCACAGCAAGACAGATCTGAGTTGAGAATCAGAGCGGAACAGCAAGAGGGCAAACAGACTTTTTCCATTGTGAGTGAAGTCAGGCTAGTGGAAGTTTTTGCCACTATCAACATTATGTGCCCAAAAAATTTGACAAACATAAACTTGAGACTAAGATTGACAAAGGAGCTAGTTCAAATATCCCACCAGTCCAAATCCTGAAGAACTCGTACCTGGACTGTTGGGAATCAATGGTACAATTGACCACATACAATGGGTCACCAATCCCTTGCACTGGTACACCAATAATGCAATGCAGCTACAGCAATTCAGCATGGAAACCACAAATATCTAACCTGGTTGACATGAGCGGACTAACAGTGACAGGACTACCAGCACGTAGGGCTCTCAATGTTCTGACTATCCACAAGACCCCCAAGGTACCAGTGACAGCAGGAGAGACCAAGAACATTCACACTGAGTTGGTTCAGGAACTACACTAGTTGCACCCAGACAGGTTCGATACCACAGGTGGTGCTGTACTGCACCTCAGAGAAGGTGCAATTCCGTCAATCGAACCTCCAGAAAGTGCAGCGTTCTCGTACAAGAAAAGCCTAAAAGTGAGCTGGATGACATGGAAAGAGCATGTTCTGCCTAGACCTGAGAGGTCTAAAACTCTCCATAAAGAGATGCCCACACAAGATTTTAACACTGGAGGAACTGAATCCCAGGTTCACAGAAGTGAAATTGCTCTCCAAGCTGGGTTCTAAACATGGGTATTGGTCGGTCCACTTTGCTAAGGAATCTCAGGAAGTCACCACCTTCAGATCACTGTTTGGAAGATATTGCTTCCTGAGATTACTTTTTGGCTTATCTGTCAGTCAAGATCTGTTCCAGCAGCACATGGACTGAATCACGGAAGGTGTCTCTGGATCCAAATACATCGCCGATGATGTTGAGGTGATGGACAAAACTAAAGAAGAGCATGATCAAAATGTTCAGTCACTGATGACAGTAGCTTGGTGTGAGGCCCATCTTCCACAGCAGAAAGTGCCAGGTGAATGTGAGTCAGATCAATTTCTTTGGCTCCATCTATTCAGGTTGTGCAATCCGTCCTGATCCAGGCAAAGTCAAAGATATCAGGCCCTTGCCTTCCCTTCAGGACAAAGAAATCCTACAGATGCCTTGGATTTTTCAACAAGTTGGCACCATATGTTCTGAACTTTTTTGACAGTGTCAGCATTGAGCGAGCTTCTGAAGAAAGATGTACCATCTGTGTGGCAGGAGAGCCAACATACGTTCGAGTCTCTCAAACAATTGTTGTCAGCAAATACCTGCACCCCGCAGTAACACGACCCAAGGAAGATTAAAATCCTTGGAGGAAGAACTAGGAGTATGCATCATGTAAGATGGCAAACCGATTGCAGACTGGCACATTCCAAGGTCCAGGACTGTGTGCTGAGCGACTGACAACAATATTAGGCAGGAACTGAGGAATGTAGATTGGGGGCAGATGTTTGAGGGCAAATCAACATCTGGCATGTGGGAGGCTTTCAAGTACAAGTTGGTAGGGATTCAGGACCGGCACATTCCTGTTAAGATGAAGGATCAGTATGGCAAGTTTTGGGAACCTTGGATAACGAGAGATATTGTGAGCCTCGTCAAAGAGAAAAAGGAAACATTTGTCAAAGCTAGGAGGCTGGGAACACACGAAGCAAGTGTGGAATACAAGGAAAGTAGGAAAAAACTTAAGCAAGGAGTAAGGAGGGCTAAAAGGGGTCACGAAAAAGCATTGGCCAGCAGGATTAAGGAAAATCTCAAGGCTTTTTATACATTTTTAAAGTGCAAGAGGGTGACCAGGGAGAGGGTTGGCCCACTCAAGGACAAGGGAGGGAATCTATGCGTGGAGCCAGAGGAAATGGGCGAGGTATTAAATGAGTACTTTGCATCAGTATTCACCAAAGAGAACTTGCTGGATGATGAGTCTGGGAAAGGATGTGTAAATAGTTTGAGTCATGTTGAGATCAAAAAGGAGGAGGAATTGGGGTTCTTGAGAAACATTAAGGTATACAAGTCTCCAGGGCCTGATACGATATACCCCAGAATACTGAGAGAGGCAAGAGAGGAAATTGCTGGGGCTTTGAGAGAAATCTTTGTATCCTCACTGGCTACAGGGGAGGTCCCAGAGGATTGGAGAATAGCCAATGTTGTTCCTTTGTTTAAGAAGGGTAGCAAGAATAATCCAGGTAATTACAGGCCAGTGAGCCTTACATCAGTGGTAAGGAAATTATTGGAGAGGATTCTTCGAGACAGGATTTATTCCCACTTGGAAATAAGTAGACGTATTAATGAGAGGCAACATGGTTTTGTGAAGGGGAGGTCATGTCTCACGAACTTGATCGAGTTTTTCGAGGGAGTGATGAAGATAATTGATGAGGGTAGAGCAGTGGATATTGTCTACATGGACTTCAGTAAGGCCTTTGACAAGGTCCTTCATAGCAGACTGGTGCAGAAGGTGAAGTCGCATGGGATCAGAAATGAGCAGATTTTTTACACAGGCAGATTTACGAGGCAGATTTTTTACACAGAGTAGTTGGTGCCTGGAACTTGTTGGCGGGGAGGTAGTGGAAGCGGATACGGTAGTGATTTTTAAGGGGCATCTGGACAAATACATGAATAGGATGGGAATAGAGGGATACGGTCCTCGGAAGGGTAGGGGGTTTTAGTTCAGTCAGGCAGCATGGTCAGTGCAGGCTTGGAGGGCTGAAGGGCCTGTTTCTGTGCTGTAATTTTCTTTGCTCTTTGTTCTTTGTTCTTTGACTCAAGCTTGGGGCCGTCACTGCCAAGGCGCAATGAGGAACAGTGTAAGGCCTTTCAGCCAATGTACACCGAGGGGCTGGTAACCGTGAAAAACCCATCCGAGTGTGTGCTCTATTCCTAACCATATGTAACTGGACTGAAGCACTGCAGAGTGCAACATGATCCATGCATATAGTTTGAACACAATTGTACTCTACGTAATGAAAATATTGAAATGCTTCTATTATACTCATTACTCAATTGAAGCACCTCAGAATGCATCATGATCTCTGGAGAAAATGTGAATATCACTGCACTTTCCATTATAACAATTTGAAAAGTTTTGTAATTTGTTTTCAGATTTTATATGAATAAAGTATATTTTTGCAAAAAAAAAATTAATTGCATTCAGATCCAAAAGCCCATCTCAAGCACAATCTAATTATTCCAACAGTGAGCACAAGACATTCGCTCTGGTATTCAAGATTCCACACGTACCTGTTGGGTAAGCAGTTCACTGTAGAAACTGATCACAAGCCATTGGAGAGGATCTGTTGCAAATCACTGACAAGTGCACCACTTCGATTACAACATATAAGTACAGGAGTGAGACTTCAATGTCTGCTACAAACCTCAGACACGCTGTTCAGATTTACTGAATCTGAGCAAGAATGCAGACATTCCACTGGATCTATAAGTAGACAGCCTGGACACTGAAGTAGAAGATGTGCTTAAAATAGATCCACTGCATTTTGGTTACCACAAGCGTGATCAACTTCAATCAGAGACAGCCAATGACCCACAACTGAAGGCAATGTAGAAAACTAGCCTCAATGAATGGCCTGACTGAAAAATGAGATGTCGACCAACCTCAGTTGTTTCTGACCATACAAGAATGAACTCAGTATCTTAAGAGGCACCATTTTCAAAGGGAAACAAGTACTTCTGCCTGAAGCTGTCTGGCAGGACATATTGTCACTAAACCAAGGCCATGTTGACACAAAACAGACGAGACGACTGGCATGTGATACGGTTTGTTGGCCAGGATTAACAATGACATCAAGGAGCTACTGAGGATGCATGAGGCGTACCAGAGCCACCAGGCACGATAACATAAAAAACCTCTATACCCTCACATGGTTCTGTCATTCCTTGGTCCAAAATCGCCACTGATCTATTTACTGTAAATGGAGATGGCTTTATCTTAGTTACTGATTACTTCTCCAAATTTTCAATTGTCAGGCAGGCAACAATAGAGCTCAGATTCCCAGGCTGTCTAATAAGTGAAAGTAGATCCAATCAGATAACATTGCAAAGCATCCTGCTCAAATCTCTTACTCTGCCTGTTTGCCATTAAGTTGCTCCTCCTCATTTGAAAATGTTGCTTTGTCTGGTGCCTGTTCCTTCAACTCACTGTTCACATCATGTGAAGCATTAGTATATGAGGTGGTAATGTGGTGGGCACAGTGCTTGGCACAATGCACTGTTCGAGACACTTGTACTACCAGAAATTGGGCCCTGATTTTTGGGAAAAGACCAGCAGTTACAACGCATCCCTAAAATAATGCATTCAAAGAGATTAAGACATTTTGTGCAAGATGCAATTGTAATTCCAGGGAACGGGAGAAAGACAGGGATCGTATGAGAACTGTCAAAAATGAATACTTGCTGAGTTGTTGGATCATTCCTCCAAACCTGTTCTTGCCTCTGCCTTCAACAGATTCTCTGAAGAACAAAGCAAGAGCCAATTCGTATAGGGAGCCTATCAAATAAAAAGCCTTCGTTGTTGAACCTTCTGCAGTAGGTTCTGCAGGGCTGCATCATTTAGAAAGGTGGTTTTGTCTCCTTTGGAGTTATTCTCCTACAGATTAAGTGCTAGTTGGATCTGGAAGAAGTACCTCCCCTTTAACGATGAACATTAGCTATTTAAATGTAGCTGAACGAATGGATAATTTTTTTGTTCTTTGAATATCAGTGTCACTTGCAAGGCCAGCATTTATTGACAATCCATAATTCATCTTGAACTCTGGCTTACTAGGCCATTTTGAAGAGCAGGTAAGAGTCAAGCACATTACCCTGGGTCTGGAATGCCATATACGTCAGTGAGGGAAAGGATGGCAGAATTTCCTCCCTTGAAGGACATTAATGAATCAAATGGTTTTTATGACAATCCAAGAGTTTCATGACTATTACTAATGAGACTGGTATTTTCTTACAGACTTATTAATCAAATCATAGAATCATGTCATAGAAAGACTACAGACCATTCAGCCCATCGAGTCTGCACCAACTCTCCAATGGAGTATCCCATCCAGGTCCTATCCCCCCATATTTATCCCGCTAATCCCTGCTGACCTACACACCTTGGGACACTAAGGCACAATTTAGTATGGCCAATCCACCTAACCCGCACATGTGGGAGGAAACTGGAGCACCTGGAGGAAACCCAGGCAGACACGGGGAGAACGTTCAACCTCCACACAGTCACCCAAGGCCAGAATTGAACCTGAGTCCCTGGCGCTGTGAGGCAACAGTGTTAACCAATGAACTGATTGAACTAATGAATTTAAGTTCCCCCAGCTGCCATGGTGGGATTTGAATTTGTGTCTTTGGAGCATTAATCCGCGCCAGTCAGCTTCAAATCCTGACAACTTCATACATTTTCTATGTGCTTAGAGCCAAAGCAAATGAGAGATGGTGCATTAAGTAGTTCCTTTCAGTGCAGTGTGCCCCCATGCTACTAACACACATGCAACATGAGCCATGGATATGTCTAAATCTTTCTGGAATTGAAAATGAAGGTAGTGTCGTTTGTTGCAGACATTAATGTGTTCTTAATAACTAATCCTGCGCACCATGTAACACGTGGAATAAAAGAACTTTTATAAGCACTTTAGTTTCCAAGTTTATGTTGGAAGTGTTTCAGGAAGTTCACTGGAAAACTGGTGATGCAAGCCTATAAGAAGACCAGAGCAGTTTTAGAATAAGGAATGTCAATTCTCTTTTTCTGACTTGTTAGCAATGTCCCCTGGAAAGAATTGTATTTGCTTTTAAAGCACATGATTGGTGCATTATTTAGCTTTAAGCACAAAGGTCACAGTTGGCCATGGGTCATCTAATGTAAACAAGAAGAAGGAATTGAAAAAGCAAACACAGTTGCTAAATGAATTGACCGCACTGAGATAATGGGAGTGCTAGATTCTTAAATTCTGTTACCACATTTGGGTTTTCAAACCATCAGCATTTAAATCCATTCTGTAGTTTTTCTCGACATGTCCAGTTGTTGAAGATACCAGCTGATGCGTTGCACTTACACTGTCATCATAATGGGTAGAATCAGATTACTGCTATGTGTTTTGTTATTGTGCATGTCAGTTACATGACTCAGCTGTTGCAGCAGTTCTTTCTCGTGACCGCTTTGTGATAAGAGTTGTTTTTTCAGAGTCAGACGTCCTGTTTCCTTCTCTAAATTCCAGAAGTTACTGCACACTTAAAATGAGATTTACTAAAATTCTGCATTGCAAATTGTTAAGACTCAAGGAATCATCTGTCCAAAGTTCATGAGAGCATACAACCATTAGCAAAGGAGGCCATTCAGCTCCACTCTGTCCCATTCCCCACTTTATCTCCACAGCTCTGCAAGTTACCCTCAATTGCCCACCCAATTTCCTTTGAAATAATTAGTTGAGTGGAATTTAATGCCCCCCCCCCCCCCCCCCCCCCCGTGCCGTGAGGGCATTTAATCAGACAGGAGGATGGCAGTTGGCAACCCTCCTCCTCCCACCCCTCTTCAGTCGATGGTGTAAAATTTCATGGACAGCCTTCCTACCCCACGGATTGAGGCTTTTAAGTGGACAATTAATGCCCACTTAGGGTCTCATTCCCAACACAGCTAGTGTAAACCCAGTGTTAGGCCAGGGGCTCACATGTGGAGATCATGACAAACTAACTTGTGCGGGTTACTTGCGGGCTCCAGAGGGCATGTCCCTTGTTCAAGGACATTCCGTGCCTGCTGAGACAAACCAGCATAAGGTGGGTGGGGCCCCGCTGAGAGCTATGCTTGCTGCCAACCTTATTCCCTAGTCCCTGCAATTTCCTTTGAGCCATCACTCATCTGTGGCGGTCTGGGATCCAGTGACCATACTGTGTCTCAAGTGGGTGTCATACTGTCAGCATCCACAGGCTTTCTGTTCTTCAGCAGTCAGGTCAGCAGCTCTTGGCAGGTGGGATCTCTTCCCCCGGGGTTCTTGATTCCAGGGAAGGCCTGCTGCTGTCCGGTTAAATGCATGAGTGGTATCTAATTCAGCAGGCCTTCCCCAAAGGAGGCAACCCGGGGCTCCCAGCAGCTCTCCAGCCAGTGGGCAAGACCCTTCTTGCCCCCATTAAATCCAGATCACTGTTCCTCCCCCACCCTCATAGGCAGTGAATTCCAGGTCATCATTGTTTGCTGAGTTTTAAAAAAATGTTCTTTGCATCTCCCCCTCTTAAATCTGTGTCCCCTGTGTATCTATGTACCATCAACTAAATGGAACATTTTACTTGGTCTACACATTCTAAACCCATCATGCCTTGTACACCTCGATCAAATCTCCCCTCAACTTTTTCTCCAAATAGAACAATCCCAGCTTCTCCAACCATGTAGTTGAAATCCCCATCCCTGGAAGCATTCTGGTAAATCACCATTGCACCCACTCAAGGGCCGTCGCAGACTTCCGGAAGTATGGTGACTAAAAATGAGCCAGAACTCTAGTTATGGCCTAACCAGTGCTTTATACAGTTCAGCATAACAGAGACAGCCAAGCTTCTGGCACCACAAGCAGCCTGTTTGTACAGGAGGGAAGGAAGAGCAATAGTAATAGGGGATTCCATAGTCAGGGGAACAGATAGGCCCTACTGTGACCATCAACGTGACACCAGGATGGTATGTTGCCTCCTTGGTGCCAGGGTCTGGGATGTCACTGAACAGCTGCAGAGGATCCCGAAGAGGGAGGGGGAAAAGGCAGAGGTCATGGTACATGTTGTACCAATGACATAGGTAGAAAGAGCGATGAGGTCTTGCATCAAGAATTCAGAGAGTTAAGCAGTAAACTAAAAAGCAGGACCTCTCAGGTTGTAATCTCTGGATTACTCTCAGTGCCATGTACTAATGAGCATAGAAATATGAAAATAGTGCAGATGAATATGTGGTTTAAAAGTTGGTGCAGGAGGGAGTGTTTTAGATTCCTGAATCCCTGGGGCCGTTTCTGGGGAAGGTGGGAACTGTACAAGCAGGACGGTCTACATCTGAACCAGTGCGGGGCTAACTTCTGATGAAGAAGACAAACACCACCTCAGAAGACAAACACGGGACACGGTGGACAGAGTGCCCTTTGTCGTCCAGTACTTCCCCGGAGCGGAGAAGCTACGACATCTTCTCCGGAGCCTTCAACATGTCATTGATGAAGACGAACATCTCGCCAAGGCCATCCCCACACCCCCACTTTTTGCCTTCAAAGAACCGCACAACCTCAAACAGACCATTGTCCGCAGCAAACTACCCAGCCTTCAGGAGAACAGTGACTACGACACCACACAACCCTGCCACAGCAACCTCTGCAAGACGTGCCGGATCATCGACACGGATACCATCATCTCACGTGAGAACACCATCCACCAGGTACACAGTACATACTCTTACAACTCGGCCAACTTTGTCTACCTGATACGCTGCAGGAAATGATGTCCCGAGGCGTGGTACATTGGGGAGACCATGGAGACGCTATGACAACGGGTGAATGGACACCGCTCGACAATCACCAGGCAAGAGTGTTCCCTTCCGGTTGGGCAATACTTCGGCAGTCACGGGCATTCGGCCTCTGATCTTCGGGTAAGCGTTCTCCAAGGCAGCCTTCACGACACACGACAACGCAGAGTCGCTGAGCAGAGACTGATAGCCAAGTTCCGTACACTTGAGGACGGCCTCAACCGGGATCTTGGGTTAATGTCACACTATCTGTAGCCCCCATGACTTGCCTGGGCTTGCAAAATCTCACTAACTGTCCCGGCTGGAGACAATACACATCTCTTTAACCTGTGCTTAACCCTCTCTCCATTCACATTGTCTGTACCTTTAAGACTTGATTACCTGTAAAGACTCGCATTCCAACCATTATTTTGTAAATTGAGTTTGTGTCTTTATATGCCCTGTTTGTGAACAGAACTCCCACTTACCTGACGAAGGAGCAGCGCTCCGAAAGCTAGTGGCTTTTGCTACCAAATAAACCTGTTGGACTTTAACCTGGTGTTGTGAGACTTCTTACTGTCTCTACTTTAATGCCAGGAGCATTACAGATAAAACAGATGAGCTAAGGGTAAGGATTGACGCATGGAATTGTGATTTGGTAGCCATCACAGAGACTTGGCTGAGGGAGGGGCAGGATTGGCAGCTCAACATTCTGCAATACAGAATCTTCAGGCGAAACAGAGGAAGGTGGTAAAAGAGGAGGAGGTATTGCATTATTAGTTAAGGACTCAGTTACTGCAGTAAGGAGATTTGATCTCTTGGAGGGGGCATCAAATGAAGCTTAGTGGGTAGAGTTTCGGAATAAAAAAGGGACAGCACATTGCTAAGTGTGTATTTTAGACCCCCAGATATTCAGTGGGAAATTGAGGAGCAAATATGTGCACAATTCATGGAGGTGTATAAAAATAAGAATAGGGTAATTATCTTGGGTGATTTCAACTTTCCCAACATTAATTGGGATTGACATAATAGGACTTAGGGATGGAGTGGGTTTCTTGAAATGTGGACAGGCGAAACTTTTAGGCCAATATGTAGAGAGTTCAACAAAGGAAGGCGCAGTGCTGGACTTAATTCTGGGGAATGAAGCTGGACTAGTGGTTGAGATGATGTTGGGGGAGCATTTTTATGATAGTGACCACAACATAGTACAATTTGAGCTTGTTATGGACAAAGAAATAGACAAGTTGCAAAAAGAAGTTCTGGATTGGGGGAGAACGAATTTTAGTAAAATAAAGCAGGATCTGGCCAAGGTAGACCAGGAACATTGGTGGAGTAATCTACAGAAGAGCAGTGAGGGGTAGGGGGGGGGGGGGGGGTGTTAAAAATTAAATGGGGAGAGTACAGGTGGGGGTGGAGGGGGCGGTTTAAAAATTAAATGGGGAGAGTACAGGTGCAGCATGTTCCCTCCAGGGTGATAAGACCTAACAAGCCCAGTAACAAGGAAAAGAGAGACTTTTAGCAGGTACGAGGAGAGCAAATCAGTGGAGGCATTACTGGAGTACAGGAAGTGTAAGGTGAAGCTTAAGAAACAAATTAGGAGAGCAAAGAGATTCTTCATCAAGCTTCATGTTTCAATAGCCATTTCTGGCATCAGCTTGCTGAAAACCCAGGACTGATATGATCTCTTCCAGTGTTGAACGAGGGTAGAGAGTCCTCTTTATTGCTTGATTATGATCTTTGGGATCGATGAAAATTCTTAGCCACCCATTTGACTTCTCTCTCACCACAACAGAACTTCCTCAATCTTAAGGTTCTATGATTCTGACAATCACCTTTCCTTCCACTTTTTGGAACTCTCTTTCAAGCTTTCCTTTTAGTCCTATTCATGATTTATGGGGAGGATTAATTACTGGTTTCATCACTGGATCAATCTTCAAAGACCCTGGATACATTTGCGCCAGATCATTCTTGCTTCTGGATCAGAAGGTGCTTTTCAGTGAGGTGTACTACCTTCACCCTCCAGTTTCACCTCTTTTATCTCAGGGCTTACTGAGGTAAGCTGCAGCTCTTCACAACTTACCAATCCCTGGTCAGCAGGACCATCTATAGTAATGAAGAACATACAGTGAATATCTTTTCCTTTGTGGTCACTTTGAGTTGGGTTGCTCCAAAATGTCAAACCTAAGTTCCCCCATAAGCTATTAGCATGGTACTGCTCAGTTTCAGAACATCACTTCGTGGGTACCCATTTACTGCCAAATGTTTGGGAACGATCTTCTGTGTTATCTCAGCAGGATGGCCCTGTGCTCCAGTATTAAGGTTCAGCTTCAGATTTATGGTTACGGACTTATTTCTCACTTTCTTCCTAATCAGAATTATTGTGTGAATTTATTTTCTCTGGGAACTGACGTTTTCAGCCATTTTGTGCAGGTTCCTAAGTCTTTTGCGTTGTCAACAACATCATCATCATCATTTTCCAGGGCATAAATGTTTTGGTTTCTTTTTCTTATTTTCCTTGTTGCTCTGATAAGTCATTTAGTATTCTCTTCTTGATTCTGCATATCTTTTTAGACCATAAGACCATAAGACATAGGAGCAGAATTAGGCCACTTGGTCCATCAAGTCTGCTCTGCCATTCAATCATGGCTGATATTTTTCTCATCCCCATTCTCCTGCCTTTTCCCCATAACCCCTGATCCCCTTATTAATCAAGAACCTATCTACCTCTGTCTTAAAGACACCCAATGCCCTGGCCTCCACAGCCTTCTGTGGCAAAGAGTTCCACAGATTCACCACTCTGTGGCTGAAGAAATTCCCCCTCATTTTTTTACTGTGGTTTGGTTTTCTATAATCTCCACAATTTGATCTATTTGTGTAATATTTCCTTTCGTCTGTGAACTGATCCACAGCTCTTTCACACCTTTCTGTCTGCTTTCTTT